>NC_051334.1:128838426-129518490 GCF_015220235.1 Choloepus didactylus
CTCTTAACAATATTGAACTTTTCAACCCATAAACATGATATAATAATGTAAAATGTAAATAATATTTACATTTATTTAGATCTTTTTAACTTCTTTCACCAATGTTTTGTAGTTTTCAGCTGTACATCTTTTGTCAGATTTATTGCTAAGACCTTGATATTTTTCATATTATTATAAATGGTATTGTTTTTTAATTTAAATTTCTGATTATTGATTGCTATTATATAGAAATGCAATTTATTTTTCTATATAAATCTTATATCTGGCAACCTTGCTAAACTCGCTTATTGATTCTAGTAGCTATTTTGTAGATCCCATCAGCTTTTCTATGTAGTGTTTCATGTTGTCTGTGAATAAAAAGTTTTACTTTTTTTTCCAATATGAATACCTTTTATTTCCTTTTCTTGCCTAATTACATTGTCTAGACCTCCAGTAAAATATTGGATAGAAGTGGCAAAAGTGGACATCTTTGTCTTGCTTCTGACCTTAGGGTGAAAGTATTCAGTCTTTCACCATAAAGTGTGACATTAGCTCTAAGTTTTTCATAGATGTCCTTTATCAATTTAAAGGAGTTCCCTTCTATTGGTTTGAGTCTTTATCAGAAATGGATGTTGAATTTTGTCAAATGACTTTTTTCTGTGTCTATTGAGATGATCATATGGTTTCTATTCTAATGTGTTGAATTACAATAATTGATATTAAAATATTAAACAAACTTTATATTCCTGAGATAATCCCCACTTGGTCATGATGAGTTATCTTTTTTTCATATTATTCAGTTCAGTTTACTAAAATTTTGCTTAGAAATTTTTCCTCTATTTTCACAAGGGATATTGGTCTGTAGTTTTCCTTTCTTGTGCCAACTTTGTCTGGTGTTGATATCAAAGTATCATAATTTTTGAAGGATTTCCTCCTCTTCAATTTTCTGAAAGAATTTGCCTTAAATATTTGGCAGAATTCACCAGCAAAGAAATGTGAGCCTGGAGTTTTCCTTATGGGAAGGTTTTTAACTACAAATTCAATTTCTTTAATATATATAAAGCTATTCAGGTTATCTATTTCTTCTTAAGTGAACTTTCATAGATTGTGGCTTTGAAGGAATATGTTCATTTCATCTAAGGCTTTGACTTTTTAAGCAAAAGGCTGTTCATAATAGTCCTTCATTTTCCTCTTAATACATGGAGAATCTGTAGTGATGCCACCTCTCTCAATAATGGACAATTTGTCCTTTCTCTCTTGTTCCTGGCCACTCTAGCTTTTGTTTTCGCCAATTTTCTGCATTTTATTTTTTTTTCTAGTTTCTTGAGGAAGCTGAGGTCATTGACTTGATTCTTTTCTCCCTTTCTAATATAGGTGTTTAGTGCTATCAAGTTCTCATGCAGTACTGCTTTAGCAGCATCCCACAAATTTTAATATAGTGTGCTTTGATTTTCATTCAGTTCAAAATATTTTCTAATTTTCCTTTAATTTCTTCTTTGACCCATTGGTTATCTACAAGTGTGTTATTTTATTTTCAATTATGTGGAGATTTTTCTAGAGATCATTCTGTTATTGATTTCTGATATAATTCCTCTGTACTCAGAGAATATACCCTGTATGACTTGAATATTTTAAAACTTACTGAGACTTGTTTTATGACCCAGAATATGGCTGATCTTGGTAAACATTCCATGTGCATCGGAAAAGAATGTGTGTTCTGTTGTTGGATGGTGTGCTCTATAAATTTTAATTAGGTTGAGTTGGTTGATTGTGTTCTTCACATTTTCTGTACCCTTACTGATTTTCTGTCCACTTGTTCTATGAATTACTGAGAGAAGGCTGTTGAAATCTGCAATTATATTTATGGAATTATCTATTTCTCCTTGAAGTTTCATCAGTCTTTACTTTGGGCATTTTGAAATTCTGTTACCGGGTGCTCTGAGGCTCTGTTCATTTTTTCTATTTTCTCTCTGTGTTTCAGATTGGATAATTTCTATTGTTCTAGCTTAGAGTTCACAGATTCTTTCCTCTATCCCTTCCATTCTGCTGTAGTGCCAATCCATTGATATTTTTCTTAAATTTCAGTATTGTACTTTTTAGTTCTAAAATTCCATTTGGTTCTTCTTTATATCTTCTTTGTTATTATTATTAGAGAAGTTATAGGTTTACAGAAAAGCATGCATAAAATACAGAATTCCCATATACCACCCTATTATTAACACCTTGCACTGGGACATTGGTGTGGTACATTTTTGACAATTGATGAAAGTACATTTTTATAACTGTTCTATCAACTATATCCCATGGTCAAACTTATAGTCCATGGTTTCTATTGTGCAGTTCCATGATTTTTTAAAAAATTTTTATTCTGGTACATATATACAACCTAACATTTCCCCTTTTAGCCACATTCAGATGTATACTTCAGTGCTGTCAATTACATTCACAAAGTTGTGCTACTGTCACCACCATCTATTACCAAAATATTTCCCTCTTTATATCTTCTACTTCTTTACTGCAGCTTTATACTTTTTCATTAGTTTCATTCATGTTCTAATTGCTCATTGAAGTATTTTTATTATGACTGTTCCAAACTCTTTGTCAGGTAATTCTGACATATTGGTCATCTCAGTGTTGGCATGTATTGATTGTCTTTTTAATTCAATTTGAGATCTTCCTGGACTTAGCATGATGAGTGATTTTTGGTTGAAACCTAGCATTTTGGATATTAGGTTATGAGACTGATTATTATTTAAAGTTTCCATTTTAGCTGGCTTTCTCTGTTATTACTCCAACACGCAAAGGGGAAATGGGATTCTGCCTTGTTACTGCCGTGTGGGGGTAAAAGTCCAGGTTCCTTACTTGACCCTTCTGTTGTTACCTGACAGTGGGGGCTACTCATTACTGATGGAAAAGAATGGGAGTTCCGGATCCCCACTAGGTCTCCACTGATACCTCTCTGGCTGGAAGAGGTTAGAGTGCCTTGTTATTGCTTTCCACGTGGCCTCCATGGACACTACAGTGTAGGGGTGACCTCATTAATGCTAGCTACCATCTTAGCTCTCCAATAGACTCCTCTGATACACTCCAGAGGAGAAAGAAGTGAGCTCTTTGTTACTGCTTGGTGAGGGTGGAAGTACAGGCTTTCCACACAGGGATGAAAGTCCCAGGTGACTACTTGACCTTTTCTGATGCGCCCCGAGTAGGAGGCTCGGGGCACCTCATTACAGTCTGGTGAGGATAGAATTCTAGTTTCCCCACTCAGCCTTTGCGGGCACAGGTGGAAATGGTGCCACTTATTTTTCAGCGTATTTTTCAGTAGTGTTTGGCTAGAGTAGAGTGGTTATTATCTAAAAGTTTTCTGTCTTGCTAGGCTGCCCCTTTCCTGGTCCTGTGGCTAGAAGGGGCATGTTTTTGTGTGTTTTTTATTGGATGGGGGGAGTAGTTTGCTTGAATTTCTGGGTTGCTGGCTTCTTCAGCTCCATGTCTGGGATATATGAAGCAAAAACAAGAAATAAAACATTAAAAAAAAAACAAAACAGAGAACTCACCACCATGTCATTCCTTGGGTTCTGAGGTCCCTTCTTCTCTTCACTTCTGAGTCTTCTTACATTTGTTTTATATATAATTTCCAGGGTTTATATTTGTACTTAGCAAGAAGATTAGGAAAAATACGTCTACTACATCTTCCTAGAAGTAGAAGTCCCACTATTCTCTGCTTCCATTTTTGAAAGCTATTTTCAGTTGGTGTAGAATTCTAAGTTGACAATTTTTTTTCAATTCTTTAAAGATGTTGCTCTACTGTTCTCTCACTTGTATTGTTTCTCATGAGAAAGCTGTTATCCCTGTCTTTGTTTTTCACATGGAGCATGCCATTTTTCTCTGGCTGCTCTAAAGATTTTCTTTTATCACTGGTTCTGAGAAATTTTGTTATGTGCCCTGGCATAGTTTTCTTTATGTTTCTAGTGCTTGAAATTAGTTGAGTTTTCTGGATCTGTAGGTTTATAGTTTTCATCAAATTTGGAGTATTGGGAGCCATTATTTCTTTAAATATTTTTAATCTTCCCCCACCTCTCCTCTCCTTTAGGTATCTAATTTTACCTATATTAGGCCACTGAGGTTGTTCCACAGCTCACTGATGCTCTGCTCTTTTTAAAAAAAATTTTTTCTTTTCTCTTTGTGTTTCATTTTGAATAGTTTCTATTGCAGTGGTAGACTGCTTCTAAAATGGCTCGCAAATTGGATTCCCACCTCCTTGTTTCACATTGTTGTGTAATCACCTCCCCTTGAGTGTGGACTGTATCTAGTGGCTTGTTTCTAACGAATAGAATAAGACAAAAGTGATGGAATAATTTTTCTAAGATAAGATTATAAATGTCTGTGACTTCTATTTTGCTTGCATTCTTCCTTTCTGGCTCTTCTTGTTTGGTTCCTCTGATGAAACAAGCTGCCATGTTGGGAGGTACTCTATGGAGAGGTCCTTATGGCAAGAAACCAAGGGTGGTCTCTGACCAACAGCCATCAGTGAACTGAGATCATCAGTATAACAGCCTCTGAGGAACTATATCTTACTAATAACCCCACGAAAATGCTTGGAAGAGGATCCTTCCCCAGTCAAGCCTGAGAGGAATGCAGCCTGTGAGAGATCTTGAAACAAAAGACTCAGCTAAGCTGCATCTGGATTCCCAATATACAGAAACTTAAGATAAAAAAGCTTCTTGTTTCAAGTCTCTAAATTTTGGGTTAATTTGTCATGCAGCAATAGATAACCAATATAGACTTAGATATTGGGGAGTGGGACACTGCTTAATAAATACATTAAAAAGCGGGAGTTCCTTTGAAACCTGGCAATGAGTGGAGGTTGAAAGGATTTTGAAGAACATGTTAAAGACCATTTACATGGCCTTGAGTAAACCAGCAAAGAGCATGTCATTGGAAAGTGGAGGAAGAGGAATCCTTTTTATATAGTGACAGAAAGACAAAAAAGGCATTGTCATTTGTGGTTATGTAGAAAGCAGAATATATGCTTAATGAACTTGGTGAGCTAAGGAGATTCCCAAGCAAAGTGTTGAAAGTGCTACTTGGTTTCTTCTTGCTACTTAACATAAAACATGAGAGGAGAGAGATAAATTGAGAGAAGAACATTTAAACAAAAAGGAGCCAAGACTTGATGATTTTGAAAATTCTTAGCTTCTCCGAAGAGCAAAAGATTCTGAAAGTAAGAAGTGGCTTCCCAGCACTGAGGGGAAATGCTCTATAGATATAGCTGAGTGTGTGACTGTACAACCTTTTATTAAGACCTCAGAAAGATTTTTAAAAATCAGAGTATTATTCCATAACACCAAGGGCCCACTACAGAGATTGAGGTTGTTCGTCACAGATCTTCTAATTGAGCAATAGGGCTTCTGAGAAGCTTAAGGGCATTATCCCTCTGCAGGCTCAGTAAGGTCCCAAAGTATAGAGGAATTATTTCAAAGAGATCTGTGAGTATGTTTTTTTTTCTAATGCAGTGAACCCGCAATGAGATTCACCCTGGCAATTTTTTATTTGCCAATTGCATTTCATCAAACTTTGCCCGTGAAGTGAAACTTTATTACTAGTTTTACATTTCACCATCGCAAATTTGTATAATTCAGTTTTAAAAAGGGGCGAAGGATTAGAATAAACATTTTTCCAAATGGCAATGAGCACTTGAAAAGATGCTCAACCTCATTAGACATTAGGGAAATGCAAATCAAAGTCACACCAGCTGGTATGACTATAATAAAAAAGATAGACAATAACAAGTATTGATAAGGATGTGGAGAAATTGGAACTCTCACACATTGCTGGTGGAGATCTAAAACGGAGCAGCCTCTTTGGAAAGCAGTTTGATTGTTCCTCAAAAAGTTAAACATAGAGTTACTATATGCTCCAAGAATTCCACTCCTAGGTACATACCCAAGAGAGTTGAAAATATGTAAGTATACAAAAACTTGTACATGTTCATAGTAACATTATTCATAATAGCCCCAAAGTTGAGACAACCCAAATATTCATCAACCAATAATTGAATAAACAAATGTGGTATAGCCATCCAATGGAATATTAATTCAGCCATAAAAAGGAATGAAGTACTCACACATGCTACAACATGGATGGACCTTGAAAACATTATGCTACATGAAGTAGGCCAGACATAAAAGACCACTCATGGTATGATTGCATTCACATGAAATGTCCAGAATAGGCAAATCCATAGAGTCACTCCTCGGTGATTTTTTAGTTTCAAGAGAAATATATGCTTGAGGTTTTTCCATCAGCAAATACAGATATACTTCATACTTTTCAATAGTGACATGGCAATCATCATATGTCTTTATGGTAATTTTTCTAATCAGTTTTCTATTAATGAAATCTTTAATCATTTCTCTTCATGAGTGAGTATAGATGTGCGTGTACTGCTGCAAATATAAAGAGGTTATTGAGCAGTCGGAACACAGCAGGAACAAACATGAAATGTTTCCTTCTTCAATTAATGTTTTAAATTTGCTCAGAAAACTCTCATTTCCTTCCCTTAAATGATGTCATATGGACAGTGTCCCTGGTTTTCTGGCCACTTTCATGTTGCACTAAGTTCAATTCAGCTTTGTCCTACTTAAAATCTTCAATCTCATATACAATTCAGGATTTTTCCCATGGCCCTCAGATCTTCGGTCCTTTTCCCAGCTCACTCTAATGCTTCTGATTTCCCCAGAATGGGGGCAGTGTGTTGTTGAGATTAGAGGAAAAGGGTAAGTTTCTTTAGTGTAACTGGGACAGATTCGGCCTCTTCTGCCTTCTGTGTGGTAGGCATCCAAGTGTGTCTCTCATGGGCTTTTATGTGTGTCACCCCTCAGAGGCGTTGTATTCTCTGCCTGGCTTCTTTCAGTTCTTCCCCTTGGCTCCTGACGCTGGTGTTTCTTTTTTCCAATCAGCTTTTTTAATTTGAAGCATAATATAGGGAATATTAGAGTGAATGTGGCATGGCGAGATACTGTTTCATGCAAATTTTGTGTGAGTTATATACATATGAGTATATGTATGGGTTCCAGTGCAAAATATACTATTTCTGTGGTATGTGATCAAAGAAGTTGTGAAGCCACTCCACTGAAAAATTCATGTTGTGTAGTGGGAAGAGAATAGGGCTCAGGAGACCTGATTACGTTGGATCAGACACCCAGGGGTGTAATCTCCCTGGCAACATGGAATATGACTCCCTGGGAGGAATCTAGACCCGGCATCATGGGATGAAGAACATCTTCTTGACCAAAAGGGGGACGTGAAAGGAAATGAAATAAGCTTCAGTGGCTGAGAGATTCCAACAGGAGCTGAGAGGTCACTCTGGTGGGCACTCTTACGCACAATGTAGACAACCCTTTTTAGGTTCTAATGAATTGGAATAGCTAGCAGTAAATACCTGAAACTATCAAACTACAACCCAGAACCCCTGAATCTTGAAGACGATTGTATAAAAATATAGCTTATGAGGGGTGACAATGTAATTGGGAAAGTCATATGGACCACACTCCCCTTTGTCTAGTTTATGGATGGCTGAGTAGAAAAATGGGGGAAGGAAAAACAAAACAAAACAAAACAAAACAAAAAAAAGGCACCCAGTGTTCTTTTTTACTTTCATTGCTCTTTTTCACTTTAATTTTTATTCTTATTATTTTTGTTTGTGTGGTAATGAAAATGTTCAAAAATTAATTTTGGTGATGAACTCACAACTATGTAATGGTACTGTGAACAACTGAATGTACGCTTTGTATGACTGCATGGTATGTATGGTATGTGAATATATCTCAGTAAAATTGAATTAAAAAAAAAAAAACTTGGCTATGAGCTCGCTGGTGACCTGGAACAAACCCCTGCTTCTCTGAGGACCCCAGACTACTTTTCTCTTAAATGAGGGGGTTGGACTCTCATATCCCTTCCAGATCTTCCTTGTTGCAACAGCAGCAACGACACGAACACTAACCCCTGTGGAACACTAAGGCACTGTTGTTACATGCATAGAGTAGTTTAATTCTCACCATAGCTCTGTGATTCAAGTGATTTTATCATCCTTATTTACAGATGAGAAAACTGAAGCCCAGAGAGGTTAAGTGGCTAAGCTGGAATTTGGAGTCATGCCTGTCTAGCTCTAGAAGCCATGCTTGTAACCAATAGTTCTCCCGTTATACATCTCTGAGTTGGTGATGCCACACTGCTTTTTCTGGCTCATTCTGAAGGAGAGATGGCAGACTTTCTTGGCCACTCTGCTCGGTGAGTTTCCAGGAACCTGGGAGTTAGTCACCCTTCTTTGCGATGCTCACTTGGTACACACAGACGGGTTTGACATTTGCAGTGTTTGGTTCTGGCTTCCTCAGGTTCCTTTCCCATTTCCCCTTATCTCATCAAGTGCATAGTTTTGTAAACACGAGATTTCCTTTGTCCTCTTTTGTCAATCGCCCCCATCAGTTCATTCTCAACAGATCTCTCTGCTGTCTCTTCCTTCCCAATATTAATTGAATATTCTTCATATCCAAATGCTTTCTAGCCTGACAGATAAGACAGAAATCAGTGTTTTGTTTTTTTTTTCATTATCTCATGTTAAATTTCCCCTTTTGGGACCATGCCATTCAAAACAAAACCCAACACAGTTTCTGCCCCTTTGTGAATTCAAAGAATTCCTAGTAGGGGTAGTATGGAATCTGCTTGGTTCTCTGTCCCCAAAGCCCTCCTCTGTCCATAGCTCCCTTTTGGAGCCACAATCCCAAGTGATTCTGCCGGAGCTCTGGGACCAATCCTGCCTTCTAGCAAGAAGAATTTAAGGGCCTCTAGTTCAATGCTCAGGTTCAAGACAATGTGCTGCTGGTCCTGATATGACACTGTGGCAATGGCTTCAACTTTCATCCTGAGTCCCAGCCCCCATCTTATAGCTCTGTTCTGGCAACAGATTCTGGCCTTTTGTTCCTGAGTTTCTATTTGGGCCTTGATAATCCTCTAAAACTGGGAGCCTGCCTGGTTCTTTCCAGTCCTTTAACTCTCCATCCCAGGAATTAGAATGTTGTCCCTGAGCCCCAGGCCAGTGGCTGTGGCCTTTGCAACCTTGTAACTTATTTCCCAGGTGCTGCTGAATCTCTGAACATGGTTGCTTCTAGAGTTTCCAGTGCCCTGTTTAGCACACCTATCAGGAAATCCTATTACACCTACTGGACCTCAAATGACAACAGCCTGCCTGAGCTCTTCTTCCTGTGGCCTGTCACCTTGCTCTCTGAATGTGTCCACTTGACTGGATTTCCTCCCATTGATGGATGCTGGGTCTGACCTCTCTAGTTAAAAGAGGTTGTGCTGGTTATTCTCTGTGTGTTCCTCCAGATCCATTCTCTGCCCCTCTCTGTATCTCAGGAGGCTGGCCTCCACAGAATGCATCACCCAGGCCCCTTTGCCCTCTGACTTCTAGTTGAATTTGACCAATGAGAGGCACTGGCAGGAAATTGGAGGGTGTAAGAAAAGAGTGGTTGGAGTATTGATTCCCAATTCTCCCCTCCAGGTGGGCCAAGGTCCTGGCATGGTTGCCTTCCTCTGTGGCCAAAGCTCCTGTTGGGCAGCCCCTCTTCTATAACTCTAGTGTTCTCCAGGCTCTGGGAATACTTCCCTTTGTTTGCCCATTCAGATATAGGGGTGATATTGAATCCTTACTGTTTTTAGTCCCTGAAAGTATTCACCATCCCTTGTTGCTTCCCTTAATTGTGCCCAGACTTCGGTAGTGCATCTTTTTAAACTAATCCTTTGGGTGTGACATCTGTATTCTGCTGTGACTCTGTTTCAGGCATCTAGTTCCAAGTCTTGATCCCTTGAAATTACCTGCTGTAATGAACCTTTCTGTCTAGGCTGTGTGACATGAAAGGACAGGAACCAAATAGATGTTCCTATTTCCTTGACAGTGCATTTTGCACTAGGACCTTGGTCAAGGTGTGCTCCCTGGACCAGCAGCATCTGTAGCACCTGGTAGCTTGTTAGAAATGCAGACTGTTGGGCCCCACACCAGACCTACTGGATGAGAACATGCATTTTACAAAGATCTTTTCTAGGAGTACCAGCTGATCCACTACTAAGTCAATGAAATAGCATTTACATTATTTTGCTTATAGGATCATTTACTCCACTGGGGTTTAAGCTCCGTGAAGGACAGGAAAGTCATGTGTCTTTCCAGTTCCTACAACTGTTCTTGGCAGATGAAAAGTGTTCAACAAATATTTGCTGAATGAATGAGCAAATAAAAGAATGAAAGGATGAATTTTATCAGTTGGGTGGCCTTGGAGAAGTTCCTTAAACTCCCTGAGCCTCACCATTTTACTCTTCTGGAAAATAGAGACTCATATCCCTAATTCCAGGTATGCAGATTAGGTATAAAAAGCTGTGGCAGTCTCTCTCTCTAAGCCAAACTCGGCAAATAAACTCATTACTCTCTCCCCTTCGTGGGATATGCCTTTCAGGGATGTAAATCGCCCTGGCAACGTGGGACATGACTCCCAGGGCTGAGCCTGGCCCTAGCATCATGGGATTGACAATGCCTTCTTGAACAAAAGGGGGAAAAGAAATGTAACAATATAAGGTTTCACTGGTTAAAAGAATTTGAATAGAATCCCGGGGTCATTCTGGAGGTTACTCTTATGCAAGCTTCAGCCAGATACTGCAAATTGCCATGGTATGTCAAGTCCCAACCAACAGTATTCCTGAAAATCCTAAAGAAAATCCAGGGCTCTATCTAAGACTCCGTAAAAGTTTTATTTATTAAGTTTATCTTCCAGAAACTGAAAACCTCCAGACTGTTCTTATGGCAGATAAGCCCTGAAACTTAGAGGTACCAGTCTCTCCCAGAACATCAACCAGTTGCAGTCCCCTATCCCATAATGTTGACACCGCTTTTCAACATGAAGAAGTAAGAATGGTCATTGCCCAAATATCCCTGAAGATGGAGAAAATGATCAAATGAGAGGAAGGAGTTGTAACAGAGAAGTTAGGATATAACAAATGATTATTATTACTGAATCATTATATAGATATTTCTTTTTGGTTCCTGGTATATTAGAACAGCCAGAAGGAAATACCTGAAATTGTGGAACTGTAACCCATACTATACTTTGAAATTTGCTCTGTAACTACCTATTCAACTGTATTTTGAAATGTATCACTTTTTTTTTTTTTTTTAATTCAGTTTTATTGAAATATATTCACAAACCATACAGTCATCCATGGTATACAATCAACTGTTCACAGTATGATCATATAGTTATGCGTTCATCACCACAATCTATTTCTGAACATTTTCCTTACATCAGAAAGAATCAGAATAAGAATAAAAAATAAAAGTGAAAAGAGAATACCCAAACCATCCCCCCATCCCACCCTATTTGTCATTTAGTTTTTACTCCCATTTTTCTACTGATTTTTTTTCAATTTTTTAACTTTGTTTATCAAAAAATTAAAAACAAACAGGCAAACAACAACCAAAAAAACCCCACAACATTTCAAACAAAGCAATGGATTAAGGAAAACAAATAACCTAAAATAACTACTTTGCTTCCAATATGTTCCTACCATACCCCAAGAAAATTAATAAACCATGTCCAAACAGAGGAGTAAGAAAAACAAATAATCTAAAATAACTACATTGCTTCCAACATGTTCCTACCATACCCCAAGAAAATTAACAACCCCTAAGAAAACAAAGGAATAAGAGAAAAAAAAAAACCTAAAATAACTCTATTGCTTCCAACATGATCTTACTATATCCAAGAAAGTTTACAAACCATAATCATTCCTGAGCATTCCCATAACATTGAGATTACCCTCCATAGTTTATCTGTTCTTATTAGATTATCATTCCCCCTCCACTAATTGGTATCTCTAGGTCCCCTACATTCTACAGTATAAAACATTGTACATTTTTCACAGAATTCACATTAGTGGTAACATACAATATCTCTCTTTTTGTGCCTGGCTTATTTTGCTCAGCATTATGTCTTTTTTTTTTTTTTTTTTTTTAATCTTCATTTTATTGAGATATATTCATATACCACGCAGTCATACAAAACAAATCGTACTTTCAATTGTTCACAGTACCATTACATAGTTGTACATTCATCACCCAAATCAATCCCTGACACCTTCATTAGCACACACACAAGAATAACAAGAATAATAATTAGAGTGTATCACTTTTTTGTGTATATATATTTCACAATAAAATTTTTTTTTTTTAAAAAAGCAGTGGCAGAGTTGTCAGTATTTAATGCAAAGGCTACTTTTCACTGAGATGTGCATCTCTTATTTTGGAGAGAGCTAGTCTTTTTAGCTGCTTTGTCAAAGTGTTACTGAGTGCTTTTCCATATAACATCTCATGTTTGGAGGAGTCTTGGTCTAGAGATTCATTCATTCATTAATCCATTCACTCATTCATTTAGCAAATATGAATTGAATGTTATGTGCTAGGCACTATTATAAGTGCTCGTGAGTAGAACAGTGAATAAAACAAAGTCTCTGCCCCCAAGGAGTTTACATTCTAGTGGGAAGGGGCAGACAGTAATCAAATAAAATTATAATATAGCTAATGGTGACATTTATTAAGGGAAACAATAAAATAAGGAAGGGGAAAAGGAGGGCTTGTGTGGGGGGAGGGTGGGAGAGGGGATGATCAGAGAAAGATTTTCTGAGGAAACAGCATTTGAGCAGAGACCTGCAGGAAGTGAAGAAGCAATCCATGTGGATATCTGGGGTGAAAGTTTTCCAAGCAGAGAAAACAGCCAGCGCAAAGGCTTTAAAGTGGGAACATATATGCCATGTTTAAGGGACAGCACGGAGGCAAGAGTGACTGGAGCAGAGTGGGAGAGTGGTAACAGTGAAGGGGCTAAAACATGAAGGGCTTTGTACGTCATTTAGCCCTTCATAGACTTTGGCTTTTACTTGGAGATGAATTGTGAGCCATGGGAAGATATTCAGCGAGGAATGTTGTATTTTAACTTAAATTTTAAATGGATCATTCCAGCTGCTATGTTGAGTGAGAATGGACTTTAGATTATTAAGGGCAGAAGGAAGCAGACCAGTTGGGAGACTACTGCAGTAGTCCAGGTGAGAGATGATGGTGGCCTGGAGAAAGGTAGTAGTGGTAGAGGTGGGGAGACGCAGTCAGATTCTGACAATATTTTGAAGAAAAGGCTAATATGTTTTGCAGATGGCTTGGGTCTGAGGTTTTGAGAGAAAAAGGAGAAGGCAAGGATGACTCCAAGGTTTTTGGCTTCAGCAACTGGAAGGATGGAGCTTCCATCAGTGGTGATGGGCAAGATGGGCAAGACTGAGGGAAAACCAGGTTTGAGGAGGGGGGAATCAGGAGTTCTGTTTGAATATGTTACATTTAAGATGCCTATTAGCTCTCCAAGAGGAAATGTTGAGAACACAGTTGGATAAATGAGTCTTGAGTTGAGAGAACTCTGAACCTCAGATATAAATTTGGAAGTCTTCAATGTATATGTGATGGTTAAAGCCACGTTCATCTACGGAAAGAGTATGGATAGAGAAGATCAGCAGCCCAACATCTGAATTCTGGGGCACTCCAATGTTTAGAGATCAGGAATAAAAGGGGAAATCAACAAAGGACACTGAGTAAGAGAAGCCAGTGAGGTAGCTGGTGAGAGAATGGAGTCCTGGAAGCCATGGGGAGAAAGTATTTCCAGGAGAGAAGGTTCAACTGCTTAGAATGCTGCTGAAATGTCAAGCAAGATGAGGACTGAGAATTGACCATTTGATTTGACCACGTGGAGCCTCATTTGTAATCTTGAGAGGGGCTAGAGTGATGGAGAGAAAATCCTGGTTGATAAGTCAGGAGACAAAAGGAGAGGAATGTGAAATGATGAATATGGGCAGCCCTTTCAAGGAGTTTTGTGGTAACGGGGAAAAGAGAAATGGGACAGAAGCTGAACAAAGACATGGGGTAAATGGAGGGCTTTTTTTTTTTTTTCAATTCAGTTTTGTTGATATATATTTATACACCCTACAATCATCCACACTGTACAATCAACTGCTCACAGTACCATCATATAGTGGTGCATTCATCACCACAATCAATTTTTAAACATTTTCATTACTCCAAAAAAAATTAATTAAAAAATAAAAACAATAATAAAAATACAAGAACACTCAAAACATCCCACCCCCCCATCCTGCCTATTATTTATTTATTTTTTTTTGTCTTTATTTTCTTACTCATCTGTCCATACACTGGATAAAGGGAGAGTCAGTTGCAAGGTTTTCACAATTACACAGTCCCACCTTAAGAGATATAAAATCATCTTCAAGAATTGAGGCTGCTGGATTACAGTTCAACACTTTCAAGTATTTCCTTCTATAAGGATAACCTCCAGAATGACCTCTTGATTACAATTGAAATCTCTTAGCCACTGAAACTTTATTTTGTTTCATTTCTCTCCCCTCTTTTGGTCAAGAAGGCTTTCTCAAGCCCATGATTCCAGGTCCAGGCTCATCCCCAGGAGTCATATCCCATGTTACCAGAGAGATTTATACCCCTGGGAGTCATGTCCCACATAGTGGGGAGGGCAGTGAGTTTACCTGCAGAGTTGGCTTAGAGAGAGAGAGAGGGCCACATCTGAGCAACAAAGAGGCTCTCTGGGGGAGACTCTTAGGCACAATTATAAGAAGGCTTAGCCTCTCCTTTGCAGTAAAAAGCTTCATAACTGCAATCCCCAAGATGGAGGGCTTGGTCTCCTAAATTGGTAGTCCTCAATGCTTGTGAGAATGTCAGAGATTCCCCAGGTGGGAAAGTTTAATGTTTCCACATTTTCCCCAAGTCCCTTGAGAGCTTTATTTTTAAAATGGAAGATATTGCAGCATATAGAGAGGAAGAAATTACTGATGCAAGAGAGAGGTGAGAATTGCTGGAAGAGGTATTGAGTAGGTGAGAAGAGATGGGAATAAGGGAACAAGTGGAACTAGTAAGTGAAGGAACCAAGATTTGCACCAGTTCTCTCTTACTTCACAACGTCTTACTCTGATCCACTATGCCACTGTGCTACCCAAACAATGTCCATTAAGCATCTGCAGGCACATACTCAGGCAATTACATTACTTGGGATTCAGTCTACCATTTCCGTTTGCCTTTTAATTGAGGAAGAGTTAAATCTATGAACTCCAGCTCATCTTTTGATTCCCTAGAATCAGAAGATTCCCTTCTACTTTCATTTGTCACTATAGGAATAAAAAGAACTCTGTAAGAGAGGCTAGTGACTACTTGATCTAATTTGTAATATTGGCCTAATGAGCAGAGAACACTATTTCTCTCCCTTCCATTTTCCTCTCCTATCCTCTACAGATCTCTAATGATGCTCTAGCTGGTTGTTATAGCAATCCTAGAAGCAATAGTCAGTTTTGCATGTGTTTTTTCACCTGCCTGGAGGAATAGGCAAGAATCTTGGCAGATGAGAATGAGAAGGAGGGTGGAAAGCAGGGAAATGTCAGAGCCACCCTGTTGCAATTTTGCTTCTCTGTAGAATTGGAGAACAGCCAAGGGAGTCTCCTCAGCACAGGCAAGTCATTTTCCCCACCTCACTTTCCCTAGCCTCAAGGCAGCCAGATTCAGGCATGTTACTCTGGGACACTTGAAGTAATGGGCAGGCCAATTGGGGTGGCTGGAGAGGCCATTGATGAGAGAGATTGATGGAAATACCTGCCAAGTTTCCCAGTCAGGTGGAACTATCCAAACATTTTTAGACTATGTTTGAAAGTAAATATGATTCTTTAGGCAAGGGGAAAATGACAAGGGGAGGGAGACAGGGTAGGGAAGAGAAAGAAGATAAAAGCAAGAAGGAAAGAACAGCAAAAGACATTTGCAGGAGTGTCAGAAGGAACAGGAAGTGAAAACCCAGGCTTGTCTTGCTTGATGCTAGATATTTGGCCCCTTTACCCATGGGAGCTGGCTATCCAAACTAGCACTGCCCCACTCTCACCCCATCACTTGCACAAGCACACACTTCAATGTGAAACTTATTACTTTGAATGCTTACATCACAGCAAGAAGATAAACTGGAAGTCATTTTTCTACTTTGTTTATTCATTCTATAAATCTAAGTTATTCCTCTTGTCCTCCTCCTAGATTTTCAGGGCCTCTGACCAATATAGTACTACTCAGCATCTGCTTCTGAGAACCACCTTGGCTGGGCTCCATTAAAAATGCTGCATAGTTAGTAAAAGAGCTCGTGTAATGCAAATGGAGCACAGTATCATGTTATTTGTTTCTTAATCTAATCTGCTGCCTTTAGATGCTGGAAATGAGAATTAGTCAGAGTCTAATCTCTCCAGGGATGTTTTCTTTCCAGGCAAGCCTGGTCTGTCCCCTATAGAAAATAGGATGAAATCCAATCTTTACATGATGTGAAAGGAAAGAAAACAGAGGCAACTGGGGCTGGGGGCGGGAGTGGGGTGGCATGGGGGTGGGGGGCAAAAGGCAAGAGGATGCAAATGGCCCTAGAAGGCTGATAAATCCTTTTTCTAGAATCATTGATTTGGGGAGCTGCCTTCTGTTTGTATGTGACATGACCAATCCCAATCAGATAAGGTGACTGAGTTAAAATAATCTTCAATGTGAGCCAACTGAGGAAAAAGAAAATCAGGTTAAATGCAACAAAGAATAAACAGCACCATGAGAAATCTCATTCTTCTCTCTGTATTTTTCGTTTTTGTTTTTCTTTTTTTTTCCTTTTTACTATAGTAGCATATATACAATTTATAGAGTGAGAGGGAAATAGAACTTCTTGGGCCCGATTAGCCGTCGATCTCTTTTCAGACTATAGCCTATGAATAAAGATCTTCTTCTATTTGCTTATTAAAAAAACTAAAGCCTTCATCTGGAGATAATTGTAGATACATATGCAGTTGAAAGAAATGATAGAGATAGATCCTGTGTACCCTTTACCCAGTTACATTTGTTTTGATGATGATTGTACCTTTCTCTGCATATAGTTCCTGCAAACTGTTTTAAGGCATAGTAAAGGAAATGTGAAAGATGGAAAGGAATGGAATCTATTTGTGGGTCCCCTGCATGCCATGTTGTGTTACCCTTACAGGGGGAAGGAGGGCATCTGGAGATGAAATCTGAGGAAAAGAACAGATGGAGGGTTGATGAGGAGAAGAGATGGAGGAAGGCGGCAGGAAGTGGCCCTGAAGTTAAGCGCTGCTACAAAGAGTAGCACAAAGTGAGGTAGGATCTGGAAAGCAGCTGGGATGTATGGAAGTAAACTAAAAAGCTGAATATAATGTGTTCATTTTTGGAATCCCTGTTGCATACATGTGAATAGCATCCTTAGCCAATCCAAGGGAAAATGGGGACTCCTGTCTCTTTTTCCTTTATTCTTTCCACTCTGTCTGTTTCCTTAGAAACAAATCCATCAATATCCAGAGAACCCTATCCAAGAGGGAACTGCTCTGAAGATATTCAGTCCTCAAGTGTTTTGAAAGCAGATGCCAGCTATGCCAAATGAGTCCTTAAAAGAACTCAATCACTTTCTGGGTTTGAAGAAATAAGTAAAAAATCCAAAGTGTCTTTAATGGTAGGAGGTATAACCAAGTACTCAGATGATTAAAATATTGTGATAATGAGGCTGGGGTTCTGGGCTCAAACCCAGTGTGGTCTGTTCAGATCTCTGTTCACCAGCACCAAACGGTAGAGACTGTGCTCCTGTCCACAAATTGGTCCTCTAGACTTGGTCAGTCATCTTGAAAGGATAAGCCATAGACCACACGAGACTCTGAGCGAGAGGCAGGGTGGTATAGGGGGTAACATTCAGAGTAAACTCTAACTGGACTTCAAAAAAGGGCTTGGAATCTTGCCTTTCTACATATTGGCAGTATGACTTTAAGGAAATGACTTATTCTGGCACCCCCATCCCGCTCTAAGCCTCAGTTTCTCCCCAGGGTTGAGATAATTTAGCAGTAAGTACTCAATGAATGATAGCTGTTATTAGTATTGCTAATAATGTTGTTATTCTTAGGTGTAGATTGAGATCCAAGTGTAAATTGGGAAGCTGGTTGCCACTGCTATGCTTCTCCTCAAGTATTCTCAGAAGAGATGCAAATCTTCCCTGTCCTCAGGCACCCTTTAACCCCCTCCAAGGGAGAATGTTACTGTCAATACCCATTAGTAATCTCAAATCAAATGAAAACTATCTCCTTTCCCCAGTCTGATGCCACGACTGGAACAATGACTCAAAGCCCTTGGCTTTTCCGTGAAGGGCTGAGAGAACTTTATCTTCACAAGAATGGAGAGGAGATAGTGCCCTGACTATTCATCTTACAGACAGACGCCCAAGTTAGGGTAGGTGATTTGCCCAGAGTTAGAATGGACATGGCCAACAGCTCTCAGAATCCTCTAGGGGTTCCTGAGCTAGCTTTCCAAAACTGCTTTCAGCATATTGATTTCTGATAGCACTGCACTTCAGGAAAAGAGCAGCTACAAACTGCCAGTTTGCCCACATCTCAAAATCAATCGCACATGTACCAGATGCTTGTTTTTCTTTCTTGCCTTTCTTCTTCTTCCCCTGCAGGAAAGTGTTTGGTTTCAGGATGTCAGTTCCACCTGAGGCTACAGAAGTGAAAATTGGCACACTTGACCAACTTGGGATAGATTTGATTTCTGCCTTAGGATTAAAATGTGAATGTTTGGAATTCAAAAGAGGGAAAACCCCTAAAGCTATTGAGTGCCTTACTTGCCAGACAAGGTGCTAACTACTTTCCATATATATTACCTCAACTGATCCTCACAACCATTCTGCAAGGTAGATGCTGCTATTCTCATTTTACATATGAGGGAATAGGCTCAGAGAGGTTAAGTCACTTGCCTGGGGTTGCAAAAGCTCATCAAATGGCCAGGATTTAAACCTACTTCACTCTGATTTCAGGTTCAATTTGTTCTTTTACTTTGTTATTCAAATATTGATTCATGAAGTAAAGTCAATATTTACTTTTTTTTTTTAATCATCATTTTATTGAGATATATTCACATACCACGCAGTCATACAAAACAAATTGTACTTTCGATTGTTTACAGTACCATTACATAGTTGTACATTCATCACCTAAATCAATCCCTAACACCTTCATTAGCACACACACAAAAATAACAAGAATAATAATTAGAGTGAAAAAGAGCAATTGAAGTAAAAAAGAACACTGGGTACCTTTGTCTGTTTGTTTGCTTCCCCTACTTTTCTACACATCCATCCATAAACTAGACAAAGTGGAGTTTGGTCCTTATGGCATTCCCAATCCCACTGTCACCCCTCATAAGCTACATTTTTATACAACTGTCTTCGAGATTCATGGGTTCTGGGTTGTAGTTTAATAGTTTCAGATATCCACCACCAGCTACCCCAATTCTTTAGAACCTAAAAAAGGTTGTCTAAAGTGTGCGTAAGAGTGCCCACCAGAGTGATCTCTCGGCTCGTTTTGGAGTCTCTCTGCCACTGAAGCTTATTTCATTTCCTTTCACATCCCCCTTTTGGTCAAGAAGATGTTCTCCATCCCACGATGCCAGGTCTACATTCCTCCCCGGGAGTCATATTCCACATTCCCAGGGAGATTCACTTCCCTGGGTGTCTGATCCCACGTAGGGGGGAGGGCAGTGATTTCACCTTTCAAGTTGGCTTAGCCAGAGAGAGAGGGCCACATCTGGGCAACAAAGAGGCATTCAGGAGGAGACTCTTAGGCACAAATACAGGGAGGCCTAGCCTCTCCTTTGCAGCAACCGTCTTCCCAAGGGTAAAACTTATGGTAGAGGGCTCAACCCATCAAACCACCAGTCCCCTATGTCTGTGGTCATGTTAGCAACCATGGAGGTGGGGTAGGCGAATACCCCTGCATTCTCCACAGGCTCCTCAAGGGGGCACTACATCTTTTTTTTTTTTTTTCCTTGTTTGTCTTTTTTCTTTTTTTTTTTTTTTTTAACTTTCCCTTCTTTTTTAAATCAACTGTATGAAAAAAAAAGTTAAAAAGAAAACAAACATACAATAAAAGAACATTTCAAAGAGACCATAACAAGGGAGTAAGAAAAAGACAACTAACCTAAGATAACTGCTTAACTTCCAACATGTTCCTACTTTACCCCAAGAAAGTTACATAATATAGCAACATTTCAGTGAACTTGTTCCTACTACATCCATCAGAAATTAACAGACCATAGTCATTTCTGGGCATCCCCAGAACGTTAAATAGCTTATCTGTTCTTCTTGGATTATTGTTCCCCCTTCCTTAATTGCTCTCTACTGCTAGTTCCCCTACATTCTACATTATAACCATTTGTTTTACATTTTTCAAAGTTCACATTAGTGGTAGCATATAATATTTCTCTTTTTGTGCCTGGCTTATTTCGCTCAGCATTATGTCTTCAAGGTTCATCCATGTTGTCATATGTTTCACGAGATCGTTCCTTCTTACTGCCGCGTAGTATTCCATCGTGTGTATATACCACATTTTATTTATCCACTCATCTGTTGAAGGACATTTGTGTTGTTTCCATCTCTTGGCAATTGTGAATAATGCTGCTATGAACATTGGCGTGCAGATATCTGTTCGTGTCACTGCTTTCCGATCTTCCGGGTATATACCGAGAAGTGCAATCGCTGGATCGAATGGTAGCTCTATATCTAGTTTTCTAAGGAACTGCCAGACTGACTTCCAGAGTGGCTGAACCATTATACAGTCCCACCAACAATGAATAAGAATTCCAATTTCTCCACATCCCCTCCAGCATTTGTAGTTTCCTGTTTGTTTAATGGCAGCCATTCTAACCGGTGTTAGATGGTATCTCATTGTGGTCTTAATTTGCATCTCTCTAATAGCTAGTGAAGCTGAACATTTTTTCATGTGTTTCTTGGCCATTTGTATTTCCTCTTCAGAGAACTGTCTTTTCATATCTTTTGCCCATTTTATAATTGGGCTGTCTGTACTATTGTCATTGAGTTGTACGATTTCTTTGTATATGCAAGATATCAGTCTTTTGTCAGATACATGGTTTCCAAAAATTTTTTCCCATTGAGTTGGCTGCCTCTTTACCTTTTTGAGAAATTCCTTTGAGGTGCAGAAACTTCTAAGCTTGAGGAGTTCCCATTTATCTATTTTCTCTTTTGTTGCTTGTGCTTTGGGTGTAAAGTCTAGGAAGTGGCCTCCTAATACAAGGTCTTGAAGATGTTTTCCTACATTATCTTCTAGGAGTTTTATGGTACTTTCTTTTATATTGAGATCTTTGGTCCATTTTGAGTTAATTTTTGTGTAGGGGGTGAGGTAGGGGTCCTCTTTCATTCTTTTGGATATGGATATCCAACTCTCCCAGCCCCATTTGTTGAAAAGACCATTATGGCTCAGTTCGGTGACTTTGGGGGCCTTATCAAAGATCAGTCGGCCATAGATCTGAGGGTCTATCTCTGAATTCTCAATTCGATTCCATTGATCTATATGTCTATCTTTGTGCCAGTATCATGCTGTTTTGGCAACTGTGGCTTTATAATAAGCTTCAAAGTCAGGGAGTGTAAGTCCTCCCACTTCGTTTTTCTTTTTTAGAGTGTCTTTAGCAATTCGAGGCATCTTCCCTTTCCAAATAAATTTGATAACTAGCTTTTCCAAGTCTGCAAAGTAGGTTGTTGGAATTTTGATTGGGATTGCATTGAATCTGTAGATGAGTTTGGGTAGAATTGACATCTTAATGACATTTAGCCTTCCTATCCATGAACATGGAATATTTTTCCATCTTTTAAGGTCCCCTTCTATTTCTTTTAGTAGAGTTATGTAGTTTTCTTTGTATAGGTCTTTTACATCTTTGGTTAAGTTTATTCCTAGGTACTTGATTTTTTTAGTTGCTATTGAAAATGGTATCTTTTTCTTGAGTGTCTCTTCAGTTTGTTCATTTCTAGCATATAGAAACATTACTGACTTATGTGCATTAATCTTGTATCCCGCTACTTTGCTAAATTTGTTTATTAGCTCTAGTAGGTGTATCGTTGATTTCTCAGGGTTTTCTAGATATAAGATCATATCATCTGCAAACAATGACAGTTTTACTTCTTCTTTTCCAATTTGGATGCCTTTTATTTTTTGTCTTGCCGGATTGCCCTGGCTAGCACTTCCAGCACAATGTTGAATAACAGTGGTGACAGCGGGCATCCTTGTCTTGTTCCTGATCTTAGAGGGAAGGCTTTCAGTCTCTCACCATTGAGTACTATGCTGGCTGTGGGTTTTTCATATATGCTCTTTATCATGTTGAGGAAGTTTCCTTCAATTCCTACCTTTTGAAGTGTTTTTATCAAAAAGGGATGTTGGATTTTGTCAAATGCTTTTTCAGCATCTATTGAGATGATCAATTGATTTTTCCCTTTCGAGTTTTTAATGTGTTGTAATACATTGATTGTTTTTCTTATGTTGAACCATCCTTGCATGCCTGGAATGAACCCCACTTGGTCATGGTGTATGATTTTTTTAATGTGTCTTTGGATTCGATTTGCAAGTATTTTGTTGAGGATTTTTGCATCTATATTCATTAGGGAGATTGGCCGGTAGTTTTCCTTTTTTGTAGCATCTTTGCCTGGTTTTGGTATTAGATTGATGTTAGCTTCATAAAATGAGTTAGGTAGTGTTCCATTTTTTTCAATGTTTTGAAAGAGTTTGAGTAAGATTGGTGTCAGTTCTTTCTGGAAAGTTTGGTAGAATTCCCCTGTGAAGCCATCTGGCCCTGGGCATTTATTTGTGGGAAGATTTTTGATGACTGATTGGATCTCTTTGCTTGTGATGGGTTGGTTGAGGTCTTCTATTTCTTCTCTGGTCAGTCTAGGTTGTTCATATGTTTCCAGGAAATTGTCCATTTCTTCTACATTATCCAGTTTGTTGCCATACAGTTGTTCATAATATCCTCTTATAATTTTTTTAATTTCTTCAGGATCTGCAGTTATGTCACCTTTTTCATTCATTATTTTGTTTATATGGGTTTCCTCTCTTTTTGATTTTGTCAGTCTAGCTAGGGGCTTGTCAATCTTGTTGATCTTCTCAAAGAACCAACTTTTGGTGATATTTATCCTCTCTATTGTTTTTTTGCTCTCTATGTCATTTATTTCTGCTTTAATCCTTGTTATATCTTTTCTTCTACTTGGTTTAGGATTGGTTTGCTGTTCATTTTCTAGCTTCTTCAGTTGATCCATTAGTTCTTTGATTTTGGCTCTTTCTTCCTTTTTAATATATGCGTTTAGTGCTATAAATTTCCCCCTTAGCACTGCTTTTGCTGCATCCCATAGGTTTTGGTATGTTGTGTTCTCATTTTCATTCGTCTCTATATATTTAGCAATTTCTCTTGCTATTTCTTCTTTAACCCACTGATTGTTTAGGAGTGTGTTGTTTAACCTCCAGGTATTTGTGAATTTTCTAAGTCTCTGATGGTTATTGACTTCTAATTGTATTCCATTGTGGTCAGAGAATGTGCTTTGAATGATTTCAATCTTTTTAAATTTATTGAGGCTTGTTTTATGTCCCAGCATATGATCTATTCTGGAGAAAGTTCCGTGAGCACTAGAAAAGTATGTGTATCCTGGTGATTTGGGATGTAATGTCCTGTAGATGTCTGTTAAATCTAATTCATTTATCAGATTGTTTAGGTTTTCAATTTCCTTATTGGTCTTCTGTCTGGTTGATCTATCTATAGGAGAGAGTGATGTGTTGAAGTCTCCCACAATTATTGTGGAAACATCAATTGCTTCCTTTAGTTTTGCCAGTGTTTCTCTCATGTATTTTGTGGCACCTTGATTGGGTGCATAGACATTTACGATTGTTATTTCTTCTTGCTGAATTGCCCCTTTTATTAGTATGTAGTGGCCTTCTTTGTCTCTCAAAACATCCCTTCATTTGAAGTCTATTTTATCTGAGATTAATATTGCTACACCTGCTTTCTTTTGGCTGTAGCTTGCATGAAATATTTTTTTCCATCCTTTCACTTTCAGTTTCTTTGTGTCCCTGTGTCTAAGATGAGTCTCTTGTATGCAACATATTGATGGTTCATTTTTTTTGATCCATTCTGCGAATCTATATCTTTTAATTGGGGAGTTTAATCCATTTACATTCAACGTTAAAACCGTGAAGGCATTTCTTGAATCGGCCATCTTATCCTTTGGATTATGTTTGCCATATTTTTCCCTCTCTCTATTAATATCCTTTATTGTACCCATACCGAATCTCTTTAGTACTGAACCTTTCTCCAAGTCTCTCTGTCCTGTCTTTGTTTCTCTGTCTGTAGGGCTCCCTTTAGTATCTCCAGTAGGGCAGGTCTCTTGTTAGCAAATTCTCTCAGCATTTGTTTGTCTGTGAAAAATTTAAGCTCTCCCTCAAATTTGAAGGAGAGCTTTGCTGGATAAAGTATTCTTGGCTGGAAATTCCTCTCACTCAGAATTTTAAAAATATCGTGCCACTGCCTTCTTGCCTCCATGGTGGCTGCTGAGTAGTCACTACTTAGTCTTATGCTGTTTCCTTTGTATGTGGTGAATTGCTTTTCTCTTGCTGCTTTCAGAACTTGCTCCTTCTCTTCTATGTTTGACAGTGTGATCAGTATATGTCTCGGAGTGGGTTTTTTTGGATTTATTCTATTTGGAGTTCGCTGAGCATTTATGATTTGTGTATTTATGTTGTTTAGAAGATTTGGGAAGTTTTCCCCAACAATTTCTTTGAATACCCTTCCTAGACCTTTACCCTTTTCTTCCCCTTCTGGGACACCAATGAGTCTTATATTCGGACGTTTCATATTATCTATCATATCCCTGAGGTCCATTTCGAGTTTTTCAATTTTTTTCCCCATTCTTTCTTTTATGCTTTCATTTTCCATTCTGTCATCTTCCAGGTCACTGATTCGTTGTTCAACTTCCTCTAGTCTTGTACTATGAGTGTCCAGAATCTTTTTAATTTGGTCAACAGTTTCTTTAATTTCCATATGATCATCCATTTTTTTATTTAGTCTTGCAATGTCTTCTTTATGCTCTTCTAGGGTCTTCTTGATTTCCTTCATATCCCGTACTATGGTCTCATTGTTCATCTTTAGTTCTTTGAGTAGCTGCTCTAGGTGCTGTGTCTCTTCTGGTCTTTTGATTTGGGTGCTTGGGCTTGGGTTATCCATATCGTCTGGTTTTTTCATATGCTTTATAATTTTCTGTTGTTTTTGGCCTCGTGGCATTTGCTGAACTTGATAGGGTTCTTTTAGGGTTTGTAGACCAGTTGAAGTCCTTATCTCTAATTTATCAGATCTACAGCTTCGTGGAGTACACTTTCTCTAACTAACCAGCAGGTGGCATCCACGAGCCACCTGTTCTCCACAAGCCAGATCTCCCCTGCTTAGCCTTTTTGGTGAGTGGGGGAGTGAGTCTTGTGGGGCCCAATTGGTGTACCAAGCTTGCGTGTGTAGTTGGTGTTGCCTGCCCTGTATGTGGGGCGTGTTTCTGGGCAGTCGGGGAGGGGGGGTGGCCCTAACAATCAAATCTCCCTGATGATCCTAGAGTTTTAAAGCTGCTGCAATAGTCTAATCCTTCAGTTCAGTCCTGCCACAGTTTGTCTCTGCCACTGACCCACAAGTCTTTGGTATTGGCGTATGGCTCCTGAGACTTGCAAGTGGGCCCCTCTTCCAGGCTGTGCACCCCGGGTCCTCTGTTGAGGGATGACTGTGCTATGTCACAGGTGAGTGCCGTCCCCCCAGGGCAGTTCTGGGCTGCTGGGCTGTGTTGGGAGGCTCCCAGTCTGCTCAAATGATGGCTGAATGGGGCTCTGTTAATTCACACTGCTCCCCCTTCCCAGCTCTGGGACATTCAGCTGAGGTTGCAGGGAAGGCTAATGTCCACGCCCAGTTTTGTGGTGTGTGCCTGTTATTTGAAGCACTTCCGTCACACTGGGTTGTCTGGGGCAGCTCTGGGCTTTGGGGCTGGCGATGGGCAGGAGTGTTTCCTGTCCACCAGGATGGTGGCTGTGAGCGGACACCCCCCTTTTCTTGGGAAGTTGTGTTGTTTAGTGAATTTTCTCAGCCACTGGATTATTGCCTTTTGTCTCAGAGCTCTCTTAGTTCTGCTCTTGACTTGACGTGCCCAAATTTCAATTCTTTGAAGCTTTCTGTATTGAGCTTCTTAGAGTAATTGTTTTAGAAAAAGCAAAAAGGATTTAAAAAAAAAAAAAAAAAAAACGGCCCTCCTCAGAGATCTAATGGGTTATTGAAATGCTAATAGACAAAGCAACCAGGGCCATTAAGGAAAGGTGCACAGGGCAGAGAGATCAGCTTTGCTTCGGGATTTGCATATGCGCCTCAAGGCCTGAGCTCCGCCCTTCCCCTTTCTGTGTTCACCAGAACTCCAAAAATCCTCTGCTTTTATTTTGGAGTTTTTCGTGTTGTTTTTTTTCTATGCCTGTCTCCTCTCTGCTGGGCTGGCTGCTCTCAGAGTCTCTGGTGTCTGGTCTCAGTCTATCTATGGTTGGAGTTTGAATCAGTAGAATGAGTTTCCGATAAGAGCAGCCACTGCAATTCTCCCTTCTCCTTCCCGGAGCTGACAGCCCCTCCTCCCCCGGGACTGAGCCTGGCAGGGAGGGGCGCGGGTCCCCTGGCCGCAAAAACTTACAGATTTCGCTGATCTCAGCAGTTCCACGTTTTCATGAATGTTGTATGAAGTATGCCCAAAGACAGATTGCTCTGTGGTGTCCAGTCCACGCAGTTCCTGGCTTTTTACCTGCTTTCCTGGAGGAGTAACTAAAACATACAGCTCACCAGTCTGCCATCTTGCCCCGCCTCCAGTCAATATTTACTTTTATATTAATTTCAGCATCAGGGATTTAAAATATTTCTTGCAATATTCAACTTCTGTGAAAACAAGGGATGTGCATTTATGCATTTTAATGCTTGAAATATATGTTTTCTGTGAAGTTTCAGCTATAAAATTCCTATTTTGTATGTATTACCTAACACATAGCAGCACCAGATACATGTTTATTAAAGGAGGAGGATGAGTAAGAGGAGGAGGAGGGGTGGAGGAGGGGGAGGGGGAAGGAAGGGGAGGAGAGGGAAGGGAGGATGTGAGGAAATATAGCTGGTAGAAATGAGCCTTCCTCAGGAACATGCTTGGTCTTCCATCTTCATGTACTGTGACTAGCTTAACTGGGAATGAATCATTTCATGTCTCCATTCAATAGAACAATTCCTTCCTTACTCCATCATGGTCTAGATAGAAAAGAGAACAATGGTCTAGAAATCCAGGAATCCAAACGGCAGCCAGAATTGGTAAGGTTGGTTCATTCACACCGATATTCCCACATTGTTTTCAAGGAATATTAAAGCTAGAAGGGAATTTACAGATGAGCTACTGGAACTCTTTTGGATTCCAAAAGAGAGAAATTGAGCCCTGAGAAAAGAGAGCGACTTGCTCAAGCCAGTCAAATAAAACCCAGGTCTCCTGGCTGCCAGTCTCATATACTTTCCGCTGCAGGACTCAGCTGCTCAGCCAAGGTTTCCCAGGCTTTGTGAAGGGCGGGGCGAGTAGTCGGAGTCCTGAAGAGTTCCCTGCTTTGCCCAGTGTGCCACAGCAAGATTTTGGCTCTGCCTAAGCCCATGACATTTAACCACAGACCTTTCTTGGAACCCCTGGAAAGAAGACAACCACTTGACTGCTTGGTGATTTAAATAGCTAAATAATGCCAAATTGAATTTCTGATGACAGAGTAAGTGGTAGCTTAGGACTTCACGCCAAGAAAATACTTCTCCAGTGATAGTCGATTGATGGAATTAAGGGAAACTTTAAATCTGCAAGCTTGAGGAGTAATTTGTTAGAATCTTGAACCTCTTCGACTTGGCTTGGGCTTTCTGGATTATAAATAATGGTGTAATCAGGTCAGCTTCCATTCAAAGTTAGTTTACTCAAAATTGAAGACCTTTTTTTATGCTGTCATTGAAGTTTTTATTTCAGTGTGTATTTCATATATGCACTTTTATATGGCTTTTCCTGTGGAAGCATAGCTTCCCTATTATTGTCTTATTAAGATTTAATGATGGTAATCATCTTTTGAATTTATACATCAGCAATATTACAAAGAGCTTTATGTGTATAATCTCATTTGTCCTGGGGATATTCTTGTGAAGTAGGGAGAGGCTGGAATCTGTACCTGTCTGCCAAATACGAGGAAAACAAATCAGGAAGTAGGTTAGGCAGTAAGTCAAGGACACAAAGCTAGAAATTGGATAGTTTCTGTCTCTTAGTGTTTTATCTCAACTAGCGGGTCAGGTCTCTGATCAAGCGATTAAGTGGGGAGCAGGTGAAAATTGCTGCTAGAGGGATTAAGTAGGTTAGAAGTACTAAGGGACCATGTGGAAAAGTTAGCTTGATGTCTGGAGATTTACGAATCAAGTTCAAAGGTCAAAGATCAAGGATGCCTAAAGGAAAGATTTAAAATCAAGCCAGGAAGTAGAATGCAAGGGCTGTGATTTTCTATGCCTCATAGCTCTGGTTCAAGAACTCTGCGCATTGTGGGAGCTCAAGCTATTGTTGCCTCATTCTGGAGACTCTAAAAGGCGAGAAAGAGTGTCTATATGACTAAAATGATTAAAAATGGTTTTATGGTTTCTACTATGGGGAAAAGAGCTAGCACCTGGCAATGGACATAGAAAATCTGGAAATTTGAAACTGCCTACAAAAATAAAGGAAGTAGCTGTAAACAGAACCTGGCATTAGTTTGGGGTGGAAGGTTGAGGGAAGGAAAGGGAGAGTAGCTGTGTCTAGTTTGTGTTATTTTGGGGTCTGCCATGGCACTCTGGGCTGAGGTCTAATGAGAAGACTGGGAGAGGATGGGGACTTAATTGAATTTTCCTAAAGTGGAGTTGTACCAGGTATGCCATCACACAGACACACACACACACAGACACACACACACAAACACACACACACACATTAATCGTATTCTTTGGGACCTGTCTGAAACTGGGAGGACCAGAAGTCTTCCTGAACTCATGGGGCCCAGAGGCTGAGCTCACTGCAGCACACACCTTTCTCTTACTTGGGGAAGCTGGGTTCTGCCACCTCCTGGATTGTGTGAGGCTAATGTGTTCTTGAACAATCCTGTAGAAATACAACTTGTGGACCTCGTTGTTAATATCAGCAGTGGGAGCATCATTGGAACTATACTGACAGGTAGAGAAGGGCTCCCCAGCAACAGTAATTCCCAGCTCTGTAATTAAAGATTTCAGCCCTTGTGGGGCCTGAGTCTGATTGGTTTTGCATACTCTACACTGTTAGTATTCATTTCCTGACATAAGAAGTGAGCTGATGAATCTCACAGACATAATGTTGAGCAAACTAATTCAGACAAAATAGGGTACATACTGCATGATTCCACTTACATGGCATTCAAGAATAGGCAAAACTAATCTATGGTGATAGAAATCAGAACAATGGTTACCTCTGGGGGTGGGGATTGACTGTGGGGTGGACAGGAAGAAATTTTGGGGGATGATGGAACTGTTCTATAGCTTGATCTAGGAGGGGATTGCAGGGTGTACACATTTGTCAAAACTCATCGAGCTGTACACGTAAGAATAATGGATCATATTTTATCTTGTTTTTATTTTTTTAAAAACTTCTAATATGAAATACTTTCAAATTTACAGGACAGTTGCAAAATAATACAAAAACCCATACAGAGAACTAGAACACCCCCCCTACCAAGATACCCCAATCCACCAATATTTAACATTTAACATTTTGCCACATTTGCCATATCATTCTATCTATCTATCTATCTATCTATCTATCTATCTATCATCTACCTACCTATCAATAAATCTGTTCTAGTTTGCTAATGCTGCCAGAATGCAAAACACCAGAGATGGATTGGCTTTTATAAAAGGGGGGTTATTTGGTTACACAGTTACAGTCTTAAGGCCATAAAGTGTCCAAGGTAGGTAACACATCAGCAATCAGGTACCTTCACTGGAGGACGGCCAACGGCGTCTGAAAAATCTCTGTTAGCTGGGAAGGCATGTGGCTGGCATCTGCTCCAAAGTTCTGGTTTCAAAATGGCTTTCTCCCAGGACATTCCTCTCTAGGCTGCAGTTCCTCAAAAATGTCACTCTTAGTTGCTCTTGGGGCCTTTGTCCTCTCTTAGCTTCTCTGGAGCAAGAGTCTGCTTTCAACGGCCATCTTCAAACTGTCTCTCATCTGCAGCTCCTGTGCTTTCTTCAAAGTGTCCCTCTTGGCTGTAGCTCCTCTTCAAAATGTCCCTCACAGCTGCACTGAGTTCCTTTTGTTTGTCAGCCCGTTTATATGGCTCCACTGATCAAGGCCCACCCTGAATGGGTGGGGCCACGCCTCCATGGAACTATCTCATCAGAGTTATCACCTACAGTTGGGTGGGGCGCATTTCCATGCAAACAACCTAATCCAAACTTTCCAACTTAATCCCCACTAATATGTCTGCCCCACAAGTTTGCATCAAAAAATATGGCTTTTTCTGGGGACCATAATACATTCAAACCAGCACACCATCCATCTATTTTCTAAACATTTGAGAGTAGGTTGAACACATCATGCTCTTTGAACACTTAATACTTCCAATGTACATTTCCTAAGAACAAGGATATTCACATATGTAACCTCATTAAGTAGCATTATCAAGTTCCAGGAATTTAACATTGATATAAAGCTTACAGTCTATCTTCCATTTTTTCGTATGCTCCAATAACGTCCTTTTGGGCATTTTCTCCTCTATTATTAGATCCAGTCCAGGATCATGTATTGCATTTAATTATCATTGCCTCTTTAGTCTCTTTCTCTCTTTTTTTTAATTGTGGAAACATATAAGAAATATAAACTTTCCCATCTCAACCACTCCCAAGCATACAATTCAGTGGAATTAAATACACTCACGGTGTTGTGCTACCCTCACCACCATCCATTACCAGAACTTTTCCACCTCCCTGAACAAAAACCCTGCACACATTATGCATTAACTCCACATTCCCCCCAACCTGCACTCTACTTTCTGTCTCTATGAATTTATGTATTCTAGCTATTTCATATTAGTGGAATCATACTATATCTGTCCCTTTGCATCTGGCTTATTTTACTCAACATGGTGTCTTCAAGGTTCTTCCATGCAGTAGTATGTATCAGAACTGCATTCCTTTTAAAGGTTGAATAATATTCTGTTGTATGTATATACCATCCATTTGCTGATGGACATTTGGGTTGTCTCCACCATTTGGCTATTGTTAAGAATGCTGCTATGAACATTGGTGTACAGATATCTGTCCAAGTTGCTGCTTTAAATTTTTTTGGGTACACACCTAAAAGTGGGATTGCCAGGTCCTATCGTAGTTCTATGTTTAACTTTTTGAGGAACTGCCAAACTTTTCCACAGTGGCTGTATCATTTTGCGTTCTCACTAACAACATACTAAGGTTCCTATTTCTCTGCATCCTCTCCAGAAATTATTATTTTCATTTAAAAAAAAATAGCCATTCTAGTGGGAGTGAAGTGGAATCTCATTGTGGTTTTGATTCGAATATCCCTTGATGACCAATGATGTTGAGCATTTTTTCCATGTGCTTATTGGCCCTTTGTATTTCTTCTTTGGAAAAATGTCTATTCAAGTCCTTTGCCCATTTGTTTTCATTGGGCTCTTTGTCTTTTTGTGAAGTTGTAGGAGTTCTTTATAAATTCTAGATATTAATCCCTTACAGATATATGGTTTCCAGATATTTTCTTCCATTCTGTTGATTGTCTTCTCACTTTTATGATAATATCCCAGGATGCATAAAAGTTATTAATGTTGATGAAGTAAAATTTTATCTATTTTTTTCTTTTGTTGCTTGTGCTCTGGGTGTAAAGTCTAAGAATCCATTGCCTAATACAAGGTCCTAAGGACTAATGCACTTTAAGCGTATGTAACTTAACCTTCAATAAAATAAAAAGAAAATTCACAAAACAGTGATCTCTTCATGGACAGCCAGAGTATCTGCTTAGAGCTTCTGCCTATATTTTCCTGGTGATATGATCTGCTGAGAGGCAATATTGTGTGTGGGTTTAGTTTACTGACTTTGGAGCTAGCAGATCCGGGATGAAATTCCAGCTTTACCACTTACGGGAATATGACTTGCCCTCTATTTTCATGTCTGTAAAATGGGGATCAGAAAAACCGTACCTACCTCTCAGGGTTGTTGGTCATGAGGCTTAAATGAGATAATGTGTGCAAAGCACTGGATCACAGCACAGTGTCTGATCAGCCTTAATTGGGTTTCCATACTGTAGAGATCACCCCTAGTGGTTCTCAATCATGACTGAAAAAAAATACCCATACTAAGGCCCCACTTTCAGAGCTTCTGATTGTATTGGCCTGAGATGGGGCACAAGAATGAGTATTTTTATAAAGTTGCCCAGATGATTCTAAAGCACAGCCAGAGATGACAACCACTGGGCTAGATTCATTCATACCCCCAATCAAATGTCACCCCTTCCTCCATGAAGAAGTCCTGGCAATTCCAGCTCCTGGTGTTTACTTTCTTCTCTGAACTTTTTTTTTTTTTTGAGGTATAACTGACAAATACCGCAATGCACAGATCTAAAGTGTATGTCTGTATCAATGTTTATATGTGTGTACACCCATGTAACTACCACCAAGATCAAGATATAGAGCAATGCCTGGACCACAGAGGGCTCCCTCTTATTCCCTGCCAGTTAGTAATCCCCAAGGGTAACTGCCATGTTCACTTTTCTCACCATTGATTAGTATTGCCTTGTTTAGAATGACCCTTGAATTCTTCTTGCCCTCATTACCTGTGTAGTTCACCACTTGATACAGACAAAATTTGCTTGTGGTAGCAGTTTTTTTCTGCTTAGCTTGTATTTTATACCTCCCTCATGTTTTATTATCTAAACTTCCTTGTTTGTGAGTCTTCCTTTCCTAGCTAGGGTTTAAGCTTCTTGAGGCAGATATTGCCTACATATCTAGCTCATTCCTATGCACATAAATAGAGGCTCAGTAAATATTTGCGGAATGAATGTTTACTTTGAATGAATGAGGGGCAAAAGAAAAAAAAGAAGCAGTAAGCAGTCAGATCAAGATAAAGGCTTCTTCATTCTCCTCCATACACGTTCAGTTTATTTTTACTAACACTTTATATAATATCGGAATTGTGCATTGTTTTTTGCTTGTGGGTGATCATGCATGCTTTTGACTTTCAGGTTAGTTTGTGGGTGGAGGGACAGGAGTGGATTTAAAGAATGAAGTGCAGGAGAAGAAAAGGTCAGATGGCCAAGTGAAAGAGAAAAGAGCTTGCCCTGGCCTATGCTGTTGAAAGAGCACTGGATCAGGAGTTATAACCCCAAGTTTTGGTTCTCACTCTGCCACTAACTTGTGTGATTTTAGTCAAGTCTCTCAACTTTTCTGAGCTTCAGTTTCTCCGTGATACAACGGAGGTGATCCTTTCTGACCCTTCGCACTACACGGGAGGGGGCTGAGCTCATAGCTGGGAAGGCACTTTGCACGAAAGAATTTAGGACGTTGTCTCAACAGGCAGAGAGGTGGCTCATATCACCAAGCCAGGTATATCAGCTTTCTGCTTTAAGATTCAAACATGACTGGGATGAAAAGGCGGGAAGACTGAGTTCACAGAATCAGAATATTAGAGCTGGTAGGTATCTTAGAGATCATTCTAGTCCAGCCCCCTCATTTGCCTCAGATACACTGGAGCACAGAGGTGATTTTCCCCAAGGTCTTATTGAATTGAGCCTAGATTCCAGGTTTCCTTTTCACTGTGCGTTGCAAGACTCTACTCAAAAAGCAAAGTTCATTTGCCCTTGTTACTCCTAGGAGACAAGAAGGCTCTGGATGGTGTCCCAGCAAGGAAATGATCAGGGTATTGTTCTGAAGCATTTTTAGTTCCTAGATTTTGACACACCATTTCATCTCTATTGCTGCTTGCCTTTTGCCTTTTGGGGACCAAAATCTCCTGGTGTTATTCTGGTACCTACTATGTGTTTGCCATTCTGTTAGGTGCTGTGGGAGATTTAGAAAAGATTAAAACCCATCCCCTGCTCTCAAAGAGCTGGGTGTGGGAGATAGGACTAACAATGAGAGAATAATGGAAGGCAGTATGTGATTAAGAATAAAATGAGTAGTGCAGGCAATAAATGCTGTAGAAGTTCAGAGGAGGGAGAGAGCTCTGGGAAAGTGGAGGGTAGGGAAAGTGGGACTTTACGTGGGCTTTGAAGGATGGGAGAATTGTTTATGCAGATGTGGGGGAGGGCACTGAATTCAAGTGTGTGTGTGTGTGTGTGTGTGTGTGTGTGTGTGTGTGTGTGTGAAGAGAGGCAGAGAGCTGGGTAACAATAATGGCTAGCATTTATTGAGTGCTTTCTATGGGCTAGATTCAAAGTGTTCTACATAATTCAACTAATTTAATCTGCATAACATCCCTCTGTGCCAGTTTGGATATATTATGTCCCTGGAAAAAGCCATATTTTTTAATGCAATCTTGCTGGGGCAGATTGATTAATCTTTTTGATTAGGGTGTGACCACTTGATTGAATGTTTCCATGGAGATATGGACCCTGCCCATTTAGGGTGGGTCTTGATTAGTTTATTGGAGTCCTATAAAAGAGCTCACAAACAAAAAGAACTCAGAGCAGCTGAGAGAGATATTTTGGAAAGGCCACTGAAAGCAGATGCTTGCTGACACTTTGAGATGCTAGCCCAGAGTTTGCTCTGGAGAAGCTAAGGAAGCACAGGACCTGAGAGAGGAACTGGAACACAACCCAGGATCAGCAGATGCCAGCCAGGTGACTTCCCAGCTGACAGAGGTTTTCCAGACGCCATTGGCCATTCTTCAGTGAAGGTATCTTCTTGTTGATGCCTTAATGTGGACATTTGCATGGCCTTCAGATTGTAAATTTGTAGCTTAACAAATCCCCTTTATAAAAGCCAATCCATTTCTGGTGTTTTGGATAACAGCAGCTCTAGCAAACTGGAACACAGTCTGAATTAGATAATAATATCCTTCAATTCATAGATGAGGAAGTTGAAGTACAGAGAGGTTGAGTAAATTGCCTGAGGACAAACAGCAAGTAAAGGACATAAATGAGATTAGAATCAAGAGCCTAAACACTTTGCTATTATTCCTTTGAATAGGAGGAAGCTGGTCTGGCTATAGTCATTTAAAAATGTCATTTCGTCAGTGTGATTGTGAAAACCTTGTTGTTCGAACTCCCTCTATCCAGTGTATGGATGGATGAATAGATAAATGGGGACAAAAACTAAAGGAAAAATAGAGTGGGATGGCAGGGGATGATTTGGGTGTTCTTTTTTTATTTTTATTTTTTATTCTTACTCTGATTCTTTCTGGTATAAGGAAAATGTTCAAAAATAGATTGGGGCAATGAATGCACAACTATATGATGGTACTGTGAGCAGTTGATTGTAAACCATGGATGATTGTATGGTATGTGAATATATCTCAATAAAACTGAATTTTAAAAAAAGTATAAAAAAACACGTCATTTTGTAAACACAGGATGGCTAGGTCAAATTCCCAAATGAAAGTTCAGCACGGAAATTGGAGAGATTAATGAAGCCATTCATTGAGTGCTGCAACCTCATTCTTACTTTCTTGAAGGTAGGGACTTGAGGTCTCCAGATGCTGCATGCCATTGCTAGGAGCTTCATAGCTTTGCTGTTATTGTTCCTTTGTTATGTTGCTGAGGATCTAGCAAACACCTAAGGAGAATGAAGGAGTGAGCCTCTGAATCAATTCTTGTTTGTTGTTGTTCTTTATCAATTAACATTTGAAGAGCCTGGAGCCCATGGTAAATGCTGTACAAAGCCTGGAATTAGACAAGGCTACCTGGCTGGGATGCTATATTTGTCGGGAAAACCAGACTTGGAAAGGATGAGGGGACAATGGCTTGATGATACAGTAGACTGTCTTTTATGTTTTGAGCCTGGCTTGCAGCCAACAGCCAAAAGTGTTTCCTAGGCAAGGCGCCTGTGTTTTTATGGATAACCTCCTAACTCATTGTGAGTCTCCATAAATATTAAATGTGCAAGAAGTAGATTCTGAGAAGGTCCTTTTCCTGTTTCCTTGCCTCAAGGAAAGCAAACACAGTCTAAGGGAAGCAAGTAGCAGGGAATAGGGGACCCTGTTTCAATCAACCACCCTCATCCAATTCTTGGGCTCTGACCAGCCCCTCTGCACCCACACTATCCTGGCTGGGAGGATCCTTGGTCAAAAGCAGGTTGGGAAACAGCTGCTCCCTTGCAGGGAGGGAGGAGGGAAAGAGGTCAGGGGAAGCTTCCTTTCCGCCTGCTAGTCTCTTATTGAAGGCGTGGCAGGAGAAAGGGTAGAGGGAGGGGACAGAGAGGAAGTGGCCAGGGTAGGCTGTGTGGCCTGAGGTGAAGGGAGAATACCGGGCTAGAGCTGGAGGAGAGAGGAAAAGAAGAGCATTCAGTTCCAGTATTAGGCACTGAAATGGGGTTGCGGTGGCTGCAAAGGCAAGAGAGGACGCCCTTCTGTCCTGCACGAGTGTACTCTTTAATGGCAGAAAGGAGGAAACGAACACAAGGCCACGCCCAGTGTAAACACCCCAAAGCCCAGCTTTGCCCAGCCGCTTATCCCTGGACAGGTTTATTTATTCCGCGAGAACTTTGGTGAGGGCCAGCTAAGTGCCTACTATATGTCTGGTATACAAAGAAGTGCCCTCGAGAATCGGGTCATAGGAGACGGAATCAATCAAAAAGGCTTCACTGAGGAGGCGAATTCTGTACACGGTTGGGAAGGACGGAAGCGGTGCACGCGTGCTGGCTTCAAGGAGTGCAGAATACGAGACAGGCCGGGGAGGAGTAGGAAGGAGGCGGGGATTGAGCACGGAAGGGTGGGAGAGAGGGAGAGCTGAAGCTAGGGTGGGAGGTGTGAATGGTGGAAGCAATGGGGGGAGTAAGGGAGGCCAAAAAGGGAAGGCGGCGAGGCGGAGTAGTTGCTGCCCGAGGGCGGGGTGGGGGACGAGAGGCTGAGCCGGACTAGAAAGGCGGGAGGCGGCGGCGGCGAAGGGGAGGAGAGAGAGAGGGAAGAAGGAGGAAGCAAGCGCGGCTGCTGCAGGGGGAGGGAGACCGGGAGGAGGAGCCCTGCGCGGCGGCGGCTGTAGCCGCCGGGGAAGCCGGGCGCCGAAGCGCGGAGAGCGGGGGGAGCCCAGGGAACCCGGGAGCGGACCGGTCGTCCGAGCCGGGGCCGCGGGCAGAGCTGCCGGTAAGTGGAGCCCCGAGGGGCGCGGCGGCCAGTCCCCGGGACCGGGAGGGAGGCTCGGGGAACTTGCGGCGCCGGAGCGGAGGGAGGGTGCCGGCTGTAGCCCAGCCCCTGGCTGGCCCAGCCTCCCTCCCTCCTGGCTTCCTCCCGCCACTGCTTGCGTGAGGGGGGCAGGTCCCGGGCGGGCCGCGGGCTGGGGGTGGTGCTGCCCGGGAGGGCGGGCGTCTGGGGCAGGAGGGTGGAGCTGGGGGCTCGGAGGTGTACCCGGAGGCGGGAAGCTAGTCCGGGACGGCTCTAAATTGGCTGGAGGGGCCCGTCGGCGGCGAAGTTGCTAGCTGGGGGCAGAGACGGCCACGCGGTTGCAGGAGTAAGAGATCCCCCTGTGGCGAGTGCGTGAGAAGAGGAGTCCGGCGTCCCTGCTATCCCCGTCGCTCTCCCCGCCTGACCGGCCCCGCTAGCTCCTCTTCTGGCCTCCGCGCGGCCCCTCGCTCTCACCCCCCCACCCAGTTGCCCGCCCGCCCCCCGCTGCCGTTCGCTCCCGCGGCACTGCCGGGTCCCTTCGGCCCCCGCCCTGACCCGTTTCCCCTTACCCCTGCTTGCTTCGCCATGCCCCTATGCCCCTTTTCTTCCCTCTCTAGTTATCCCTCCCCGCTTCGTAATTCCCGATGCAATTGCCTCTTTGAGACCTTTTTTTTTTTTCTTCCTCTCCTTCCTTTTAGATTGGCCAACGGCTCCTTTCAACCCTGCCTCGTTGGTGGCCACTGGAGAAGCGCAGGGGTTCCCCAGACAGCCGTGGGGACAATTTAGAGCCAGCACTTTACCCCGGGCCTCGCGTGTAGCTTCCCCTCCCCTGCTCTAGCTGCCTCCGTGTCTGGAGGGGCGGGGGTGTGGGGGTGTGCCCTCCTTACATGTCCCTTCGCCCGGGCAGCCCTCTGGGTTCCTGTTCAATCTTGCTCTTGCTTCCTGCACGGTGGTAGAGGGGAACCACTTTGCATCATGTCCCGGTATAACTACCAGAGTCTCCTGGACTGGCTCTATGGGGGCGTGGACCCCAGCTTTGCAGGCAATGGGGGCCCCGACTGTGCAGCCTTCCTCTCTTGGCGGCAGCGGCTGCTGGAAAGTGTGGTGGTCCTGACTCTGGCCCTGCTGGAGATCCTGGTGGCCCTGCGGCACATCCTGAGGCAGACGAAGGAGGACAGTAAGGGTGGCCATGGCAGCCAACCAGAGCAGGTGACCCCGCTGCCCAAGGAAGGCAAGGAGAGCCTGAGCAAGAATCTGCTCTTAGTAGCCCTGTGCCTGACCTTCGGGGTGGAGGTGGGCTTTAAGTTCGCCACCAAGACGGTCATCTACCTGCTCAACCCCTGTCACCTGGTCACCATGATGCATGTGAGTCTGTTGACTTTTTCCTGGGCAGACTAAGTGGTAGTCATTTTTGTGTGCTCAGGACTCTTGGCAGTGCCGAGCACCTCATCCCTGGGGGAAGTGGGACCCTTAAAAATGGTTTTCCAATGAATGGCTGCCTTTGTGCCAATCTCAGATTTGGCTTTCTTTCCCCTTTACACAATGCTTTAGCCCCACAGTGGAGGTGAGAAACATTATGCCCAAACCCTAGGAAGGACTGTCACTCAGGCCAGCGCCCCACCCCTCCCAGTCCTGCCTAGGTGGCCTTTCAGAAGGAGGAAGTCCAGCCCCAGCCAGGTGCCCTGTGGGAATCAACAATGCCTGTGGATCAGGGCCCAGTCCCCTTGCCCTCTGTCTGGTGACACTAGTTCCTGGAGGTGAGCCCATAAGCTTCCTTGTCTCCCTGTGGTACTTTGGGGAAATACTTTTACAGGCTTCTCTTAATGACTCTTTCATTTGGGAGTTTACGCTCTTAGGGTGAGGTCTGCCTTTGAATTTGGACGCGTTGGAGCTGTACCAACCTCCTACTAAATGTTCTCTGAAACAAGCCCCAGGTTGACTCATAAACTTTGGGCTGGTGATCTCTATCTATGGTGAGGGGCTATTTACTTTTTGCATACCTCTCTGTCATATCACTGTCATTCTGTCTCCTGTGGTCATGGTCTAGGGGTGCCCAGAGAGCCGATGTGTCTACCTCTCCAACTTCCATCCATTAGTGGTGCTAAGAACAACAAATGGGATTGAAAGGAAAAGTTGCCAGATACATAAAAATAATCTGGGTGAGCACCAAGAATGAGACTGTCTTTCTGTACTCAGCCTGTGAGGAGAGATGTTCTAAAGCTATAAAATCATGGAGGAGGAGGAAGAGGAGAAGGGAAAAAAAACACATCAGTCTTTTTTAGATTTCAGGCTGTGGAAAACCTGGTGTGTTTTATTCAGGAGCAGTTTTGAAACCTATCATTGGCATCTTTACTGCTTTTATATTTGTAGAAAGTTATTCTTGGGAGACTTGTGATAGCCCTGTGTGGAGCAAGAGGGTGAGATTATTATTCCCATTTTACAGGCCTGGCAGGGCCCAGGGACAGGAGGTAACTAGCCTGCTGCCAAAAGATGAACTAGTGTTTGGGTTGGAAAGCACACTTACCCTCTTTGGGGTTACAAGCTGTCAGTGGCAGGGCAGTCTTGTGGGGAAACCTGGCACTTTCGACTTGTGGCTTTGGGTACTTGCTAGCTCTGTGTTCCTAGGAGCTCCTTTGATTGCAGTTTCCTGGCCTCAGGTTTCCCAATCTGTAAAATGGGGTACATGGCCTCAGGCCCCTTCCTATCCTGCAAATGTGGCAAGGAGGTGTGGATAACTGGAATAAAGAGGCTGTTATTAATTGCGTGGCTGTAAGCACTGAGCAGAGGTGGAGTGGGCAGCGTTTTTTAAGGGAGGGCTTATTGGGAAGTGATGTGATTCACAGGAAGCCCAGGACTCTCCTAGCTAGACTTTCTGTGTAAATTTGCGCCAGTCCTCTCTCTCTTTTTTTAATGAATGGGTTTTTTGTTAATGAGAGGAAACAACCCATCTCAGCTACTGCTGTGTGAGACTGTAGGGACAGGAGTGCTTTTTTTTTTTTTTTTTTATTTTGATGGCAGGTGGTGAGGGTCAGAGGGGGCCGCCTCTACAAAGGGGTCTTGAGGCCTCCGGCAACCACATATCTAGAAGGTCAACAAAGGATTAAATTCAGCCTGACTGGGACTGTTGCTGGAATGATGACGTCAAACCTGGCAGCACCATGGTTTTTAGAGGAAAGGTTTGTAGAGGTTTTTAGAGGACCCAGGAGACCTAGTAGCTGTGTGACTTTGGGGCTTCAGTTTTCCCATCTGTAAAATGAGGCAGAGTTGTACCCCTAGCTCTTGACAGTTGATGTGCTATGATTCTTTTTTCTGTAAGTAATGACAGGGATGTAACAGAGAGCTGTTCTGAAATGCCTTTGGCATCCTTGGGTGGAAGAAGGAAGCTGGTTTCTTCTCTGCTGAGCTCAGATGGCCAACCCCTGTTTATCTTTTGTTCCATGTGCCTTCCCAGTAAAGCCAACTGGACCAGGCCATCCCTGGGAACACATGCAGATGATAGTGACATCTGGGGCTGGCTGCTGCAGAGAGATGGATATTTGGGGACCGTGAACTGTCCCCTGTCACCTGTGTTTTTTCTACTGTCCTGTGCTTTTTCTACTGTCCTGTGCTTTTTAGCTTAAACTCTGAAAGTATAAGGTCTGAACAGAGAAAAGTCATGCTGCAGAATTCTTCAGCCTGACCAGGATTATACTCCTTTGCTGTATACCCCCAAGTCACTGCTCTGTATCATTTAAATAGTAACCCCTGGCCTACTAGGGGACCTAGTCTTTGATGGATCAAACTTGCCATACCCTCTGAATGGCTCTTCCTGGGAAGCAGGCATGAGTGGATTTTTAGAAGTTCATATGAGCCCTTAAAAAAAAATTTAACAGCAGAAGATTGGAAAGAATTTTCTGACCTGGTTGCAGCAATGACTAATTATTGTAGGTATGGTAAATAATACTTTACATTTATCTAGCACTTTACTGTTTATAAGGCACTTGAACATTATCTTATTTAGGGTTATGCTAGATTAGCTGGGGCATGGAGAAAGAGATGTTAAAATGTTTTCTGTGACTGTGTTTGTTCCTAAGGGGAGATACTGAGTACCAAGAAATGCTTTAGTAAGTCGATTAGTTGAATTAGGCTATATTATGGTAGTAAATTCTGTGGAGTTCAAAGATCCTGGTAAGGAAAGGGAGATATTAGCTGAAATGACAGTGATAGCCTAGCAGAAACATTTCTGATGTGTGTCTCAACAGGACGACTCAATTTTTGCTTCATAGAAAGGTCCTGTTCCTCTGAGAGTCAGTGGAAGTTCGTCTGTAACAAAGATGGTATTGCTTTAGGCCAGAAGGTGGAGAAGTTGGAGGGAAATTGGTTGGTCTTTTCGCCTTCCATTTTTCAGTATGCAAAAATATTCCCAAGGTCTTGTTATACAGACTGTCGTCACAGTCATGCTACCTTTGAGTGACTGCCAACTGCAGTAGCACAGGGAAAGGCAGTACTCGAGTCCAAATTCTATTCTTGATTCATATTTCTGCTGTCGGGTTTCTTTTTGGTCTCGTCTGATTTCTCAAGGGTCCCGGGACTGAGAATGATATAGGTTTGCATGATTGAAGTGGCACCATCTCACATCTACGCTCAAGCTGGAGATATTTGAGGGTTCTCAGGATCAGCAAGCACCAAGATTAACACACCATTGTTAAATCCCTTGCTATTTAGAGGTATTACCAAATATCACCCAGCAAGTTAGTGGCAGAAGTTGCTACAATGGGGATCAAAGCTTCACCAGGAAGCTATTCTCAGTTATGTAAGTCCGAACATTTACAGTTTCTCAGCAGAAGGATCACAGTGCCAGACAGTGCGACTAAACATATCTGTAAAGACTGATGGTCTTAACTTAGTGGTCCTTTATTTCCCTTGAGTTCAGTTATGTTGTCTTTGTCTTAGGAACTTAACCAAAAGATCCTATTTTGTGTGTCCGATTCCTGTTGGTTCTGTATATTGTCTGTGTCAATGTCTCCTGATTAAACACTGAACTTAGTGGGGCACAACAAATGCCATTTAACCCTCAATGTGTATGCACATAAGGCAGGCTGTATCCAGGGTGGACACTTGCCAAATAATGCTTTGATGCTATTGATCCCTTAGTCCCAAGCCACTGGCTTTTAGCCAGTAATACTGAGCCCTATCCTTTTGTAGAGTTGCCATTGCTACTTGGTTTTCTTTCTGTAAAATATATTAGAAGTCTGACTTCTACTAAATATGGTTTACCTGCTTTGGGTTCACTGTTTGATTTTCTTGCATCCTCTTTGCTAAAAGTGTAAAATGGCACACACTTAAAAAAGTTTGGAGCATTTTGTGAGATCTTTTAGAAATAACAGAATATCCACTCATGTATTCAAGTTGCTATGTGATGGATTTATTTTAGAGAAAACCTGATGGATTTGAGAATGAGGCTTTCTTTTTTTCCCCCTTGACTTCAGAGCAGACACACCTCCTCATTCCCCATCTGTTGTCTGGAGCACTGATTCCTGCTTGGAATTGACATCGGTGGGTAATGGGTACAATGAGGGATCCAGCCATCTGCTGATGGCTTATCAGATGGACTGTGTCCTCTGTCACTAGTCCAGAGGGACACAAGCGGGGGATGTTTATATGGGCCTTGGCAGTGAGGCATAACATCTCTTTTTAGTTTGTTTTATTTTTTCCCTCTAGGAAATCGGCAGAGAATTTTTCCATCTTTCATTGTTACCGTCTCTGGGGGCACCCATTTTAAAGAGAGGCAGTATAGATTGGTAGATTAAACAACCCATATACAGTTCTGAAGTTTAAAGTTATGACGTTAGTTTTGCTCGTGGCTTGCTACAGGAACCTGCACAAATTATTTAACTTTTTCCTATCTCATTTTTCTCCATGAAACGGGCCACATGGAACCAAGCATTTTAATCCTCTGAATAACTATGTGGTCACTTATACAGAGAAGCTAGGCAAAGCTGATCAAAGCTGGCAGATGACCAATATATTTTTACCTCAGGCTCAGAGTCTGACAAACCTCAACACCCTTTAACCTTTCTTGATAGCTATAGAATTCATTCCTCTAATCATTTCTGTTGCTTTTCTCTGGATCCTTGCCCCCTTCTGCATATCCTTCTAATGTGTAGCATATAAAAGTAGATGCTGTAACTCTTAACAGAAGTCCAACTCACACCAAGCAGAGAGGAAAGATTTACCTCCCAACCTTTTCATGCCATGCACCCAGTAATACAACCCAGCATTGTGCTTGCTTTTAAATAACAGTACATTGCTGGTTTCTTTTCAGTGGATCGTCCGCAGGCTCCCTGTACTTTTGTTCCTTTGCCCATAGATATGGCAGCTTCTTTTTAGTCTTTGTGGGGCTTGTTTTATGTTCTTTCCCTCTGTAAATATACCTCTGAATATCCTCCTCCTCTCTGAAACTTTTCCAGATGAGCTTGACCTGACTCCAATTATTCCATTCATTCTAGTAGCACCTTTCTTCCTTCTTTCTTAACCCTCTGAATATTTCTCTGAATATTTGGTACTCTTTTTTTGTTTTTTTTTCCAATTTTATTGAGATATATTTATCATAATTCCATCCAAATTATACAGTTAATATCTCACAGTATCATCACTTAGTTGTGCAGTCATCACACTCACTTCTAGACATTTTTGTTACTCCAAAAAGAAAATTAACAGATGGACACAATAAAAGAAAACCCCAAACACCCAATATCCCTTATCTTCCCCTATTATTGACCCCTAGTGTTTGTGTGATACACCGGTTACTGCTGATGAAAGAATTTTAAGGTATTACTGTTAACTGTAGTCTGTAGCTTGCAATAGGTATTTCCCACTCTATTATTAACTCTTTGTAACCAGTAACGTACATTTGTACCAGTTCATGCAAGTACATCTTTAAATTTGTAGTGTTAATTGGTGACATACTTGACTCTAAACAACCCCTTTCAACCAAAATCACCTACGATACAGCACTACTTATATTCTCACTAATGAGCTACCTTCACCCCATATCTATTTCCAAACATTTTAAGTTCAACATTGTTATACATTCTGAACATATTAAATTAACACCCCCCTTCTCTAACTTATATTTCTAGTTACCCTATATTTTACGTTTTAGGACTCTTGAGTTTACATATTCTAGTTAGTTCATATTAGTGAAATCATACAATATCTGTCCATTTGTGTCTGGCTTATTTCGCTCAGCATTAAGTCTTCAGGGTTCATCCTGTAGCATACTTCAGGGCCTCATTTCTTCTTACTGCTGCATAATATTGCATCATATGTATGTACCACATTTTGTTTATCCACTCATCTGTTGATGGGCGTTTAGATTGTTTCCATCTTTTGGCAGTTGTGAATAATGCTGCTATGAACATCAGTGTGCAAATGTCTGTTTGTGTCCCTGCTTTCAGATCTTCTGGGTATATGCTGAATAGCAAAATTTCTGGCTCATAGGGCAACTCAATATTTAGTTTTCTGAGAAACTGCCAGACTGTCTTCCACAGTGGCGCTACTATTTTACATTCCCAGCTGCAGTGAATAAGTGTTCCTGTTTCTCCACATCCTCTCCAACACTTGTAGTTTCCTGTCTGTTTAATAGCAGCCATTCTTATAGGTGTGAGATGAGATCTCATTGTGGTTTTCATTTGTATTTCCCTAATAGCTAATGAAGATGAGCATCTTTTCATGTGCTTTTTAATGATTTGTATTTCCTCTTTGGAGAAATGTTTATTCATATCTTTTGCCCATTTTATAATTGGGTTGTTTGTCCTTTTGTTGTTGAGTTGTAGGATTTCTTTATATATACTGGAAAACAAACCCTTATCAGATACATGGTTACCAAATATTCTCTCCCATTGAGTCAGCTGCATGTTAACCCTTTTGACAAAGGCCTTTGAAGCACAGAAGTGTTCAATCTTGAGGATTTCCCACTATTTTTCTTTCATTGCTTGCGCTTTGGGTGTAAGATCTAGGAAGCTGCCTCCTATCACTAAGTCTTGAAGTTGTTTCCCTACATTTTCTTCTAGGATTTTTATGGTACTGGGTCTTATATATAAGTTTTTGATCCACTTTGAGTTAATTTTTGTATAGGGTGTGAGATAGGGATCCTCTTTCATTCCTTTGGATATGGATATCCAGTTCTCCCAGCATGATTTATTGAAGAGACTATTCTGTCCCAGTTCAGTGGATTTGGGGGTCTTGTCAAAAATCATGAATATTTGGTTCTTTAACCTGTATCTTGGCATGCATGTAGGTTATCCTGTGTTTGGCTGCGTGATTTGTTTTTGCATGTTTTTTCAGTCTCCATTAGTGTGAAAAGTTTTTTAAGGAAAAGAACAATATATATTTTTTTTATTTTTGTAACTCCCTGCCAAACTTAATACAATACTGTATGTGCACATTAATTTTTTAATGTGCACCTGCATAATGTTGACTGACTGACGGAGCTGATTTTTTTCTTTTTCCTTTTTCTTTCCCCTCTGATGGACATCTATATTCCCTTGAGATCTATCAGGCACTATTTTCTATGGATCCTATGTATTGAGACACTTTCTATCTACTTTTTGAAATAGCCAGAAGAGAGAGAAACAGTTTTGGCTCTGAATCACACATCTTTTTGTTAAATTTCCATCACAAAGAGCTGATTATGAGAACTATGGCTTGTTCTCTGCCCAAGGTATCTGCTCACTTTTATTCTGGTCGGGAAATCATGCTGTTGGAGCTTGGCCTTAATCCCTTGGTAGACATCTGGACATGCTTCTTTAATAGCATATAAATTTAAAAATGTTATTAGGTTAGTAACTCACTTTTTAACTCTCTCTTTCCTCCTGTATTTTTCAATATCTTTTGTTAAATTGAGAGTATCTTGTCTCAAGTGCTCCTCCCCTTCCAGTAACTGGCTGGATGGACATGAAGAGAATATTATGGGTCTGGAGAGAAATGATTCTTAAACCTGATTTGTGAAAGAATCCCTTGTAAGCTTGGTATAATGCAGATGCCTGGCCCTGTACACAGAGCTTCTGAGTAGTTCTAGGGTGATGCGAAAAGTCTGCATTTATAACAAGCTCCCAGGTGATTCTGACACACATGAGCCTTGGATCCCACTTTGAGAGACATTATCTAGTGGCTAATATATTAGTTGGAAAGTTGGTTCAAATGCTCATCCGGACTGGCATGAATCTTGGCCTGTGGGCAGGGCATTTAGTCTTCTGGCAGCACCCCAGTGTTTATGTAGGTATTAAATAATGTGGCTCAAATTAGAGGTTGAGAGCCTTGTGCCGGTTTGAATGTATTGTGTCCCCCAAATGCCATTATCTTTGTGGTCTTGTGGGACAGACGTTTTGGTGCTGGTTAGATTTGCTTGGAATGTGCCCCACCCAGCTGTGGGTGGTGACTTTGGTGGGATACTCCCATGGAGGTGTGACCCCACCCATTCAGGGTGGGCCTTGATCAGTGGAGCCATATAAAACATGCTGACTCAAAGAGACTGAATGGAGTGCAGCTGTGAGTGATGTTTTGAAGAAGAGCAAGCTTGCTAGAGAGGAATGTCCTGGGAGAAAGCCATTTTGAAACCAGAACTTTGGAGCAGACGCCAGCCACGTGCCTTCCCAGCTAACAGAGGTTTTCCGGACGCCATTGACCATCCTCCAGTGAAGGTACCCGATTACTGATGTGTTACTTTGGATACTTTATGGCCTTAAGACTGTAACTGTATAGCCAAATAAACCCCCTTTTTATAAAAGCCAATCCATCTCTGGTGTTTTGCATTCCGCAGCATTAGCAAACTAGAACAAGCCTCCAAGGTATTGGGAGGTGGATCTTAAGGAAGCTATAGAGTTCCAATGGCTTGTTTGGTGACTAAGCTATGTCAGTGGAGTATTGCAGCCAGGCCTCCTTTTGACCTGTTCTCCTTCCACATTCCTTCCCTTCTCATCTCTAGGATCTGCAGGAACCAATAAGAGGAAATGTTGATACGTTTTTGCATACTAATTCTCTGTTGGCAGGATTCATGCTAATTCTCTGTTGGCAGGTTGAAATGCTCATGAGAATGAATTTATTTTTGCAGTCATTCAACATTTATTGAGTGCCTATTGTGTGCTAGACATTGTGCTAGATGCTGGAGATTCAAAGATAAATAAGAAACAGTCCTTGCCCTCACAGTTTAGAGAAAGAGAAAGACAAGAAAACAGATCAACTGAATTACAACATGACGTGTACAACATCAGATCTGAACAAAGTCCTGTGGAAGCACAGAGGACAGAGTTTCTTTTTTTTTTTTTTTTTCTAGTGCAATTAAGGAAGGCTTCCTAGCAGAGGTAATATTTGCACTCATTTGTGAAGGAGGAATTTTAGCTTCATGAGAGCTAAATTGTTTCTTGTTTGTCTTGTTCACTAGTGTATTCTCGGTGCATAGATCAGGGCCTGGCTCATAGTAGGTGCTCAGTAAATGTGTGTGGATGAATGAATAGGAGTTTAATGGCATAGGCATAGGAAACAATATGTGCAAAAGCACAGAGTTGCTTCCTCCTTCACAGGGAAGTGTCTCAACTGTAACCTAGAAACATTCTCGTATTATTATCCGGGGCAGATTTCTTCTAATTTTTCCCTTGGAAAACCAAAGAAAACTCTAGGAATGCTCTGTCACTTCTGGGATGTTGATTTGATAACTGTAGATGCCCAAGAAACCTTGGTAGGGAGCTTGCAAGATAGGGAATTGTGTTCTCTGTTGTCCCAAGCAGGGCCCACACTGTCAAGGACAGGTGCATAGAACATTGAGGTAAGTGAGCAGATGTTAAAGTTAGGAAGTGGGGAGATAACAGGCATCCCACCAGCGGCCAGGATATGATTTTTAGTGGCTCACATGTTGGTTGTTGCCTCCACTAAGGCTCACAGCAGAACTTATGAAATTTGATGCTCTCCTTCTACCTTTCTTTTTCACATTACTTCTTCTGTGTTTCCAAGTCCCTCTACCTGATCTATCCCATCCAAGCTTACCTCCTCCCAAAGTATTCCAAGCTCCAAAGCAATCCTTTTTACAATTGAAAATGCCCGTTTCTTCAGGGGAGGTGATATCCACTAGAGGGTTAAGAAGAAAGCAGTTTCATTAAAGAGGTTCATATGGAATTGTGACTGGCTCATAGACAGACTTAGCTGGGTATGGGGAGAGGAGAGTTTTTAAAAGGGCCTTGTTATCCCAACTCTATCTGTGATTGGTGGGCTCTCCAGTGTTTTCGAGCAGGTGGCCTTACCTATGTTCCTTGCCCAGTTTTTGGCCTCCTCCCCAAGCCAGGAGAACTGTGGTTACCGGTAGCTTAGTATATTGTGAATCACCTTCTGTTTTACTTTCCCGGCTGCTAAAAGAAATACCATACAATGGGTTGGCTTAAACAACGGGAATTTATTGGCTTAAATTTGGTGCTAGAAGAAGCTCAAAATCTAGATGTCAGCAAGGCAGTGCTTTTTCCCTGAAGACTGGTATTCTGGGGATGGCTGCTGGCGATCCTTGGTGCTTGGGTTTTCTGGCAATGCACATGGCGATGTCTTCTCCTTTTTCCTTTGGGGCCTGCTGACTCCCGGTTTCTTGGTCTTCCTGTGGCTTCCCTTTCTGTGTCCAATCTCCTTTGCTCATAAGGACTTCAGCCATATTGGATGAAGGCCCACCCTCATTCAATTTAGGCACACCTTCACTAATAACGTCTTCAAAGGTCCTATTTTCAAATGGGTTCACACCTATAGACCAGGGGTTGGAACTTGAACGTGCTTTTTGTCAGGAGGGCATGATTCAATCCCCAACACCCTCCAAGGTGGTTGGTTGCAGTGGTTAATCTGAAGGCGTGTGTGTGGGGGGGCGCGGTTCTCTGTTTACTTAGCTCTTTCCCAGGGAATGAGTTGCCAGCTAAGCAGGGTACTGCTTGCACCTCTGTCAGTACATGGTGTGTCAAGGGACTTGGACTTGTTGCCAACCTGATGGTCCTGAACAGGAGGGTTTGAAGGAGTTCTCCATTGGCTTTGGTTCCTTTCCGGTAGCTGCTGGAGGAAATGCCAGAGGGAGAAAGGTTAGCATGAGTCCTGGCCTGTGCTGGTAGTTCTGAGGGAAGGGAGTGGAGGCAGGAGTCAAGGAGTTAGAGAGGATTGGCTTGTTTTTGCAGGAACAGTTCAAGCTATGCCCTCTGGGCAGGTGTTTAGGTGGGAGGATGGAGGATGGAGGATGGAGGCGTGAGAATCACCTGGAGGGGACAGGGAGCATACACCCATTCCAGTTCCATCCTGATGCCTTCAGTCTCCCTATCTCCAGCACACATGCGCAGTGGCTTACATTTGGAGTGTATTTTGCCTGTGCCTTGTATTGTCTTTGCCAACTGACCAGCTGTGTTTGCAGAAAGACTGACTGACTGTGCTCTGGTTGTTGTTAGCATGTAGACATTTCATTCAGGTGATGATTAAATAAGGCGCAGAGCCAGATTGCACATTAAGGCCCTTAACTATGGCTCTGGGAGCCCTGGGTAAGCACTAATTAGATGTTCTGGGCAGAGCATTGGCAGAGGCTCCTGGAGGTGAGGGGCTCTCTTCAGAAATAAGGTTGAGGGAAAATGGGCATGGGGAGAGACTTCTAGAAAGAGTCTTGATCCTCTTTCTCTCAGTTAATCAGACTCGAGTTGCTGGCCTGCACATGGCCTGCACATGGACGGGCTACGCAGGCTTCTCCACTGGCACTTACTTGCCAAATTCTGGCTGGGATCCTGTAAATTTTGGTTGGGGCACTGCAGGGATCTTGATTAAGCAGAACAGTAGATAGTAGAAATGCCTCCTTTTCCTAAGGCAAGTCCAGCTTAGTGAATAGAGCTTCTGGATCTCATTTCTTGGTTTTGTATTTGAGCCCTATCACCATGTGACCTTAGGCATGTTACTTAACTGCTCTGGCCTCAGTTTTACTCATCTGTAAAATGGGAATAATAATGCCTAACTAATAAGGTTGTTGTGAGGATTAAATGGGCTGAATCTGTGGTGCAAGCTATCTTGAGAATGGTAGCCTAGGAAACCAGTGGGTACATGACAGAAGAATGAAAGGAGTGGTTGAGGGGCAGAGGTAGGCAATTGGATTTATTTTCCTTAATTTCTTTTGTTTAAGGAGTATCTTTTTTTCAAGTGCTATCTAGTAGCAGGGTTAAGTAATTACTGCAGGAGAAAGGGCCAACCCCAGAGCTCCTAGGAGAAAGACAGGTTTAAAGTGGACCAGTATCTTAGCTGAAGGAGTAGCAAGGTATAAGTGGAAAATGTGCTGCTTCAGGGAGTAGCCTTGATTTTTTGTGCCTTACACATCAGTAAACGGACAGAAAAAAATACAGGCAGTTCTCCCTATATCTCTGGGATATGTTAAACTTCTTTTCAAGACTAATTACTCTCTTTCTAAATAGACTTTGCTCTGGGACCTGGCAAAGTCGCTGGAGGAAATCACCCTTGAAGTGCAGCTTTCCAGGGCCTAGGCCTTGGTCATGTGACTTAGGCTTGGGGTGGAGGGTGTTCCCCCCAACCCCAAGGCCATTGGAAGGCCTCTGGGCATATTCCCAAGCATTTGAGTAAATAGGCAGTCTTGGAGTTAAGAGAATTGAGAAGGCTGAGGTCATGTTTTCTGTAATAATCCCGGTTCCCTGGGAGGAGCTAGTTTAAGGGTATTTCTAAAACAAACAGCAGCCCAACAAAAGAGCAACCCTAGAAATTAGCTGTGCCAGTTCACTCCTTCCAAGACCTGTGGAAGATTGTAGCAAAGGTCTTCTTCATATCAGCACTTGTTCGTTGTTCGTTTGCATTTGTTAAGAGTTTTCTTTTTAACGTCCCAGACACTTGAGTGTGTGAAGTATGCACATCTGCCTGCCGCTGCACTTTATTCTCTGCACCTTGCATGAATATTTCTCAGGGTCATGTGCACACAAGTGCCTCATGATCTCAGCGTTTTCGCACTTAGCCTCTTCGGCTGCTGGTGCTGCTGGCTGCTGCTTCACTTAGGCATTTCTCCCTATTTCCTGGGCTCCCTATTTCATCAGAGCACCCCAAGGAAAGGGGCTGCTTTTACCTTTGGATTTCCATTTTGCCTTGTGGTAGCTCACTGTGCTTTCCAATCCAGCGCTCCTCAGAATAGCCCTGCAAGCTAGCCCAAAGCTAAGGTCATGTTTCCTTGTTTGCTCCTGGGGTTTCTGGCCAGTGAGTGAAGAGAACTGATTGGCCCCCAGCCCTATGACTGTCTTCCTGGGGCAGGGCTTTGGGAGGCTGGGTACTGTCTTGGGCATAGGTCAGGGGTGACCTTTAGGCCGAGGCTGCATTCAATTTGTGGTGAAGAATGTGAAACATGCCTTGTCAAAAGCGTCTCCTAACTGGCTGGGTGGTGTTTGGCTATACCTCACAGCCAGTGCTCTGTTTGCTCAGATATACACATGTGGAAACCAGCCTAGGATCATCTTCCAAAATTTCTTACTCCCTGCTTTGGGTCTGTCCCGAAAAAATCAATTTGCAAAGTACATTGTGGTCTCCACCTGTTCTTTTTTTTTTTTTTTTTTAATTCCCCTCATCTTCAGTCAGTTTGCAGTGAGCTGAGGCTTAATCGTGGCTCCTCCTTCTTATATTTCCTCTTTACCTTCTTCCCTTTGGGTTGAGTCGTCACATTCCAGGCGTAACTGTTCATTGATGTTAAGTACAGCTGGCGTCCTGCTCCTTTAGGGCCACCCTCAGACTTATTAAACACTCTAAACCTGGAACAGGGTCAGATGGGAAAAAGAGTCAAATTTAGGAGGAGTGCACTCTAATTTTTGGTTATCACTGCATACTTTTTTAAAAGTTAGAATAGTAAGAATAATACTTGTAACATTTGGGGGCATTTACTATGCATTAGTAAGTGCTAAGTGTAGCCTTCCACAAAGGTCATTTTTGTTTTATTTAATTCTTCTTTCCCATGAATCTGATTTCCCTTTTGGTTTACTGTAGACATAGTATATTCTAGCAATACTTTTCTCTGGTTATTGAAATGGCAGAGTGATGCCCAGTCAGGGCAGAAAGAAACCACGAAGATCATTTAGTTCACCCCTCCCCCATCCCTCGTTTTTCCAGATGAAGACACTGAGTCCCAGAGAGGTGAAGTGACTTGCCCAAAGCCACACAGCTAAATAGAAGTAGAGTTGGGTCTCCTGATTTCCAGTACAGTGTCTCTCTATAATATCATATATGGCCTCCTTCTACCCCCAACCATTATATAGCTTGAAAGGAGCTGGACTTTTTGTTCTTGTTTGCTATTAGAGAAACAGAAATCTTGGTTGTCTGTTGCTGCCTTGGAAATGAGGATGCCATGGCTGCAGACCATCTCTCTACCTTACTGGTATAACAACTACTTTTTCAATTTGCTTTTCTGCCTTCCCTTTCTCTCTTCCACAGAGGAGCCTGGCACCAATGCCACCATTGCTTGCTGCTTGCCATGGGCAGGTAGTCCACCAAGACAAGTGATCCCAATGAGCCTGCATGTAGAGCCAGTGATCCACCTCAAGATAATGATTTTTTAGAAAGGGAACCCATCCACTTGTGGATATAACTAAGGTCATCACTTCCTTCCTCCAAGTAGAGGTCTGCCTGTGACCCCAGTGAACGTGTGTGAGGCTCCAGGACAAGGAACCAATATCAGGACCCAGAAGCTTTCTCTAGTGGAGATGACAAAGGCAAAAGAGGAAAAAGGTCAAAATAAGCTGCCAACCCAGTGGAGGAGGTCAGTTCATCTTGGCAAACAGTACAGAGTAAAAGAAAGAGCTCTGGATTGTTAGCCAGACCTGGGTCCTGGTTATAGATTTCATCACAAAACTGAGTAGTTTTGGTTGGTCAGGTAGCCTCTCTGCCTCAATTTTCTTATATAATAAGATGTAAAGTGTGGTAGTTAAGATTTGCAGGCTCTGGAGCCAGTCTGCCCAAGCTTCAAATCAATCCCTGCTCTGCTGCTTTCTAGATGTGTGGCTTCGGGCAAGTTCATTAACATCTCGGGCCTGTTTCCTCATCTGTAAAATGGGGATAATGATAATATTTACTTCGTGGTGATGTTGTGAGAATTAAATGCATCACTTCCTGTAAAGTGTTAGAACAATGTCTGGTGCAGAGCAAGTGCCTAGTTAATATGAGTTATGACTAGTTTTATGGTTTATAAGATGGGGATGATCTTGATCTTTGCCCTTCCTATCGCATAGGGGACGTATGAGAATCAAGTGAAATAAGGTACGGGAAATGGGCCTTGTAAATAAGAAAGTGCTGTCTAAATGGGAAGAATCCTCATCTTTTGAGAGCATCAATATTCAAAGGCTTATTAGCCCATTGTTTCTAGAATTAGATATTGCTGGATATCTCTGGCAATCTAGCAGATGAGAAGAATGGTAGATTTATATGTAGGGGGTTGTATAAATGCGTGAGCCATCAAGCAATGCAGATCCTGCTTTTTCCCTGCCCAGTATACTCAAGGGAGCTTGAAAGCCATGGATCCCGTTAATGACATCACTGTTCATCTAGTGATGCGGGTAAACACACTTAAAACCTTGATACATTTCCATTCCCCCTCTTCCTTTCTTCCATCATCACAGTTGTTGATTTTGTCTTTTATTATCTCCTCCATCTGTTTCATCCTTCTCTTCTTTGATTTCTCTGCCCCAGTTTATCTGGTTGTTAATTATTATTATTGTTGTTGTTATTGTTATTATGTCTCATCTATTACAGCAGCCTCCTGATTGGTCTTCTCTCTTAGGTGTCTTCCTACTCAGTCCATCCTTTACACTACTGCCAGAATTATACAAGTAGAATACAGGTAGGGTCATGCCATTTCCTTCCTCAAAAACCTTCAGTAGCTCTCTGTTGCCTTCAGCCACGATGACAGACACCTAGCATTCATATACCATATTGTGTTCCTGGCACACGTTGCTAATCAATCATAGCATGCTTTCCCAGTGTGTCTCCACATAGCTTCAAAATCTTTTGTAGCATAACATTCTAGTCAGAGTTGGCACGTACTAGGGATGGCTAATAGATAAACCCTCTAGAGAAAGCCTGAACGCCTTATAATAGGATTCAGGATTTTTGATCTTGGTTGCAACTGTTCTTTTCAGCCTTGTCATCTAGTACGTTGTTCCATGTGCTTTCTGATCCAGCCACATGCACGTCTGAGGATGTACTTTGTTCATGCTGGACCCTTAGCCAGAAATATTCTTTCTTTTCTCTTCCTGTTGAGATGCTAGTCAGCATTCAAGGCCTAGCCTAAACACTCTTGCAGAGCTTTCTCCAAGCCTCTAAGCCAGGTTTTGCTCCTTTTGTCTATTTTAACATTTTATTCTGCTTATATTATGTAATTGTTTATGTATTTTCTCCCCCTCCTTAGATTATAATTCCCTGAATGCTAGGTCTGTGTTTTCATTAAATTTTCCTATCCCTAGAGCATTAAGTGCATATACAACTTTTACTGTTTTTAAAATTTAATGGAGTCTTTTCCAAGCCTTTTGTTTTTCAGATGAGGCAACTGAGGCTTAGAGAAAAAGGTCATGAGTTCATTTTGGGATCTGTTGAGTTTCTGGTGTCTGAAACATGCAGATTGGGATGTCCAGCAGGCAACTGAGATGTGGTAAGGACTAGAAATGTCGATTCAGGAGGCATTTATTTAGAGATGGTGAAAGCAAAGAAGATTACAGCACCATGCAAGCTAGGGAAGATAAAGAGTAAAAGTTGGCTGGGGAAATGCTTACCTTTGGGAGCAGAAAGAAGACCCAGTGAGGGAATAGTAGTATGGGAAGTGCAGTGAGACCTAAGAGAGCAAGGGGCTTCAGGAAGCAGAACCTGGTCCACTATGTCACGCACTGCCGAGAGGTTGAGACCAAGGAGGACTTGAGAAAAGGCAATGGGAATTTGTGATTACAGGGTGGTCCCTCTGGCCAGCCATCCCACCCACTTTTAGATATTTATTCTACAGAAATACTTGTGTGTGAAGAATTGTATATAACACAGTTGGCATCTGTGTTGGTAAATAGAGAACATTGGGAAACAGCCCACAAGTAGCAGGACACTAAATGGAATAGTGTGCAGCTTTTAAAAGGAAAGAGGGTTATCTCTGTTTTGACTTTGAAAGATGTTCACAGTATATTGTTGAAATAAAAAGAAGGGTACAGAACAAAATATATGATAGAAGCCCATCTTCCTAAAAAAAAAAAATTCAAACCAAACCCCTATGTATGGGCATGCTTTTGAGCATGCTATAAACCTTAGAAGTATACATAGACTAAATGGTGCTTACTCTTGGGGGATTAGGGGAAGGGGAGCACTCCTTTTACTTAACACATTTCGATGTTTGAATTTGGAATAAGTACAAGTTTCTTTAGTAATTAAGAAATAAGCTTTTTTTTTTTTTTTTTTTTTTTTAAAGAAAGGAAAGGAGATGATTGGCAGCCTGGGAGAATAATTTAAATAGAGGAGATTCAGTGGAGGAAGGAAGCCAACTCACGAGAGAAGATTTGGCAACTGTGAAAACGTCATGTGTTTGGGAGGCTGTGCCACAGGAGCCTGGCTGCCTGTGTGGCTTGTGGGGGTGAGACAGGGGGCACAGAGAGATTAACGCTGGAATGAGGCAGCTACCCCGCTGCCAAGAGCTTCAACTGAAAGTGGGCAGGATTAAGTAGGAGAGTAACCAAGTGGCCAAGAGGCAGGCAGAGGCTGATTAAGAAGGAATTACAAAAGCAAACCAAAGTGTGTGTGTGCGCATGTCTGTTACTCGATGGTGCTGAGCTGCAGAGGGAGTTGGGGAGAGCTCATAGCTGTGAAGGAACATCAGTATGGGGCAGGGAGTAGGGCAGTTGAGAAGGGACAAATTAAATATCAATTTTAGGGGTAGAGAAGCTTCCCAAAAAGGATGACCTCTCAAGCCAGTTAAACCTCCATTACATGGGATTGTTGGGGCATCCCATGTAATGGAGGATTAAGAAAGGCCCTTTTTGTTTAAGTTTTGGTTGCCAGAAATGTTTGGGCAGCGGCAGAGTTATCTTACTGGCTCAGAGAATAGTCTGGTGAGTGAGTAAAATGGAATGTTTGTGAATCTTGCAGCCTCCAAGTTACCTGTTTGACCTGTCGCTGAATTTGGGAGTAGAAGTGGAGATGGAGAAAGTAGAGGTCAGGAGTCCTTGGCCCTGAATGCTCCTTATGATTACCTGGGGAATACTCTTATGATTTCCTGGGGAAGCTTTTCAACAATACCAATGCCTGTATTCCCCACCCCATTCTGACATAATTGAGCTAGGCTGGGGCCTGGACATAGGCATTTTATAAAGCTCTTCAAGTGTTTATAATGTGTAGCCAGCCTTAGGAACCACTTGTGTAGAAGATTGTTTTTAAATGTGTTCTTAGCCTAAACAGTCCCTCAGGTGTGTGTGTGTGTGTGTAATTAACACCATCTCAATACAGATATTTCCTCCTTTGTATTTGTGAAGCCCTTGAGGTACACCATAGTAAAAGCGCTCATCCCATTGTGTGCTAGTTAGTTATTAGTCTGTCAGGAGACATTTATTATTTAAGATTCAGGGGTTCCCCAATATCAGTACTGCCCTTATTGAGCACCAGGCTAGGTTAACCGACTTGTCCTGAATTGCACAGTTTGTAATACAGGGTGTCACCCAAAAGCACCTGGCATCTAGGTGTTCAATCATTGTCGCATGAAATGACAAGGAGCTTTGTTTTCTTGTGTGGTGCTTCTGTTTGTTAAAAGTCCAGGGGTGGTACAATCTGACATATTTGAAAAGTATGCTGGGGGAGGGGATTAGCATGCCGAAAGCTTATGATATGCTAGGTACTGTATGGTGAATCTGAATCGATGAACATGTGTTAAGCACTTACTCTGGGCCTACAACCATACCAGGAACTGTCAGACACAAAAGAAATGTCAGACATGGTTTCTGCCTCCAGGGAGCTTATTATCAAGGCTCATTTATAGTCTAATTACTGTATTCTTAGGTGGCAGTTATGTGTAGAACTTGTAACTAGAAAATGCTAGCGGTCAGAGGGATTTTCTGGTTCCTGTAGTTCAAACTCTTCATTTTGTACGTAGGGCAACAAGCCCAGCCTGGGAAGCTACTTGTTCAAGGATACACTGCTTGTGAATAATAGAGCTGGGGCTGGCTTAGCAGGTCGCTTCCCTTTGAGGTCCAATTACACTCAATTCAGTCGATCAGTTGAAGGACAAGTAAACTCAGTGGTCCATGTTAAAACTTTAAGAGGAATTCCATTTTGTGCTTTATGCTTCCAGGCTTCCTGTGGTTGTGGGAAGGGGGGTTGAATTTTAGTCCTTCTTAAAACCCTGTCTGGGGAAGGCCAGCACTGGTTACCAGTGGAATTTATATACCTCAGGCCCAAGAGACTTAAAGATGGCTCATATTTTCTTTCTTGAAATAGCCTTTGACTCTAGCCTTTCCTGTGTCTAAATATCACACTTTTCTACTCCTTCTAAGAGGCTTCTCCAAGATTAATGTTGTTTGTGACTTTTTGTGTTAGTCGCTCTTTTTTTCATTTTGTGAAACTTACCTTAGGGTGGGAGGTGCTGGGTCTTATGTGTGAGCCTGAAAATTAGTAGTGCCATGGGACAGGTTCCTAGAGGTGCTAGTGTCAGGCTGGTTCTTTAGCCCTGTTCTCTGTCATTTCCTAAGTGAGAAGTTCAGTTCCACAGCTTTTTCTGAAGAAAAATCGGGTATAATTCAAAGTAGAGATAGTTGGTTGCTCTTCGCAGAGCTCATCCCACCCCCCACCCCAAACAGGATTAGAGACTTGACAGCTCTGCCCTCTCGTATGCTAGTCTATGACAATAGTCACAACTAACATTTATTGAACACCTAACCATGTACCAGGATGCTGTTATTGGCATTCCCATTTTACAGATGAGGGAAAATAAGATTCCAAGAGGTTAAGTAGCATGCGTAAGGTTAGAAAGTGGCCAGGCTTGTCAGCAAATCCAGGTCTGGCTGACTCCAAAACCAGTGTTGTTAACTGTTAAGCTAAATACAGCCTATTATTTAAAGAAATCACCAAATACATTCTTGTATTGAGGAAGAGCAATTTACCAGTCTTCTTCAAGGCAATTGACAGAACTAGAACGAGTCAAAGGAAGAGTCATGAATATACAGTTCTGTTGCACTAGGAGGTGGGCTGTGTCTGGAGACAGGCCAGTCACTAGCACGCTTAATGTCAGGTAAGTTGCTCCCTTCTCTGGGACTCAGTTTCTGCATCTGTTAACGAGAGTGCTGGACGAGATGATTCTTAGATACCTTCCAGCTCTGACATTTGGTGACACTTTGGTTCATTTTCCACCTCTTGGTGTAACGGAAAAATCAGAGAACTGGGTGAGGGACAGAAGGCATCAGAAATGCAAGAGTGGGGAGAATCTAATAGTCCTACCTGGAGCATCCGGAATGGGTCAATTAGCATCAAATGGCTTTTAACCTGCTTAGCCAGTTAGACTTTGGGGGTGTGTGTGTGTGTGTGTGTGTGTGTGTGTGTGTGACTTTGGGTGTGTGTGTGTGTGACTTTGGGTGTGTGTGTGTGTGTGTGTGTGTGTGTGTGACTTTGGGGGTGTGTGTGTGTGTGTGTGTGTGTGTGTGTGACTTTGGGGGTGTGTGTGTGTGTGTGTGTGTGTGTGTGTGTCTCAGTTCTCCCTTGGGAATTTATAAAAAAAAAGGGAGTTTCTTTTCAATTAGTTCCTTACCCACATCAGAGAGGAGTACTATAGCTTTCTTTTATTTAGATTTTAAAAAATAATTTATTTTCAATTGTGGTAAAATAGACATAATGTTAAAACCATTTTCACCAGTTTTAAGTGGATAATTCTTTGACATTAAGTACGTTGACAGAACTGTGTAACTTTTACCATTATCCATTTCCAGATTATTTTTATCATCTCAATCCAAAACTCATGCTCATCTGGCAATAACTCCCTATTTCCCCCTCACCCCACCCCTGGTAACCACTATTCTGCTTTCTGTCTCCATGAATTTGCTTATTCTAGGTATTTTATATAAGAGAAAGCATAGTATATTTGTCCTTTTCTATCTAGTTTGTTTCACTCAGCATGATGTCTTCAAGGTATGTCCATGCTGTAGCATATACCAGCACCTCACTTCTTTTTATGGCTGGATAATATTCTATTGTATGGATATGCCATATTTTGTTTATTCATTCATCTGTTGATGCACACTTTGGGTTGTTTCCACCTTTTTTATTGTGAATAATGCTGCAATGAGCATTGGTGTATAAATATCTGTTCGGGTCCCTACTTTCAGTTCTTCTGGGATATATACCTAGGAGTGGAATTGTCGGGTCATATGGTAATTCTATACTTAACTTTCTGAGGGACTTCCAAATTGATTTCTGTAGTGGCTGCACCATTTTCCGTTCCCACCAACAATGTACGAAGGTTCATATTTCTCTACATCCTCTCCAGCACTTATTTTCTGTTCTTTTTTTAATAATAACCATCCTAGTGGGTGTGAGGTGGTATCTCGTAATAGTTTTAATTTGCACTTCTCTAATGGCTAATGATACTGAGCATCTTTTAACATACTTTGGCCATTTGAATATCTTCTTTGGAGAAATGTCTATTCAAATCCTTGGCCCATTTTTTAATTGTGTTTGTCTTTTTGTTGTTGAGATAACTAGCTTTCTTAAAGTGGCTGTTATTTAATTTCAAGCTCTGTAGTCTATTAAAATATTTCTAAATATCAGATAAAGGCTGAAAGGTAATAGGGCACTTAAATATGAGGTGCTTCTATTTTATTGCTTTATGTTCTATTTTGTTAGAGGACTTTGGAGGATAGTGGTTTCTAGAAGAGAAGCAATCTAAACAGCAGGTTGTACTTGCAGCTTTTATGTCCCTGCAGAGTTTGACAGCAGATGCACACTTAACTAGGTCTAGTGTAATTTGCCTTTCATTTATCTGTTCTGTCATAAAAAGTCTTCTGTACTTAGGAATATTGAGGCTAATGCTGTGGGATGCTGCAATTTGAATGGTAGCATTGATCTTATAAAAATATTTTTCTGTTGTTGTTGTTGTGCTCTTGAACCCAGAGGCCCCTTGTTCAGATGGAATGTGCATGGGCTTGCATCAAGCAGGGCTCTGAGGGGCTGCCCTCAAGACCAAGCTCTTAACTTCTGTCTGCTCATGTATGTCTCTAGGCTCTTCAGATTAGGTACTACCATTAGGAGAAAAAAATCATTTACCTGGGGACAGGATGGGGAAGCTCTAACAAGCTAACAGGTGGGCTGTGATAGGGGTGGTGCTTGGCACATGGTTGGTGCTGCACATAACTTTCTTCTGCTCACGTTCTGCTCACGAGTTCCAGGTTGAAACCCTTGGGATATTCATTACTTGCAGGCTCGGGTATTGGGGCAACTGAGAAATTAAGTCCTGCAGCATTACCATATGGAAGGAGTTAGCCAGGTGGCATCAAAAATGGAGCTGCAGCAACCAACCCTGTATCACAGGCTGATTTTACCTTATTCTTACCTCCATCTGGGGAAGTTCACAGGAGTGTATTTCCTGCTTTGAATATCTTGGTTTTCTGAAAAGAGTAAGTGAAATGAGGCCACAGAGTGGCAGTATTTCTGTTTGTTTTTTATTTTTTCTAATATTGCTCAGTCGTGCCTTGAAATGACATCAGCATTTAATCTGGGTACAGCACTAACTGGCTACCCTAATGCTTTGCTGGTTTTCAGTCTTCTATTCACATAACTATTCTTTGAATTTCCTTGGTTTCGGAAGGAGAATTGAAATTCTTAGCTTCACACATGTAGTACCTACCAGCTGCCTTCATTTTGGGAACTACCCTTACTTATTTCTTATCTTCTTCCACTTCCCTTGGCATGGGGCTTTGGAGTCAGACAGATCTGGGTTTGAAGCTAATTTCTGTCACTCATGAGCTGTGTGCCTTTAAACAAGTACCCTAATCACTGTCACCCTATTTCCTCATTTGTAAAATAGAGCTAATCATTCCACCTACTTCATCAGATTATTGAGAGAATTAAATGAGCTAGTTTTTGTAGTCTTTAGAATAGGGTGTAGTAGATAGATCTTTAGAAAATATTAGTTACTGTCTCCTCCCTTCCCCCAAGAAATGGAGCTAATAAGAGCAGCCTTTCTTCTAACACCTCACAAACCTCTCCTGCCATTAGTCTGTCTCAAGAGGCACAAGGTTTGCCTGTTCCTCTTGATTTTGAAGAAAAACCATCAGGAACTCTGGATTTCATCCTTATGGGAAGCTCAAAGTTGTTGACATTTGCTGCCAGCTAAAGAGTTGGTAAGATTGGGGCAGAAATCTCCAGAGAAAGGGTGTGTGCTTCTGCTAATTGCCCTGCAGGCAGCGGGGTATGTGGGTAATGAGCTGTATGTTAGTTGTGGTAGTTCAATGCCGAGCCTTCGGGAAATCATGGATGAGTTTCCTTGGCTCCTGTGACAGGTGGCTCCCAGTCTCTTTACCCTTGAGATATATTACAGTCCAATAGTTAGAACCTTGGAGCCCTGGGTGACAGGCCTATTAACTACTTCTTCATAGTAATAATAACAGCTTACATTTATTTAGCCCTTACTTTGTGCCAGGCAGTGTTCTAAGTGCTTTACTTGTATTAACTCATTTAATCCTCAGAAGAATTCCAAGAAGTAGGGCACAGAGCTTACCCAATATGTGATAGAACTGGGATTAAAAACTAGGCAATATGGTTCCAGAGCCTAGGGGTTTAACCGACTATGCTGTACCATCTATAGAAAGTTTTTTTATTCTTTCCTTTTTTTAAAAAATGCAATTTTTATTGAGATATATTCACACACCATACAATCCATCTGATGTATGCAATCAATGGCTCATAGTATCATCACATATTTGTACATTCATCACCATGATCAATTTTAGAACATTTTCATTACTCCAGAAAAAGAAATAAAAGAAAAAGAAAACCTAAAACATCCCATACCCCTTCCCCCACCCCACCCATTATTGACTCCTAGTAATGGTGCAGTATATTTGTTACTGTTGATGAAGGAATATTAAGATATTACTGTTAACTATAGTCCGTAGTCTTTTTCTTTTTTAATTAAACTTTTTAATTGTTAGTTGCTGGTATTTAGAAATGCACTGGTTTTTGTTCATTAATTATTGTATCCAACAACCTTGTCAAGTGTATTTAAATGAATTGTAGCTAGTTTATCTGGAGATTCTTTTAGATTCTCTGTGTTAGTGATCATAATCTGCAAAGACTGAGACCTTTGTCTCTTCCTTTGTAATCATTATATTTTAAATTTATTTTTCTTGTCTTACTGTTCCAGTTAGGACCTCCAATATAATGTTTGGTGGTGACAGTGGGTACCCTTATCTTGTTCCCTGTCTTAAAGTGTGTGCTTTCAGTGTTTCACCATAAGTTTGATGTTTGCTGTAGATTTTTTTGGATATAAACTTAAGTAGATTATATAAATTCCCTCTATTCCCCTTCTGTTCCTAGTTTACTAAGAGTTTTACTTTTTTAATCATGAATCGATGTTAAATATTATCAAAGGCTTTTTTATCTATTGAGATGATCATATGCCCTTTTTTCTTTAATCTTTCAATGTGACAAATTACATTGATAGATTTTCTAATATTAAGCCAACTTTGCATTCTTGGACTCAAATTGCCTTGGTCATGGTATATTACCTTTATTGTTCCTGGATATGACTTATTTAGTGTTTTTGCAACTATGTCTGTGAGTGAACTTGGCTCTAGTTTTCCTCTTTAATATTGTCCAATTTTAGTATTAAGTTTATTCTAGCTTCATAAAATAGGCTGGGTAGTGCTTCCTCTTTTTCTAAACTCTGGAACAGTTTATGTAAGATTGGAGTTTTTTGTTTCTTGAATGTTTGTTAGAACTCACCAGTATTTAACTGTCTTGGGTTTGATGTCTTTTTATCAGAAGATTTTGGACTACTGATTCAATTCCTTTAATGGTTATAGGATTATTCAGGCATTCTATTTCTTCTTTAGTCAGTGTTGGTAAGCTATGTTTTTTAAGGAATGTGGCCATTTTGTCTAAATTTTAAAGTTTATTGGCTTAAAGTTTTAATAATAGCCTCTTAACTATAGAAACTACAGACAGTAGAAAAGTGTCTTCTTTTTCATTCCTAATATTACTTATTTTTAAAAAATCAGTTGTACCAGAAGTTTATATTTTATTAATCTTTTATATGAAGCAATTTTGAGCCTTACTGGTCCTCTCCATAATATGTTTTCTATTTTGTTCATTTCTGCTTCTATTTTTATTTTATTCTTCCAATTTTCTTTGGGCTTTGTTTCTTATTCTTTTTCTAATTTAAGTTGAATGCTTAGCTCATTTATTTTCAGACTTTCTTATTTGACTGCAAGCATTAAAGGTTAATAATTTCACACTGACTGCATCCCACAAATTTTGATATGGAGTGTTTTGCTGTGGTGGTGGTGAACGTTCAGTTCCAAGTATTTTCTAATTTCCATTGTGATTGCTTAACTATTCCATGGGTTGTTTAGGAGGGTTGTAAAAAAAAATTTGAAACTTGTTTTGGTTATCCTTTTGTTGTTGATTTCTAACTTAATTACATCGTGATCAGAGAATGTGGTTTGTATGTCCTATTTCTTTGAAGTTTGTTGCAACTTGTTTTATGGCCTGACACGAGGTCAATGCCCACTAGGTAAACCTTGTTAATTATGCTGTTCTTCCATAGACTTATCAAATTTTTTGTCTGCTTAATCTGTCAATTCCTGGGAGAGATGTTAAAATTTACCACCATGAAACTGGATTTATCTATTTCTCCCTGTAGTACTGTCAAACTTTGCTTTATCTATTTTGAGGCTATATTATTAAGTGTAATAAGTATTTTTTTCCATTTGTTTGTTATATCCATTGATCAAGTGTTCAATATAGGGGTCCCATTGGAACTTAGCCTGTAGACAGATCAATAAAGGTGACGTGGTGATGGCAAAAAGCATCCCTCTAGTAAGATTGGGGAAATTGGATTTTGAGCTCCAGGGAAGAAACACATTTAAAATCGTTAAACCATTAAAATCAGAATTGCATGTTCTCTGTTACAGAATTAAATTCTTAAAGCAATTTGACTTTGCCAAACAAAATTAGCACCCTCATATCCTCAAGTGCCAGAGGCTTTTGTCTTCATTAAAACAGTTTTGAAAGCCGTGTTCCTATTGGGTTGGGTGAGGAGCAGGAAGGAGAGCTTTATTTCTCTTGGACTTTGTAGACATTACAACTGGTCAAACAGGTCACAGACCTTTAGGCATTCTTCCTACTGCCTAGCGTTTTGGGGGTGACCTGGCTGAAATCTATAACTTCTCTGCTTTTTAGGTTCAATGGCAGTAATTATTTGGGTAATGCTCATTTCCCTTCCACTTGACAGGGGTAAGGTGTGGAGAAATTGAGATAATAGTTGCATGGGATTTCTAAGTAATTTATGAGCTCCTCTGCACACTCTACAGAAAGAAAATAAAGTCTCTGAGAGACAAATGCTCATAAGGACCATTCAGTAGAAATTATGACAACTACTACCTCTTTTATTAGATTTTTGAATGGAATCAGACCACATGAAGCTGGAAGTCATACTGGGAGACAAATTACATTTGGGTGGGAATGGAACTTTTCAGCTTCACCTCCTGAGCCTACACAGTGGCGTGAAATCTTATTTTCAGGCTCTGTTAGGGCAGCCCCTGATTCTGATTTTTTTTTTCCTAAATAAGCACTCTGAGCTGGCCCTCCTCACCAGCCTATCCCTTCCTTCCCAGAGAGTTTCAAAAGAAGGGGTAGCAGGTGAGTCAAATGGGACCCCTTCTTTCAGGCTGTCCTTTCCTTTATTTATTTTTTTATTTTTATTTTATTTTTTTTTAAAGTCATTACAAATCAAGAATTTATTTGTTTTCCTTTTTTAGAAATAAGATTTAAAAAACAAAAAGATTACAAAAATGATAAGTGATTTTGTCATATCCTAATTGCCTAGTTGTGTTCTGTAAATTCCAAATAAGTAGAATAATACAAAAATATATTTTAAAATCTTTATAGAATGAAAAGAAAACCACATTAATCATTAAATACTCTTGGATTTTCTTTACTCCTCCCATAGATGAATACACAAATATAAAAACAGATGTACATTTACTTGTGAAGTACAAGTCGCCAACATCCAAGTAATTATACAATTTTTGCTATGTGCAAAGTAGACAGTTCATATTTACTTGCTATGGAAAGTAGAGTACAGGCTTATGGAGAATAATTATTAAACACTGATTATTTTTAAGAACAATGTTGTTGTAAAAATGTACAATAGTACTATTTGGTAATTATGTACTTCTCTTTTTAAAAGTAGATACAGCTTTTAGATATAAATCTTTCAAAGCTATCTTTGAAGAGCTGTGAGGTAACTTATGTTATTTTGGATTTGATGAACAATAATTTATTAAGTAACCTTCTCAGAAAACAAGCCAAGAGAGGGTTGTTTCTTTTTTTTTATTTCCTCCATGTGGTCAGTTTTATTCTTAAGGAAGGCCTAATGCAATAAGAGGATGAATGTCTTAAATCTCCAACACAAGGCTGTGAATTGTCAAATGAAGACACCACCTCTGATATGGATGCTTTCATTCAATCCATGTTCTACCAACTTTATATCTTCTAGATCATCTTTTATGATGCTAATCAAGTGGCTAAGGCCTTCCTGTTGTTGTTTCAAATGCTGCTTGATTTCTCGTAACAGATCTGCATCTATGTAATATCTTTCTTCAGATTTGACTGCCCCAAAATGATTCTGCATTCTGATTTGGGACATCAATTCATTTAGTCGGCCCTTGAACTGAGTAGGTGCATTTAGTTCACACTGAATTGTATCCAGCTGAACTCGTAACTGCTCTTCATCCGCCTGGATGGCATAACCACTCTTCCTCTGAATTTCCTGTTTGATTAGGACCTGTAAGGTTCTATGGGAAAGATCCATGAGTTTCCTCTTGTATTGTGCAATTTTGGCCATAGTTGTAGTCTGATTCTTCTGTAACTCACTAATATCTTCAGATATTATATCTAGTCTGGTCTGATGTTGCTTAGTCATCTGATCTTGAGCTTTCAATCTTCGGAGAAGTTCTTTGAAACCCACCATTGGTACAGGAATTAACTTTTCAGAATCAGGGTTATCTACCTTGGCTTGTTCCCAGATAATAGGATCAACACCAGCAGGAGGATTCTGTAAAAGCTGTTTGATCTGTGCAGGAGAAAGTTCTGTTCTAGTCATAGAAAGAGTGACACCAAGTTGCTGCAACTGTGTTTTTATATTGGCTTGTTCAAAATGAGCATATAATGTTGTAGTTGGAACTCTTCTTGAAGTACCATTTGGAGAACGCTCAACAACATAAATAACGACTTCTGTCTGATCATCTGGCAATGTTTTAATACCATCTACATTTACAGAAAGGGTCTGGTTTCCTCCCAAAACTTTATGCAATGATTCCACCAATTGCTGTTGCTGGCTTCGAATATCTGTTTCTTTTTTGTTGAAAACTAAAACCACTAGTCCATCTTCATCTTTATTATTGGGCATACAACTGTAACCTACTGCCTTAAATCGGCAAAAGGGATTTTCTTGTGTGAATTCCACTGGTGGAATGTTATTGTTGAAATATCCTTTTCCTGTGCCCCAAAAAGCCTGCAGCTGATTCCATTTTGCCAAAATAGCATCTCTCTCATCTCCCAATAGTGTTGGAGCAGAAAGGGCACTTGCTGTATTTATCAGTTGGTTGGATTGGGTAGGAGCTTGTGTAGGCTGATTGAAGAGACCACCTAATGTAGTTTGCTGCTGCTGCTGCTGCTGCTGCTGCGTATTAAATCCTCCAAATCCCAATCCGGTTCCTAAACCAGTACCTAAACCAGTACTAGTTCCTGTTGTTGCACCAAAACCAGTACCAAATCCAAACCCTTTGTTCTGAGTACCACCGAAGAGTCCAGTAGTACCCGTGTTAGCTGGAGCAGAAAAGCTGAACGCAGAACCTGTTGTTGTAGATGTTGTCCCAAATCCTCCAAACCCACCTGCACTTGCCAGACTGTTACCAAAATTGAACGGAGGCGCCGAGGTAGTAGAAACACCGAAATTCCCAATATTAAAGTTCACTGCAGGATTAGCAGTTAGTCCGAAACCCCCAAAATTAAACCCACTGGCGGTGGAGTTGGCAGTCTCAAGCCCACCAAATCCTGATAAGCGTGAAGGCAAAGAAAGAAAAATTTTTAAAGGAGGAGAAAGAAAAAAAAAGAAAAGAAGGATTAGAAGAATCAGCAGGTTTCACAGAAGTGAACAAAAACAAACTGGACGTTGCTCCAAATGGGTTAAGAAAACACAGGCGGGAAAAAGCAGAAGGAGCAGCAGCGTGAAGACCCATAGGAAGGACCAAAGGGGCTGGGGCAAGGGCTCCAGCCTGTCCGGGCTCAGACAGAGGGAGCCGCAGAGCAGCTCCCAGAGCCACCCAAACCTATCCGCGTCCAGTTCGGCTGCGGGAGCCAAGAGCTGTCCTTTCCTTTAAGTGCGATGAGACTCTTCCTTTCTTCCTTCTTTTAAGTAAACTTTGTTTTGGTTATATAAGTAATGTAAGATTATAAATTTTTAAAATAAAAAATGCAGAAACTTATAAAGGAAAAGTGAAAGTTCCTGGTAATCTGTCTTGCCATCCCCCATTCTCCTCTTCTTTTTTTTTTTTTTGTTGGCCTTAAATGCATTTATTAGAAATCAAAATTGAAAACAAAGAAACCAAGCTTTCAAGACCTTGGATAGTGTCAAGGAGAACCCCTCCTCCCCACTCTCTTATCTTGTCCTACAAATTTTCTTAGAAAAGTTTAGTACAAAAAATAAATCCAACTTAAATGGGGGGGGGGCTCCAGATTTTACAGAATATGGATGCATGAAATAAAGATCAGGGTGGAAGGAACTGGATTTGTTATTCATCCTTATTTAAAAATGGATAAACTCTAAGGCAGGGAATAAAATTTTGGATATACCCACACTGATCCAGCTGTGTTTATGTGTGTTGTGGGGAGGTGGGGTGGGCAAGAGGTACGATGCGAATTAGATCATTTTTGTGAAACCACTCTAAACTGTGACATGCTGTACAAATATAAGATTACCATTAATATTGGTGCTGACTGACTCTGGGGTTGTGGTCTTCTGTGTTTGTCTAAACAGTTGGTTAATACCCATCAGTGGGCCAATGCCAGAGGAACTGGCAAAATGATACCCTGTGCCTCTGTTGTTGCTTCTATTTGCCATTCCAAGAGCTTATTTAATTACCCTCATTAGCTTAATATATACTATGTCAAAAGGGTTAGAAGCAGAACTCAACCTTAGAGAATAAAGAACAGAATGAGTGTGATTGACCATTTATGTGCACAGTTAAAATAACAGACCTGATGTAGGGAATTGAAGAAGCATAAAAGCATAAGCTACTGCTGTCTCAAATACAATAGAGTATGTGACAGCACTCTATAAACTGTAAAGCTGGGTAATAATGCAAAGGATCGTTGTCATCATGACTAGTGAGATTGGCTGTCACCCAGTGACTTAGATGTGATATGCTTCCAGGCAGTTCCGGAAGGGTCCCTAAGCCCCTTTGCTGTACAGGTGCTAGAAAGTGCCATAGAAATACAATCTCCTGATGACTGTAAAAGTCAGGAAACTAAATTTAATAATCCATTTGTCAAGAAGATGGAAGATAATGACCAATTTTGGGGGTAGACAGATAGTTGCCTGCTCAAACAAAGCCTGTATTGAACTATTTTGGAGTGGGAAGGAGCATTGCTATGACAACAGATTACTTATTTGATTTAGAAGAAGGAGAACAGTGCAGCTTAATGGTTCAGAAAGCTGGTGAGAACAATTGTTGGCCCTGGGTATATGTTAAAATATAAAATGTTAGGTATGAACTTAAATAATTGAGCACCTCAGTGTATGCTGTAATCTTCTCTCTGTTGAACCAATAAAATACAATGTAAATAAATTTAAAAAACAGCCAGCGGAGTTTCATGAGAATTGTTCCATATGTATAAGGTGTCCCAAATGAAATTCATATCCTTATTTGCTAAAATACAAAAAATGTCGTGTATTTAAAAGGAAAAAAAACACACCCATAGACCTATGTCCATGTGTTTTTATTCCATATGGACCTGAAATTATGGTTGCTGGAAGTTTCTCTTTCTGTAGATGATTAATCTTCTTTATGATTGGTAGTGTGTTTATTTGAAAAGAAGCTACTCTTCAGACCATTTCCAACCCATCACTGTGTTCATGCCTTAGAGAATGAGTAAACAATGGTTTGTATGAAATGACTATTTTCAGTGCATCTGGGGTAGTAGGCCTGAGGCAGATGGTGAAGGCAGAGAGGATCTGGAGGAAGCCTGTGAATACAGAGGCTTTCTCCTGGAGGGATAGCTCTTTCCTTCTTTTTTTTTTAAATTTTTTAAGATAAAAGCAAACAGCCCATTTTCTCTGGAGATAGATCTCAGTGTCTTCTTTTTTTTTTTTTTTTTTTTTTTTTTCTAAGCTTGAGGAGTTCCCATTTATCTATTTTCTCTTTTGTTGCTTGTGCTTTGGGTGTAAAGTCTAGGAAGTGGCCTCCTAATACAAGGTCTTGAAGATGTTTTCCTACATTATCTTCTAGGAGTTTTATGGTACTTTCTTTTATATTGAGATCTTTGGTCCATTTTGAGTTAATTTTTGTGTAGGGGGTGAGGTAGGGGTCCTCTTTCATTCTTTTGGATATGGATATCCAACTCTCCCAGCCCCATTTGTTGAAAAGACCATTATGGCTCAGTTCGGTGACTTTGGGGGCCTTATCAAAGATCAGTCGGCCATAGATCTGAGGGTCTATCTCTGAATTCTCAATTCGATTCCATTGATCTATATGTCTATCTTTGTGCCAGTACCATGCTGTCTTGGCAACTGTGGCTTTATAATAAGCTTCAAAGTCAGGGAGTGTAAGTCCTCCCACTTCGTTTTTCTTTTTTAGAGTGTCTTTAGCAATTCGAGGCATCTTCCCTTTCCAAATAAATTTGATAACTAGCTTTTCCAAGTCTGCAAAGTAGGTTGTTGGAATTTTGATTGGGATTGCATTGAATCTGTAGATGAGTTTGGGTAGAATTGACATCTTAATGACATTTAGCCTTCCTATCCATGAACATGGAATATTTTTCCATCTTTTAAGGTCCCCTTCTATTTCTTTTAGTAGAGTTATGTAGTTTTCTTTGTATAGGTCTTTTACATCTTTGGTTAAGTTTATTCCTAGGTACTTGATTTTTTTAGTTGCTATTGAAAATGGTATCTTTTTCTTGAGTGTCTCTTCAGTTTGTTCATTTCTAGCATATAGAAACATTACTGACTTATGTGCATTAATCTTGTATCCCGCTACTTTGCTAAATTTGTTTATTAGCTCTAGTAGGTGTATCGTTGATTTCTCAGGGTTTTCTAGATATAAGATCATATCATCTGCAAACAATGACAGTTTTACTTCTTCTTTTCCAATTTGGATGCCTTTTATTTTTTGTCTTGCCGGATTGCCCTGGCTAGCACTTCCAGCACAATGTTGAATAACAGTGGTGACAGCGGGCATCCTTGTCTTGTTCCTGATCTTAGAGGGAAGGCTTTCAGTCTCTCACCATTGAGTACTATGCTGGCTGTGGGTTTTTCATATATGCTCTTTATCATGTTGAGGAAGTTTCCTTCAATTCCTACCTTTTGAAGTGTTTTTATCAAAAAGGGATGTTGGATTTTGTCAAATGCTTTTTCAGCATCTATTGAGATGATCAATTGATTTTTCCCTTTCGAGTTTTTAATGTGTTGTAATACATTGATTGTTTTTCTTATGTTGAACCATCCTTGCATGCCTGGAATGAACCCCACTTGGTCATGGTGTATGATTTTTTTAATGTGTCTTTGGATTCGATTTGCAAGTATTTTGTTGAGGATTTTTGCATCTATATTCATTAGGGAGATTGGCCGGTAGTTTTCCTTTTTTGTAGCATCTTTGCCTGGTTTTGGTATTAGATTGATGTTAGCTTCATAAAATGAGTTAGGTAGTGTTCCATTTTTTTCAATGTTTTGAAAGAGTTTGAGTAAGATTGGTGTCAGTTCTTTCTGGAAAGTTTGGTAGAATTCCCCTGTGAAGCCATCTGGCCCTGGGCATTTATTTGTGGGAAGATTTTTGATGACTGATTGGATCTCTTTGCTTGTGATGGGTTGGTTGAGGTCTTCTATTTCTTCTCTGGTCAGTCTAGGTTGTTCATATGTTTCCAGGAAATTGTCCATTTCTTCTACATTATCCAGTTTGTTGCCATACAGTTGTTCATAATATCCTCTTATAATTTTTTTAATTTCTTCAGGATCTGCAGTTATGTCACCTTTTTCATTCATTATTTTGTTTATATGGGTTTCCTCTCTTTTTGATTTTGTCAGTCTAGCTAGGGGCTTGTCAATCTTGTTGATCTTCTCAAAGAACCAACTTTTGGTGATATTTATCCTCTCTATTGTTTTTTTGCTCTCTATGTCATTTATTTCTGCTTTAATCCTTGTTATATCTTTTCTTCTACTTGGTTTAGGATTGGTTTGCTGTTCATTTTCTAGCTTCTTCAGTTGATCCATTAGTTCTTTGATTTTGGCTCTTTCTTCCTTTTTAATATATGCGTTTAGTGCTATAAATTTCCCCCTTAGCACTGCTTTTGCTGCATCCCATAGGTTTTGGTATGTTGTGTTCTCATTTTCATTCGTCTCTATATATTTAGCAATTTCTCTTGCTATTTCTTCTTTAACCCACTGATTGTTTAGGAGTGTGTTGTTTAACCTCCAGGTATTTGTGAATTTTCTAAGTCTCTGATGGTTATTGACTTCTAATTGTATTCCATTGTGGTCAGAGAATGTGCTTTGAATGATTTCAATCTTTTTAATTTTATTGAGGCTTGTTTTATGTCCCAGCATATGATCTATTCTGGAGAAAGTTTCGTGAGCACTAGAAAAGTATGTGTATCCTGGTGATTTGGGATGTAATGTCCTGTAGATGTCTGTTAAATCTAATTCATTTATCAGATTGTTTAGGTTTTCAATTTCCTTATTGGTCTTCTGTCTGGTTGATCTATCTATAGGAGAGAGTGATGTGTTGAAGTCTCCCACAATTATTGTGGAAACATCAATTGCTTCCTTTAGTTTTGCCAATGTTTCTCTCATGTATTTTGTGGCACCTTGATTGGGTGCATAGACATTTACGATTGTTATTTCTTCTTGCTGAATTGCCCCTTTTATTAGTATGTAGTGGCCTTCTTTGTCTCTCAAAACATCCCTGCATTTGAAGTCTATTTTATCTGAGATTAATATTGCTACACCTGCTTTCTTTTGGCTGTAGCTTGCATGAAATATTTTTTTCCATCCTTTCACTTTCAATTTCTTTGTGTCCCTGTGTCTAAGATGAGTCTCTTGTATGCAACATATTGATGGTTCATTTTTTTTGATCCATTCTGCGAATCTATATCTTTTAATTGGGGAGTTTAATCCATTTACATTCAACGTTAAAACCGTGAAGGCATTTCTTGAATCGGCCATCTTATCCTTTGGATTATGTTTGCCATATTTTTCCCTCTCTCTATTAATATCCTTTATTGTACCCATACCGAATCTCTTTAGTACTGAACCTTTCTCCAAGTCTCTCTGTCCTGTCTTTGTTTCTCTGTCTGTAGGGCTCCCTTTAGTATCTCCAGTAGGGCAGGTCTCTTGTTAGCAAATTCTCTCAGCATTTCTTTGTCTGTGAAAAATTTAAGCTCTCCCTCAAATTTGAAGGAGAGCTTTGCTGGATAAAGTATTCTTGGCTGGAAATTCCTCTCTCTCAGAATTTTAAATATATCGTGCCATTGCCTTCTCGCCTCCATGGTGGCTGCTGAGTAGTCACTACTTAGTCTTATGCTGTTTCCTTTGTATGTGGTGAATTGCTTTTCTCTTGCTGCTTTCAGAACTTGCTCCTTCTCTTCTATGTTTGACAGTGTGATCAGTATATGTCTCGGAGTGGGTTTTTTTGGATTTATTCTATTTGGAGTTCGCTGAGCATTTATGATTTGTGTATTTATGTTGTTTAGAAGATTTGGGAAGTTTTCCCCAACAATTTCTTTGAATACTCTTCCTAGACCTTTACCCTTTTCTTCCCCTTCTGGGACACCAATGAGTCTTATATTCGGACGCTTCATATTATCTATCATATCCCTGAGGTCCATTTCGAGTTTTTCAATTTTTTTCCCCATTCTTTCTTTTATGCTTTCATTTTCCATTCTGTCATCTTCCAGGTCACTGATTCGTTGTTCAACTTCCTCTAGTCTTGTACTATGAGTGTCCAGAATCTTTTTAATTTGGTCAACAGTTTCTTTAATTTCCATAAGATCATCCATTTTTTTATTTAGTCTTGCAATGTCTTCTTTATGCTCTTCTAGGGTCTTCTTGATTTCCTTCATATCCCGTACTAGGGTCTCATTGTTCATCTTTAGTTCTTTGAGTAGCTGCTCTAGGTGTGTCTCTTCTGGTCTTTTGATTTGGGTGCTTGGGCTTGGGTTATCCATATCGTCTGGTTTTTTCATATGCTTTATAATTTTCTGTTGTTTTTGGCCTCGTGGCATTTGCTGTCCTTGATAGGGTTCTTTTAGGGTTTGTAGACCAGTTGAAGTCCTTATCTCTAATTTATCAGATCTACAGCTTCGTGGAGTACACTTTCTCTAACTAACCAGCAGGTGGCGTCCACGAGCCACCTGTTCTCCACAAGCCAGATCTCCCCTGCTTAGCCTTTTTGGTGAGTGGGGGAGTGAGTCTTGTGGGGCCCAATTGGTGTCCCAAGCTTGCGTGTGTAGTTGGTGTTGCCTGCCCTGTATGTGGGGCGTGTTTCTGGGCAGTCGGGGAGGGGGGGTGGCCCTAACAATCAAATCTCCCTGATGATCCTAGAGTTTTAAAGCTACTGCAATAGTCTAATCCTTCAGTTCAGTCCTGCCACAGTTTGTCTCTGCCACTGACCCACAAGTCTTTGGTATTGGCGTATGGCTCCTGAGACTTGCAAGTGGGCCCCTCTTCCAGGCTGTGCACCCCGGGTCCTCTGTTGAGGGATGACTGTGCTATGTCACAGGTGAGTGCCGTCCCCCCAGGGCAGTTCTGGGCTGCTGGGCTGTGTTGGGAGGCTCCCAGTCTGCTCAAATGATGGCTGAATGGGGCTCTGTTAGTTCACACTGCTCCCCCTTCCCAGCTCTGGGACATTCAGCTGAGGTTGCAGGGAAGGCTAATGTCCACGCCCAGTTTCGTGGTGTGTGCCTGTTATTTGAAGCACTTCCGTCACGCTGGGTTGTCTGGGGCAGCTCTGGGCTATGGGGCTGGCGATGGGCAGGAGTGTTTCCTGTCCACCAGGATGGTGGCTGTGAGCGGACACCCCCCTTTTCTTGGGAAGTTGTGTTGTTTAGTGAATTTTCTCAGCCACTGGATTATTGCCTTTTGTCTCAGAGCTCTCTTATTTCTGCTCTTGACTTGACGTGCCCAAATTTCAATTCTTTGAAGCTTTCTGTATTGAGCTTCTTAGAGTAATTGTTTTAGAAAAAGCAAAAAGGATTTAAAAAAAAAAAAAAAAAAAAAAAAAAAAAAAAAAAAACGGCCCTCCTCAGAGATCTAATGGGTTATTGAAATGCTAATAGACAAAGCAACCAGGGCCATTAAGGAAAGGTGCCCTGGGCAGAGAGATCAGCCTTGCTTCGGGATTTGCATATGCGCCTCAAGGCCTGATCTCCGCCCTTCCCCTTTCTGTGTTCACCAGAACTCCAAAAATCCTCTGCTTTTACTTTGGAGCTTCTCGTGTTGTTTTCCTTCTATGCCCGTCTCCTCTCTGCTGGGCTGGCTGCTCTCAGAGTCTCTGGTGTCTGGCCTCAGTCTATCTATGGTTGGAGTTTGAATCAGTAGAATGAGTTTCCGATGAGAGCAGCCACTGCAATTCTCCCTTCTCCTTCCTGGAGCTGACAGCCCCTCCTCCCCCGGGACCGAGCCCGGCAGGGAGGGGCGCGGGTCCCCTGGCCGCAAAAACCCACAGACTTCGGTGATCTCAGCAGTTCCACGTTTTCATGAGTGTTGTATGAAGTATGCCCAAAGACAGACTGCTCTGCGGTGTCCAGTCCACGCAGTTCCTGGCCCCCCACCTACTTTCCTGGAGGAGCAACCAAAACATACAGCTCACCAGTCTGCCATCTTGCCCCGCCTCCTCAGTGTCTTCTTGATCAGGTTCTGAGGGTGGGTAGATCTGGGAGCTCTTTGAGGACTCTTGAGACAGAAGCTCCAAATACTTTCTGTTCTCTCCTTTTGTGCTTTTGCCCACCCCTTCTCCCCCCTTACCCAATATCATCTCCTTGTTCTCCCTGTGTACTTCTAGAATAGGAAATCTGAAGTCAAAGTAGGAGACAAGAAAAAAGCTTGGAAAATGGAGGCCTGACTTCAATAAGACCGGAATAACAACCCTTAACTTTCAAACTGCCTCTTCAGGCAATACTCACAAATTTGCACATGACCTTCTTTCTTTGGAGAGAAAATTTTGATTGGTCGTTACAACAGGGAAGAGGCCATTTCACAGGGTTTAATAAGAGGAGGAAGTTTGAAAACTGTAACAAGCCATTGTGGGTTAACCCTCCCCATTAAAGGAGGAGTGGCCCAGAATCACAACTGTTGATGAATCATAGACTTTGCCTGGCCTATAGTTTGAATTCCATCTTAAATGATCTGGTGTTCTGCATTTTACTGGTTGGCATCATGTCAGATCATGTGCTACCCTCCTTAGAAACTTACAGTGTACCTAATTACTTACACAATAAAATCTGAAAGTTTTAGTCTGCTTCTTAAGACCCCTTACAGTGTGGAAATAGATCTTTTAGAATAATATTGCAAAAGTAACACATACCCATTATAGAAATTTTAGAAAATACAAAAGAATATAGAGCAAGGGTTGGCAACTTTTTTGTAAAGGTCTAGATAGTAAATATTTTTAGACTTTACAGGCCATGGGGGGTGGCAGAGGATCTCCATCACAACTACTCACCTCTGCCACTGGGGCACAAAAGCAGCCACAAAGACAACAGGTAAATGAATGGACATGGCTGTGTTCCACTAAAAAAACTTTATTTAAAAAAAAAACTGGCTGTGGGCCAGATTTGGCTTCAGAGCCATAATTTCCTGACCCTTGTATAGAGAATAAAAGTGACCCATAATCTTGCCACAATAGAATTTTCCTCTTTCTATTCATATGGTTCTACATTTTTGTGATTATACTGTATATTACCAAGTTGTACCTGTGTTTTTTTTTTTTTTTTTCATTTAACATCACAGACATTTTTCTGTATCATTTAAAACTTGTCAGGTGCATAATTCATAAATAGATCATAATTTACCTAACCTTTTCCTACTGTTTTCTGTTGTTATAAATAACATTGCAAAAAACTGCTTTACACATAAATTTTTGTTTGTATAATAGATTATTTGGTTAGATCATTTTCCTTAACTGGAATTATCAGGTGAAGAGGTATGAATGTATTTTTTTTAATTGTTTTCTTGAGATATATTCACATAGATACAGTCATCTGCAGTGTACAGTTGTTCACAGTAGCATCATATAGTTGTACATTCATCACAATCAATTTCTAAACATTTTCATTGCTCCAAAAAAGATAAAAATAAGAATAAAAATAAAAGTGTAAAAGAACACCCAAAACATTCCATCCCCCATCCCCCCTATTATTCATTTAATTTTTGTTCCCATTTTTCTACTCATCTGTCCATACACTGGATAAAGGGAGTGTGAGCCACAAGGTTTTTGCAATCACTGAGTCACACCATGTAAGCTACATAGTTATGCAATCGTCTTCAAGAATCAAGGTTACTTGGTTGCAGTTCCACAGTTTCAGGTATTTCCTGCTAGCTATTCCAGTACACTAAAGACTAAAAAGGTATATCTATATAGCATATAAGAATGCCCACCAGAGTGACCTCTCGACTCCATTTGAAGTCTCTCAGCCACTGAAACTTTGTTTCATTTTGCTTCCCTCTTTTGGTCAAGGTTTTCTCAATCTCACAATGCTGGGTCCAGGCTCATCCCAAGGGGTATGAATGTTTTTGAGGAGCTTAATATATAATGCCAAATTGCGTACCACAAAGGTAGTACCAATTTACATTTCCACCAGCAGTGTGAGAGAACATGTTCCCTGCTGGCATCAGAATCTTATTAAAGCAAAATCTTAAAAATGTCTTCTAACTTAATGTGCAGTTCTTTGATTATTAAGATGAATGAAAATTTTTTTCAAATAATTGTTTTATTAGTCATCATACTTCTTCTTTGGTTCACTTTTACTTAAAGTGCACCCTGGGCCCTAACTCACTTTCCCTTTTGCTCATACAGCTTCCCCCTTTCATCCTCCTAGCTCCTTTTGTCAAAATTCTACTCATCCTTTAGTGCCCATGCCAGATCTGAATTCATCCACATGTCTGTGCAGTCCTCCCTAGCTCCTCCTACTAGATATGATCTCTCTGCCTTTGAATCTGCCCTAGCACTGTGCCTCTCTTGGTGTACTTACCTCGTTCTGCCTGGAAGTTTGTGGATATCTGTGTCCCAGCTTTATCCCCCTCCCCAGCAGTTCTGTCCCCTGGGTCACCTTATCTTTGTATTGACTCCCAGGGCCTAGCAGAGAGGTTAGCACACAGTGGACTGACTAGTCTATTAGTGCTTTGTTGGGTTAAATTACTCTCACTGAAAGATTCCTGAGATCTGCTGCCATGTGACCTTTTTTTCCATGTGGTGTTGCAATTACCTGTGACATTTCCAGAAATGGTTGGGATCACTGATAAGAGATGCTTTCTGGTAACTTAAGATGGGCTGTTCACTCCTTTTTATGAAATTTGGATCCTCAAGTTTTCCAAGTGATGATAAAAAATCATTTTAGCATATATTAGGCTACTACTCTCTTACATGTGCAGTAGAGTTCTCCACTGTCTAATAGAAGTTTCTGCAGTGATGGGCATGTCATATATCTGCACTGTCCAATATATTAGACTCTAGGCACATGTGGCTATTGAGCACCTCATATGTGATTTTTTTATTACAGAAGTTGTAGGTTTACAGAATAATCATGCAGAAAATAAAGTTCCCATATAAACCCCTTCACACCACAGTTTTCCTAATTAACACTTTGCATTAGTGTGCTACTTTGGTTACAATTAATGAGAGAATATTATTATAATTGCACTATTAACTGTGGTCCATAGTTTACATTAGGATTCATTGCTTGTGTTGTAAGTCCTATTTTTTTTTTAATTTTTATTCTAGTAAATATATACAACTTAAAATTTTCCCTTTAAATCACATTCAAATATGTAATTCAGTGGTGTTAATTACATTACATTCACAATGTTTTGCTACCATCACCGCCATACATTACCAAAACGTTTCCATCACCCCAAACAGAAACTGTACAATTAAACATTACCTCCCCATTCCCTACCCCACCCTGGCTGCTGGAAACTTGTATTTTAGTTTCTGACTCTAAGAATTTATATTCTAATTATTTTACACACACACACACACACACACACACACACACACACACACACACTACATTTTGTTTATCCATTCATTGGTTGATGGCCATTGGGTTGCTTCCATTTTTTGGCAACTATCAATAATGTTGCCATGAACATTGGTATGTAAGTATCTGTTTGAGACCCTGCTTTCAGTTCTTTTGGGTATATACCTAGATGTGGGATTGCAGGGTCATATAATCTATACTTAACTTTCTGAGAAATTGCAAAACTTTTTCACAGCAGCTGCACCATTTTACATTCCTACCAAAAATGAATGAGTCTTCTTATTTCTCCACATCCTCTCCAATACTTGCTGTTTTTTATTTTGTTGTTGTTAATAGTAGCCATTCTAGTAGGTGTGAAATGATATCTCACTGTGGTTTTGATTTGCATTTCCCTAATAGCTAGTGAAGTTCAGCATCTTTTCATGTACTTTTTGGCCATTTGTATATCTTCTTTGGAGAAACATTTATTCAAGTCTTTTACCCATTTTAAAATTGGGTTTTTTTAATTTGTGTTGTTGAGTTGTTGGAGTTCTTTTTATATTCGGGATATTAAATCCTTATCAGACACGTACTTTCTACGTGTTTTCTCCCATTAAGTAGGCTGTCTTTTTAGTTTCATGATGAAGTCCCTTGATGCACAAAATGTGATCGCATTTATCTGTTTTTTCTTTTGCTGCTTGTGCGAGTGGTGTGTAGTCTAACACAAGGTCCTGAAGATGCTTACCTATGTTTTTGTCTAGGAGTTTTATAGTTTTTATACATATTTAATTTTTATTTATTTTTTCTTTCTCAAAGAAATTGTGCTTTCACAGAACAATCATGCGTAAAACACAGGATTCCCATACATCACTCCACCACCAATACCTTGCATTGGTATGGAACATTTGCTACAATTGATGATAGCACATTTTTATGATTATACTATTAATTAAATTTCATGGTTTAGCTTAGGGTTCCTTGTTTGTGTAGTGTAGTTACATGGATTTTTTTCTGTAAATTTTTTATTTTGTTACCATATGTTAGGTTGTCTAACATTTCCCTTTTAATCACATTTACACATACATTTCAGTGCTGTTAATTACATTCACAATGTTGTGCTACCATCGCCACCTTCCATTACCAAAACATCATTCCGTTACCATCCATCATTCCAAAGAGGAACCCTTTGCATTTTTTTTAACTTTATTTACCAAAAAATTAAAAAACGAACAAACAATAAAAAACATTTCAAACAAAACCAAAACAAAGGAATAAGAAAAACAAATAACCTAAAATAACTACATTGCTTCCAACATGTTCCTACCATACCCCCCCAAAATTAACAAACCAGTCATTCTTGAGCATTCCCACAAACATTAAGATTACCCTCCATAACTTATCTGTTCTTATTAGATTATCGTTCCCCCTTCACTATTTGCTGTCTATTGCTAGGTCCCCTACATTCTGCAATATGAACCATTTATTTTACATTTTTTCACAGAGTTCACGTTAATGGTAACATACAATATCTCTTTTTGTGCCTGGCTTATTCACTCAGCATTATGTTTTCAGAGTTCATCCATGTTGTCATACATTTCACGACCTCATTCCTTCTTACTGCCGCGTAGTATTCCATCGAGTTATAAACCACATTTTGTTTATCCTCTCATCTGTTGAAGGGCAGTTGGATTGTTTCCGTCTCTTGGCAATTGTGAATAATGTTGCTACGAACATCGGTTTGCAAATATCTGTTCGTATCACTACTTTCAGATCTTTCGGGTATATACCGAGAAGTGAAACTGCTGGATCGAAGGGTAACTCGGTATCTAGTTTTCTAAAGAAACACCAGACTGTCTTCCAAAGTGGCTGTACCATTCATTATACCGTCCCACCAACAATGAATAAGAGTTCCAATTTCTCTATATCCGTTCCAGCATTTGTAGTTTCCTGTTTGTTTAATGGCAGCCATTCTAATTGATGTGAGATGATATCTCATTGTGGTCTTAATTTGCATTTCCCTGATAGCTAGTGAAGCTGAACATTTTTTCATGTGTTTTTTGGCCATTTGTATTTCCCCTTCAGAGAACTGTCTTTTCATATCTTTTGCCCATTTTATAATTGGGCTGTCTGTACCACTGTCGTTGAGTTGTAGGATTTCTTTATATATGCAAGATGCCAGACTTTTGTCAGATACAGGGTTTCCAAATATTTTTTCCCATTGAGTTGGCTGCCTCTTCACCTTTTTGACAAATTCCTTTGAGGTACAGGAGCTTTTAAGTTTGAGGATTTCCCATTTATCTATTTTTTGTTTTGTTGCTTGTGCTTTGGGAATGAGGTCTAGGAAGTGACCTCCTAATACAAGGTCTTGAAGATGTTTCCCTACATTATCTTCTAGGAGTCTATGGTACTTTGTTTTATATTGAGGTCTTTAATCCATTTTGAGTTAATTTTTGTGTAGAGTGTGAATTAGGTGTCCTCTTTCATTCTTTTGGATATGGATATTCAGCTCTAACAGCCCCATTTGTTGAATAGACTGTTATGTCCCGGTTCAGTGGTTTTGGGGGCCTTATCAAAGATCAGTCGACCATAGATCTGGGGGAACCCTTTGCATGTTAAGCCTTAACTCCCTATTCCCTACACCCGCTCCATCCTTTTGTAGCCTATATTCTAGATTCTGACTATGGGTTTCCTTATTCTAATTATTTCAAATCCGTAAGATCATATAATATTTGTCCTTTTGTGTCTGGTTTATTTCACTCAATGTGATGTCTTCAGGGTTCATCCATGTTGTCGCATATATCATGATTTCACTCCTTTTTATGTCTGAATAATATTCCATTGTATGTATATACCACATTTTATTTATCCATTCCTAGGTTGATGGACAGTTGGGTTTCTTCCATCTTCTGACAATTGTGAATAATGCCACCATGAACACTGGTGTGCACATATTTGTTTGAGTCCCTGTTTTCAATTCTTTTGGGTATATACCTGGTAGTGGGATTGCTGGGTCATATGGGAATTCTATACTTAGCTTTCTGAGGAACTGCCAGACTCTCTTCCAGAGCGCTGCACCATTTTACATTGCTACCAGCAATAAATGAGTGTTCCTACTTCTCCACATCTTCTGCAACACTTGTTATTTTCTGTTTTTTTAAATAGCATCCATTCAAATGGGTGTGAAATGGCATCTCCTTGTGGTTTTGATTTGCATTTGCCTGATGGCTAATTATGTTGAGCATCTTTTTATGTGCTTTCTGGCCATTTGTATATCTTCTTTGAAGAGTGGTCTATTCAAGTCTTTTGCCCATTTAAAAAATTGGGTTGTCTTTTTAGAAGGATATCAATTTAGAAGGATATCTTTATATAATCTGGATACTAATCCTTTATTGCATATATTGTTTCCAAATATTTTCTTACATTGTGAAGACTGTCTTTTTGCTTTCATCATAAAGTCCTTTGAGATGCAAAATTTTTTAATTTTGATGATTATTTATCTGTTTTTCCTTTTGTTGCTTGTGCTTTGGGTGTAAAGTGTAAGAAACCATTGCCTACCACAAGGTCCTGAAGATGCTTCCCTACGTTTTCCTCTAGCAGTTTGATAGTTCTAGCTTAGGTCTTTGATGCATTTTGAATTGATTTTTATATATGGTGTGAGGTAGAGGTCCTCCTTTTTTCCAGCAGTTTTATTGAGATATATTCACATATCATACAATCCATCCAAAGGGTATAATCAGTGGTTCACAGTATTACCATATGGTTGAACACATTCTTCCCCACACTCCATTTTAGAACATTTTCATTACTCTAAAAAAAAAACACAAAAAAACCAAACCCATCACATCCCATACCCATTAACCCCCACTATTATTGACTGTTATTGCTGTGGTACATTTTTTACTATTGATGAAAGAATAGTGAAACATTATTGTTAACTATAGTCCATATTTTGCAGTAAGTGCTTTTTTTTTTCCCGTATACCACTCTATTATTATCTCCTTGTAATAGTGACATACATTTGTTTTAGTTTGTGAAAGAACATTTATATATTTGTAATATTAATCACAGTCATTGTACACCACAGGATTCACTGTTATACAGTCCCCTGCTTTGTTCTCTAGCTTTCCTTCTAGTGACATACTCTAAACCTTCGCTTTCGACCACAATCACCCACATAATTCATTACTGTTAATTACACTCACCATATTGTGCTACCATAACCTCTATCCATTTCCTAACATTTAAATTCAACCTGGTTAGAAATTCTACACACATTAAGTATCTGCTCCCCATTCTCTAGTCGCATTCTATTTCCTGGTAACCTATATTTTAGATTTTAACTCTATGAGTTTATTTATTATAATTAGCTCATACTAGTGCGCTCATACAATATTTATCCTTTTACATTAGACTTATTTCACTCAACATAATGTTCTCAAGTCTCATTCATTTTGTCGTGTGCATCAGGACTTCATTCCTTCTTACTGCTGAGTAATATTCCGTTGTACATATATACCACATTTTCCTTATCCATTCCTCAGTTGATGGACACTTGGGTTTTTGCCGCTATGAACATTGGTGTGCAAATGTGTGTTTGCGTCCCTGCTTTCAGTTCTTCTGAGCATATACCTAGTTACAGGACTGCCGGATCATATGGCAATTCTATATTTAACTCCCTGAGGAACTGCCAAACTTCCTTCCAAAGTGGCTGCACCATGCTACATTCCCACCAGCAGTGAATAAGTATTCCTGTTTCTCCACATCCTCTCCAACACTAGTAGTTTTCTGTTTTTTTTGATAAGTTTTATAGTTTTGGTTATCATTTTTAGGTCTGTGATCCATTTTGAGTTAATTTTTTATAAGGTGTGAGATTTTCATTCTTTTGCATGTAGATATCCAGTTCTCTGAGAGCCGTTTATTAAAGAGACTATTCTGTCCAGTTGAGTGGACTTGGCAGCCTTGTCAATTATCAATTGGCCATAGATGTGAAGGTCTATTTCTGAACTCTGAATTCACTTACATTGGTCAGTATATCTATCTTTATGCTAGTACCGTGCTACTTTGACCACTGTAGCTTTGTAATATGTTTTAAAGTCAGAAGTGTGAGTCCTCCAACTTCTTTCTTCTTTTTCAAGATATTTTTGGCTATTTGGAGCCCCTTGACCTTCCAAATAAATGTGATAACTAGCTTTTCCATTTCTTTACAGTAGGCTGGTGGAAGTTTGATCAGGATTGCATTGAATATGTAAATCAATTTGGGTAGGATTGACATCTTAGGATATTTAGTCTTCCAATCCATGAACATGAAATTTCCTTCCATTTATTTAGGTCTTCTTTGATTTCTTTAGCAATGTTGTATAGTTGTTTTTTTTTTTTTTTTTTTTTTATCATCATTTTATTGAGATATATTCACATACCACGCAGTCATACAAAACAAATTGTACTTTCGATTGTTTACAGTACCATTACATAGTTGTACATTCATCACCTAAATCAATCCCTGACACCTTCATTAGCACACACACAAAAATAACAAGAATAATAATTAGAGTGAAAAAGAGCAATTGAAGTAAAAAAGAACACTGGGTACCTTTGTCTGTTTGTTTCCTTCCCCTACTTTTCTACACATCCATCCATAAACTAGACAAAGTGGAGTTTGGTCCTTATGGCTTTCCCAATCCCATTGTCCCCCCTCATGAGCTACATTTTTATACAACTGTCTTCGAGATTCATGGGTTCTGGGTTGTAGTTTGATAGTTTCAGGTATCCACCACCAGCTACCCCAATTCTTTAGAACCTAAAAAGGGTTGTCTAAAGTGTGCATAAGAGTGCCCACCAGAGTGATCTCTCAGCTCGTTTTGGAATCTCTCTGCCACTGAAGCTTATTTCATTTCCTTTCACATCCCCCTTTTGGTCAAGAAGATGTTCTCCGTCCCACGATGCCGGGTCTACATTCCTCCCCGGGAGTCATATTCCACGTTGCCAGGGAGATTCACTCCCCTGGGTGTCTGATACCACGTAGGGGGGAGGGCAGTGATTTCACCTTTCAAGTTGGCTTAGCCAGAGAGACAGGGCCACATCTGAGCAACAAAGAGGCATTCGGGAGGAGACTCTTAGGCACACATCTAGGGAGGCCTAGCCTCTCCTTTGCAGCAACCGTCTTCCCAAGGGTAAAACTTATGGTAGAGGGCTCAACCCATCAAACCACCAGTCCCCTATGTCTGTGGTCATGTTAGCAACCATGGAGGTGGGGTAGGCGAATACCCCTGCATTCTCCACAGGCTCCTCAAGGGGGCACTACATCTTTTTTTTTTTTTTCCTTGTTTGTCTTTTTTCTTTCTTTTTTTTTTTTTTAACTTTCCCTTCTTTTTTAAATCAACTGTATGAAAAAAAAAGTTAAAAAGAAAACAAACATACAATAAAAGAACATTTCAAAGAGACCATAACAAGGGAGTAAGAAAAAGACAACTAACCTAAGATAACTGCTTAACTTCCAACATGTTCCTACTTTACCCCAAGAAAGTTACCTAATATAGCAACATTTCTGTGAACTTGTTCCTACTATATCCATCAGAAATTAACAGACCATAGTCATTCCTGGGCATCCCCAGAACGTTAAATAGCTTATCTGTTCTTCTTGGATTATTGTTCCCCCTTCCTTAATTGCTCTCTACTGCTAGTTCCCCTACATTCTACATTATAAACCATTTGTTTTACATTTTTCAAAGTTCACATTAGTGGTAGCATATAATATTTCTCTTTTTGTGCCTGGCTTATTTCGCTCAGCATTATGTCTTCAAGGTTCATCCATGTTGTCATATGTTTCACGAGATCGTTCCTTCTTACTGCCGCGTAGTATTCCATCGTGTGTATATACCACATTTTATTTATCCACTCATCTGTTGAAGGACATTTGTGTTGTTTCCATCTCTTGGCAATTGTGAATAATGCTGCTATGAACATTGGCGTGCAGATATCTGTTCGTGTCACTGCTTTCCGATCTTCCGGGTATATACCGAGAAGTGCAATCGCTGGATCGAATGGTAGCTCTATATCTAGTTTTCTAAGGAACTGCCAGACTGACTTCCAGAGTGGCTGAACCATTATACAGTCCCAGCAACAATGAATAAGAGTTCCAATTTCTCCACATCCCCTCCAGCATTTGTAGTTTCCTGTTTGTTTAATGGCAGCCATTCTAACCGGTGTTAGATGGTATCTCATTGTGGTCTTAATTTGCATCTCTCTAATAGCTAGTGAAGCTGAACATTTTTTCATGTGTTTCTTGGCCATTTGTATTTCCTCTTCAGAGAACTGTCTTTTCATATCTTTTGCCCATTTTATAATTGGGCTGTCTGTACTATTGTCATTGAGTTGTAGGATTTCTTTGTATATGCAAGATATCAGTCTTTTGTCAGATACATGGTTTCCAAAAACTTTCCCATTGAGTTGGCTGCCTCTTTACCTTTTTGAGAAATTCCTTTGAGGTGCAGAAACTTCTAAGCTTGAGGAGTTCCCATTTATCTATTTTCTCTTTTGTTGCTTGTGCTTTGGGTGTAAAGTCTAGGAAGTGGCCGCCTAATACAAGGTCTTGAAGATGTTTTCCTACATTATCTTCTAGGAGTTTTATGGTACTTTCTTTTATATTGAGATCTTTGGTCCATTTTGAGTTAATTTTTGTGTAGGGGGTGAGGTAGGGGTCCTCTTTCGTTCTTTTGGATATGGATATCCAACTCTCCCAGCCCCATTTGTTGAAAAGACCATTATGGCTCAGTTCGGTGACTTTGGGGGCCTTATCAAAGATCAGTCGGCCATAGATCTGAGGGTCTATCTCTGAATTCTCAATTCGATTCCATTGATCTATATGTCTATCTTTGTGCCAGTACCATGCTGTTTTGGCAACTGTGGCTTTATAATAAGCTTCAAAGTCAGGGAGTGTAAGTCCTCCCACTTGGTTTTTCTTTTTTAGAGTGTCTTTAGCAATTCGAGGCATCTTCCCTTTGCAAATAAATTTGATAACTAGCTTTTCCAAGTCTGCAAAGTAGGTTGTTGGAATTTTGATTGGGATTGCATTGAATCTGTAGATGAGTTTGGGTAGAATTGACATCTTAATGACATTTAGCCTTCCTATCCATGAACATGGAATATTTTTCCATCTTTTAAGGTCCCCTTCTATTTCTTTTAGTAGAGTTATGTAGTTTTCTTTGTATAGGTCTTTTACATCTTTGGTTAAGTTTATTCCTAGGTACTTGATTTTTTTAGTTGCTATTGAAAATGGTATCTTTTTCTTGAGTGTCTCTTCAGTTTGTTCATTTCTAGCATATAGAAACATTACTGACTTATGTGCATTAATCTTGTATCCCGCTACTTTGCTAAATTTGTTTATTAGCTCTAGTAGGTGTATCGTTGATTTCTCAGGGTTTTCTAGATATAAGATCATATCATCTGCAAACAATGACAGTTTTACTTCTTCTTTTCCAATTTGGATGCCTTTTATTTCTTTGTCTTGCCGGATTGCCCTGGCTAGCACTTCCAGCACAATGTTGAATAACAGTGGTGACAGCGGGCATCCTTGTGTTGTTCCTGATCTTAGAGGGAAGGCTTTCAGTCTCTCACCATTGAGTACTATGCTGGCTGTGGGTTTTTCATATATGCTCTTTATCATGTTGAGGAAGTTTCCTTCAATTCCTACCTTTTGAAGTGTTTTTATCAAAAAGGGATGTTGGATTTTGTCAAATGCTTTTTCAGCATCTATTGAGATGATCATTTGATTTTTCCCTTTCGAGTTTTTAATGTGTTGTAATACATTGATTGTTTTCTTATGTTGAACCATCCTTGCATGCCTGGAATGAACCCCACTTGGTCATGGTGTATGATTTTTTTAATGTGTCTTTGGATTCGATTTGCAAGTATTTTGTTGAGGATTTTTGCATCTATATTCATTAGGGAGATTGGCCGGTAGTTTTCCTTTTTTGTAGCATCTTTGCCTGGTTTTGGTATTAGATTGATGTTAGCTTCATAAAATGAGTTAGGTAGTGTTCCATTTTTTTCAATGTTTTGAAAGAGTTTGAGTAAGATTGGTGTCAGTTCTTTCTGGAAAGTTTGGTAGAATTCCCCTGTGAAGCCATCTGGCCCTGGGCATTTATTTGTGGGAAGATTTTTGATGACTGATTGGATCTCTTTGCTTGTGATGGGTTGGTTGAGGTCTTCTATTTCTTCTCTGGTCAGTCTAGGTTGTTCATATGTTTCCAGGAAATTGTCCATTTCTTCTACATTATCCAGTTTGTTGCCATACAGTTGTTTATAATATCCTCTTATAATTTTTTTAATTTCTTCAGGATCTGCAGTTATGTCACCTTTTTCATTCATTATTTTGTTTATATGGGTCTTCTCTCTTTTTGATTTTGTCAGTCTAGCTAGGGGCTTGTCAATCTTGTTGATCTTCTCAAAGAACCAACTTTTGGTGATATTTATCCTCTCTATTGTTTTTTTGTTCTCTATGTCATTTATTTCTGCTTTAATCCTTGTTATTTCTTTTCTTCTACTTGGTTTAGGATTGGTTTGCTGTTCATTTTCTAGCTTCTTCAGTTGATCCATTAGTTCTTTGATTTTGGCTCTTTCTTCCTTTTTAATATATGCGTTTAGTGCTATAAATTTCCCCCTTAGCACTGCTTTTGCTGCATCCCATAGGTTTTGGTATGTTGTGTTCTCATTTTCATTCGTCTCTATATATTTAGCAATTTCTCTTGCTATTTCTTCTTTAACCCACTGATTGTTTAGGAGTGTGTTGTTTAACCTCCAGGTATTTGTGAATTTTCTAAGTCTCTGATGGTTATTGACTTCTAATTGTATTCCATTGTGGTCAGAGAATGTGCTTTGAATAATTTCAATCTTTTTAAATTTATTGAGGCTTGTTTTATGTCCCAGCATATGATCTATTCTGGAGAAAGTTCCGTGAGCACTAGAAAAGTATGTGTATCCTGGTGATTTGGGATGTAATGTCCTGTAGATGTCTGTTAAATCTAATTCATTTATCAGATTGTTTAGGTTTTCAATTTCCTTATTGGTCTTCTGTCTGGTTGATCTATCTATAGGAGAGAGTGATGTGTTGAAGTCTCCCACAATTATTGTGGAAACATCAATTGCTTCCTTTAGTTTTGCCAGTGTTTCTCTCATGTATTTTGTGGCACCTTGATTGGGTGCATAGACATTTACGATTGTTATTTCTTCTTGCTGAATTGCCCCTTTTATTAGTATGTAGTGGCCTTCTTTGTCTCTCAAAACATCCCTGCATTTGAAGTCTATTTTATCTGAGATTAATATTGCTACACCTGCTTTCTTTTGGCTGTAGCTTGCATGAAATATTTTTTTCCATCCTTTCACTTTCAGTTTCTTTGTGTCCCTGTGTCTAAGATGAGTCTCTTGTATGCAACATATTGATGGTTCATTTTTTTTGATCCATTCTGCGAATCTATATCTTTTAATTGGGGAGTTTAATCCATTTACATTCAACGTTAAAACCGTGAAGGCATTTCTTGAATCGGCCATCTGATCCTTTGGTTTATGTTTGCCATATTTTTCCCTCTCTCTATTAGTATCCTTTATTGTACCCATACCGAATCTCTTTAGTACTGAACCTTTCTCCAAGTCTCTCTGTCCTGTCTTTGTTTCTCTGTCTGTAGGGCTCCCTTTAGTATCTCCAGTAGGGCAGGTCTCTTGTTAGCAAATTCTCTCAGCATTTGTTTGTCTGTGAAAAATTTAAGCTCTCCCTCAAATTTGAAGGAGAGCTTTGCTGGATAAAGTATTCTTGGCTGGAAATTCCTCTCACTCAGAATTTTAAAAATATCGTGCCACTGCCTTCTTGCCTCCATGGTGGCTGCTGAGTAGTCACTACTTAGTCTTATGCTGTTTCCTTTGTATGTGGTGAATTGCTTTTCTCTTGCTGCTTTCAGAACTTGCTCCTTCTCTTCTATGTTTGACAGTGTGATCAGTATATGTCTCGGAGTGGGTTTTTTTGGATTTATTCTATTTGGAGTTCGCTGAGCATTTATGATTTGTGTATTTATGTTGTTTAGAAGATTTGGGAAGTTTTCCCCAACAATTTCTTTGAATACCCTTCCTAGACCTTTACCCTTTTCTTCCCCTTCTGGGACACCAATGAGTCTTATATTCGGACGTTTCATATTATCTATCATATCCCTGAGGTCCATTTCGATTTTTTCAATTTTTTTCCCCATTCTTTCTTTTATGCTTTCATTTTCCATTCTGTCATCTTCCAGGTCACTGATTCGTTGTTCAACTTCCTCTAGTCTTGTACTATGAGTGTCCAGAATCTTTTTAATTTGGTCAACAGTTTCTTTAATTTCCATAAGATCATCCATTTTTTTATTTAGTCTTGCAATGTCTCCTTTATGCTCTTCTGGAGTCTTCTTGATTTCCTTCATATCCCGTAGTATGGTCTCATTGTTCATCTTTAGTTCTTTGAGTAGCTGCTCTAGGTGCTGTGTCTCTTCTGATATTTTGATTTGGGTGTTTGGGCTTGGGTTATCCATATCGTCTGGTTTTTTCATATGCTTTATAATTTTCTGTTGTTTTTGGCCTCGTGGCATTTGCTGAACTTGATAGGGTTCTTTTAGGGTTTGTAGACCTATTGAAGTCCTTATCTCTAATTTATCAGATCTACAGCTTCGTGGAGTACACTTTCTCTAAGTAACCAGCAGGTGGCGTCCACGAGCCACCTGTTCTCCACAAGCCAGTTCTCCCCTGCTTAGCCATTGTGGTGAGTGGGGGAGTGAGTCTTGTGGGGCCCAATTGGTGTACCAAGCTTGCGTGTGTAGTTGGTGTTGCCTGCCCTGTATGTGGGGCGTGTTTCTGGGCAGTCGGGGAGGGGGGGTGGCCCTAACAATCAAATCTCCCTGGTGATCCTAGAGTTTTAAAGCTGCTGCAATAGTCTAATCCTTCATTTCAGTCCTGCCACAGTTTGTCTCTTTCACTGACCCACAAGTCCTTGATATTGGCGTATGGCTCCTGAGACTTGCAAGTGGGCCCCTCTTCCAGGCCGTGCACCCCGGGTCCTTTGTTGAGGGATGACTGTGCTATGTCACAGGTGAGTGCTGTCCCCCCAGGGCAGTTCTGGGCTGCTGGGCTGTGTAGGGAGGCTCCCAGTCTGCTCAAATGATGGCTGAATGGGGCTTTGTTAATTCACACTGCTCCACCTTTCCAGCTCTGGGACAATCAGCTGAGGTTGCAGGGAAGGCTAATGTCCACGCCCAGTTTTGTGGTGTGTGCCTGTTATTTGAAGCACTTCCGTCACACTGGGTTGTCTGGGGCAGCTCTGGGCTATGGGGCTGGCGATGGGCAGGAGTTTTTCCTGTCCACCAGGATGGTGGCTGTGAGCGGACACCCCCCTTTTCTTGGGAAGTTGTGGTGTTTAGTGAATTTTCTCAGCCACTGGATTATTGCCTTTTGTCTCAGAGCTCTCTTAGTTCTGCTCTTGACTTGACGTGCCCAAATTGCAATTCTTTGAAGCTTTCTGTATTGGGCTTCTTAGAGTAATTGTTTTAGAAAAAGAAAAAAGGATTAAAAAAAAAAAAAAAAGGGCCCTCCTCAGAGATCTAATGGGTTATTGAAATGCTAATAGACAAAGCAACCAGGGTCATTAAAGAAAGGTCCACAGGGCAGAGAGATCAGCTTTTCTTCAGGATTTGCATATGCGCCTCAAGGCCTGAGCTCCGCCCTTCCCCTTTCTGTGTTCACCAGAACTCCAAAAATCCTCTGCTTTTATTTTGGAGTTTTTCATGTTATTTTTTTTTTTTCTATGCCTGTCTCCTCTCTGCTGGGCTGGCAGCTCTGAGATTCTCTGGTGTCTGGTCTCAGTCTATCTGTGGTTGGAGTATGGATCAGTAGAATGAGTTTCCGAGAAGGGCTACCACTGCAGTTCTCCCTTCTCCTTCCCGGAGCTGGCAGCCCCTCCTCCCACGGGACTGAGCCTGGCAGGGAGGGGCGCGGGTCCCCTGGCCGCAAAAACTTACAGATTTCGCTGATCTCAGCAGTTCGACATTTTCATGAGTTTTGTATGAAGTATGCCCAAAGGCAGATTGCTCTGTGGTGTCCAGTCCACGCAGTTCCTGGCTTTTTACCTACTTTCCTGGAGGAGTAACTAAAACTTACAGCTCACCAGTCTGCCATCTTGCCCCGCCTCTCTGTATAGTTTTTTGTGTACAAGTCCTTTACATCCTTGGTTAGCTTTATTCCTAGATATTTGATTCTTTTAGTTGCTATTGTAAATGGAATTTTTTTCTTGATTTCCTCTTCAGAATGTTCATTACTAGTGTATACTACTGATTCTTGCATGATGATCTTGTACCCTGATACGCTCCTGAATTCATTTGTTAATTCTGTAGCTTTGTTGTGGGTTTTTCAGGATTTTCTATATATAGGATCATGTCAGCTGCAAACAGGGAAAGTTTGACTTCTTCCTTTCCAATTTGGATGCCTTTTTATTTATTTCCCTTGCCTGGTTGCTCTGGCAAGAACTTCCAGTACAGTGTTGAATTACAGTGGTGACAGTGTGCATCCTTGTCTTGTGCCTGATCCTAGAGGGAAAGCTTCCAGTCTTTCACCATTGAGTCTGATGTTAGCTGTGGGCTTTTTATATGTGTCTCTTTTTACCATCTTCGATTAAGATGGGGTACCTGATTTTTTCAGCTGCCTTTTCTGTATCAATTGAGATGATCATGTGTTTTTTTTTTCCTTCTTTCTGCTAATGTGGTATTTTACACTAAGTGATTTTCTTATGTTGAACCAATCTTGTATACGTGTAATAAATCCCACTTGATCATGGTGTATAATTCTTTTAATGTGCTGTTGGATTTGTTTTGCCAGTATTTTGTTGAGCATTTTTGCATCTAGAGTCTTTTCTTGTAGCGTCTTTATCTTGTTTTGGTATGAGGGTGATGTTGGCCTTATGGAATGAGTTAGGTGGTGTTTCTCCTCTTCAATTTTTGGAAGAGTTTGAGCAGCATTGGTGTTAGTTCTTCTTAGAATATTTGGTGAAATTTACCATTGAAACCATCTGGTTCTGGGCTTTTCTTTGTCGGGAGTTCTTTGTTTACTGAGTGCATTTCTTTTACTTGTTATTGGTCTATTGAGATCTTTTATTTCTTCTTGAGTCAGTTTAGGTAGTTCGTGGGTTTCTAGAATTTGTCCATTTCATCTAGGTTATCTAATTTGCTGATGTACAGGTATTTGTGGTGTCCTCTTACAATCTTTTTTATTTCTTTGTGATTGGTTGTAATGTCCTTCCTTTCATTTCTGATTTTAATTATTTCTGTCCTCTCTTTTTTCTTTGTCAGCCTAGCTAAAGGTTTTTTGATTTTATTGATCTTTTCAAAGTACCAACTTTTGGTTTTGTTGATTATTGTTTTTTTGCTCTCTATTTAATTTTTCTGCACTGTAATCTTTTTTTTAAATGCAATTTTATTGAGATATGGTTATACACCATGTAATCCATCCAAATTATACACATTCGCTCACAGTATCATCATATAGTTGTGTATTCAACGCCACAATCAATGTTAGAACATTTTTATTACTCCAAAATAAATAAAATAAATAAAAATAAAGGTAAAAAAGAACACCCAAAACATTCCATAACCCCTATCTCTCCCTATTATTTATTTATTTTTTGTCTTTATTTTATTACTCATCTGCCCATACACTGGATGAAGGGACTGTCAGTCACAAGGTTTTCACAATCACACGATCCCACGATAAAAGCTATATAGTTATACAATCATCATCAAGAATCCAGTGTATTGGATTACAGTTCAACAGATTCAGGTATTACCTTCTAATTATTCTAATACACTAGAAACTAAAAAGGAATATCTATATAATGCATAAGAATAACCTCCAGTTGACCTCTCAACTCCATTGGAAATCTCTCGCCACTGAAACTTTATTTTGTTTCATTTCACATCCCCCTTTTGGTCAAGAAGGCATTCTCAATCCCAGGATGCTGGGTCCAGGCTTATCCCTGGGAGTCATGTGCCACATTGCCAAGAAGACTTACACCCTTGAGAGTCATGTCCCACTTTGGGGGGAAGCTAGTGAGTTTATTTGCAGAGTTGACTGTGCACTCTAGTCTTTGTTATCTCCTTTCTTATGCTCACTTTGGGCTTAGTTTGCTCTACTTTTTCTAGATCTTCCAGTTGTGGGGTTAAGTGATTTGCAATTTTTCTTCTTTTTTAATATGAAATGAAGTCTTCCTTTTTAAATTTTTAATGCTTTAAATTGAAATAGCCATATATAGCTAATGGCTGTCATATTGGGCAATACAAGGTCATATAGAATATTTAAGGGCACAGTCCCATTTTTTGTGGCAGAGAGGAGTTTGATATTTAGAGTAACTTATAATAATGTAGTTGTGGCTGCCTGGAATTTTGGACACACAGCCCAGACCCTGGTAGAAACATGGAGAGAGAGGAAGCTGTGAATTCACTCAAAATGGGAACTGACTTCAGTGGGAGGTCTTTATTGGGAGCAGAGGAAGATATACTGGATTGGTAGGGTGGAGGCAGAGCATGCCAAGCTGGAATACCAAGAGGAAACATTTGGGCTTAATATGGTTGGTAATATGGAGCCATTAAAGATTCATGAGAAGAGAAGTGACGGATGAGAGTGGTGTTCGGAAGTTACCTTGGCCAGGGGTTTGTCAGCTGCTGGGAGAGGATGTGAGTTATTGTCCCCTCCTTTATTGGATAGGACTGGGCCATAGTGATCCACAAATTCCCTGAAAACCCAGCCACATTAGAAAACACAGATGATTTATTTTCGCATTAGCTTCCAGTAATTGTGTGCCTTCCTGTGGCTCAGATACACGCCAGCAGAGAGTGCTGATGGCGTGTATTTGGGAGGTGGGAGAGAATGGCTGCCTCTGTGAGGGGAGACAGGCTGGCTGCCTCTGCTTAGCCACAGGCAGCCACAACCTCAGTGTTGCTGTGGGTTTACTATAAATATTGATCTTTGCTCTGCCATAAAAAAGGAGCCTGTGCCTTTAAATATTCTGTATGTCATCTGTCAACCTGGTACCTTGAAAGGTGTGTCTTGAATGACTCTCTGCCCCTTTAGAAAGAATCCAGGAGCCTACCTGTTCTGTTCCCTCTTGCCTGCTTCCTTTAAGGGCCAGTAGCAAATTTATAATTTTAATTGTTGGGAGAATATTTTTAACCTCAATGTTGTTATTTTTTCCAACCTTCAGTTTAGTTAACATTTATGTTTCTTCCTTCTACCTGCTCTTCACTGCCCCTACCCCATCCCTTATTGCATTGCTTATATTTCCATAACTCTTGTTAGTTTACCACATGGGCTTAATTATTAACTGTCATTATTGTAAAGATCTGCCTCTGGGCTCATTTTTAAGAAAGAGAAAAACACTATCAGAGGGACTTTCCCTCTCCCTCACACTCCTCAACATGCCCAGGTAACGCAGCCACTCCTGTTCTCTATGCTTTCTGTACTCCCAACCTCCAGGCCTAACTTGGCTCACGGGATACAGGCGAGTATAAAACATGTTATAGTTAAATAATACCTAGAAGTCTTCAGAAACCATTGACCCCAGAAAGGTCTTGGGAGACAGCTGACAGTTAAATCTCTGGGTGTCAGCAGGGCTTGCAGTTGAGAACAGAGTGCCCCTTCCACTTCCCTCACAATTGACAGGGGCCAGCTGCTGAAACAACCAAGGCCTTGTGTGAGCCTGACCTCACCTTCTGCTCTTGAGATTCAACTGGAATGACTGAGTGTCTCTTCTTTGTCGTGGCATGAGTGAAGCAGCTTCTTTAGAATCGCCCAGTTAAAGGAAAGAGAAAAGTTCTTGCTTTGAGATGCCATCTGGGGGAAGGGGAAAATTAAAAAAAAAAAAAAAACCACCACAAAAAGCTATCTTGAGCTACTCACTTAAGATTTTTGAAGAAAGCAATGATATTTTGATAGTTTCTATCTGATCATGGAGGTGGTATGGTTTAAGGGTTGAGAGCATGTACTCTTGCAGCACATATTTATTGAGCACCTACTAAGTGCCAGTAATTCTGCTAGACACTAGAATCAGACACTACTGTATTAAAATTTTGGTTCTGCTACTTGCTAGCTATTTGAGCTTGGACAAGTTTAACTTCTTTGAACCTCAGTTTACCTGCCTGGAAAATGGGGATAGTAATGCCTGTCTTGCATGGATTAGAGATGTCTGTAACAGCGCAATTCCTGGACCTAGTAAGGACTCAATAAAAGCTAGTTATTAGTATCATTAAGGTGGTCGGTCCATTTACGTTTGTAAATGTACTTTTTCCTTATCCCTCAGGATGCTTGCTTTTGCCTTCCTAAAGCTGAGATACATATCCTCAGAACAAGAGAAATTGTTTGAGAGGGATTAAAAAAGGAAGACTTTCTTGACAGAGGGAAGAGAGGTTTCCTAGGTGCAGGATGACTGAGAAAAGCTCTAGAACTGCCTTTGCTAAGATAATCTAAGGTAACTGCCATCTGTCTGAGAGGTTTCTGCCCTGTGTGAAGACAGGGCTATCAATGACAGAACCTCCTACTTTCCTTTGCAAGGGTGGGTTCCCATGAGAATGGCCTCTACTTTCTGCAGTTGAATGTGTGTGGGGAGGTATATTGTTTTTGAGGCAGGGAAGCCTTGTGTTCTAAACTTGGTGGTCATGGTTCCTCACCTTGAGATGCTCTGCTAGCCTGGATTTAAGGAGCCAGTAAAGGAAAACTTTCCAGTTGGTCTCTTAATCTTCTGAAATAATACAGGAAATCTATTAGACATCACTTCCCTCAGAAAACTAACTAGGTTCCATTTAACAGAGTTGTGTTACAGGAATTCTGCCAGTCTGGACTTTGATTTTCTCTACCACCTGTGCCAGAATTTCTGCGAGTGATATGTGTGGTGTGTGGACGAGGGGTTGGGGGTGGTTCAGAGGGTGAGGATTGTGTTGCACTAACATTGACATCCCTGAGCAAGGCTCGGGGATGGGGGTTATCATGTCTACTGCCTTAATGGAGATCCTAGAGTCAACAAGGACAGGCATGGATCGTTGCAACAGCTCGTAGATAATTTCATAGTTATCAAATTAAAATGTTAAGGGGAATGTCCTCCTAAAGCTACCAATATTCTCTCCTTCATATTTAGTCATCTCTGTTGCCATCTCTTTTGTAAGAATGAGGAGCATACTGGTATACCTTCCTGCAAGCAATAAACTCTTGAACAAATTGCTTGTGATAAAAATCTATCTGTTAAATCCTGCTTTAAAGTGCAGGAGGGCAGCTTGCAAATGTAAGGACTCCTACCGAGATCCTCTTAGAAAAAAATCCTTTGGTAATGTGAATTATGGCCTTTGAATTTCTTGGTTGTTAAATCTTGACTTCTTCATATTGGGTTTACTTTAAGCAATAGACTCATTTCGTAGGCTACAACCTCCTCTTAGTGGAATGACCCGGGTATGTTCCTTTTATAAAATGCTCAGGGAAATGGAATCAGTGTCATCTTTCTTGACATCTAGTTCCCAGATCCTAACCTCAGAGTTGTAGTAGCAGGGCTGGTTCACTTTGTATGCTAGCATTCCCAGCAGCTTTTTCCCTAACTTTATTTTGAGGAGTTGTGTACAGGGTCACTGTTCATGATGACAGAATATAGGGTACTATGATTAAAAAAGAGAAAAAGAACTGAATTTTTTCTCTTTGCTTGTTGCTTCTGCTGATTTTTAAAATTTTATTTTTATATATGTATTTATTTACTTACTACTTTACTTACTTACTTTACTTACTTACCTACTTTCTTACTCATCTGCCTGAGACTTGCTCTCCCTCTCCTCACTCATCTTCTGGGGTTGCCAGCTGCTTGAGCTCGGGTCCTAGCAGCAACTAGCCATGTAGCCTCCAAGGCTAGAGAACACACCTGAAATTTGATATTTGGGCCCTAACTTTCAGCTTGATTTAAATAGATGACGCTGCTAAATGTCATCTTTTTACCTGGATTCACATGGTGAAGTTCGACTCTGATCCTTTGGATAAAACAACTGGGCAAGCAACAGATTAGATGAGAAATATTTCTGTGAAACAAATCCATTTTATAGGATTACCTCATAAATAAGTAACAAACATGAACAACTCCCCATTCAGCCAGAATGGGAAAGTAGATGATTTCTTTGTTCCTTCCTTTATGATTTTATTTGAAGTGAATTCTGAGATCAGACACATCCTTGTTTGTACAGAAGTTAAAAAAAAGTTTGTTGCAAGTTGATCTAAGCCAGTTTGATTGTCCACAGTTATTAGATTCTTTTTTGGTGCATAGAGTTAATCTCCAATAGTTAGAGCTAGGTGAGGGCTATAGGTTTCCTCCCCCAAATCAGTATATTGCAGTGAAGACAATTCAGAAAGAATACTGCCACACGAACATTCATTAGTAATCATGCACAGAACAGTCATAAAGCCTGATCTGTACACCAGAGACATTCCAGCTCTTTTTCTGTCCAAACACCATCTTGCATGAAAGGTTCACTGGAGGCGATGGCAAAATACTCCAGCAGTAGGATTCAGCTTAGGTTTTAATTAGAGGAGGCATCTGAATCCTCCAATAATGGCTGGATGTAAGATTTGTTGGGACTCCTGAGCCTAATGTGTTTTTCCGATGGAGTGAAAGACGTTGTGCTAGCCAGTCTTATATCCTAATCATATAACTGGGGTGTGTGACTGAATAATAGTTCTAACTGATCCACCTATCTTGCACACCAAACAGTTTCACCAGTGAAATGTCGTTTCTCGTGTCCATTGTTCTAATTAACAATCTGAAGAGTTTCATACTTAACCTATAATTTAGATACAGTAAAATTCACCCTTTTTAGAGTATAGTTCTGTGATTTTTGACAAATGCATACAGTTGTGTAACTGCCACGATGAAGAGAGAGGATGGTTCCATCACCACCACCCCCACCCCCGCTCCCACCCCCACACAAATTCCCCTGTGACCTGATTGTGGGCTTTTGATTAGAAATTTTAGTTGCTAACTAATCACCCCTGGAGTGTGTATTCTCAATTATGGTTCTCAGATATTAATAGTGATGTGCTGGTAGATGTTTAAAGATCAGGAGGAGGGGGGTGTATAAAGCCCTGATTTATAGCATTTTCCAGTTTCCATGGTCTAAATATTAACACCGTGGTTGGCTTCAAGTTACTAATCTGTCTTCACTACAGTAACAAAGGAGTTGGGAAGAGATGCACGCAATCAACTCTTGCTAGCCAGTGCAGTCAGGCTCCCAGTGCACTACTGAATGTCAGCTAACCACCCTAGGGTGTAGAATAAAACTAGTGTATACATGTATGTATCCCAATGTCTGTACTGAAAGTATTTTAAATGATAGACATCATAACTAAAAGTATCTGAACATGAATTTCAATTACACCACTTTAGCTGCTCCATTAAAAGTAAGAATTGCCACCATTTGTTGAGCACATCATATGCTAGAAATTTACTGATAATGTGTTTAAGACACATTAACAGTAAAAAAGGGGAGGAAACTTAAAATAACTTAGTGGTGAACTGGGACTTGAACCCAAACCTCTCAGACTCCAGAACCCATGTGTTGGACCACTGTGCCACACTGCTTTGTGTCCTGCTAGTGAGATTTATATACTGAGTGCTGACTTACCTAAACAGAGTGAGCTGCTATCTTCTAACCTTCAGTTCTCTTAAACCTGTTCAAATTAGAAGAGAAAACTAAAGCTGTGGGGGTACCACTTATTGGATCAACTGTGTAGGGTTAAAGATATCCCTTTTCTGATTGCAAAAATAACATGTATTTTAAGAAAAGTTTAAGGAAGTCCAAAATGGTAAAAATAGAAAGTGAAAATCCCCCATAAACCCAGCTGCTAGAGATAATCATTATTAACAGCTAGCATTTTTTTCTTTCAGATCTTTTTCTTTACACATTTATATATTTTTTTTTTTACAAAAATGGGATGATTCCTTATACTATGAAACGTTTTTCACTTAATAATGCAGTTGGATTATTTTCCATTCCTGTGCATATAGCTCTACTTTATTCCTTCAACAGCTATACAATATCCCTTATGTGAAAGAACTTTAAGGGATTTTGAAGGGCTGTTTTGAAGAAGGGATGATAGGTGGTGCATGGGACAAAAAGGTTGATAAACCACTGTTAGCTAACAACAGAGGCACAATACTGCCCCCCTCCCACAGGCTACCACAACTTACCTGGAAAGATGAAAATCAATCAATGCTGTTGAGTGTTATAGGGAAGCTCTTAAACCCAGGGATAATTGAGAGATGAGAGTCTATATCAAATCCATTCACATGTCTTTTAGGATTTTGCAGCTCTGGTCCTTGAAACCCCATTTGGAATCTCTTTCTTCAATTTCAGAAGACCTTACTTGCAATTTGAGAAGCACTGTTTTCAAGGCAGCTCAACCTTTTTATTTCTCTTCAGCTCTTATTCATTTTGTGAGATGGCCATCACTGGATTTTCTTGTTCTGACCTGTCAGTTTTTGGTGGTTGTCAGTGTTTTTGTTTTCTCCTCTATCCCAGGTACTTGCCACCAGCATTGCACCTATTGACATTAACAAATATGGCATTATTGTTGCAACAGGGAATTGACAGGAGAAAAGAAGGTTATCTTGGGAAAGGGTTAGCCAAGAAGTGGTCGAAGTATCCGACAGGCCTTATTAGGTGGCTGGCAAAATAGCATGCTTTACTTGTAACTCTGGCATGTGTCACTCTGGGGAATGAAATAATCCAGAATGATAAGTTCTCAATTGCTGTCTATTGGTTTGTGCCACTACTTGCCCTGTTCTAGTTAACATTGAACACTGACCTCACATGGCACTTGAAGAAACTTAGAAGGAGATAAGATGATCCAAGGGTGTAAAGCAAACTGACTGAACGCTTGCAGAGAGATGGGCTAAAGGCCAGTGGTATCAATTTATCAGAATTTTTCTGTCTTGTGCTTTCTTTTCCTTCCCTCTTTACCTCAGGGACCTGGCAGCATGGTGTTTTTTTCCCCTGCAGCACAACGTATTTAGATTCTTTGACCAGTTTAAAGGAGTTAGTTAAATAATAGGGATAGAAGACTAAACTTTTAGGGCTGGGGGCAGGTGTTCTTTTTACTCTTGATTGAGAAGGTAGGATTATGGATGTTTGAAGTTCATGAATTGACAGGTCATTATCTTTGCAATTACCTGCTAAGCATCAGGCCTATCCAGATACATTTTACAGTGCTTGCTGGTCTGTATCCCCTTCTAAGGCAAACTGCTTCAGCCAGTCTGTGCTGGGGGACAGCAGCCATGAACTGTGTCAGAGATGGGCCTAAGAGTGGACCACCAGTCTGCAAAACAGTGCATCCATCACCTGGCCAGTAACATGGACTTGATATGGTAAACTGGGTCATATGTATTCTTCTCCTAGGAAATTAGAATTGGGAAGCTGAGAGACTAGATAAGGCAGTTAGCAGCAGGGACAGGAGCCAAAAGCCGTTGGGAGGGGAGCAGTCATGATGGGCCACGTCTGAGGTAATTTTATGAGGGGACAGAAACGCTGAATAAGCAGGAAGCTAGTAAGAGAAGAATCACGATATCATAAGAGATAGACAGAGGAGCTGTTCCCCCACACCCACCTTGAACCCAGAACCACTTTCTGATTTTCCTGAGGCCCAGCTTATCCTGCCCTAGAATTCTCAAGAAATACCTGTATTCTTACCATAAACCTCCCTTTTCTTGAGCCAGCTTGGGTAGGACAGCTTGTGATACAAATTGTCAGACTAAATTTAGGCTCCTACCTTGACAATGGTAGTCTTCTCAGTTGAGTCAATAATTGTATAACATTTAAGGTCCTGTGTGAAGACTGTTCTAAGTATTATGGGAAAAAGGGGAAAAAGCAGATACCTGATTATTTCTCTTAAGCTCAGTGCTGACGTATCTGCTTTAAATCGGTGTTTCTGGCAAACAGTGAGAAAGAAAATAGGCAGGGATCCTGATTGTTCATTTATCACCTCATAGCTCTCAACCAATAGGGGGCCTTCTTTATCCTATTTAACCTCTCAGTAGAGTCTTTGCCTTTCATTATTCCTCTTTCCGGTCACCTTTTGATTATTTAGGTAATAGAGGGAAGCATTAGTGTGAGTAATAGAAGACTGCCCTGTGTTGGCCTCCCTCTTCCCTTCTACAGGAACATTGAGTCCAGAAATGGAAACCAAATAGCAGGGGAGGTAAAGAGACTAAAAAAGTTGAGGCAGGGCCAAGCAATTTAACATGTTTTCTTTTCCCAGTTTTAGACCTTCCTTCTAAATGGTCCCTGTTTACTTCCTTTTCTAGTGCCAGTAGGAGATTGCTGGAAAGGCAGTGCCTTTTGCATGATTAAAGTCAAAATACAGGATTTTTAAAAACTGAAGTAGAGTTGGAGGCAAAGTGGCTAGGATGCTGTTTTCCTCTACTATTTTATCCTCAGTCTGTCTGTGTCCTAATTCAGAGCCACCCAGCTTTCTAATTGGCCGAATTGAATGTTGGACCCTCAGCAACCATTATTCTCAGTTCAGGATTTGGGACTCAGCTAGCTAACATATCTACAACCATGTTTTTCTAAGTATGATTCTTGGGCCATTTGCATCAGAGTCACTTTGTGTGCTTATTAAAATGTTGATTCCCGGGCCCTACCCAAGACCTATTGAGTCTGGATGTCGAGGGGTTGGCCTGGGAATACACATTTAACACCCACTCCTCTCCAGGTGATATTTATGCACTCTAAACTTTGAGAATGGCCTGGGGGGTTAGTTTGGAGGGTGGTTCTGGGAAATTATCAACACTTCCATTTCTCTCACTGTTAGTAGACTGAGTGAAAGTTGGGCATTCTAGGTGTTAAAGTGTGTTTTTCTGAGTGCAAATAGATAGGGACTCTGTATTGAAAGGAAAATGAAGAGAAATGAAGAACCTGTCCCAGAAAATTAGATAAAGTCCTTTGCTTTCAAATATCTGTTGAATTAGTGACTGAATAATTGAGAATTGATTGTAAAGGGAAATAGGAAGATTTTGTGTTTGTGTGTGCATGTTCTTGTATGTGTATGTAAATTACAGACTTGGTTTGCATCTATGGTTCCTTCTAAAGAGACCACCCTCTACTCCATTTCTGCATTTTCTTTATTTAGAGTGAAAATGGCAATTCATCCCCAACATAGTTGGAGTTTTGTGGTAATTTGAAAGTATAAATAGGTCCTGCATAACACTATTCTTTGGTTTAACCTAAATCTAACCCTACTAATCAAAATGAGGATATGGTGTTTATTTTAAGAGAGTGGTTAGTTTTCAGTCATTTTTCAAATACTGAATCCATGGAAAAAAGCAAGGTCCTGTGTTTCATTGCTTTTCAGGCACTCCACGACAACTGTTGAGTGGGTTTTGTTCCAAAAGTTTCTTTGGAAGTCTATTTAGAATTCAGATTGCATTTTCCCATGGACACAATATTCTTTTTTGGGGGTCAGGTTCCCAGACCAGCCTGCGAAAGCCTATTTAGTCTGAAGTGGAGTAGAAGTATAGTCTGCAGCTTTGAACCAGAATGCCTAACAATGTTTTTATGGGAAAAAGCACCAGGGTTCAGATCTGTGATCCTAGGAAGACATCACAACTTTGTATTCTGAGGATAATCGTAGGTATTTATTGGTGGAGGGAACAATTCAAACTCCTTCACATGGCCTCCTAGACCTTGAGTGGTCTGGCTTCTGCCCACCACTCCATCATTTCTTACCACGTTTTCCCTGACATTCTGTTATCCAGGCAAAAGTTGCTACTTTGAGTTCCCTGAACAGTCTTTCTAATCTCTAGGCCATTTACGCCTTTAATCCATGCTCTTCGCTCTGCCTGGAACATCTTTCCCCTGCTCTCCTTCCAACTGATGTCTGTGTTACATACATGCTTTTAAAACTCTGATTACAGTTTTTCTGTATGTGTGTGTACACACGTGCATGTGTGAGCTTTTAGAATATCTTTATTTCAAAACTTTTTCATTACCCAAAACAGAAACTCTGTACCTATTTAGTAGTAACACCCCAATCCTCCTTTCCTTCCAACCCTAGTAACCTCTAATCTACTTTCTGTCTCTATGAAATTGCTTATTTTAGATATTTCATATCTGTTTGTCCTTTTATGTCTGTCTCATTTCACTTAGCATGATGTTTTCAAGGTTTAACCATGTGGTAACAGGCATCAGAACTTCATTCCTTTTTTTCATTGCAGTAACAAATAATTCGCAAACTTCGGTACTTTAATATTTGTAATAAATCACTTGCTGCACCTCACTCGCCTGAGCGAAACATGCTGTTAAACCGTGCTGAGAACCACCGATCTGGTCTAACCCTATTCTTTTATAGATGTGGGCACCAAGATTTAGAGAGGGCAAGTTTTTTCCCCAAGTCCATATTTTAGTCAGCAGCTGTTCTGGGATTAAAACCTAGGGCTTCTCAACTCCCAGGGGCGTAAATCTCCCTGGCAACTCAGGATATGACTCCTGGGGATGAATCTGGACCCGGCATTGTGGGATTGAAAACATCTTCTTGACCAAAAGAGGGATGTGAAATGAAACAACATAAAGTTTCATTGGCTGAGAGATTCCAGATGGAGTCGAGAGGTCACTCTGGTGGACATTCTTACGCACTACATAAATAACACTTTTTAGGTTTTAATGTATTGGAATAGCTAGAAATAAATACCTGAAACTGTTGAACTGCAACCCAGTGTCCTTGACTCTTGAAGACAATTGTATAGCAGTGTAGCTTACAAGGGGTGATAGTGTAATTCTGAAAGCCTTGTGGATCACACTCCCTTTATCCAGTATATAGATGGATGAGTAGAAAAATGGGGACAGAAACTAAATGAAAATAGGGTGGGAGGGGGAGTGATTTGGGTGTTCTTTTTTACTTTTATTTTTTATTCTTATTCTGATTCTTTCTGATGTAAGGAAAATGTTAAAAAAATAGATTGGAGTGATGAATGCACAACTATATGATGGTGCTGTGAACAGCTGATTGTACACCATAGTTGATTGTATAGTATGTGAATATATTTCAGTAAAACTGAATTTAATTAAAACAAACAAAACAAACAAACAAACAAAAAAACCTAGGGCTTTTGACTTCCAGTCCATTGCCTTTTCTTCCAAAGATTTACACTCTATAATCTTAGTACCTTAGAAAAACTTACCCTTGTGTGGATATTTCAGGAAGTCTCAAATCACTTGACCAGGGTCACTACTGATGATGGATAGGGGGAAACAGGAGGGTGAAGTAATGCAAAAAGTACATTCTGTAATTTCGGTTTGGTTCATTAATTCTAGGCCTGAGGAAAACTAAGGGAACTTACCCAAGGCAACACTTACAGAATTTCGAGATAACATGGCTTTCCATTATCCTAGGACTCCTCATCTATAGAGTGTGTGTAATGTAACTAAATGCATTTAGTCATATTTCTTGATTATGTGATTTGCTAAAATCACTCTGCTAGTGTAATGATAATGCCATTTAGAGTTTTTTTTGGACCATTTAGAATTTAATTGATAAGTATGTGGTTTGATAAATGTTGTTGTTACTATTATTAGTTTTATGTTGTTCCTATAGAACTAGGAGGGGCCTTTAGCTCTTTCGATTTGGGGCCCAGACGCAGCTAGTAAAAATTACTTAGTACATTGAATACCCAGTTGCCCTGTGTTACTTTCAGTTCTTATTGCACTTGGGAATTTCTCCTGCTTGGAACAGAATCTGCCGTACAGCACTGGATTAAAGGACATAGAGCCTAATACATCACCTTATTAAAGTTCAGTGGCATTTAGGAAAAATGTTAGAAGAGGAAAGGCCCATCTGATGACCTGCAGGAAGGAAATGTATATAGACCACTGGAGAAGAAGGGGAAGCATATTATGGATTTCCAGATGGAGCCTGTGACTACGAGTTGGGTTCTTATGGTAGGCACATGACTGGCTGGAGGGGACTGCATAGCTCAGTTTTCCCCCTGGCTTCCAGTAGGACCCCCTCTAGGAGTCCCACATCAGTCTGGTTATTTCTCCCTGTGGTGAAGAAAACAGCTGGTGGGTGGGCTAATTAAAAAGATCTTAAGTACAAAAGCCAACCTCAGAGGTTGGTGAAAGCCAAGTATCCTACCACTGAGCCACCCAAAGTCCTCAGAGGCTTGTTGGCCAATATCATAATGAGTAACAAAGCAAAGCACCATTTATCACATTCCTTTAAGAAAAAGGTAAGGCGTATGACTTTATATTCCTTCAAACCACTGGTGGTTTGCTCCATCACAGATTTACATGCTCCTTCTTTAATGTCACTCAGAATGAGCCTAGAAGGGCTCTTCTTGGAGTCACGCATTCGCCTCATGACTGCCACACCACCAAACTCTGGGCCATTTGTATCTGCCTCAATTTCTCCTCATAACATGAGTCAAAAAGCATTTCAGTGCTACATACAATGCAAAGCTTCCTGGAGTGAACCAAATGTGGAAAGTGCTGTAATTTGAGGCCGTTTTCAGAAAAGAGCCCCTTCTAGTAGACAAAGGCCCTTTTTCCTTTCTTTTCTTTCTATTTTTTTTTTTTCATTTATGCCTCATCACATTTTGTCCAATTTCAGCTCATCGCAAGCTGAATTTTCCTTTTGATGTCTGCTCTCCAGACTAGCCCTTGCCTGAAAAAAAAAAGAACAAAAGGCCAATGCCATGGCTTTCAATTTGCAGCATCCCCAGCCCTTTCATCCTTCTCTGTGCTTCCCTGGTTGGGAACAAAACCCAAAATCCAGGGTCAGAGCACATACGGAGGGAGAACCCTTTTTAAAAATCCAAGCACATGTGGATTTTATGTTTCATTGTCATTCTGCTTTGCAGTCAGGTCGGGCGCATGTGGGGAAGGGAGAGAGGGCTTAGAGGAAAAATTGGTTTGTAACTTCCACAAAAGCAGACATTCCCATTTTTTTTTCACAAGTTTGATTAAAAAGAAATCAGGTTTTTAAGGATTTAATTTGCTCAAGAGTGATAATTCAGGGCTTCATTCAGTCTTTGGGGCATCTGTAAAAAGATGCCCAGTTGGGGAGATGGAACAGGAGTTTGATGTACTAACATTCAGATGCTCTCTCAGACAATGCCTTTGTTCTCTAGTTCCCTTTCCATTTTTCATTTTATACTTTGAGACCTCTCTACTTTTTCTCTTCTGCTTCTTTTGAATTCAAATCACAGAAGACCTATCTCATTGTGCTCCTAGCTTGTTGTCTTGGATACAGATTTCTTGGGGGCCTGCCTTGTTTTTTTTAGAGGAATATACTGCTTAAAGAAGATTTTAAAAAATAGTGACTGAGGTCTCTTTCTCTAAGGATTCTGGGATATTAAGCAGTGGATGCGACAGTAGTTTGCAAACCTGGTTGTCCATTGAAACCATCTGGGGCACTCTGCAATACTCCAGGACCAACCGATTGTATCAGAAACTTGAGGAGCTGGCCCTGAAATTAGTATTTTTAAAAAAATCCCTAAGTGATTGTAATGTGCATTAAAGCTGCTGAATTTGACAGCAAAGCCAAACAGCTGATTTCTGGGCTATTGGAGATAGGTGAGGGAAATATTATCAACTTTCCTGAATCTCAGTTTTACCTGCTTAGATAATGGGACCAATAAAGCTTCAGGAGCTAAAGAGGCCCACTGTGATACCCTTTCACCCTCTGTCAATACCGTTGCATACAGAAAAGAGGCACCTTCCCTTAAAAAATGTCCAGTTATCCAGCTTGTTTGGCATTTGAACTGTAACAATGGCTTGAGACAGTTTGAGGGATTAAAAGAAATCTTCCTTTTGTTTGAAGAAGGGGCATATCTATGTGGAGGAATAGCAGTTTCCCTTTCCCCAATGCGATTTGGACATACATTTCAGGGTTTTCTAACCTGCCCCAATTTCTAGCTGACTTCCTTCTCACGCTATGGGTCTGGGTGGTTAGCGTAGTTAGGCACTGTATTTTTATTCTTTGCAAAATTGCCTTTTGTAGTGTTTTTGTCACACAAAATAATACATGCTTATGATCAAAACTTGAAACATTATAGCAATATGACACATAGCCAAATAAAAGTACCCTATGAATCTGTCTCCTGGAGATAACCCCTGTATACATGTTTATACCTCCAGATTTTTATCTTTGCATATGCTAAACATATATTTTTATTCTAAAAATGGGATCATCCACAGTGTTTGCAACTTTTTTTTTCCTTAATATATCTTGGCCATCTTTCCATGTTAGTATGTATAGTTCAACCTCATTCTTAAGGACCCCTGGTTCTCTGAGGCTTTTGGTCACACTTGGGCACACAATTCACTCCCATCCACTTGTATTTCACTTTCCTGTGGAAAGGCTTGGATTTTGTGTGTTTAGGCTTCAAACCGAGCAGATCCATTTTATCTGGTTTGTGTGTGTGTGTGTGTGTGTGTGTGTGTGTGTGTATGTGATGTTTAAAAATTCAAATAGTATAAAAGGAATAGAACAGCATGTGAGATTCCCTCCAACCCCCGACTCCTAATCTACCAGTTCTTTGCAGAAACCAACCACCATTAGCAGTTGCTTGGAATTCTTGAGAAATATTCTATGTATAAGCAAAGCTTGAGTATTTTAAAGTGGCTTTTGATTAAGTAACCAAGACTGTCCATATGCCATTGAGACATCTATTTGTTTGTCTCATTTATTGATTCAACAAGTGTTTGAGGAGCATCTTGTATGTTCCAGGCACTGTGTTAGGTTCTGGATCACACAGCCTTTGCCCTCCGGGAGCTTACAGTCTAGTAGAGAAGTTCAGCATTTAATGAAAACAACTAGTTTGAAAATGAGAAGTGATGATAAGTCTCGTGAAGAAAAGGAACAGAATTTATATATTTCACTTTCAAAATAGCGATTGATAGAAACTCCTCCTCTATTGTTTTAGTACAGAAGACTTGATGGGATATTGGAAGCAAAAACATAGCCCCCAACCCTGATTCTTGCCAATAGTTTTCACCTTTCCCACCAGAATTTTCACTTGGACAAAATGGCTTGGTGAAAAGTGTCAAAAAGCAAAGAAGGGGAGAAGCAGCAACGATTAGGGTCATCCACTACCCAGCATTATCATTAGTCGACAGAGTGCTATACTCTAGATGAGAAGACCATTGTCAGCCAGATTGTGAGCTTCTTGCAGACAGGAGCTATGTCCTCCATCTCTTTGTATGCCCAGAACCCCAGGAAGGACAAACTGATGCAGGCACCAGGGAATAGGTGCTTTTTTTACATACTCATTTTATACCTTAGCAACACTGCAGGGGGTAGATACTCTTATTACTATTTTAAAAGATGAGAATATTGAAACTTAAAAGGTTTTTTTTCTTTTTAAAAACTTTTTATTTTGAAATACTTACAGGACAGTTAAAAAATTAATACAAACCCTGTACAGAGAACTCCCAAAACCTGTACCCCCTAGATACCCATACACACAAATGTTAACATTTTGCTAAATTTGCCTTATTCGATCTATCCATCAGTCCATCTATCAGTCTACCTATTTATCAATCCATTTTCTGAACACTTGATTATAGGTTGTATTCATCATGCTCCTTGAACATTTAATACTGGCATATACATTTCCTAAGAACAAAGATATTCACTTATGTAATCACCTTAAATGCAGTTATCAAGTTCAATAAATTTAACATTGATATAAAGTTATGGTCTGTGTTCTGATTTTTTCAGTATATCCCAATAATGTCCTTTTGAGCCTTTTCTCCTCCCTTGTCAGATCCTGTCTAGGATCACAAATTGTATTTAATTGTTGCTGTCTATTTAGTTGCTCTTTCTTTTTATAATTGTAGGAACATATGTACAACATAAACTTTCCCATCTCAACCACTCCCAAGCATGCCATTCAGTGGGATTAATCATATTCATAATTTGATATCCTCACTACATTTCTATATTTTTTTTTTTTTTGCTTAAGTCCCATCTGTGTCCCTTTGAGCCTCCTCTCCTCCATCCTCAGATCCCATCCAGGATCATCCTTGGCATTTAATTGTCATCTATTTAGACTGTCTTTTTTTTTTTTCTTTCCATTGTGGAAACATATGTACAGCCTAAATCTTCCCACTCTACCCCCTCCCTAGCATTCCGTTAGTGGGATTAATCACATTTAGAATGTTGCAATGCTATCACCTTCCCACCATCCACTTCTAGAAGTTTCCCTTCACCCCAGACAGAAACCCTACACTCATTTCTACCTTTCATTACTAAAACTTGCCCATCTCCCCAGACTGAAACCCTATACCCATTATGCATTTACTCCTCATTCCCTCTGCCTCCTGCCCCTGGTAAACTGTACTCTAATTTCTATCTATATGAGTGTGAATATTCTCCAATACAGTTGTCCCTTCCACATGACTGGAGTTAGGGGCTCAACACACCCATGATCTGGAAAATCCATATAAAATTTTTTGGCCCTCCCTCCATACCAGAGAATTCCTCAATTAGTTTCTTCACAGTTTCAGGAAACTCCTTAGCTGCCTCTTGATCAACAGACACTACCTCTCCCATTACTTTTACAGTGCATAGGCTAAATCTTTTAAAAAAAATTTCAAACCAGCCTTTGCTGGCCTGAATATCCATAGGGTTAGAACCCTTCACCTTCATTTGCCTTAGGGAATCATATAAGGACTTAGCCTTTTCTCATATGATGCCAGAGTCTAACCAGAATGCACCCAAAAGAATGTTGTACCTTCTAGTCGCATGAGATGCAGATCTTGTGGTTTATGCATATGCTTTGCAGTTGTTGGTGTAGCTGCAGCAATGGCTTCAAGGATTTCCTTCTGTTTTTTCTTGATATGCCTTATGGTTGACTCATTAACACTGTAATGCTGTTTTGCAACTTCCATAGAACTCCCCCATAATTTCCATTTAATTTCTTATGCCAACCCACATATCAAAACCGAATGAAAAAAGTCACGATGTGGAAGGGATGAATGTATTTTCTTTATAGTACCATAGGGCTTAAATCTAACATCCTAAATCTATAACAATCTCATCTGCTTAGATATCAACTTAGCTTCAATAGTACACAGAAACTATATTTCTATAACCCCCGCCTTTATGTAGTTGTTTTCACAAATGACATGTTTATACATTGAGTCCAAAAGTATTGACTTATCATTACATTTTATGCATTTGCCTGTTAGATCCTGAAAAAAGGAAAAAGTAGAGTTACCAAATTTAATATTCAACAGTACTGATATTTATATTTACTCATGTCATTATCTTTATGAGTGACCTTGATTTTCTCATGTGGCTTCATTCAATTGTCTTGCATCCTTTCCTTTTAATCTGCAGAACTCATTTTAGCATCTCTTGTAGGGCCAGTGTAGTGATAAACTCTCTCAGCTTTTGTTTACCTGGGAATGTCTTAATCTCTTCCTCATTTTTTTGACTTTTTTTTAATTGAGATTGTTCACATACCATACAGTTATCCAAAGATCAGTTGCCCATGGTACCATCATACAGCTGTGCATCCATCACCACAATTAATTTCTTTTCAATTTATAGAACATTTTCATTACTCCAGAAAAGAAATAAGGACAAAAAAAAGGGAACTCAAATCCTCCCATACCCCTAACAACCCCCCCTCCATTATTGATTCATAGTTTTGGTATAGTACTTTTGTTACTGTTGATGAAAGAATGTTAAAATACTACTAACTGTAGTATATAGTTTGCAATAGGTATATATTTTTTCATATATGCCGCTCTACCATTAACTTCTAGTCATAGTGTCATATATTTGTTCTAGTTTGTGAGAGAGATTTCTAATATTTGTAATTAATCACAGACATTGTCCACCACAAGAGTCACTGTTTTATACATTCCCATCTTTTAACCTCCAACTTTCCTTCTGGTGACATATGTGTCCTGAGCTTACCCTTTCCACCACCTTCACACACTTTTCAGCAATTAGTTACTCTCACAACATGTTACCATCAACCTGTCCATTTCCAAATGTTTAAGTTCACCCTAATTGAACATTCTGCTCATAATAAGCAAACACTCCCTATTCTTTAGCCTCATTCTATAACCTGGTAACTTATATTTCATGTCTATGAATTTACATATTATAATTAGTTCATATCAGTGAGACCCTGCAATATTTGTCTTTATATGTCTGTCTTATTTCACTCAATATAGTACCCTCAAGGTTTCTTCATCAACCCATTTTTTAAAGACGGTTTTGTTCACACAACGTACATTCTGTCATAAGTAAACAATCATTGGTTCCCTGTATAGTCACATATTTATGTATTCAGCAACATCACCACTATCTAAAGAAGGACATCTCCATTTCTTCCACAAAGGAGGAGGAAGAGTAAAAGAAAATAGAGGGACAAAAGAAAAAAACAAGAAAGAGAGAGAGAGAAAAAAAAATGATAGCTAGAAAGCAACAAAAGGAAAGATAGCATTAACCTAAAGTAGAATAAAGTGTCAGACAACATCACCATGCCAGGAGTCCCATACCCTTCCCCTGTGTCCTTCCCCCATATGCATTTAGCTTTGGTATTTTGCCTATGTTATATTAAAGGAAGCATAATACAATGTTACTGTTAACTATAATCTCTAGTTTGCATTGATCGTATTGTCCCCCCAATCCCACCCTATTTTTAACACCTTGCAATGTTGACATTCATTTGTTTTACCTCATGTAAAAAGATATTTGTGCATTTTATTGCAATCGTTGAGCACCCTAGGTTTCCCTGAGTTATACAGTACCAGTCTTTATCTTTCGTCTTTTGTTCTGGTGTCCCAAATGCTCCTAACCTTCCTCTTTCAACCATACTCACAGTCATCTTTGTTCAGTGTACTTACATTGCTGTGAACAGATATCTTGTTCACAAAATGTGTCATTATCTGTTTGTCAGAGAATATTTTAAACTCTCCCTCATATTTGAAGGATAGTTTTGCCACATATAGGATTCTTGATTGGTGGTTTTTCTCTTTCAGTATCTTAAATATATCACCCCCACTTCCTTCTTGCCTCCATGATTTCTACTGAGAAATCCGCACATAGTCTTATCAAGCTTCCTTTATATGTGATGGATTGCTTTTCTCTTGCTGCTTTCAGGATTCTCTCTTTGTGTTTGATGTTTGATAATCTGACTATTAAGTATCTTGGCGTAGGCCTATTCACATCTATTCTGTTTGGGGTATGCTGCACTTCTTGGATCTGTAATTTTATGTCTTTCATAAGAGATGGGAAATTTTCATTATTATTTCCTCTGTTATTGCTTCTGCCCTTTTCTCCCTTCTCTTATTCTGGGACACCCATGACACGTACATTCACGCATTGCATGTTGTCATTCAGTTCCCTGAGACATTGCTCATATTTTTCCATTCTTTTCCCTATCTGTTCTTTTGTGTGTAGGCTTTCAGGTGTCTTGTTCTCCAGTTCCTGAGTGTTTTCTTCTGCCTCTTGAGAGCTGCTGTTGTATGTTTCCATTGTGTCTTTCATCTCTTGTGTCTTTCATTTCCATAGATTCTGCCAGTTGGTTTTTCAAACTTTCAATTTCTACCTTATGTATGTCCAGTGTTTTCATTATATGCTTCATCTCTTTTGCCATATCTTCCCTAAACTTTTTGAATTGATTTAGCATTAGTTGTTTAAATTCCTGTCTCTTAGTTGAAGTGTAAGTTTGTTCCTTTGACTGGGCCATAACTTTGTTTTTCTTAGTGTAGGTTGTAGTTTTCTGTTGTCTAGGCACCTGTTTTCCTTGGTTACCCCAATCAGATTTTCCAAGACCACAACAGACTCAGATCTCAGAAGGGGCAATATTCAGTGTCAGGTCTCCCTGAGGGTGTGTCTTAGAAGACTGACACACTCTGTGAGGTTTCAAGCCACTGTGCTTTTCCTAACCTGCCCAGCAGGTGGCGCCTATCAGCCTGTAGCTCCTGTGTGGTGTAAGGAGGTATGGTCCCCTTAGTCCTTCGTTTCTGTTTTGGCTGTTTTCCCCCAGGCTCTGGGGTCTGGTTCTGAATGGGATGCTGGTAGAAGATCTGGGTGCCACCTCTTTCCTAGGGAGTTTTCATTTGCATATAAATAGGTTCCTTGTCTCTCTGACTCTCCTGTCTCCACCCTTGTCTGGGTCAGAGCCTGCGAGCTGAAAATGGCTGCGGCTTTCTTCACTGAGCTGCTCAGATTGAGAGAGAGAAAAAGAGACAGAAATCCCCCCTTTAGGGCCAGTCCACATCTCCCAGTTTCACCCATTGGCCAGAGATAGCACCTGGTCTGGGCTCCCCCTCCCTCCCAGAGAGGTCCTCCTGCTCTCCAAGGTCAGTCATCACCAAAAGCCTCTGTCTGCTTGTTGGGGATTTGTAGCTTGTATTGAGCAGGCCATATTTGTTAATCAAAACCCCATTTGGAGCTGGACTGAGGTATATTCTCTTGTTCAGGGAGTGCTGCTCTCTATCACAGTGAGGCTTATGCAGTCTGGGCTGCTGTGGGGGAGGGGCTCTTGGCACAGGTCCACAGTCTTTACTTACAGATTTTATGCTGTAATCTCATGCATTCCTCCCAATCCAAGTTGGTGTATGATGTGTGGACATTCACGTTTGTTCCCCAGCAGTTATTCCAGATTATTTACTAGTTGTTCCTGGTTGTTTATTAGTTGTTCCAGGGGGACTAACTAACTTCCACTCCTCTCTATGCTGTCAACTTCTTTCTCCTTGAATATTATATTTTAATGTGTTATCTTTGGAATTAGACTCTGAAGCATCTGTTAATGCCAGGAGCTTAAAAAAAGGGGGGAGGTCCTTTCTCAGTCTTTGCAGATTGACCAGTGTGAGCTCCTTCAGAACTTATCCACACAGTGAGTTTAGAGAAGAGCTCAAGGCCACCCTAGTCCTTTCTGTGCATGCTTCTTGTCTTGGGCATGCACATGTGGCCCTACATTTACTGGATAGGAATGTCCCCTTTTCCCTAAGAAACAGTTTCCCAGGGTCCCAGGCACTGCACTGTTATGTCCCCAGGTAGCCACAACTTAACTACTCTCTCAGAGCATTCTGATAGAGAGTTCCGTGAGCTACTTTCTACACACAGGGCATGTTCTGGGACAGCAAGCCTAAATATCCTGGTACAGTCCCTCAGGCTTCCACAAGAGAGAATGGGCCAGAAATCCATGCTCTCAGTATGTGCACAATGGTTACTCTATTCCCTCCAGAAGCAGGATCAGGGACCTGCACTGAAAGTGTGGGCCAGCTACATGTCAAGCTGGTGAAGAGATGGGGGAGGGGCCAGCCAGGGTGCCATGAGATTCTTCCGCTTTTAGGATGCCTTTTTCTTGATTCAGCACTCACCCTGTTGCTACAACCCTTTAACTGTTTCCTGGAGCTCTGAGAAAGTTATTTCTGCCAGTTCTTGCTGGTTGTTCAAAACTTCTCGACGGGATGGAGCCCTGAAACTTCTGACTCCACTCATCTTGATTAGGGCAGGGCCCTTTTTTTTTTTTTTATTTTAGTCATTCTGATAGGTTTATAGTGATAATTCCTTATATTTTTAATTTGCATTTCCCTAATGGCTGATGATGTTGAATATGTTTTCTTTTAACTTTTTCTCCCTTATTAGAGTTGTGTGCTTACAGATCATGCTAAATGCACTTTTTTTATATTCATTTTATTGAGACATATTCACATACCACGCAGTCATACAAAACAAATCGTACATTTGATTGTTCACAGTACCATTACATAGTTGTACATTCATTACCAAAATCAATCCCCAACACCCTCATTACCACACACACAAAAATAACAAGAATAATAATTAAAGTGAAAAAGAGCAACTAAAGTAAAAAAGAACATTGGGCACCCTTGTCTGTTTGTTTGTTTGTTTCCTTCCCCCACCTTTCCACTCATCCATCCACAAACTAGACAAAGGGGAGTGTGATCCCTATGGCCCCCCCAATGCCACTGTCCCCTCTCATAAGCCACATTTTTATACAATTGTCTTCAAGATTCATGGGTTCTGGGTTGTAGTTTGATAGTTTCAGGTATCTACCACCAGCTACCCCAATTCATTAGAACCTAAAAAGGGTTGTCTATATTGTGCATAAGAGTGCCCACCAGAGTGACCTCTCGGCTCCTTTTGGAATCTCTCTGCCACTGAAGCTTATTTCATTTCCTTTCACATCCCCCTTTTGGTCAAGAAGATGTTCTCCGTCCCACGATGCCGGGTCTACATTCCTCCCCGGGACTCATATTCCACATTGCCAGAGAGATTCACTCCCCTGGGTGTCTGATCCCACGTAGTGGGGAGGGCAGTGATTTCACCTTTCAAGTTGGCTTAGCTAGAGAGAGGGCCACATCTGAGCAACAAAGAGGCATTCGGGAGGAGGCTCTTAGGCACAATTATAGGGAGGCCTAGCCTCTCCTTTGCAGCAACAGTCTTCCCAAGGGCAAATTCCATGGTAGAGGGCTCAATCCATCAAACCACCAGTCCCCTATGTCTGTTGGCATGTTAGCAACCATCGAGGTAGGGCAGGCCAATACCCCTGCATTCTCCACCAGCTCCTCAAGGGAGCTCTGCATATTTTTTTCCTTTTTTTTTTTTTAAACTTTTTTTTCTTTTCTAAATCAACTGTATGAAAAATAAAAAAACAATTAAAAAAGAATTAAAAAAAACATACAATAAAAGAACATTTCAAAGAGACCATAACAAGGGAGTAAGAAAAAGACAACTAACCTAAGATAACTGCTTTATTTCCAATGTGTTCTTAGTCTACCCCAAGAAAGTAACCTAATATAGCAACATTTCTGTGAACTTGGTCCTACAATACCCATCAGAAATTAACAAACCATAGTCATTCCTGGGCATTCCCAGAACATTAAATTTACCCATGATAGCTTATCTGTTCTTGGATTATTGTTCCCCCTTCCTTAATTGCTCTCTATCGCTAGTTTCCCTACATTCTACATTATAAACCATTTGTTTTACATTTTTCAAAGTTCACATTAGTGGTAAGATATAATATTTCTCTTTTTGTGCCTGGCTTATTTCGCTTAGCATTATGTCTTCAAGGTTCATCCATTTTGTCATATGTTTCACAACATCGTTCCTTCTTACTGCCGTGTAGTATTCCATTGTGTGTATATGCCACATTTTATTTATCCACTCATCTGTTGAAGGACGTTTGGGTTGTTTCCATCTCTTGGCAATTGTGAATAACGCTGCTATGAACATTGGCGTGCAGATATCTGTTCGTGTCACTGCTCTCCGATCTTCCGGGTATATACCGAGAAGTGCAATCGCTGGATCGAAGGGTATCTCTATATCTAGTTTTCTAAGGAACTGCCAGACTGACTTCCAGAGTGGCTGAACCATTATACAGTCCCACCAACAATGAATAAGAGTTCCAATTTCTCCACATCCCCTCCAGCATTTGTAGTTTCCTGTTTGTTTAATGGCAGCCATTCTAATTGGTGTGAGATGGTATCTCATTGTGGTCTTAATTTGCATCTCTCTAATAGCTAGTGAAGCTGAACATTTTTTCATGTGTTTCTTGGCCATTTGTATTTCCTCTTCAGAGAACTGTCTTTTCATATCTTTTGCCCATTTTATAATTGGGCTGTCTGTACTATTGTCATTGAGTTGTAGGATTTCTTTATATATGCAAGATATCAGTCTTTTGTCAGATACATGGTTTCCAAAAATTTTTTCCCATTGAGTTGGCTGCCTCTTTACCTTTTTGAGAAATTCCTTTGAGGTGCAGAAACTTCTAAGCTTGAGGAGTTCCCATTTATCTATTTTTTCTTTTGTTGCTTGTGCTTTGGGTGTAAAGTCTAGGAAGTGGCCACCTAATACAAGGTCTTGAAGATGTTTTCCTACATTATCTTCTAGGAGTTTTATGGTACTTTCTTTTATATTGAGATCTTTGGTCCATTTTGAGTTAATTTTTGTGTAGGGTGTGAGGTAGGGGTCCTCTTTCATTCTTTTGGATATGGATATCCAACTCTCCCAGCCCCATTTGTTGAAAAGACCATTATGGCTCAGTTCAGTGACTTTGGAGGCCTTATCAAAGATCAGTCGGCCATAGATCTGAGGGTCTATCTCCGAATTCTCAATTCGATTCCATTGATCTATATGTCTATCTTTGTGCCAGTACCATGCTGTTTTGACAACTGTGGTGTTCTAGTTTGCTGATGCTGCAGAATGCAAAACACCAGAGATGGATAGGCTTTTATAAAACGGGGGTTTATTTCGCTACACAGTTACAGTCTTAAGGCCACAAAACGTCCAAGGTAACACCTCAGCAGTCGGGTACCTTCACCGGAGGATGGCCAATGGCGTCTGGAAAACCTCTGTTAGCTAGGAAGGCAGCTGGCGTCTGCTCCAAAGCTCCGGCCAAACGGCTTTCTCCCAGGACGTTCCTCTCTAGCAAGCTTGCTCCTCTTCAAAACGTCACTCACAGCTGCACTCCCTGAGTTCCCTCTCTCTGAGTTAGCTCATTTATATGGCTCCACTGATCAAAGCCCACCCCGAATGGGCGGGGCCATGCCTCCATGGGAACATCTCAGAATCATTACCTACAGCTGGGTGGGGCACACTCCAAGCAAATCCAACCAGCACCAAAACTTCTGCCCCACAAAACCACAAAGATAATGGCATTTGGGGGACGCAGTACATTCAAACCGGCACATTCCACCCCCTGGACCCCAAAATGACATTATCTTTCCAAATACAAAATACATCCATCCCATCACAATCTCACAAAAACTTACATCATCTCAGTAACAATAGTCAAGTACAAAATCCCATCAAAATCAATTTAGGCATGGTCAGTCCTAAGGCATAATTCCCCTCTAGCTTTGGATCTGTGAACTTAGAACAAGTTATGTGCTCCCAATATACAAAGGACAGACATTCATAGGATAAACATTTCCATTGCCATAAGGAGAAACAGTAAGGAAAACAGGGTTAACAGGAGCAAAACAGTTCCTAAAACCCGCAGGACAAACTCCATTAGATTTCAAAGTCCGAGAGTCATTTACAGAACAATGTTGCATCCTTGGGGCTTGAGAGAGCGGGAGCCTAACCCTTCCCAAGGGCCTTTTTGGCAGCTATTTCCTCTCCAAATGCTTGGGTGAGTGCTCCAACATATCCACACATTGGGGAGACCACCTTCTCGGCCCCACCCTCCTCAAACATCGGGGCAGCTCCCGGATTCCCTTCCATCTCCGGGGCACACGCTCAACCCCTTCAGAACAGTGTGGTGGCAGCCAGGCTCTCCCCAATTCTCTGGGAATGTGCTCCAACCTCTTTGGGACCTGAGGTGGCAAAACTCTTCCAGAGCATCGAGGCGGAAAGCCCACCCTCGACCTCCAGGGCAAACTCACCCTTTCCATGCATGTGGGCTGCTCCGCTCTCCCAGCCCTAAACCTCTTGACTCCAGACCTCAACCTCCATGGCTCTGTCTTTGAAGAAATTTTTCCTTCAATTTGTTCCTTGTCTGTCTCCTCCAGTCCAGACCGGCAATGGCTCTGTCTATAAAGATCTCGCAAAAATTCTGTTGGCTTTGCATGAAGCATGCAGAGGTCAAAGCCATCAGACAGTAGGACTTTCCACAAATCCTTTCTGGATAATTCCATCTCCAATCTTGGCTTGTACTGAAATGGCGGCTGGGTTCCGTGTTTGGTTACATCCTCACGTTGGGCTGTAGCTTCAGGGATTCCACCCCCTGGAAGCTCGTAATTTTCCAAGCAATCAGCTTCTGGTCTCTTTGAACCCAAGAGTTCAGTTGTAAGTTTATCTCTTTCCACTTGCATTTTACTATAATCTGCAAGGAGAAGCCAGGGTATATGCTCCACACGTAGTCTGGAGATCTCCTCAGCTAAGTATTCCAGGTTGTTGCTTTCGAATTCTTCCTTCCATCTGACACCAGGACTCAATTTTGCCAAATTCTGTGCCACTTTAAAACAAGGATCTCCTTTCTTCCAGTTTGCAACAACACATTCATCATTTCTGCTCAACTCCTCATCAGAAGTATCTTTAGACTCCATATTTCCATAAACAGTCTCTTTAAAGCAGTTTAGGCCTTTTCTATCAAGCTCCTCACAATTCTTCCAGAATCTTCCCCTTATCCATTTGAAAAGCCGTTCCAACATGTTTGGTATTTGCAAACTCAGCAGCAAAAGCACCCCACTCTCAGTACCAAAATCTGTTCTAGTTTGCTAATGCTGCAGAATGCAAAACACCAGAGATGGATAGGCTTTTATAAAATGGGGGTTTATTTCCCTACACAGTTGCAGTCTTAAGGCCACAAAGCGTCCAAGGTAACACCTCAGCAATCGGGTACCTTCACCGGAGGATGGCCAATGGCGTCTGGAAAACCTCTGTTAGCTAGGAAGGCAGCTGGCGTCTGCTCCAAAGCTCCGGCCTTAAAACGGCTTTCTCCCAGGACGTTCCTCTCTAGCAAGCTTGCTCCTCTTCAAAACATCACTCCCAGCTGCACTCCCTGAGTTCCCTCTCTCTGAGTCAGCTCATTTATATGGCTCCACTGATCAAGGCCCACCCCGAATGGGTAGGGCCACGCCTCCATGGGAGCATCTCAGAATCATTACCTACAGCTGGGTGGGGCACACTCCAAGCAAATCCAACCAGCACCAAAACTTCTGCCCCACAAAACCACAAAGATAATGGCATTTGGGGGACACAATACATTCAAACCGGCAAATGTGGCTTTATAATAAGCTTCAAAGTCAGGCAGTGTAAGTCCTCCCGCTTGGTTTTTCTTTTTTAGAGTTTCTTTAGCAATTCGAGGCATCTTCCTTTTCCAAATAAATTTGATAACTAGCTTTTCCAAGTCTGCAAAGTAGATTGTTGGAATTTTGATTGTGATTGCATTGAATCTGTAGATGAGTTTGGGTAGAATTGACATCTTAATGACATTTAGCCTTCCTATCCATGAACATGGAATATTTTTCCATCTTTTAAGGTCCCCTTCTATTTCTTTTAGTAGAGTTATGTAGTTTTCTTTGTATAGGTCTTTTACATCTTTGGTTAAGTTTATTCCTAGGTACTTGATTTTTTTAGTTGCTATTGAAAATGGTATCTTTTTCTTGAGTGTCTCTTCAGTTTGTTCATTTCTAGCATATAGAAACCTTACTGACTTATGTGCATTAATCTTGTGTCCCGCTACATTGCTAAATTTGTTTATTAGCTCTAGTAGCTGTATTGTCGATTTCTCAGGGTTTTTCAGATATAAGATCATATCATCTGCAAACAATGACAGTTTTACTTCTTCTTTTCCAATTTGGATGCCTTTTATTTCTTTGTCTTGCCGGATTGCCCTGGCTAGCACTTCCAGCACAATGTTGAATAACAGTGGTGACAGCGGGCATCCTTGTCTTGTTCCTGATCTTAGAGGGAAGACTTTCAGTCTCTCACCATTGAGTACTATGCTGGCTGTGGGTTTTTCATATATGCTCTTTATCATGTTGAGGAAGTTTCCTTCAATTCCTACCTTTTGAAGTGTTTTTATCAAAAACGGATGTTGGATTTTGTCAAATGCTTTTTCAGCATCTATTGAGATGGTCCTTTGATTTTTCCCTTTTGAATTTTTAATGTGTTGTAATACATTGATTGATTTTCTTATGTTGAACCATCCTTGCCTGCCTGGAATGAACCCCACTTGGTCATGGTGTATGATTTTTTTAATGTGTCTTTGGATTCGGTTTGCAAGTATTTTGTTGAGGATTTTTGTATCTATATTCATTAGGGAGATTGGCCGGTAGTTTTCCTTTTTTGTAGCATCTTTGCCTGGTTTTGGTATTAGATTGATGTTAGCTTCATAAAATGAGTTAGGTAGTATTACATTTTCTTCAATGTTTTGAAAGAGTTTGAGTAAGATTGGTGTCAGTTCTTTCTGGAAAGTTTGGTAGAATTCCCCTGTGAAGCCATCTGGCCCTGGGCATTTATTTGTGGGAAGATTTTTGATGACTGGATCTCTTTGCTTGTGATGGGTTGATTGAGGTCTTCTGTTTCTTCTTTGGTCAGTCTAGGTTGTTCATATGTTTCCAGGAAATTGTCCATTTCCTCTACATTATCCAGTTTGTTGCCATACAGTTGTTCATAGTATCCTCTTATAATTTTTTAAATTTCTTCAGGATCTGCAGTTATGTCACCTTTTTCATTCATTATTTTGTTTATATGGGTCTTCTCTCTTTTTGATTTTGTCAGTCTAGCTAGGGGCTTGTCAGTCTTGTTGATCTTCTCAAAGAACCAACTTTTGGTGTTATTTATCCTCTCTATTGTTTTTTTGTTCTCTATGTCATTTATTTCTGCTTTAATCCTTGTTATTTCTTTTCTTCTACTTGGTTTAGGATTGGTTTGCTGTTCATTTTCTAGCTTTTTCAGTTGATCCATTAGTTCTTTGATTCTGGCTCTTTCTTCCTTTTTAATATATGCGTTTAGTGCTATAAATTTCCCCCTCAGTACCGCTTTTGCTGCATCCCATAGGTTTTGGTATGTTGTGTTCTCATTTTCATTCGTCTCTATATATTTAGCAATTTCTCTTGCCATTTCTTCTTTAACCCACTGATTGTTTAGGAGTGTGTTGTTTAACCTCCAGGTATCTGTGAATTTTCTAAGTCTCTGATAGTTATTGACTTCTAATTATATTCCATTGTGGTCAGAGAATGTGCTTTGAATAATTTCATCCTTTTTAAATTTATTGAGCCTTGTTTCATGTCCCAGAATATGATGTATTCTGGAGAAAGTCCCGTGATCACTAGAGAAGTATGTGTATCCTGGTGATTTGGGATTTAATGTTCTGTATATGTCTGTTAAATCCAATTCATTTATCAGATTGTTTAGGTTTTCAATTTCCTTATTGGTCTTCTGTCTGGTTGATCTATCTATAGGAGAGAGTGATGTCTTGAAGTCTCCTACAATTATTATGGAATCATCAATTGCGTCCTTTACTTTTGTCAGTGTTTCTCTCATGTATTTTGTGGCAACTTGATTGGGTGCATAAACATTTATGATTGTTATTTCTTCTTGTTGAATTGCCCCTTTTATTAGTATGTAGTGACCTTCTTTGTCTCTCAAAACATCCCTGCATTTAAAGTCTATTTTATCTGAGATTAATATTGCTACACCTGCTTTCTTTTGGCTGTAGGTTGCATGAAATATTTTTTTCCATCCTTTCACTTTCAATTTCTTTGTGTCCCTGTGTCTAAGATGAGTCTCTTGTATGCAACATATTGATGGTTCATTTTTTTCATCCATTCTTCAAATCTATACCTTTTAACTGGTGAGTTTAATCCATTTACATTCAACGTTATAACCGTGAAGGCATTTCTTGAATCAGCCATCTTTTCCTTTGGTTTATGTTTGTCGTATATATTTTTCCCTTTCTCTATTAATATCCTTTAATGTACCCATACCGAATCTCTTTAATACTGAACCTTTCTTCATGTCTCTCTCTCCTTTCTTTGTTTCTCTGTGTGTAGGGCTTCCTTTAGTATCTACAGTAGGGCAGGTCTCTTCTTAGCAAATTCTCTCAGCATTTGTTTGTCTGTGAAAAATTTAAGCTCTCCCTCAAATTTGAAGGAGAGCTTTGCTGGATAAAGTATTCTTGGTTGGAAATGTTTCTCACTCAGAATTTTAAATATGTCGTTCCACTGCCTTCTTGCCTCCATGGTGGCTGCTGAGTAGTCACTACTTAGTCTTATGCTGTTTCCTTTGTATGTGGTGAATTGCTTTTCTCTTGCTGCTTTCAGAACTTGCTCCTTCTCTTCCGTATTTGACAGTGTGATCAGAATATGTCTCGGAGTGGGTTTATTTGGATTTATTCTATTTGGAGTTCGCTGGACATTTATGATTTGTGTATTTATGGTGTTTAGAAGATTTGGGAAGTTTTCCCCAACAATTTCTTTGAATACTTTTCCTAGACCTTTACCCTTTTCTTCTCCTTCTGGAACACCAATGAGTCTTATATTTGGACGTTTTGTTTTATCTATCATATCCCTGAGGTCCATTTCGATTTTTTCGATTCTTTTCCCCATTCTTTCTTTTGTGCTTTCATTTTCCATTCTGTCATCTTCCAGGTCACTGATTCATTGTTCAACTTCCTCTAGTCTTGTAGTATGAGTATGCAGAATCTTTTTAATTTGGTCAACAGTTTCTTTAATTTCCATAAGATCATCTATTTTTTTATTTAGTCTTGCAATGTCTTCTTTCTGCTCTTCTTGGGTCTTCTTGATGTCCTTTATATCCTGTTCCATGCTCTTCTTGATGTCCTTTATATCCCGTGCCATGGTCTCATCGTCCATCTTTAGTTCTTTATTTGGTTGCTCTAGGTACTGTATTTCTTCTGATCTTTTGATTTGGGTGCTTGGGCTTGGGTTATCCATATCGTCTGGTTTTTTCATGTGTTTTAAAATTTTCTGTTGTTTTTGGCCTCTTGGCATTTGCTTAACTTGGTAGGGTTCTTTTAGGATTTGTAGACCAATTGAAATCCTTATCTCTAATTTGTCAGGTGTACAGCTTCGTGGAGTACACTTTCTGTGACTAACCAGCAGGTGGCGTCTGTGAGCCACCTGTTCCCCTCAAGCCAATTCTCCCCCGCTTTGCCTCTGTGGTGAGTGGAGGAGTAAGTCTTGTGGGGTCCAATTGGTGTACCAAGCTTGTGTGTGTAGTTGGTGTTGGCCGCTCTGTATAAGGAGCGTGTGTCTGGGAGGTCAGGGAGGGGGGTGGCTCTAACAACCAAATCTCCCTGGTGTTCCTGGAGTTTTAAAGCTGCTGCAATAGTCTAATCCTTCATTTCAGTCTTGCCACAGTTTGTCTCTGCCACTGACCCACAAGTCCTTGGTATTGGCGTGTGGCCCCTGAGACTTGTGAACGGGTCCCTCTTCCAGGTCTTGCACCCCCTGGTCCTCTGTTTCGGGATGACTATGGTATGTCACAGGTGAGTGCCGTCCCCCCAAGGTGGTTCTGTGCTGCCGGTCTGTGTAGGGAGGCTCCCAGTCTGCTGAAGTGATGTCTGAATGGGGCTTGTTAATTCCCACTGCTCCACCTTCCCAAGTCTGGGACAACCAGCTGAGGGTGTAGGGAAGGCTAATGTCCATGCCCAATTTTGTGGTGTATGCCTGTTATTGTAAGCACTTCCATCACATTCGGTTGTCTGGGGCAGCTCTGGGCTATGGGGCCGGTGACTGGCAGGAGTGTTTCCTGTCCACCAGGATGATGGCTGTGAGAGGACGCCCCCCTTTTCTTGGGAAGTTGTGGTGTTTAGTGAATTTTCTCAGCCACTGGATTATTGCCTTTTGTCTCAGAGCTCTCAGTTCTGCTCTTGTCTTGACCTGCCCAAATTGCAAGTCTTTGAGGCTTTCTGTATTGGGCTTCTTACAGTAATTGTTTTAGAAAATGAAAAAAAGATAAAAAAAAAAGAAGAAGAAAAAAAGGGCCCTCCGGGCAGATCTAATCCATTATTGAAATGCTAAGAGACAAAGCAATTAGGGCTATTAAGGAAAGATCCAGGGGGCAGAGAGATCAGTTTTTCTTAGGGTTTTGCAAATGAGCCTGCGGGCCTGAGCTCTGCCCTTCCCCTTTCTATGTTTACCAGAACTCCAAAAAGCATCCGCTTTTATTTTTGAGTTTGTCTTGCTGTTTTTTTGCTATGCCTGTCTCCTCTCTGCTGGGCTGGGTGCTCTCAGATTCTCTGGTGTCTGGTCTCAGTCTATCTATGGTTGGAGTTTGGATCAGTAGAATGAGTTTCCGATAAGAGCTGCCACTGCAGTTCTCCCTTCTCCTTCCCGGCGCTGACAGCCCCTCCTCCCATGTGACTGAGCCTGGCAGGGAGGGGCGCGGGTCCCCTAAGTGCAAAAACTTACAGATTTCACTGATCTCAGCAGTTCCACGTTTTCATGAATGTTGTATGAAGTATGCCCAAAGTCAGATTGCTCTGCGGTGTCTAGTCCACGCAGTTCCTGGCTTTCTACCTACTTCCCTGGAGGAGTAACTAAAACATACACCTCACCAATCCACCATCTTGCCGAAACTGATACAGTTTTGACATTAAAAAGACATATCTACTCAAGGAGCTCAAAATCCAGTGGACCAAAACTTGAGGATTGGAAGTGATGGAGACTATGTCTCTTAATTTGTATTTCCCATTGGGTGAATTCCCTCCCCCACCACCCAAACTGGTTTTAAATTTGGCCCGCCCTGAAGTCTAAATGCACTTTTATGTGCTTATTTGAAATCTGTGCATCCTTTTCTTTGAAATATCTTTTGCCCATTTTCTAATTGGGCTGTTTGCTTTTTCATTGTTGAATTTCAAGAGTTATTTACATATTCGAGATATGAGTCTTCTGTTGGATATTTAGTTTGTAAATATTTTCTCAGTCTGTAATTAACCTTTTCATTCTCTTAACAGAGTCTCTTGCAGAGTAAAAGTTTTTAATTTTGATAAGGTACTCAGCAGTTTTTGAGTTGACAGAATATATGAATCTGGAGATAATTTCTTAAAAATTCTCATTCTTTGGGTTCTTTCTAGACTTCCAAAACTGCACTTCTGTTTTCAAGTGAATGCTAGAATATTACTACTCCAAGTGCTTGTCTATGATAAGCTAATGAGCTTATCTAAATCAAAATCTAAATCTAAATCAACAGTATCATTAAGCACAGTGTAGTTCAGCTGACATTTTTCTCATAACAAGACTTTTGCACAAAAGGATGTGGTGTGCCAATTTTCTTTCTGGCACAAGCCCCATATCTCTTTGTAATGGGCAGAAAAGCAGTTTTCAGGATGCCATTCTAGACCATACATTGATTAGTACTGTGCTACAATAAACACTTTTCTAGCAAGTTCTTTGTCTAAATAGAACAAACTTACCTTCTAAAAATCCATCATTTCTGAAAATCTGTTTCTGTTATTTCAAATACAAGTTTATAGTTTTCAAATACATGTTTGAAAGGCATTCTTCTTGTATTTCTTACAAAGATCTCAGGAATGTTCAATCTACCAAGAACACAGTCCATTCCTTACCTCCCCTAACAGATCTTTTAGGGCTGAAATAAGCAGCTGTTTGAACTGTGCAGTATTCAATCCAAACCCATGCTCTTGAAATTCTAGGCAGACTTTCATATAGTGATGCTCAGAGAAATTTTTGTGTTCTTTCATATGTGGTAGCTGAGGCTGGCAACTTTTCCATCGCTGATCATACCTTTCCTGCTTAATGGCCGCCATTTATTTAGCAACCATCTCGGGCCATGCGCGTGGAGCATGCTTTGCACTTGAGGTCCCGCTCAGTCCTCGCAGCCACCCTCCATGACCGAGACCATAAGCCGCGTGGTACAGAGGTCTGGGGAGTTTCGTGGAGGGGACTTGCCCTCTGTCCGCGGCTGTTTCTCCTTGGCTGCCTCCTTCCCGTAACTTTCTGGGCAGGGGCCCATTGGTACCTCCAAAAGTTTTTTTTTTTTTTTCAATGAAAAAGCCACCCTCCTCTGAAACAAAACAACCTCCCTTCCCCTATTCCCCTCTATCCCCCCCCCCCCCCCCAAATCTTGACCATAGTCACATGGTGGCAGAGCTCTGCAAACCTTTACTCCTATGTGGCACAGTTGGTTCCTTGCCTGCTGGCAACTGGATATTATTTAATCTTCCCACAGGTTGGCCTATGCTCTGTTGCTTCAGAGTTTTCTTGAAGAGTTTCAAGACAATCAGATCATTCTGTTGTATTTTTCTGGGATTGAGGGCAAGGCAGCAGCATGATTCTCTCTTAAATGGGTCAGAGGAGGGGGAATCTTGGGGCTCCCCAGAAGGCCAAGTCTCTCTACTCATGCCGCCTCTTCCCTTCTCTTCTGGCTTACCAAGGGATGTTGGTTTCTAAGGAATGGAGTCACATTCCCCAAACTTACAAGAGACTTCTTGATAAACTACAAGACTGACATATGGATTGATGATGAGAGAGAACCTGTATGGTGATAAGAACATTGAGTCTATCAGCCAGGTCAAACCTTTCCAGATATCAAGGTTTCTAAAGCCAAATTAAACAAGGGCTTGTTTGCTAAACCTAAAATCAGAACCTACTGGAGTTGAAGGGTCTCATGAGAGAGACCATGTAGGCCTTGGTAGGCCATGGAGAACTGTCCCTTTTCTATTGTACATCACAAATTTATAGTGACTAGAATGTGAGCCCTTTTCTCTCTTCACTGCTGGAAACACATTAGCAATTTTTCTCTTAACATTCCTGTTTTCTAATTCCATGCAAACACTGGTTTTATGCTGTGACCATGTTATTCTCTTGGGTTTCTTTTTAAGAAATATTTCTTGGTAAGGTATGGAAAATATCAATTTTTCACCAGCAATGTAGTTAATTGATTCTCTCTTTGAGTGCTGTTTCTGGCTTTGTTCCCAAAATTTAGGGATGTTTCCCAGCAGGGGCTGCCACAAACAGCTGTGCACTGCACAACCCTAGGAGAAGGTGCCATTCACATAGACTATAATTGAATGGCGCCACTAGGGTTGTGCAGTGCACAACCTATACAACTGTACCTGGCGTCCCTGGCATAATGTAATGTCAGTGCTTTCTTGATCAAGGATAGGGTTTTAGGAAAGGGAGAGGATAGCAGTTTGGAACTGTTCTCAGGGACTTAGTAAGGTGACCAAAGCAGTGAGTTATTGCTGTGACCTGGAAAAGAAGAAAGAATTGCAGTTGTGGCTTTGGGAGTTGGGGCACCCATTATATGGGAGAACTACTTGTACTTTGATTTCTTCAGTAAACACTTTTTAGTGGGCTTACTGCTAGGGTTGAAGAACAGGAAAGGGTTTATTGTAAGAGGGAACATTTGAAATGGGCCTTGTGGGAGAAGGAGGATATAAACATGGAAAGATGAGTTGTGAGGAAAAAGTTCCAGGGAAAAGGAATAACAAGAGTAAAGAGGAAACTGCAAAGTGTAAATGAGTAATGGTGAAGAATTTATTTTGGTTGATAGAAAGGCATGTGAAAAGTAAAAAGGAGTAGTGAGCAGTAATGCTGGGGCAGGGGAAGGTCAAATGATGCTGGGGAAAGGGAGGGACTTGAATGTCAAATTAATGAGTTTAGACTTTATTCACAAGGCAATAAGCAGCTATGCAAAGTTTTTCTTTTTAACCCATTTCAGTGGGTTTTAGTATATTCACAGAGTTATGCAGGCCTCACAATCTAATTTTAGAATATTTCCAACATCCCAAAAAGAAACACCATGCCTATTAGCAGTGAATACCCATTCTCCTCTCTTCCCAGCCCCTGGCAATCACCACTCTACTTTCTGTGTCTATGGATTTGTCTATTCTGAACATTTCATATAAATGGAATCATACAATACGTGCTCCTTTGTGTTTGGCTTCTTTCAATTAGCATAATGTTTTCAAGGTTCATCCACGTTGTTGCATGTATCAGAGCTTTGTTCCTTTTCACGGCTGAATAATAGTCCATTGTATGAATAGACCCACATTTGTTTATCCATTCATCAGGTGATGTGCTTGGGTTGTTTCCACTTTTTGACTATTATAAATAGTGCTGCTATGAACATTCATGTACAAGCATTTGTTTGAATATGTTTTCAGTTCTTTTTGGTATATAATAGGAGTGGAATTGCTGAAACTCTGTGTAACCATTTGAGGAACTGGCAGACAATTTCCCAAAGTGGCTGCACCATTTTATATTCCCACCAGCAGTGTATGAGTGTTTTGATTTTTCCATATCCTCACCAACACCTGTTATTATCTGACTTTTTGATTCTAGCCAACCTACTATATGTGAAGTAATATCTCATTATGATTTTGATTTGTATTTCCCTAATGACTAATGACTTTTCATGTGCTTATTGGCCAATTGAATATCTTCTTTGGAGAAATGTCTATTCAAGTCCTTTGCCCACTCTAAATTAGGTGATCTGTCTTTTCATTATTGAGTTGTATGAGTATATATTCTAGAGACAAGTCCATTTATCAAATATATGATTTGCAAATATTTTCTCCTATTCTGTAGGTTGATCACTTTTTTAATAGTGTCCTTTGAAGCCAGAAAGTTTTTAATTTTGTTGATGTCTAGTTTATCTGTTTTTCTTTTGTTGCTTGGTGTCATATCTAAGAATCCACCAACTATGAATGAGTGTTTTTTTTTTTTTTTTTTCTTTCTTGTTTTTAATCACTGAATTTCAGTTTTTACAATTACTTTTAGAACAATTCAGGTAACTAAGCTTTTGAGGGAGAGCAGTTCTTGTACAGTTCTATTACATGCACCATTTTTCTGCAAATAATTCTATTGGCTAGATTAACAAACACTGTCAAGGAAATAAAGTGTTTTTTGTTGTTTAAGCCATAGATCAATGCATTTATATTTACAAAAAGCCATAAACAAACATGCATTTCTTCTTTATTAAGAGGTCTTAAATAGATGTTTAAACATTAAGGCAGCAATGATTCTAAATCATAATGAAATTCTAAGTTAAGGCTTTGTTTTGAAACCCACATTCATAGGCAACTGTGATCAAAGCAAACTCTTTTGTCTACCAAATTCAGTTCATCTGCCCAGGATATATGTTACCCATTACCAACACTTGCTCTGTATCTGATATATGGAATATGAATTAGTAGTAACACCATCAATTTACTTTAAGGAATTTAGTCCCCTTACTAGATTTTCTTCTGAGGATTTAGCCTTCAATAGCACAAGCACCTGGAAAAGAAGGGACAGAGCATTTCTTTGTAAACTTAGAACACTTAACAAACTGCACTGATTCTTACTTTTCTGAAAGTTGGCCAACAATTAAGCAGGAACTCCTAGATAAAGAAAACCCTGAAAGCATACTTGACCTTGCTCCATCTCCAAACAAAAAAATATTCTTGATAATTGGAACAATAGGTCTTTGCCGCCTTTATTCTTTTTGAAGAAGACTGTTTTGTATAACTTTCTTAAAAATAAATAAAGCAAAATGCAGACTACCATATTTTAGGTGGTTCTATTCTGTAATTGCTACCCTCAATGCACAAATAATACCCTTGCCAGACTGATGTCTTTGAGAAGCCATTCAAGGAAAAGAGATGAGTGGTGGATGAAGGAAGGTGGGTCACTTTAAAATAATCAAAGACTGCATTTTTGGCCTATTAAGCTTATAGATAGAAGTGCCACACATAGAAATTTAGGGGGAAGTGTCCTGTTCTCTTCCCACTTTTTTTTTTTTTAAACATAACAGCGTGATAAAGCTCAGATCCAGGCTGTGGGTGCACTTTAGGAAGCTGCTACTACTGTAGACAGTAGGATGTTGGTAGGGTACACCCCAATGTTTCCATGCTGGGGGTGGCTTACTGTTATTTCAATTGGGAGGATCACTGTTTACATGTAAGCCCTTGCTATTCCTTTACACAATAATTTTTCAGCCATGAGCCTCTTGTGATTAAAATACTGTACACTTACATTGGTATCAACAGCAGCTCATGTAGAGAAGTTGACTACATGAAAACTATTCCAAAAGTGAGAGACAATTACAGTTTTCCTTTGTGTCTTCAAGTCAGAAGAGTAGGATGGCAAAGCAGATGAAGCTGTAGGCAGCATGGGTCTCAAACCATGTTAAGCGTTAAGGTTTACATCCACTTCACAGGCTACTGTCGGGAAACAGGAATTTCTAACAAGCACTCTTAAAAATATATCTTATGTGCAATTTAAGTATGTTACACTCCAACACAAAACATTTAAAGATTTGAAAAGTTTCTACTGTAGTACCCGCCAAGCTTGGCATCAGCTAAATGGCTAATATTGTTTTTAAAGATGTGAAGTACATCTATTTTTTTTAGAAGGAAAGACAAGTTTTGAAGGGGCAATGGTATGCAACACAAAAACAATCATTTTTAGATCAGCATCATACACTTTATAATACACTCATATTTATACACAAATTCATGTTTACAAGTACAAAAGGCAAAGAATCTAAGCAACTGCATAAACTACATTCAATAGTTAATACTGTTGTCCCCATTCCCTATTTTCTAAATCCAGAAAAAAACTGTAAATGCTGTCCCCATACGGGGACGTCTCTTTTAGAAGTTGGAGACTGTCTGTAGTTCTGCACATGTCTGGGTTTCCACAGAACTGAACTGAGACTCCATGGTGTTCCAGGCCAAATCGGCTAGCAGGAAGTCATCCATGGCTGTTTGAGTTTCATTGCTGGTGAAAAACAAACTCCCCAGGGTTTCAAAACAGGAATTCATGGTTTGTGTTTCTGTACTGTTCAACTGAACTTTGCTTTCTAGAGCAGGTAGGTTTTTGGTGGAAGTCCCTTCTGTTTGGGTTTCTGTGTCAGATGAATCAGTGCTCATGGAGAAGCTGGAGTGTTTCAGAATACTGCCCAGAGGCAGATGAGGGCTGCTGTCTAAAAAGAAGTTTAAGTCTGTCTGTGTCTGTGTATCAAACATTTCAAGGCCTAAGAAGTTGGCATTTCCCCTACAACTGTAGGACTGAGCAGAGGTGTCTGCAAGTAAAAAGTCAGTTTGGGTCTCGATGTCCAGGGATTCCAAGACTGGTTCAGTGTTCATATTGCTGAGTTCACTCTCTTCCGTTTGAGTTTGGATATTTGAGGCTGAAAAGAACTCTTCGATATCAAAATCTATTCCGGGATTTTGTGTCGGGCCAGATGAGAGCTGTGTGTCGGGTTCAGTGTTTGTGTCAGACAGAAGACTGCGATTATCCAACGTCTGACCTGGCAGGTTACTTGACAAGATGTTTTCTAAATCACTTAATAAATCTATGGTTTGGGTCTGATTATCTGTCATGTTTTGTGAAGGAAGAATACTATTCTGCTCATTGAAGTTTATAATTGATGCAGATTTCTCAATATCTTGATTTAAAGTCTTAGGGTCATTCTGAGATAACAATCCATGAGTTATAGTATCTGCTACCAAACTGTTGCTTATAATACTGTCTGTAGAAACCCTGTAGGATGAATGGACATTCTCAAAAATGTCCCCACACATTATTGCTTGGTCCATGTGTACCCCGTCATCTGTGGAACTTTGCACTCCACTGGTTTGCGTTTCTCTGGAGATCCCACCTGACTGGAAACAATCATCTAAAAAAGCATCGGTCTGAGCAGCTATAGATGAAGTTACTTTAGAACTAGGTAACAATGTTTGAGTATGAACACTAATGGGAAGTGAAACTTGAGAACCAAATGTCAAATCAGTTTGAGAACAAGACGATACGGAGGAGTCTGGGGAAGCCCACTGGGCAGAAGGCAGGAAGCTTGGTGAGCTGTAAGACAGATCTGTCTGCACGTTGATGGAAGAAATGCTGTGCTTCTGACATGTGTTCCCTAGTTGTTGTAAAGAAGGAGGTGGACTTTTACCCAAGTTCACCTGAACACCTGTACTGACTGGCTCGACAGCAATGGGATTCACAATTTTGGGGAGAGGCAGGCTCTCCTTAAGAGAGCAAGCCTCTGAATCTAGGCCGAGGATCAGGGTTCCAATGGACAAGGGGAGTAAGTGAACGGCGCCCATGGCAGAGCCCTGGTGATCCACACCCACTACCACAGGCTGGGCCAAAGAGTCGGCTGTAGTGGGCACAAAGACAGGCACAGGAGAAAACTGCATCACAGGCAATTTAACCAAAGCCACTTTGGGCTTTGGTAAAAGCAGCTTCTGAGGGTATCTTGGAGGTGTTTTAAGAGTCTGTTTTCTGGCATTAGAGCTGCAAGAGTCTTCAAAGGAAGCCACTACCTTTATTTCCGAAGTTTCTAATTCTTGAGTGTCTGGTCTAGAAGTTGGTTTATTGATCAATGATTCAACAGTCTTTTTTGACAACTTCTGGTTGTTTGTGGAGTTCTCCATTTTCCTTTTCTTACTAGGTGGATCCCTGTGCTCAGCAGGGATCTCATGGCCAGTTCGGTAGATGTGTGACTGCAAGGCAGTTCTGCTGGCATAAGGACAGCCACATGTGCACTGGAAGGTCTTGCCACAATCCTCTGCATGTCTTTTCAAGTCCCATTCAGTACCGTAAGAATTGCTGCACTTACTACATTTATGCTTCTTTTCAGCATGCATTTTCATAAAGTGCTGTTTTACAAGAGAGAATTGAGAAAATGGTCTGTCAGGGCCTCTGGGGCATCCTTCAATTGGACAACAGTAGAATTTCGGTACAGTTTTCAAATCTTTCCTTATTGTTGGATTTACTATGCCGTCCTGCAGGCGGTGGCTCTTGACCAGGTGCATGTTGAGCGCGGGGCTGTTGGGCAGGATCTTGCCGCAGCCGCGCACGGTGCACAAGATGTTGGTGCGCACGGCCCGGGACAGCTCGCTCACCGACGGCTGGATCAGCTCCCGGGCAGGCAGCGCTGGAGATGCGGGCTGCTGCCTCGCCGCTGCGGGCCGCGGTCGGCTGCCCCTCAGCCGTCCCGGGGGACCCCAAGGACCCGAGGCGGCGGCGGCTCCCCTCGCGGCCGCCGGGACGGCCGGGACGCCCGAGACGCCCGAGGTGCCCGAGCCCAGAGCCGCGGGCCCCGCCGCCGCCGCCGCCTCAGAGGCCGCCATGGCTCCCACACGGCGGCAAGACCGAGCTCGCAGGCCCCGCCCTCCACCGCAGCCACTCGAATGAGTGTTTTTATTTCGCCACATCCTTTCTAACACTTGAAAGGATTTTTAATGCTAGCCATTCTAGTGGGTGTAAAATAGTATCTCATTGTGGTTTTGATTTGCATTTCCTGATGGCTAATGAAGTTGAGCATCTTTTCATATGCATTTTGGCCATTTGTATATCTTCTTTGGATGAATGTCTATTCAAATCTTTTGTGCATTTTTAATTAGGTTTTCTTTTGTTGTTGACTTGAAGGATTGCTTTATATATTCTGGATATTAAACTCTTATCGGACATGTGGTTTCTAAATATTTTCTCCCATTGTTTAGGATCCATTTTATTTTCATGATAAAGTTCTTTGAGGCATAAAAGATTTTAATTTTGATGAGGTTCCATTTATCTATATTTTCTTTTATTGCACGTGCTTTTGGTGTAAAGTCTAACAAACCATTGCCTAATGCAAAATCATGAAGATGTTTCCCTACATAGTCTTCTGGGAGTTTTACAGTTATGGTTTTTATATTTAGGTCTTTGATTCATTTTGAGTTGATTTTTGTATATGGGGTGAAGTAGGGGTCCATCTTCAATCTTTTGCATTTAAAATCCGGCACCATTTGTTTAAGAGACTATTCTTTCCCTGTTGAGTAGTCTTTGCCAACTTGTCAAAAATCAGTTGGCTATAAATGTGAGGGTTGATTCATGAACTCTCAATTTGATTTCATTGGTCTATATGTCTCTCTTCATGTCAGTATCATACTGTTTTGATTACTGTGGCTTTGTAATAAGTTTTAAGATCAGGTAGTGTGAATCCTCCAATATTGTTCTTGGTTTTCAAGATGGCTTTGGCTATTCAGGGCCCCGTAGTTTTCCATATAAATTTGATCATTGGCTTTTCCATTTTTGGAAAGAAGGCTTTTGGAATTCTTACCGGGATTTCATTGAATCTGTAAATTGCTTTGGGTAGAATTGACATCTTAATGATGTTTAGTCTTCCAGTGCATGAACATGGAATATCCTTCCATTTATTTAGGTCTTTTTTTAAATTTCTTTCAGCAATGTTTTGTAGTTTTCCATGTTCAAGTCTTTTACACCCTTGGTTAAATTTATTCCTAGATATTAGATTCTTTTGCTATTGTAAATGGAATTTTTTCTTGATTTCTTCTTCAGATTGTTCATTAGTAGGGTATAGAAACACTACTGATTTTTGAGTGTTGGTCTTATACCTTGACACTTTGCTGCATTAATTATTAGCTATAGGATTTTCTTGTGGATTTTATAGGATTTTCTGTAAATAGGATCATGCCATTTACAAGTAAGGAAAGTTTTACTTCTTTCTTTCCAATTTTAATGCTTTTTATTTCTTTATCTTGCCAAATTGCTCTGGCTAGAACTTACAGTAAAATGTTGAATAACAATATTGGCATTGGGCATCCTTGTCTTGTTCCTGATCTTAGACCCAAAGCTTTCAATCTTTCACCATTGAGTATGAGGCTAGCTGTGGATTTTTCTTATATTCCCTTTATCATGTTGAGGAAATTTCCCTCTATACCTAGTTTTCTAAGTGTCTTTTTCAAGAAGGGGTGCTAGATTGTCTCAAATGCCTTTTCTGCATCGACAGAAATGATCATGCAGTTTTTTCCTTCACTCTGTTAATGTGGTATATTACATGTATTGATTTTCTTTTGTTGAACAACCCTTGCATACCTGGGATGAATTCCACTTGATTATGGTGTGTAATTATTCAAATGTGCTAGTATTTGTTTTGCTAGTATATTTTGCTGAGGATTTTTGCACCTATATTCATAATAGATATTGTTTTGTAATTTTCTTTTCTTGTGGCATATTTATCTGGCTGTGGTATGAGAGTGATGCTGGCCTAATAGATTGAGTAAGGGAGTGTTCTATCCACTTCAATTTTTTGGAAGTGTATGAACAGGATTGTTAATTATTCTTGCAATGTTTGGTAGAATTCCACTGTGAAGCCACTTTGGGAGGTTTTTGATGACTGACTGAATCTCTTTACTAGTTACTGGTTTGTTGAGATCTTCAATTTCTCCTTGAGTCAGTGTAGGTAGTTTGGGTGTTGCTAGGAATTTGTCTATTTGCTCTACGTTTTCTAATTTGTGGGTGTACAGTTGTTCATAGTATACTCTTACAGTCCTTTTTATTTCATTGGGATTGGTAGTATGTCCCACTTTTCATTTTTGATTACAGTTATTTGTGTTCTCTCCCTTTTTTTCTTTGTCTAGCTAAAGGTTTGTCCATTTTATTGATCTTTTTAAAGAATCAACGTTTGGTTTCCTTGATTTTTCTCTATTGTTCTTTAATCACTATTTCATTTACCTTCATTCTAATCTTGTTATTTTCTTCCTTCTGCTTGCTTCGGGTTTAGTTTGCTCTTCTTTTTCTAGTTCTTGCACTTTTTAGGTAAATTCTCTTTTCTAATGTAAGCATTTAGAACTATAAATTTCCCTCTGAGCACTGCCTTTGCTGTATCCCGTAAGTTTTGGTAAGTTGTATTTTCACTTTCATTTGTGTGCTTGTTTGAATATATTATGTACCCCACGAAAGCCATGTTCTTTTAATCCAGTCTGGTGGGGGCAGACCTATTGTGGGTGGGATCTTTTGATTAGGTCCTTTCCATGGAGATGTGACCCACCCAATTGTGGGTGAGACCTTTTGATTAGATTATTTTCATGGAGATGTGATCCTACCCTTTCAAGGTTGGTCTTAATTAGTTTACTGGAGTCCTTTAAGAGAGATATTTTGGAGATAGCCATTGAGACCAGAACCAGGAGAGAAGCTAAGAGATGAAATCCAGAGTTTGACCAGTATTCCTGTTTGCTAATGCTGTCATTTGGCAAAATACCAGAAATGGATTGGCTTTTATAAAGGGGGTTTATTTGGTTACAAAGTTACAGTCTTAAGGCCATAAAAGTGTCCAAGGTAAGGCATCAACAATAGGGTACCTTCGCTGGAGAAATGCCATTGGCATCTGGGAAACCTCTGTTAGCTGGGAATGTACATGGCTGGCGTCTGCTTGCTTGTAGGTTGCATTTCAAAATGGCGTTCTCCAAAATGTCTCTAAGCTGCAGCTTCTCAGGGCAAACTCTGGGCTAGTACCTCCAAAGCATCAGCAAAACTCTGCTTTCAATGGCCGTCTTCAAAATGTCTCTGTAAGTTGCAGCAGCAAGCTCCTTCTGTCTGAGCTCTTATATAGGGCTCTGGTAAAACAATCAAAGCCCATGCTGAATGGGGGGGGGCATGCCTCCATGGAAATTATCTGATCAGAGTTAATCACCTACAGTTGGGTGGTCACATCTCCATGGAAACAACCTAATCCAAAGGTTCCAACTTGATCAGCACTAATATGTCTGCCCTCACAAGATTTCATCAAGGAACATGGCTTTTTCTGGGGTACATAATATATATAAACCAATACATCTGGGGAAGCTAAGAGAGGATCACCCCCCCGCCCCCAGATGCTTAGAGAGAAACAAGCAAGGACTCACAGGAGCTAAGAGAGAGAAGCTAAGACAGAAGCCCAGAGACATTAAGGAGAACACAATGGAAGCCAGAGGCTACCCACAGGAGAGGCCCAGCAGACTTCGCTATGTGCCTTCCCATGTGACAGGAACTCCAGATGCCATCGGCCTTTCTTCAGTGAAGGTATCTTCTTGTTGATGCCTTAGTTTGGACATTTTTTGGCCTTAGATCTGTAAATTTGTAACCTAATAAAACGCTTTATAAAAGCCAATCCTTTTCTGGTATTTTGTTCCGGTAGCTTTAGCAAACTGAACAGTTTGCCTCAAGATACTTCTTAATTTCCCTTGTGATTTATTCTTTAACCCATTAGTTGTTTAAGAGTATGTTGTTTTACTGACTCATTATGTAGTTCTTTTTAGTTTCTAGTGTATTAGACTAGCCTGAAGGAAATACCTGATAATGCTTTGATCTTTGATAATGATTGTATAACTATATAGCTTTTATTTTGTCACCATGTGATTGTAAAAACTTTGGTACTGACAACCCCCTCATCCAGTGTGTGGGTAGATGAATAATAAAATAAAGACATGCATGAAAAAAAAAACATAAAAAAGATATGTTGTTTAATTTCTACATATTTGTGAATTTTCCATTTCTCCCTCTGTTATTTCTAGCTTAATTCCATTTTAGTCAGAGAAGAAACATTGTATTATTTCAATATTTCTAAATTGTTGAGGCTTGTTTTGTGACCTAAGATGTGGTCTATCCCATAGAGTTATTCATGTGCACTTGAGAAAAAATTTGTATCCTGTTCCTGTTGAGTGAAGTGTTCTATAAGTGTCTGGTAGGTCTAGTTGATTTAGAGTATTGTTCAAGTCTTCTCTTCCTTACTGTTCTGCTATCTAGATATTCTATACATTATTGAAAGTGGTGTAATAAAGTCTCCTATTAATGTAGAACCATCTATTTTTCCCTTCAAATCTGTCAATATTTGCTTCATATATTTTGGGGCTCTGCTATTAGGTGCAGACATAGTTATAATTGTTATGTCTTCTTATTGATCCCTTTATCAGTAGATAATGACTGTCTCTGTCTATAGTAACAGTTTCTTACTTGACATCTATTTTATGTGACATTAGTATAACTACCTCAGCTCTCTTTTGGTTACTAATTGCATTGTGTATAAATATATATCTTTGAAATTTAGAAACAAATTTTATTTAAGATCTGAAATATAATTCCTAAAATACTAACTTTTCCAGAAAACCATGGCTACACAATAATGCATTGCCTCTATCATGTTAGAACATGCATTAGACTCAATTACAAAAACCATGATACAAACCACCATATTTCAACAATATGAGCAAAGATTCATTGCCTAAGGAACAACATAGATGACTCTCAGAGGACGGGCTGTTTTACTTCAAGCACCATTAAAAAAAAAGAGCATAAATGCATGGGGTTTTGGGTATATACATCAAGTTGAACTTTGGCAGTAAGAATCAGGGCATTTTTGTCATGTAGCATTAATACAAATTAGAAAATTATGTCAAGCAGTGTAATATAATACAACACGGCATTCAAGCAATGTCAACTAGGCAATAAAATATTCTACTGGCAGTTTTTTCTTTGTTTAAATTACTGCATACACTGGTAGCAACTCTGAAATGAGAAAAGTAGCTTGCAATCCTTTTAATTTCTATTCAAAACAAAACAGAAAAGAAATTTAAACATAGTCCCTGTCATACATTAAGGATTTTGAAGAACATCAATTATGCAGGAAAAAGACTAGGGACAAAAGAGAGCATTTATAGACACCCAGATAAAACAGTGAGTGGTCAATTGACCCTCACAGAGCTTTGCACTGATACTCAGCAGAAGCCACCTTGTAATCACTGGCAGTAAACAGAGTGGCAGCATTCTTCGCCAGAAATTTTAGGAAATCATGCAAGGAGCTGAATAATAATGCAAGGCTCTTCTCGTCAAAGGGCGTATAGGCCAACATTTCTCCGATTCTCACAAATAATCTCAGTAGGTGTGGCGCTCCATAAACCTGGGACATCAGTTCATCAGGATGAGCCGCGAGGATTTCAGCATACTGGGGCTTCTCAAATTTGTAGAGCAGCTGAGTTCCCAAGGTCACGTTGAAATATTCTTTTATTCCTGCCACGACTTCATTAACTGCATATTCTTCATTATCGTGGTTTCCTTGAGATTTCTTGCAGTTTGCATATTCTTCCAGAATGGCATCTGCGTTTTTCTTAGCCGGAAGCTGAAATAACTGCTTCTGATTGGTAACTAAGTCCCAGTCCTCTACAAGCCATGGTTTTAGTTCTTCAGGAATCTCCACTTTAACTTCCATTTTATTCTTCAATGCCTCTTTATTTTCACCAGTGCAGTCTGCCCGGGTCCTTTTCTTCTGAGGTGGCTGAGGTGGTTCGCTGGTACCGCCACTATCTCCGTTTTCAGGGGTCTTCTGCTCGTTCGTTCTTGTGTTCCTTACGGATCCGGAAGGAGGGCTCTCAGCAGAACAACGCCCCCAACTGCCCGGAAGTGCTGGTTCAAGATTCTTCTGCTGCGGACCAGCTCTCTTCTTTTCCAGTGAAGCCCCTCTCATCTTACTTCTCGGCATGCTCCTTCTAGTTGGCTTTTTGAAGTTGTCTTCTGCAGATTGTAGTCCATGAGGTTGAGAACCCTGCTTTCTGGAACTCATTCAATCCTGTTTTTATTCCAACCAATAATCTTCCTCTTCCGTGTCCAAGAACTCCTAGTACTTTCCCAGCCGGAATCTCACAGATGTTCTGGGAGGTCTGGAAGGATGAGGTTGGAAACACAACCTGGAAAGCAGATGTCCAAGATACTGTAATCAGGAATCAGGGATGGTTCTGCAATCAGTATCAGATCTTCTGATCCTTCCGTTCAGTGAACTTTGCTTTTCAGATGGTGACCTAAAACGAGAATCCAGCTCTTCCCACCAGGAGATCAGTGATTGCCGCCATTCCTCCAACTGCCAAACTAAAATGAGGTTTCTTTGGCAACTGATCTCTGTAGGCAGACACGTCACCTTGGAGGCGGGCCTAAGTCCTTCAGCCAATCGCATTCGAGTTGTCTAAGTTTTAGAATGTTTAGTAACCAAATGAATGGCGGAAGACCACCACGTCAGCAACAACACTGCACCGCAGTAAAGGGGGGCATTGTATATTTTTTTCCGATCCTTTCACTTTCAACCTATTTATGTCTTTGAATTTAAGGTGAGTTTCTTGTAAACAGCATATAGTTGAGTTATGCTTTTTTATCCATTCTGCCTATCTCTGCCTTTTGACGAGAGTTTAATTTATGTACATTTAAAGTCACTACTCGTATTTGAATTTTTTTGTATCTTATTTCCTTCTGAATAAATTTTTCGTATATTTTCTTTGTGTTTACCATGGGATTTAGACTTTAGCACCCTAAATATATAGCAATCATATTTGATTTGATGCCAACTTTGCTTCAGTAGTATATACATATACTGTTCCTATACCCTTCCATCCCTCCACTTTTTCTGTACTTGTTACAAATTATATCTTTGTACAGAAAATGCCTAAAACCATAGATTTATCATTACTCTAATGCATTTACTTTTTAGCACCTAGAAAGTAAGAATTCATGTTACATACTAAAAAATACAATACAAAAGTGCTGGCATTTATAATTACCCATGTGGTTACTTTTGTTGGAGGTCTTTATTTCTTTATACAGCTTTGAACCATTGTCTAGTGTCTGAAGAATTACCTTTAGTATTGCTTGTAGGGCTGGTTTAGTGGTAATGAACTCCCTAGCTTTTGTTTACCTGGGAATGTCTTTAATCTCACCCTCACTTTTATTTCTTTTAACGCAATTTTTTGTTTTTTTTTTTGTTTTGATTCTGTAGATTTTATTGAGATAAATTCACACACCATACAAAATGCATCCATAGTGTACAATCAGTGGCTCACAGTATCATCACATAGTTGAACATTCCTCACAATAATCACTTTTAGAACATTTTGATTTCTCCAGGAAGATAAAAAGAAAAGAAAAAAGAGAGAAAACCCAAAGCATCCCATACCCCTTATCCCCCCTCCAATCATTGATCCCTAGTATTGGTGTGGTACATTTGTTATTGTTGATGAAAGAATATTAAGATATTACTGTGAACTTTGGTCCATAGTTTGTAAAAGGTGCATTTTTTTCTCATACACCACTCTATTATTAATTCCTTGTTATAGTTTTATACACTTGTTCTAGTTCTTGGAGGAAATTTTTTATATTTGTACTGTTAATCACAGTCATCATCCACCACAAGATTTACTGAGTTATATAGTCCCATATTTTACCCTCTGACTATCCTTCTGGCGACATACTTGACTCTAAACGTCCCCTATGATCCACATTCAGACACAGTTCAGCACTGTTAATTTTTTTTTTTTTTTTTTTTTTTTACAAAACAAATCGTACTTTCGATTGTTTACAGTACCATTACATAGTTGTACATTCATCACCTAAATCAATCCCTGACACCTTCATTAGCACACACACAAAAATAACAAGAATAATAATTAGAGTGAAAAAGAGCAATTGAAGTAAAAAAGAACACTGGGTACCTTTGTCTGTTTGTTTCCTTCCCCTATTTTTCTACTCATCCATCCATAAACTAGACAAAGTGGAGTGTGGTCCTTATGGCTTTCCCAATCCCATTGACACCCCTCATAAGCTACATTTTTATACAACTGTCTTCGAGATTCATGGGTTCTGGGTTGTAGTTTGATAGTTTCAGGTATCCACCACCAGCTACCCCAATTCTTTAGAACCTAAAAAGGGTTGTCTAAAGTGTGCGTAAGAGTGCCCACCAGAGTGACCTCTCGGCTCGTTTTGGAACCTCTCTGCCACTGAAGCTTATTTCATTTCCTTTCACATCCCCCTTTTGGTCAAGAAGATGTTCTCCGTCCCACGATGCCGGGTCTACATTCCTCCCCGGGAGTCATATTCCACGTTGCCAGGGAGATTCACTCCCCTGGGTGTCTGATCCCACGTAGGGGGGAGGGCAGTGATTTCACCTTTCAAGTTGGCTTAGCCAGAGAGAGAGGGCCACATCTGAGCAACAAAGAGGCATTCAGGAGGAGACTCTTAGGCACATTATAGGGAGGCCTAGCCTCTCCTTTGCAGCAACCCACAACCGTCTTCCCAAGGGTAAAACTTATGGTAGAGGGCTCAACCCATCAAACCACCAGTCCCCTATGTCTGTGGTCATGTTAGCAACCATGGAGGTGGGGTAGGCGAATACCCCTGCATTCTCCACAGGCTCCTCAAGGGGGCACTACATCATTTTTTTTTCCTTGTTTTTCTTTCTTTTTTTTTTTTTTTTTTAACTTTCCCTTCTTTTTTTTTTTTTTTTTTTAACTTTCCCTTCTTTTTTTTTTAAAAGCAATATTAACAGAAATTTTTATTTTATACTTAGTTCCAAAAGTACAAAGGTTGGTCTGTAAGTCAAATGTCCTGGGAGGAAAAGGCCCTTTAAAAGTTCTTTGAAATGACATCCAGATAGTGTTTTTTTTTTTTTTTTTTTTTTTTTTTCTTTTTAATCATCATTTTATTGAGATATATTCACATACCACGCAGTCATACAAAACAAATTGTACTTTCGATTGTTTACAGTACCATTACATAGTTGTACATTCATCACCTAAATCAATCCCTGACACCTTCATTAGCACACACACAAAAATAACAAGAATAATAATTAGAGTGAAAAAGAGCATTTGAAGTAAAAAAGAACACTGGGTACCTTTGTCTGTTTGTTTGCTTCCCCTACTTTTCTACACATCCATCCATAAACTAGACAAAGTGGAGTTTGGTCCTTATGGCATTCCCAATCCCACTGTCACCCCTCATAAGCTACATTTTTATACAACTGTCTTCGAGATTCATGGTTCTGGGTTGTAGTTTAATAGTTTCAGGTATCCACCACCAGCTACCCCAATTCTTTAGAACCTAAAAAAGGTTGTCTAAAGTGTGCGTAAGTGCCCACCAGAGTGATCTCTCGGCTCGTTTGGAATCTCTCTGCCACTGAAGCTTATTTCATTTCCTTTCACATCCCCCTTTTGGTCAAGAAGATGTTTTCCATCCCACGATGCCGGGTCTACATTCCTCCCCGGGAGTCATATTCCACGTTGCCAGGGAGATTCACTTCCCTGGGTGTCTGATCCCACGTAGGGGGGAGGCAGTGATTTCACCTTTCAAGTTGGCTTAGCCAGAGAGAGAGGGCCACATCTGAGCAACAAAGAGGCATTCAGGAGGAGACTCTTAGGCACAAATACAGGGAGGCCTAGCCTCTCCTTTGCAGCAACCGTCTTCCCAAGGGTAAAACTTATGGTAGAGGGCTCAACCCATCAAACCACCAGTCCCCTATGTCTGTGGTCATGTTAGCAACCATGGAGGTGGGGTAGGCGAATACCCCTGCATTCTCCACAGGCTCCTCAAGGGGGCACTACAACTTTTTTTTTTTTTTTTTCCTTGTTTGTCTTTTTTCTTTTTTCTTTTTTTTTTAACTTTCCCTTCTTTTTTAATCAACTGTATGAAAAAAAGTTAAAAAGAAAACAAACATACAATAAAAGAACATTTCAAAGAGACCATAACAAGGGAGTAAGAAAAAGACAACTAACCTAAGGTAACTGCTTAACTTCCAACATGTTCCTACTTTACCCCAAGAAAGTTACATAATATAGCAACATTTCAGTGAACTTGTTCCTACTGTATCCATCAGAAATTAACAGACCATAGTCATTTCTGGGCATCCCCAGAACGTTAAATAGCTTATCTGTTCTTCTTGGATTATTGTTCCCCCTTCCTTAATTGCTCTCTACTGCTAGTTCCCCTACATTCTACATTATAAACCATTTGTTTTACATTTTTCAAAGTTCACATTAGTGGTAGCATATAATATTTCTCTTTTTGTGCCTGGCTTATTTCGTTCAGCATTATGTCTTCAAGGTTCATCCATGTTGTCATATGTTTCACCAGATCGTTCCTTCTTACTGCCGCGTAGTATTCCATCGTGTGTATATACCACATTTTATTTATCCACTCATCTGTTGAAGGACATTTGGGTTGTTTCCATCCATCTCTGGCAATTGTGAATAATGCTGCTATGAACATTGGCGTGCAGATATCTGTTCGTGTCACTGCTTTCCGATCTTCCGGGTATATACCGAGAAGTGCAATCGCTGGATCGAATGGTAGCTCTATATCTAGTTTTCTAAGGAACTGCCAGACTGACTTCCAGAGTGGCTGAACCATTATACAGTCCCACCAACAATGAATAAGAGTTCCAATTTCTCCACATCCCCTCCAGCATTTGTAGTTTCCTGTTTGTTTAATGGCAGGCATTCTAACCGGTGTTAGATGGTATCTCATTGTGGTCTTAATTTGCATCTCTCTAATAGCTAGTGAAGCTGAACATTTTTTCATGTGTTTCTTGGCCATTTGTATTTCCTCTTCAGAGAACTGTCTTTTCATATCTTTTGCCCATTTTATAATTGGGCTGTCTGTACTATTGTCATTGAGTTGTAGGATTTCTTTGTATATGCAAGATATCAGTCTTTTGTCAGATACATGGTTTCCAAAAATTTTTTCCCATTGAGTTGGCTGCCTCTTTACCTTTTTGAGAAATTCCTTTGAGGTGCAGAAACTTCTAAGCTTGAGGAGTTCCCATTTATCTATTTTCTCTTTTGTTGCTTGTGCTTTGGGTGTAAAGTCTAGGAAGTGGCCTCCTAATACAAGGTCTTGAAGATGTTTTCCTACATTATCTTCTAGGAGTTTTATGGTACTTTCTTTATATTGAGATCTTTGGTCCATTTTGAGTTAATTTTTGTGTAGGGGGTGAGGTAGGGGTTCTCTTTCATTCTTTTGGATATGGATATCCAACTCTCCCAGCCCCATTTGTTGAAAAGACCATTATGGCTCAGTTCGGTGACTTTGGGGGCCTTATCAAAGATCAGTCGGCCATAGATCTGAGGGTCTATCTCTGAATTCTCAATTCGATTCCATTGATCTATATGTCTATCTTTGCCAGTACCATGCTGTTTTGGCAACTGTGGCTTTTAATAAGCTTCAAAGTCAGGGAGTGTAAGTCCTCCCACTTCGTTTTTCTTTTTTAGAGTGTCTTTAGCAATTCGAGGCATCTTCCCTTTCCAAATAATTTGATAACTAGCTTTCTCAAGTCTGCAAAGTAGGTTGTTGGAATTTTGATTGGGATTGCATTGAATCTGTAGATGAGTTTGGGTAGAATTGACATCTTAATGACATTTAGCCTTCCTATCCATGAACATGGAATATTTTTCCATCTTTTAAGGTCCCCCAATTTCTTTTAGTAGAGTTATGTAGTTTTCTTTGTATAGGTCTTTTACATCTTTGGTTAAGTTTATTCCTAGGTATTTGATTTTTTAGTTGCTATTGAAATGGTATCTTTTTCTTGAGTGTCTCTTCAGTTTGTTCATTTCTAGCATATGAAACATTACTGACTTATGTGCATTAATCTTGTATCCCCTACTTTGCTAAATTTGTTTATTAGCTCTAGTAGGTGTATCGTTGATTTTTCAGGGTTTTCTAGATATAAGATCATATCATCTGCAAACAATGACAGTTTTACTTCTTCTTTTCCAATTTGGATGCCTTTTATTTCTTTGTCTTGCCGGATTGCCCTGGCTAGCACTTCCAGCACAATGTTGAATAACAGTGGTGACAGCGGGCATCCTTGTGTTGTTAAATTTATTGAGGCTTGTTTTATGTCCCAGCATATGATCTATTCTGGAGAAAGTTCCGTGAGCACTAGAAAAGTATGTGTATCCTGGTGATTTGGGATGTAATGTCCTGTAGATGTCTGTTAAATCTAATTCATTTATCAGATTGTTTAGGTTTTCAATTTCCTTATTGGTCTTCTGTCTGGTTGACTATCTATAGGAGAGAGTGATGTGTTGAAGTCTCCACAATAATTGTGGAAACATCAATTGCTTCCTTTAGTTTTGCCAGTGTTTCTCTCATGTATTTTGTGGCACCTTGATTGGGTGCATAGACATTTACGATTGTTATTTCTTCTTGCTGAATTGCCCCTTTTATTAGTATGTAGTGGCCTTCTTTGTCTCTCAAAACATCCCTGCATTTGAAGTCTATTTTATCTGAGATTAATATTGCTACACCTGCTTTCTTTGGCTGTAGCTTGCATGAAATATTTTTTTCCATCCTTTCACTTTCAGTTTCTTTGTGTCCCTGGTTGTAAGATGAGTCTCTTGTATGCAACATATTGATGGTTCATTTTTTTTTGATCCATTCTGCGAATCTATATCTTTAATTGGGGAGTTTAATCCATTTACATTCACGTTATAACCGTGAAGGCATTTCTTGAATCGGCCATCTTATCCTTTGGTTTATGTTTGTCATATTTTTCCCTCTCTCTATTAATATCCTTTATTGTACCCATACCGAACCTCTTTAGTACTGAACCTTTCTCCAAGTCTCTCTGTCCTGTCTTTGTTCTCTGTCTGTAGGGCTCCCTTTAGTATCTCCAGTAGGGCAGGTCTCTTGTTATCAAATCTCTCTCAGCATTTGTTTGTCTGTGAAAAATTTAAGCTCTCCCTCAAATTTGAAGGAGAGCTTTGCTGGATAAAGTATTCTTGGCTGGAAATTTTTTCTCTCAGAATTTAAATATATCGTGCCACTGCCTTCTTGCCTCCATGGTGGCTGCTGAGTAGTCACTACTTAGTCTTATGCTGTTTCCTTTGTATGTGGTGAATTGCTTTTCTCTTGCTGCTTTCAGAACTTGCTCCTTCTCTTCGTGTTTGACAGTGTGATCAGTATATGTCTCGGAGTGGGTTTATTGGATTTATTCTATTTGGAGTTCGCTGAGCATTTATGATTTGTGTATTTATGTTGTTTAGAAGATTTGGGAAGTTTTCCCCAACAATTTCTTTGAATACTCTTCCTAGACCTTTACCCTTTTCTTCCCCTTCTGGGACACCAATGAGTCTTATATTTGGACGTTTCATATTATCTATCATATCCCTGAGGTCCATTTCGATTTTTTCAATTTTTTTCCCCATTCTTTCTTTTATGTTTTCATTTTCCATTCTGTCATCTTCCATGTCACTGATTCGTTGTTCAATTTCCTCTAGTCTTGTACTATGAGTGTCCAGAATCTTTTTAATTTGGTCAACAGTTTCTTTAATTTCCATAAGATCATCCATTTTTTTATTTAGTCTTGCAATGTCTTCTTTATGCTCTTCTAGAGTCTTCTTGATTTCCTTTATATCCCGTACTGTGGTCTCATTGTTCATCTTTAGTTCTTTGAGTAGCTGCTCTAGGTGCTGTGTCTCTTCTGGTCTTTTGATTTGGGTGCTTGGGCTTGGGTTATCCATATCGTCTGGTTTTTTCATATGCTTTATAATTTTCTGTTGTTTTTGGCCTGGTGGCATTTGCTGAACTTGATAGGGTTCTTTTAGGGTTTGTAGACCTATTGAAATCCTTATCTCTAGTTTATCAGATCTACAGCTTCGTGGAGTACACTTTCTCTAACTAACCAGCAGGTGGCGTCCACGAGCCACCTGTTCTCCACAAGCCAGTTCTCCCCTGCTTAGCCTTTTTGGTGAGTGGGGGAGTGAGTCTTGTGGGGCCCAATTGGTGTACCAAGCTTGCGTGTGTAGTTGGTGTTGCCTGCCCTGTATGTGGGGCTTGTTTCTGGGCAGTCGGGGAGGGGGGGTGGCCCTAACAATCAAATCTCCCTGGTGATCCTAGAGTTTTAAAGCTGCTGCAATAGTCTAATCCTTCAATTCAGTCCTGCCACAGTTTGTCTCTGCCACTGATCCACAAGTCCTTGGTATTGGCGTATGGCTCCTGAGACTTGCAAGTGGGCCCCTCTTCCAGGCTGTGCTCCCCGGGTCCTCTGTTGAGGGATGACTGTGCTATGTCACAGGTGAGTGCCGTCCCCCCAGGGCAGTTCTGGGCTGCTGGGCTGTGTAGGGAGGCTCCCAGTCTGCTCAAATGATGGCTGAATGGGGCTTTGTTAATTCACACTGCTCCACCTTCCCAACTCTGGGACAATCAGCTGAGGTTGCAGGGAAGGCTAATGTCCACGCCCAGTTTTGTGGTGTGTGCCTGTTATTTGAAGCACTTCCGTCACACTGGGTTGTCTGGGGCGGCTCTGGGCTATGGGGCTGGCGATGGGCAGGAGTGTTTCCTGTCCACCAGGATGGTGGCTGTGAGCGGACACCCCCCTTTTCTTGGGAAGTTGTCGTGTTTAGTGAATTTTCTCAGCCAGTGAATTATTGCCTTTTGTCTCAGAGCTCACTTAGTTCTGCTCTTGACTTGACGTGCCCAAATTGAAAGTCTCTGAAGCTTTCTGTATTGGACTTCTTAGAGTAATTGTTTTAGAAAAAGAAAAAAGGATTAAAAAAAAAAAAAGAAAAAAAAAAAGGGCCCTCCTCAGAGATCTAATGGGTTATTGAAATGCTAAGAGACAAAGCAACCAGGGCCATTAAGGAAAGGTCCACAGGGCAGAGAGATCAGCTTTTCTTCGGGATTTGCATATGCGCCTTAGGGCCTGAGCTCCGCCCTTCCCCTTTCTGTGTTCACCAGAACTCCAAAAATCCTCCGCTTTTATTTTGGAGTTTTTCGTGTTGTTTTTTTTTTTTTCTATGCCTGTCTCCTCTTTGCTGGGCTGGCTGCTCTCAGATTCTCTGGTGTCTGGTCTCAGTCTATCTATGGTTGGAGTCTGGATCAGTAGAATGAGTTTCCGATAAGAGCAGCCACTGCAGTTCTCCCTTCTCCTTCCCGGAGCTGACAGCCCCTCCTCCCACGGGACTGAGCCTGGCAGGGAGGGGCGCGGGTCCCCTGGCCGCAAAAACTTACAGATTTCGCTGATCTCAGCAGTTCGACGTGTTCATGAGTGTTGTATGAAGTATGCCCAAAGACAGATTGCTCTGTGGTGTCCAGTCCACGCAGTTCCTGGCTTTCTACCTACTTTCCTGGAGGAGTAACTAAAACATACAGCTCTCCAGTCTGCCATCTTGCCCCGCCTCTCCAGCACTGTTAATTATACTCACAATAATGTGCTACCATCACCTCTATTCATTTTCACTTATTTAAATTCAAGTTAGTTACAAATTCTGCACATCTTAAGCAACTGCTCCCCATTCTCTAGCCTCATTCTATCTCCTTGTAATCTATATGTTAGATTCTGTCCATGAGTTTACATAGTATACTTAGTTCATATTAGTGAGATCGTATATTATTTGTCCTTTTGTGTCTGGCTTATTTCACTCAACATAATGTTCTCAAGAGTTATCATTCTTTCTTGCTGCTGAATAATATTCCATCATCTGTATGTACCACATTTTGTTTATCTGTTCATTGATTGATGGACACTTGGATTGTTTCCATCTTTTGGGAATTGTGAATAATGCCATTATGAACATTGGTGTGCAAACATCTGTTTGAATCCCTGCATTCAATTCTTCTGGGTATATACTGAGTAGCAGGATTGCCAGATTGTAGGGCAACTCTATACTTAAGTTTGTGAGGAACCACCAAATCATCCTCCACAGTGGCTGTACCATTTTACATTCCCACCAGCAGTGAATAAGTGTTCCTATTTCTTCACATTCTCTCCAACACTTGTAGTTTCCTGTTTGTTTAATAATGGCTGTTCCAATAGGTGTGAAATTATATCTTATTGTGATTTTGATTTACATTTCCCTAATAGCTAGTGAGGATGAGCATCTTTTCATGTGATTTTTAGCCATTAGTATTTCTTCTTTGGAAAAATGTCTATTCGTGTCTTTTGCTCATTTTTCAATTTGGTTGTTTGTCTCCATTGTTGAATTGTAGGATTTCTTTGTATATTCTGGATATCAAACCCTGTTAGGTATGTGGTTTCCAGGTATTTTCTCCCATTGAGTTGGCTGCCTTTTCTCCCTTTTGACTATGTCCTTTGAAACAAAGAAATATTCTATTTTGAGGAGGTCCCATTTGTTTATTTTTTTTCTTTCATTGCTTGTGCTTTGGGTGTAGGTGTTAGGAAACTATTGCCTATCACTAGATCTTGAAGATGTTTCCCTACATTTTCTTCTAGGAGTTTTATGGTACTGTCTTTTATATTTAGGTCTTGGATCCCCTTTGTATTAATTTTTCTATAGGGTGTGAGATAGGGGTCCTCTTTCATTCTTTTAGATACGGATATCCAGTTCTCCCAGCACGATTTATTGAAGAGACTGTTCTATCCCGGTTGAGTGGGCTTGGGAGCCTTGTCAAAAATCAATTGATCATGGGCCTGCGGGTCTATTTCTGAACTGTCAATTCGATTCCAGTTATCAATATGTTGTTTTCCCCACTCTGGTTTTGTAGTATGCTTTAAAGTCAAGAAATGTGAGTCCTCCCATTTCATTCTTCTTTTTTAAGGTGGTTTTAGCTATTCAAGGTTCCTATGCTTCCAGATAAATTTGATAATTAGCTTTTCTATTTTTCAAAGTAGGCTGTTGAGATTTTGATCGGTATTGCATTGAAACTGTAGATCAATTTGGGTAGATTTGGCATCTTAATACATTTAGCCTTCCAATCCATGAACATGGAATGTTCTTCCATCTATTTAGGTCTTCTAAGCTTTTTTTTTTTTAGCAATGTTTTATAGTTTTCTATGTATTGGTCCTTTACATCCTTGGTTAAGTTTATTCCTAGATATTTTATTCTTTTAGTTGCTATTGTGAATGGAATTTTTTTCTTGATCACCTCCTTGGATAGTGTGCCAGTTTGGATGTATTATGTCTCCCCAAATGCCATGTTCTTTGGTACAATCTTGTGGGGGCAGACTTATTAGTGTTGATTAGATTGGAACCTTTTGATTGTTTCCATGGAGATGTGACCCACCCAACTGTGAGTGACACCTTTGATTAGGGTGTGACTTCTTGATTGAATGTTTCCATGGAAATGTGGCCCCATCCATTCAGCGTGGGTCTTGGATTTAATCACCGAAGTCCTATATAAGTACTCAGACAGATGGAGCTCACAGCTGCAGCTTAGAGAGACATTTTGGAGAATGCCATTTTGAAATGCAACCTTGGAGCAAGCAGACACCAGCCACATGCCTTCTCAGCTAACAGAGCTTTTCCAGACGCCATCAGTGTTCTTCATTGAAGGTACCCTACTGTTGATGCCTTTGTTTGGACATTTGCATGGCTATAAGACTGGGACTTTGTAACTAAATAAACTCCCTTTATAAAAGCCAATCCATTTCTGGTATTTTGCATAATGGCAGCATAAGCAAACTGGAACAGACAGCTTATTACTAGTGTATAGAAACTCTACTGATTTTTGCATGTTGACCTTGTATCCCTTCATTTTGTTGAACTCATTTATTAGCTCTAGTAGCTTTGTTCTGTTTTTTGGGGGAGACTTTCTATATATGTGATCATCTCATCTGCAAATAGGGAAAGCTTTACATCTTCATTTCCAATTTGGATGCCTTTTATTTCTTTTTTCTTGCATAATCGCTCTAGCTAGAACTTCTAGCACAATGTTAGATAACAGTGGGCATCCTTGTTTTGTTCCTGATCTTAAAGGGAAAGCTTTAAGTCTCTCAGTGTTGAGCAGGATGTTAGTTGTTGGTTTTTCTCATATTCCCTTTATCATGTTGAGGAAATTTCCTTCATTTCCTACTTTTGAATTGTTTTTATCAAGAAAGGATGTTGAATTTTGTCAGATTCCTTTTCTGCATCAAGTGAGGTGACCATGTAGTTTTTCCCCTTCATATTGTTAATGTGGTGTATTACATTAATTGATTTTCTTGTGTTGAAACATCCTTGCATACTTGGAATAAAACCCACTTGATCATGGTGTATAATTCTTTTAATGTGCTGTTGGATTTAATTTGCAAATATTTTGTTGAGTATTTTTGCATCTATATTCATTAGAGAGATTTGTCTGTATTTTCTTTCCTTGTAGTATCTTTATCATGCTATGGTATTAGCATGATTTTGGCCTCAAAGAATGAGTTAGGGAGTCTTCTTTCCTCTTCAATTTTTTGGAAGAGTTTGAGGAGGATTGGTATTAATTCTTCTTGGAATGATTGGTAAAATTCACCTGAGCCATCTGGTATTGGGTTTTTCTTTTTTGGGAGGTTTTGATGATTGATTTAATCTTTTTACTTGTGATTGGTTTGTTGAAGTCTTCTATTTCTTCTCAAATCAGTGTAGGTTGTTATGTGTTTCTAGGAAATTGTCCAATTCATCTAAGTCCTCTAGTTTGTTGGTGTACAATTGTTCATAGTATCCTCTTATGATGCTTTTTATTTCTTTTTAAAATTTCATTTATTTCTCATTTTTTATTGTTACCTTATAGTGTTACTGATATAAACTTTTTTTTTTACATTTTATTTTGAAATAAATTCAAAGTTATAGGGACAGTTGCAAAAACAATACAAACCCCATACACAGAACTCCAGCATTCCCTGACCCCCCCGATACCCCGATCCACTAACTTTAACATGTTGTCACACCGCTATTTCTTTCCCTCCCTCCCTCCCTCCCTCTCTCCCTATCATCCATCTTCTGTTGCTCTGTCTTCTGAACATATGAGAGCTAGCTGCACACATCCTTGAGCAAACACTATAATTAACATATACAGTTCCCATGAACAAGAACATTCTTTTATGCAATCCCATTAAGCGCAGCTAAGAAGTACAAGAGATTCAACAATGATACAAAGCTTACATTCTATATTTCCTTTTCCTTATGTCTCAGCTGTGTCCCTTTGAGCCTCCTGTCCTCCATCCTCAGATCCCATCCAGGGTCATCCTTGGCATTTAATTGTCATCTATTTAGACTGTCTTTTTTTTTTTCTCAATTGTGGAAACATATATACAAGCTAAATCTTCCCATTCCAGCCCCTCCCTAGCATTCCATTAGTGGGATTAATCACATTTAGAATGTTGTAATGCTATCGCCTTCCCACCATCCATTACTAGAAATTTCCCTTCATCTCAAACAGCAACCCTACACTCATTTCTTAACTCCATTGTCCCTTCCCTCATTTCTCTTAACCTATACTCTACTTTTCATCTCTATGGTCATATTCTCTGAAAATTTCTTTGTGTTTACTGTGGGGCTTAAAATTAAACTCTTAAATCCATAACAATCTTGTTTTTCTTTGATACCAACTTAATTTCAATGGGACACATAAACTATGTACCTATACTCCTCCATTCCCCCACCTTTATATAGTTCTTGTCAAAAATTACATACTTTACATTGAGTTCAAAACCACTGATTTGTTATTAGAGTTTGTGTATTTTGTTTCATGTAGGAAGTAAATAGTGGACTTATAATTCAAAAATTATTGACTTCTATTTGTATTCCATTGTGGTCAGAGATTGTGCTTTGAATATGTTCAATTGTTTTTTCTTTTTAATTTATTGAGGCTTGTTTTATGTCCCAGCATATGCTCCATTCTGGAGAAAGATCTGTGATCACTAGAGAAAAATGCGTGTCCTGGTGATTTGGGATGCAAGGTTCTATATATGTCTGTTAAAATTCTCTATATCTCTTTCTCCTTTCTTTGTTTCTCTGTCTGTAGGGCTCTCTTTAGTATCTGAAGTAAGGCAGGTCTTTTATTGGCAAACTCTCAACATTTGTTTGTCTGTGAAAAATTTAAGCTCTCCCTCAAATTTGAAGGAGAGCTTTGCTGGATAAAGTACTCTTGGTTGGAAATTTTTCTCTCTCAGAATTTTAAATATGCCATGCCACTGCCTTCTCTCCTCCATGGTGGCCGCTGAGTAGTCACAACTTAGTCTTATGTTGTTTCCTTTGTATGTGGTGAATTGCTTTTCTCTTGCTGCTTTCAGAACTTGCTCCTTCTCTTCAGTATTTGAGAATCTGATCAGAATATGTCTTGGAGTGGGTTTATTAGGATTTATTGTATTTGGAGTTCTCTTGGCATTTATGATTTGTGTATTTATGGTGTTTAGAAGATTTGGGAAGTTTTCCCCAACAATTTCTTTGAATACTCTTTCTAGACCTTTACCCTTCTCTTCCCCTTCTGGGACACCAATGAGTCTTAAATTTGGACGTTTTATTTTATCTATCGTATCCCCGAGATCCTTTTCGATTTTTTTCTCCATTCTTTCTTTTGTTCTTTCATTTTCTGTTCTGTGGACCTCTAGGACACTGAGTCATTGTTGAACTTCCTCTAATCTTGTATTATGAGTATCCAGAGTCTTTTTAATTTCGCCAACAATTTCTTTTATTTCCATAAGATCTTCTATTTTTTTACTTAATCTTGCAATTTCTTCTTTATGCTCTTCTAGGGTCTTCTTTATGTCCCTTTTATCCTGTTCCATGGTCTTCTTCATGTCTTTTATGTCCTGTGCCATGTTTTCATTCCTCGATTGTGATTGTTTCATTAATTGTGCCAAGTACTGTGTCTCTTCTGATACTTTGATTTGGGTGTTTGGGATCGGGTTCTCCATAGCATCTGGTTTTATCATAGGCATTAAGATTTTCTATTGTTTTTGGCCTCTTGTCATTTGCTTTGCTTGATAGGGTTCTTTCAAGTTGTAAAAAAAAAAAAAACAATCTAATTTTTCAGAAATACAAGATGGTGGCATACACTTTCTCCACCTAACCAGCAGATGGCGTCTGCGAGTCACCTATACCCCTCAAGTCAGTTCTCCCCAACTCTGTCTGTGTGGTGTGTGGGGAAATGATTTTTGTGGGGTTCAATTGGTGAACTCAGTTTGGATTTGTTGTTGGAGCTGTCTGCCCTGAACGTGGTGCGTGTGTCTGGGTGGTGAGGGATGCAGAGCCACTTTAATATTCAAACCTCCCAGGTGTTCCCAGAGATTCAAGGCTGTTGCAAGAGTCTAAGCCTTCATTTCAGTTTTGCCCCAGCTTTTCTCTGTCGCTGACCCACAAACCACTGGCATTGACGTAGCGTCCCTGGGTTTTCTGAGCGGGCCCCCCTTCTCAGCTGTGATCTTCCAGGACCTCTGCTGAGGGAAGGCTGTGCTACGTCAATAGTACGTGTCGTCCCTCAAGGGAAGCCCCGGGCCGCCGGGCCGTGCAGGGGCACTCTCTGCCTGATGCAAAGATTAGCCTATAATTCCTGACTGGTGTAAGTTCTGAATGAAAGGCAGATAGTAGAGCTGGGCCCCACCCCTTTCCTCTTAGAGAAGATAGACGCCCTAGGGTGAGGTCATTAGCATTTCATGGTCTCTCTCTGCCTGTGCCATACCCCTGCCTGGGTCACAGAACTGGGAACTGAAAATGACTTAGGCTTTCTCCACTGAGTCGAAAAAGGAACAGAGCTAGTCCAAGGCGACCCTCCGGCTCTCCAAGGTCAGTCATCTCCCAAAGCCTCTGTCTACTTGTTGGGGATTCGTAACTCGTAGTGAGCAGTTCTCACTCGCTAAATAAAACCCCAGTTGGAGCTCAGCTGAGTTATATTCACTTGGTGGGAGAAAGCTTCTCTCTGGTACCAGGAGGCTTTGTAACTCGGGCTGTGGGGGAGGGGTCTCCCGATTTGGATCTGCAGTTCTTACTTACAGATTTTATGCTGTGATCTCGGGCATTCCTCCCAATTCAGGTTGGTGTATGATGAGTGGATGGTCACGTCTGTCCCCCTGCAGTTATTCCGGATTATTTACTAGTTGTTTCTGTTTTTTTTCAGTTGTTCCAGGTGGACTACTTAGCTTCCACTCCTCTCTATGCCGCCATCTTAGATCCTCTCTGATATAAACTTTTAACATATGAAAAAAAAACATGGTAATGACCCCCACTCTCATTTCTGATTTTATTCATTTGTGTCTTCACTCTTTTTGTCTTTTTCAGTCTAGCAAAGGGTTTGTCAGTTTTATTGATCTTCTCAGCGAATCTTGGTTTTATTACTCTATTATTTTTTTTTTTGTTCTTGGTTTCATTTATTTCTGCTCTAATCTTTGTTATTTCTTTCCTTCTGCTTGCTTTGGGATTAGTTTGCTGTTCTTTCTCTAGTTCCTCCAGGTGAACAGTTAGGTCTTTGATTTTAGCTCTCTTTTCCTTTTTTTTGGGAGGGGGGAGGTGGTTCACCATGATTTGTTAATACTTTGAGATTTTACACAACACGCACAAATTTTGACTTTTCATACCACATTATCATATGTGGAGTCCTCACTATGTGCCAGGTGATATTGACAACATTTAACTAATATATTATGTGCCATACACAGTACTTTTTAACATAAATTATTTATCCTCACAAAACCCCTCTAAAGTGGGTGTTGCAATTAGTCATATTGTATAGATACAAAAACTGAGATGTCATTCAGTTGGGTTTTGATTCATTTAATCCTCTCATCAGTCCTGGAATACTACCTGTATATCTTTTTTTCAAATGGGGAAATTTAGGCATAGAAAATTTTGGTAAATTGCACCTCCTGACAGCCTGGTTAGGTGGTGGTACTCGGAGTCAGGTCGTATCAGCCCCCTCAGCCTCCTTGCTGGCTGCTGCATTTCTGTTTCTTCTGATAGCTGATGAGCAATTTGTGAGGATTCATTGTTGAGACTGAAAATATCCTGCCCGTCAACAAACTTTTCTCCTAGCTTTAATATTTATTGAAGCTTCTTGCCAAAACCAGTCTATAAAATGATGGCTATAAAGTTCCCAACTTCACTACTACTTCCACTTTTTATGTCTTCATTAGTGTAAAATAAAAGAACCTCCCCAACTCATACTAATAAAACAACATGGGTGGATTTAAGGTGGGCGGGGCAAGATGGCAGACTGGTGAGCTGTATGTTTTAGTTACTCCTCCAGGAAAGTAGGTAGAAAGCCAGGAACTGCGTGGACTGGACACCACAGAGCAATCTGACTTTGGGCATACTTCATACAACACTCATGAAAACGTGGAACTGCTGAGATCAGCGAAATCTGTAAGTTTTTGCGGCCAGGGGACCCGCGCCCCTCCCTGCCAGGCTCAGTCCCGGGGGAGGAGGGGCTGTCAGCTCCGGGAAGGAGAAGGGAGAACTGCAGTGGCAGCTCTTATCGGAAACTCATTCTACTGATTCAAACTCCAACCATAGATAGACTGAGACCAGACACCAGAGAATCTGAGAGCAGCCAGCCCAGCAGAGAGGAGACAGGCATAGAAAAAAAACAACACGAAAAACTCCAAAATAAAAGCAGAGGATTTTTGGAGTTCTGGTGAACATAGAAAGGGGAAGGGCCCTGAGGCGCATATGCAAATCCCGAAGAAAAGCTGATCTCTCTGCCCTGTGGACCTTTCCTTAATGGCCCTGGTTGCTTTGTCTCTTAGCATTTCAATAACCCATTAGATCTCTGAGGAGGGCCCGTTTTTTTTTTTTTGTTTTTCTTTGTTTTTTTTAATCCTTTTTTCTTTTTCTAAAACAATTACTCTAAGAAGCCCAATACAGAAAGCTTCAAAGACTTGCTATTTGGGCAGGTCAAGTCAAGAGCAGAACTAGGAGAGCTCTGAGACAAAACGCAATAATCCAGTGGCTGAGAAAATTCACTAAACACCACAACTTCCCAAGAAAAGGGGGGTGTCCGCTCACAGCCATCATCCTGGGGGACAGGAAACACTCCTGCCCATCGCCAGCCCCATAGCCCAGAACTGCCCCAGACAACCCAGTGTGACAGAAGTGCTTCAAATAACAGGCACACACCACAAAACTGGGCGTGGACATTAGCCTTCCGGGCAACCTCAGCTGATTGTCCCAGAGTTGGGAAGGTGGAGCAGTGTGAATTAACAAAGCCCCATTCAGCCATCATTTGAGCAGACTGGGAGCCTCCCTACACAGCCCAGCAGCCCAGAACTGCCCTGGGGGGACGGCACTCACCTGTGACATAGCACAGTCATCCCTCAACAGAGGACCCGGGGTGCACGGCCTGGAAGAGGGGCCCACTTGCAAGTCTCAGGAGCCATACGCCAATACCAAGGACTTGTGGGTCAGTGGCAGAGACAAACTGTGGCAGGACTGAACTGAAGGATTAGACTATTGCAGCAGCTTTAAAACTCTAGGATCACCAGGGAGATTTGATTGTTAGAGCCACCCCCCCTCCCTGACTGCCCAGAAACATGCCCCATATACAGGGCAGGCAACACCAACTACACACACCAAGCTTGGTACACCAATTGGACCCCACAAGACTCACTCCCCCACTCACCAAAAAGGCTAAGCAGGGGAGAACTGGCTTGTGGAGAACAGGTGGCTCGTGGACGCCACCTGCTGGTTAGTTAGAGAAAGTGTACTCCACGAAGCTGTAGATCTGATAAATTAGAGATAAGGACTTCAATTGGTCTACAAATCCTAAAAGAACCCTATCAAGTTCAGCAAATGCCACGAGGCCAAAAACAACAGAAAATTATAAAAGCATATGAAAAAAACCAGACGATATGGATAACCCAAGCCCAAGCACCCAAATCAAAAGACCAGAAGAGACACAGCACCTAGAGCAGCTACTCAAAGAACTAAAGATGAACAATGAGACCATAGTACGGAAGATAAAGGAAATCAAGAAGACCCTAGAAGAGCATAAAGAAGACATTGCAAGACTAAATAAAAAAATGGATGATCTTATGGAAATTAAAGAAACTGTTGACCAAATTAAAAAGATTCTGGACACTCATAGTACAAGACTAGAGGAAGTTGAACAACGAATCAGTGACCTCGAAGATGACAGAATGGAAAATGAAAGCATAAAAGAAAGAATGGGGAAAAAAATTGAAAAAATCGAAATGGACCTCAGGGATATGATAGATAATATGAAACGTCCGAATACAAGACTCATTGGTGTCCCAGAAGGGGAAGAAAAGGGTAAAGGTCTAGGAAGAGTATTCAAAGAAATTGTTGGGGAAAACTTCCCAAATCTTCTAAACAACATAAATACACAAATCATAAATGCTCAGCGAACTCCAAATAGAATAAATCCAAATAAACCCACTCCGAGACATATACTGATCACACTGTCAAACACAGAAGAGAAGGAGCAAGTTCTGAAAGCAGCAAGAGAAAAGCAATTCACCACATACAAAGGAAACAGCATAAGACTAAGTAGTGACTACTCAGCAGCCACCATGGAGGCAAGAAGGCAGTGGCACGATATATTTAAAATTCTGAGTGAGAAAAATTTCCAGCCAAGAATACTTTATCCAGCAAAGCTCTCCTTCAAATTTGAGGGAGAGCTTAAATTTTTCACAGACAAACAAATGCTGAGAGAATTTGCTAACAAGAGACCTGCCCTACTTGAGATACTCAAGGGAGCCCTACAGACAGAGAAACAAAGAAAGGACAGAGAGACTTGGAGAAAGGTTCAGTACTAAAGAGGTTCGGTATGGGTACAATAAAGGATATTAATACACAGAGGGGAATAATATGACAAACATAAACCAAAGGATAAGATGGCCGATTCAAGAAATGCCTTCACGGTTATAACGTTGAATGTAAATGGATTAAACTCCCCAATTAAAAGATATAGATTCGCAGAATGGATAAAAAAAAATGAACCATCAATATGTTGCATACAAGAGACTCATCTTAGACACAGGGACACAAAGAAACTGAAAGTGAAAGGATGGAAAAAAATATTTCATGCAAGCTACAGCCAAAAGAAAGCAGGTGTAGCAATATTAATCTCAGATAAAATAGACTTCAAATGCAGGGATGTTTTGAGAGACAAAGAAGGCCACTACGTACTAATAAAAGGGGCAATTCAGCAAGAAGAAATAACAATCGTAAATGTCTATGCACCCAATCAAGGTGCCACAAAATACATGAGAGAAACACTGGCAAAACTAAAGGAAGCAATTGATGTTTCCACAATAATTGTGGGAGACTTCAACACATCACTCTCTCCTATAGATAGATCAACCAGACAGAAGACCAATAAGGAAATTGAAAACCTAAACAATCTGATAAATGAATTGGATTTAACAGACATATACAGGACATTACATCCCAAATCACCAGGATACACATACTTTTCTAGTGCTCATGGAACTTTCTCTAGAATAGATCATATGCTGGGACATAAAACAAGCCTCAATAAATTTAAAAAGATTGAAATTATTCAAAGCACATTCTCTGACCACAATGGAATACAATTAGAAGTCAATAACCATCAGAGACTTAGAAAATTCACAAATACCTGGAGGTTAAACAACACACTCCTAAACAATCAGTGGGTTAAAGAAGAAATAGCAAGAGAAATTGCTAAATATATAGAGACGAATGAAAATGAGAACACAACATATCAAAACCTATGGGATGCAGCAAAAGCAGTGCTAAGGGGGAAATTTATAGCACTAAACGCATATATTAAAAAGGAAGAAAGAGCCAAAATCAAAGAACTAATGGATCAACTGAAGAAGCTAGAAAATGAACAGCAAACCAATCCTAAACCAAATACAAGAAAAGAAATAACAAGGATTAAAGCAGAAATAAATGACATAGAGAACAAAAAAAAATAGAGAGGATAAATATCACCAAAAGTTGGTTCTTTGAGAAGATCAACAAGATTGACAAGCCCCTAGCTAGACTGACAAAATCAAAAAGAGAGAAGACCCATATAAACAAAATAATGAATGAAAAAGGTGACATAACTGCAGATCCTGAAGAAATTAAAAAAATTATAAGAGGATACTATGGACAACTGTATGGCAACAAACTGGAGAATGTAGAGGAAATGGACAATTTCCTGGAAACATATGAACAACCTAGACTGACCAGAGAAGAAATAGAAGACCTCAACCAACCCATCACAAGCAAAGAGATCCAATCAGTCATCAAAAATCTTCCCACAAATAAATGCCCAGGGCCAGATGGCTTCACAGGGGAATTCTACCAAACTTTCGAGAAAGTACTGACACCAATCTTACTCAAACTCTTTCAAAACATTGAAGAAAATGGAATACTACCTAACTCATTTTATGAAGCTAGCATCAATCTAATACCAAAACCAGGCAAAGATGTTACAAAAAAGGAAAACTACCGGCCAATCTCCCTAATGAATATAGATGCAAAAATCCTCAACAAAATACTTGCAAATTGAATCCAAAGACACATTAAAAAAATCATACACCATGACCAAGTGGGGTTTATTCCAGGCATGCAAGGATGGTTCAACATAAGAAAATCAATCAATGTATTACAACACATTAACAAGTCAAAAGGGAAAAATCAATTGATCATCTTAATAGATGCTGAAAAGGCATTTGACAAAATCCAACATCCGTTTTTGATAAAAACACTTCAAAAGGTAGGAATTGAAGGAAACTTCCTCAACATGATAAAGAGCATATATGAAAAACCCACAGCCAGCATAGTACCCAATGGAGAGAGACTGAAAGCCTTCCCTCTAAGATCAGGAACAAGAGAAGGATGCCCGCTATCACCACTGTTATTCAACATTGTGCTGGAAGTGCTAGCCAGGGCAATCCGGCAAGACAAAGAAATAAAAGGCATCCAAATTGGAAAAGAAGAAGTAAAACTGTCATTGTTTGCAGATGATATGATCTTATATCTAGAAAACCCTGAGAAATCGACGATACAGCTACTAGAGCTAATCAACAAATTTTGCAAAGTAGCGGGATACAAGGTTAATGCACATAAGTCAGTAATGTTTCTATATGCTAGAAATGAACAAACTGAAGAGACACTCAAGAAAAAGATACCATTTTCAATAGCAACTAAAAAAATCAAGTACCTAGGAATAAACTTAACCAAAGATGTAAAAGACCTATACAAAGAAAACTACATAACTCTACTAAAAGAAATCGAAGGGGACCTTAAAAGATGGAAAAATATTCCATGTTCATGGATAGGAAGACTAAATGTCATTAAGATGTCAATTCTACCCAAACTCATCTACAGATTCAATGCAATCCCAATCAAAATTCCAACAACCTACTTTGCAGACTTGGAAAAGCTATTTATCAAATTCATTTGGAAAGGGAAGATGCCTCGAATTGCTAAAGACACTCTAAAAAAGAAAAACGAAGTGGGAGGACTTACACTCCCTGACTTTGAAGCTTATTATAAAGCCACAGTTGCCAAAACAGCATGGTACTGGCACAAAGATAGACATATAGATCAATGGAATCGAGTTGAGAATTCGGAGATAGACCCTCAGATCTATGGCTGACTGATCTTTGATAAGGCCCCCAAAGTCACCGAACTGAGCCATAATGGTCTTTTCAACAAATGGGGCTGGGAGAGTTGGATATCCATATCCAAAAGAATGAAAGAGGACCCCTACCTCACCCCCTACACAAAAATTAACTCAAAATGGACCAAAGATCTCAATATAAAAGAAAGTACCATAAAACTCCTAGAAGATAATGTAGGAAAACATCTTCAAGACCTTGTATTAGGCGGCCACTTCCTAGACTACACCCAAAGCACAAGCAACAAAAGAGAAAATAGATAAATGGGAACTCCTCAAGCTTAGAAGTTTCTGCACCTCAAAGGAATTTCTCAAAAAGGTAAAGAGGCAGCCAACTCAATGGGAAAAAATTTTTGGAAACCATGTATCTGACAAAAGACTGATATCTTGCATATATAAAGCAATCCTACAACTCAATGACAATAGTACAGTCGGCCCAATTATAAAATGGGCAAAAGTTATGAAAAGACATTTCTCTGAAGAGGAAATACAAATGGCCAAGAAACACATGAAAAAATGTTCAGCTTCACTAGCTATTAGAGAGATGCAAATTAAGACCACAATGAGATACCATCTAACACCGATTAGAATGGCTGCCATTAAACAAACAGGAAACTACAAATGCTGGAGGGGATGTGGAGAAATTGGAACTCTTATTCACTGTTGGTGGGACTGTATAATGGTTCAGCCACTCTGGAAGTCAGTCTGGCAGTTCCTTAGAAAACTAGATATAGAGTTACCATTCGACCCAGCGATTGCACTTCTCGGTATATACCCGGAAGATCGGAAAGCAGTGACACGAACAGATATCTGCACGCCAATGTTCATAGCAGCATTATTCACAATTGCCAAAAGATGGAAACAACCCAAATGTCCTTCAACAGATGAGTGGATAAATGAAATGTGGTATATACACACGATGGAATACTACGCGGCAGTAAGAAGGAACGATCTCGTGAAACATATGACAACATGGATGAACCTTGAAGACATAATGCTGAGCGAAATATGCCAGGCACAAAAAGAGAAATATTATATGCTACCACTAATGTGAACTTTGAAAAATATAAAACAAATGGCTTATAATGTAGAATGTAGGGGAACTAGCAATAGAGAGCAATTAAGGAAGGGGGAACAATAATCCAAGAAGAACAGATAAGCTATTTAACGTTCTGGGGATGCCCAGGAATGACTATGGTCTGTTAATTTCTGATGGATATAGTAGGAACAAGTTCACAGAAATGTTGCTATATTAGGTAACTTTCTTGGGGTAAAGTAGGAACATGTTGGAAGTTAAGCAGTTATCTTAGGTTAGTTGTCTTTTTCTTACTCCCTTGTTATGGTCTCTTTGAAATGTTCTTTTATTGTATGTTTGTTTTCTTTTTAACTTTTTTTTCATACAGTTGATTTAAAAAAGAAGGGAAAGTTAAAAAAAAAAAAAAGAAAAACAAGGAAAAAAAAAAGATGCAGTGCCCCCTTGAGGAGCCTGTGGAGAATGCAGGGGTATTCGCCTACCCCACCTCCATGGTTGCTAACATGACCACAGACATAGGGGACTGGTGGTTTGATGGGTTGAGCCCTCTACCACAGGTTTTACCCTTGGGAAGAAGGTTGCTGCAAAGGAGAGGCTAGGCCTCCCTATGGTTGTGCCTAAGAGCCTCCTCCCGAATGCCTCTTTGTTGCTCAGATGTGGCCCTGTCTCTCTAGCTAAGCCAACTTGAATGGTGAAATCACTGCCCTCCCCCCTACGTGGGATCAGACACCCAGGGGAGTGAATCTCCCTGGCAACGTGGAATATGACTCCCCGGGAGGAATGTAGACCTGGCATCGTGGGACGGAGAACATCTTCTTGACCAAAAGGGGGATGTGAAAGGAAATGAAATAAGCTTCAGTGGCAGAGAGAATCCAAAAGGAGCCGAGAGGTCACTCTGGTGGGCACTCTTACGCACACTTTAGACAACCCTTTTTAGGTTCTAAAGAATTGGGGTAGCTGGTGGTGGATACCTGAAACTATCAAACTACAACCCAGAACCCATGAATCTCGAAGACAGTTGTATAATAATGTAGCTTATGAGGGGTTACAAGGGGATTGGGAAAGCCGTAAGGACCACACTCCACTTTGTCTAGTTTATGGATGGATGAGTAGAAAAATAGGGGAAGGAAACAAACAGACAAAGGTACCCAGTGTTCTTTTTTACTTCAATTGCTCTTTTTCACTCTAATTATTATTCTTGTTATTCTTGTGTGTGTGCTAATGAAGGTGTCAGGGATTGATTTGGGTGATGAATGTACAACTATGTAATGGTACTGTGAAGAATCGAAAGTACGATTTGTTTTGTATGACTGCGTGGTATATGAATATATCTCAATAAAATGAAGATTAAAAAAAAAATACAACATGGGTAACTACCATAAAAAATCACAGGACAAATGAAAAGCATCAGATCTTTTCCACAATTCACATGACAATAAATTTAGATAGTACGTAAAAGATTAAAAATGAATAATGCACACACAAAAAAACATGCTTTTTGCCTTAATACTTTGAGGTAATAACATTAATAATTTACTTACAATGGGTTATGAATTATTTTGTATATACATTTCTAATTCAATATATAAAAACTGGTGAAGGACACTATCTTGATCCCAGAGCCAAATAACAGAAGCTTGAATAATAACTTTTCTGAAAAATGCTGTTTTTTTGGTTTGCTTGTTTTTTTAATGCAATTTTATTTTGATATACTCACATACCATATAATCCATCCAAGGTATTAACTCAGTGGCTCACGGTATCATCATATAGTTCTGCATTCATCACCACAGTCAGTTTTAGAACATTTTCATTACTCCACAATAAAGAAATAAAATAAAAAATAACACCCAAACTATCCCATACACCTTATCCCTCCTATTATTTATATTTTTTGTCATTATTTTATAACTCATCTGCCCACACACTGGTTATAGGGAGTGTCAGTCACAATGTTTTCGCTATCCCACAGTCACACAGTTAAACCTATCTAGTTATACAATTATCATCAAGAATCAATTCTGTTGGATTACTGTTCAACAGATACAGGTATGTCCTTCCAGCTATTTGAATACACTAGAAACCAAAAAGGAATATCTATATAATGCATAAGAAAACCTCTAGCTTGACCTCTTGACTCTATTTGAGATCTCTCAGCCACTGAAACTTTTTCATTTTTCTCCTTTTTTGGTCAAGAAGGCATTCTCAATCCCACGATGCCAGGGCCAGGCTCATCCTTGGGAGTCCTGTCCCTTATTGCCAGGGAGATTTACACCCCTGGGAGTCATGTCCCACGTGGGGGGACTGTTAGTGAATTTATTTGCAGAGTTGGCTGAGAGAAAGAGGCCACATCTGAGCAACAAGTGAGGTTCTCTGGAGGTGACTTCCAGGCATAATTATAAGTAGGCTTAGCTTCTCCTTTGCAGGAATGAGTTTCATAAGGGCAAGCCCCAAGATCGAGGGGCTTGACTTATTAAATTGGGATTCTCTAATGCTTTGTGGGACTATCAGGAATTCCACAGGTGAAGAAGTTTAATATTTCCACATTTTCCCCCATCTCTCAAGGGGACTTTGCAAATACTTTTTTATTTTCTGCCTAAAATACTCTGGGGTGCATCGGGTTATCACATTAACCTATACAGAATAACAGGTTCTCATTCCCTATTTTAGTTTCCATGCAACCATGTTGTTTAAATAAACGGACCATACAGGTTATATTAGAAATGTACTGCACAGAATATAAATTTTGTACCAAATAAGCATAACGGTCCAAACTCAGGAATAAGATGTGACTGCTGTAAGAGCTTACAATCTAGGAACCTCTTCAACAAGCTTCCCTGAACACTCGGCAGTCCTTCATCGTCAATTGCCCAGTCTCAGCCCATGTTCTATCCTTTGATAACCTATGCTCCTGAATTCAGTTCTCAGCATTTTCTCATTATATTAAGTTTATATTAGTGAGACCTTATATATATATTTGTTCTTTCATTTCTGGCTTATTTCACTCAACATAATGTCATTAAGGTTCATTCATCTAGTTGCATGCCTCACAACTTCATTCCTTCTTGCAGCTGCTCAACATTCCCTTGTATGCATACACCACAGTTCACCCTTCCATTCATCAGTCAATGTATCCTTAGGCCACCTCCATCCATTGCAAATCGTGAATACTGCTGTCATAAATACCAGTGTGCAAATGGTCATTCTTGTTCCTGTTTTCAGTTCTTCCATGTATATACCTAATAACGGGGTTGCAGGATCATATGGCAACCCTATACTTGGCCTCCTGTGTAACCACCACACTGCCCTCCAGAGACGCTGCACCTTTCTACTTCCCTACCAACACTGAATAGGTATATATATCTCTCTCTCTCCACGTTTTCTCCAGCATTTGTATCTTTCTGTTTATTCTTTAAACAGTTTTATTCGTACACTGTGCAATCCATCCTAAATCAGTAGCTCCCAGTATAAACACATAATTATGCTTTCTCCACCACAATCTATATAAGAACATTTCCATTTCTTCTGTAGAAAAGGAAGAGGGAGAAAAAAAAGATAAAATAAAAAAAGATAAACAACAATAAGAATCCCATATCCCTCCCTTATATCCCCCTCTGTTGACATTAGCTTTGGTATATTGCCTTTGTTACAATTAATGGAAGAATATTATAATGTTATTGTTAATTATAGACCCTAGTTTTCATTGCATTTTTTCCCATATGCCATCCCATTTTCAGCACCTTGCAATGTTGGCATTCACTTTTTCTCCCTCATGTATAAACTTTCTTATATTTCTACGTTTAATCACCATCATAGTCCTCTTTAGTTTTTGCTAAGTTATAAAATCCCAGTTTTATCCTGTATCTTTCCTTCTGGTGTCATACATGCCCCTGGCCTTCCTCTTTCAGCCATACTCACACTCAGCTTTGTTCATTATACTTACTTATACAGTATAAGTAAAATATAGTTATATTGTGCTACCATCACACAGTACTGTGCTATCTGTTTCTTGATCCTAACAGTCAATCCTGTTGAACATTGTGTACTCCTTCAGCATCAAATGCCCAATCTCTACTCTCTTTCAACCTCCTGATAACCTGTATTTTTTTTTCTGGTTTTGTGTCCTTTTAATAGACATACTTGCATTGTTAACATTACAATTTTGTAAAAACAAAAAACAAATTATCTCATGCCAAGCGTTCCCAGAATTTGCACAATCTCAATACCTTTAGTACTATAGTTTTCAAGGCACACAAAAGAAAAATTTAAGGCAAAAAACAGCATTTTGCAACAGTTTAATAATTTATTACATTACAGTTGCATCACAGCAACAATTAATAATGCCACTTTAGGCAAGAGTCTCTCAGCATTTCCATTATAGGTTCTATTTACAAGAATTTATAACTTTGTAAAATTCATTCTAAGAAAACATGGCAATTAAAACTTTGGAGTGGAATTGACATCTCTTTCTCTACTTTTCTTCTCCCAGTTCCTTTATTTTAATCTATCACTATTTATATTGTATTTTAAAATGGCACTAAATTTTTTAATGGTTGTATTATTTTAAAATGACTTTTTAAGATAAAGTTTTAGAGAAACTATTCAATGGATCGGGTTGGTTTAAAATTTCAGATTTTCTAAAAATCAGCTTTGGTTTATAACTAGATTTTTCATTGCTGGAAAAATCCATCAGGCTTAATCACATGCTTTAAAAATTATTGTACACATATTATAATCTTTACACAAACGTAACCTGTGTTCTGAACTTGAACTCTCAGAGTTTGCTCATTATAGTTAGTTCATATTGGTGAGACAATAGAGTATTTGTCCTTTTGTTTCTGGAAAATTTCACTCAACACAATGTCTTCAAGGTCCATCCACATTTTTATATGCATCATGACTTTATTTGGTCTTACAGCTGTGTAATATTTCATCGTGTGTATATACCACAGTTTGTTTATCCACTCGTTTGTTGATGGACATCTGGGCTGTTTCCATCTCTTGACAATCATGAATAATGCCACTATAAACATCAGTTTACAAATGTCATTTGTGCCCTAGCCTTCAGTTCCTCCAAGTATATACCCTAGTAATGGGATTGCAGGATCATATGGCAAGTCTATACATAGCTTCCAGAGGAACCACCAAACTGCCTTCTAGAGCAGTTGCACATTCTACATTCCCACCAGCAGTGAATAAGTGTACCTCTTTCTCCATATCCTCTCCAGAAACTTTTAGTGTTCTGTTTTTTGGATAGTGGCCATTGTAGTAGTGTGAGATGACATCTCATTGTGGTTTTGATTTGCATTTCCCTAATAGCTAGTGAAGTTGAGCATCTTTTCATGTTTTGGTGCCATTTATATTTCCTCTTTGGAAAACTGTCTGTCCATGTCTTTTGCCTGTTTTTTAAAATTGAGTTATTTGTTTTTCTGTTGTTGTATTGTAGGATCTCTTTACACATTCTGGATATTAAACCCTTATCTAATATGTGATTTTCAAATATTGTCTCACATTGCATAGGCTGTCTTTTTACTTTTCTGACAAAGTCCTTTGATGCACAAAAGTGTTTGCTTTGGGTGTAAGGTCTAGGAAACCACCTGGTATCACCAGATCTTTAAGATATTTCCCTACATTTTGTTCTGAACGTTTTATGGTCTTAGTGCTTATGTTTAGGTCTTTGATCCATTTTGATTAAGGGGTTTAATCCATTAACATTCAGTGTTATTACTGTAAAGTATCCAAGGTAAGGCATCAATAGGGTACCTTCACTGGAGAATGGCCATTAGTGTCCGGAAAACCTCTGTTAGCTTGGAAGGTACGTGACTGGCATCTGCTTGCTCCCAGGTTGCGTTTCAAATGGTGTTCTCCAAAATGTCTTGTCAGCTTCCAACTGCCATCTTTGAAATGTGTCTCTCAGTTGCTCTCCAGAATGTCATTCACAGCTACACTGCATCTGGGCCTGTGTGACTCTTTTTAAAGTACTCCAGTGATCTAATAGAGACCCATCCTGAATGGGTAGAGCACCATATCCATGGAAATAATCCAGTGAAAGGTCTTGCCCACAGTTGATTGGGTCACATCTCCATGGAAACACTGAACCAATAGGTTTCAACCTAATCAACACTAATAAGCCTGCCTCCACAAGACTGCATCAAAGTTAATGGCGTTTGGGGGGACACAGTACATCCAAATTGGCACAGCTGGCAATTTTTCTCTTTTACTATCTTAAGTATATCGTACCACTGCCTTCTCGCCTCCATGGTTTCTGTTAAGAAATCAGCACTTAGAATTATTTGTTTTGCCTTGTATGTGGTGAATTGCTTTTCTCTTGCTGTTTTCAGGATTCTCTCCTTCTGTTTGGCATTTGACAGACTGATGAGTATGTGTCTTGGAGAAAGTCTTTCACCATTGAGTACATTGTTAGCTGTGGGTTTTTCATATATGCCCTTTATCATGTTGAGAAAGTTTCTTTCTATTCCTAGTATTCTAAGTGATTTTACTAAGAAAGTATGCTGGATTTTGTCCAGTGCCTTTTCTGTGTCAATCAAGATGATCATGGGATTTTTCCCCTTCAATTTATTAATGTGGTGTCGTAAATTAATTGATTTTCTTATGCTGAGCCACCCTTACATACCTGAGATAAAATTCACTTGATCATGGTGTATAATTCTTTTAACATGCTGTAGGATTCAATTTCCAAGTAATCTTGAAGATTTTTGCTTCTATATTCATAAGACAAATTGGTCTGTAATTTTTTTGTAGTATCTTTATCTGGCTTTGGTGTTAGGGTGATGTTGGCCCCATAGAATGAGTTAGGTAGTGTTCCTTCCTCTTCATTTTTTCGGAAGAGTTGAGTAGGGTTGATATTAATTCTTCTTGTAATGTTTGGTAGAATTTACCTCTGAAGCCATCTGGTCCTAGACTTTTTTTTGTTGGGAAGTTTTGGATGACTGTTTCAATTTCTTTACTTGTAATTGGTCTGTTGATGTCTTTGATTTCTTCTAGAGTCAGTGTAGATTGTTCCTGTGTTTCTATGAATTTGTACATTTCATCTAGGGTGTCTTAATTTGTTGACATCCAGTTTTTCATAGTATCATATGATCCTTTTTATTTCTGTGGGGTCAGTAGTAATGTCACCCCTTTCATTTTTGATTTTTGTTATTTGTGTCCTTTCTTTTTTACTGTTAGTATGGCTAAAGGTTTTTCAATTTTATTGATCTTTCCAAAGAACCAACTTTTGGGTTTGTTAATGCTCTCTGTTGTTTTTTTATTCTCAATTTCATTTATTCTTTTTAATTCTTTTTAAAATTGAGATTGTTCACATACCATACAATTATCCAAAGATCCGAAATGTACAATCAATTGCCCATGGGACCATCATACAGCTCTGCATCCATCATAAGGCGTACCTTCTCCTTTGCAGTAACATGCTTCAGAAGGGCAAGCACCAAGATCGAGGGCTTGACCTACTAAACTGGTAGTCCCCAATGCTTGTGAGAATATCAGGAATTCCCCAGGTGGGGGAGTTTAATATTTCCATATTTTTCCCCAGTCCCACAAGCAGACTTTGCAAGTACTTTTTTTTGTATAGTAATTCAGTGTTTGTTTCTTTCATAGCAAACAAAGTAATTATTTGCAAATACATTTTATTCTCTGCCAAGATTACTCTGGGTCTTATCAGGGCTTCACACTAACCTGTACAAACCAACCAGATCTCATTCCCTATTCAGGGTTCTATATAACTGTGGTGTTTGAATAAACTGACCATACAAGTTAAATTATATAGTGTGCTACAGAAAATATAGATTTTACACCAAGGAAACATCTCTTCCTTTGGTCTCACACAGAAGTTGAAGTTTTAAAACACCATCAATATCATCCTTTTCCCTTTAGTCTGATTTACCTTAGTCCTAACCAAGTCCATTTTGTTCATATCTCTAATTAAAGTCTGATCTCTTTTTCAGCTTCTTTAACAGTTGCTGTATGGGGTAATGCTGACATTCATAACTGCCGAACTCAGGCTCTGAGTCTCAGGTGTCACACAGATACCTGAAGTTCCAGCGACCAACCAGGTTATTCACAAACAGCTCAGCATCTCAGAATTTAGAAATAATTGTTACAACTCATGAGTAGATGTGACTATTGTAAGAGCTTACAATCTAGGGACCTTTACATAAGCCTTCCCCTGGTAACCCATGCTCTCATATTCAATTCTCAGAGATTGCACATCATAGTTAGTCCATATTAATGAGGCATTATAATGTTTGTCTTTTCATTTCTGGCTTATTTCACTTAACATACTGTGCTCAAGGTCCGTTTACCTAGTTGCATACCTCACAACTTCATTCCTTCTTTCCAACGCTCAGTATTCCATTGTATGTATACAGCACAGTTTACCATTCTGTTTATCGATCGATATACCCTTATATCCATCCATTAAAAATCGTGATTACTGCCACCATAAATACCAGGTGCAGTGTCTATTCATGTCCCTGCTTTCAGTTCTTCCAAGTAATACCCAATAATGGGGTTGCAGGACTATATGGAAACTCCATAGTTAGCTTCCTGTGGAACCACCACACTGCCCTCCAGATGGGCTGCACTATTCTACTTCCCCACCAACAGTGAATGGGTACATTCCCCTCTCCACATTTTCTCCAGCAATTGTATCCCTCTGTTTATTTTTTAAACAGTTTTATTCACACACCATACAATGCATCCTAAGTAAACAATCAGTGATTCCTGGTATAATCATATAGTTATGCATTTACCACCACAATCTATATGAGGGCATTTCCATTTCTTCCACAATAAAAGACAAAGAGGAGAGAAAAAAATGAAGAATAAAAAAAGATTGAAGAAAAATACATTGATTCCCACACCACTCCCTTATATCTCCCTCTTATAGACATTTAGCTTTGGTATATTGCCTTTGTTACAATTAATGGAAGTATATTACAGTTTTACTGTTAACTATAGACCCTAGTTTGCATTGGTTATATTTTCCTGATATACCACCCAGTTTTCAACACTTTGCAATGTTGACATTCGTTCTCCCTTGGAAAAATTTTCTTATATTTATACATTTAATCACCATCATTGACCGCTCTGTGTTTTGCTAAGTTATTCTATCCCAGTCTTATCTTATATTTTTCCTTTTGGTGTCATACATGCCCCTAGCCTTCTTCTTTCAACCATACTCACAGTCATCTTTTTTCAGAGTGCTTACAATATGGTGCTACCATCACACAGTATTGTGCTATCCATTTCTTGATCTGTACAATAAATCCTATTGAACATTCTGTATTCCTTCAGCATCAAATGCCTGATTTCTGCCTTCTTTCTATCTCCTGGTAACCTGCATTCTCAACTTTAACTGTTAAACTTTGTTCATTAATTTTAGTTCATATTAGTGATACCATACAATATTTGTCCTTTTGTTTCTGGCTAATTTCATTCAATGTAATGTCTACTGTCTACCGTTTTGTCTTTTGGATTTTATGTGTCATATCTTATTTTGTTTATTTTTCTCTCTGTGTTTTTACCCTTACTGATAGTCTTCATTTCTACACTCTTCCCTAAACCTCTCTCTCCTGTCTTTTCCTATCTGCCTGTAGTGCTCCCTTTAGTATTTCTTGTAGAGCAGGTCTCTTGTTCACAAAGTCTCTCAGTGTCTGTTTGTCTAAAAGTTTTTTATACTCTCCCTCATATTTAAAGGACAGTTTTGCCGGGTGTAGAATTCTTCGTTGGTAGTTTTTCTCTTTCAGTATCTTAAATATATCATACCACTGCCTTCTTTTCACCATGTTTTCTACTGAGAAATCCGCACATAGTCTTATCAAGTTTCCCTTGTATGTGATGTATTGCTTTTCTGTTGCTGCTTTCAGAATTCTCTCTTTGTCTTTGACATCTGATAATCTGATTATTAAGTGTCTTGTGGTTGGTCTACTTAAATCTATCTATTTGGAGTATGTTGTGCTTCTTGGATCTGTAATTTTATGTCTTTCTTAAGAGATGGGAAATTTTCAGTGATTATTTCCTTCATTATTTTTTCTCCTCTTTTTTGCTTTTCTTCTGGGATGCTCATGACACGTATATTCATGCACTTCATGTTCATTCAATTCCCTGATACCCTTCTTGTATTTTTCATTATTTTCCCTATCTGTTTGCATGTGGGATTTCAGATGATATGTCCTCTAGTTCATGAATCCTTTCTTCTGCCTCTTCAAATCTGCTGTTGTATGTCTCCATTGTGTTTTTCATCTCTTGTATTGTGCCTTTCATTCCCATAAGTTCTGCCAATTGTTTTTTTCAAACTTTCAAGTTCTTCCTTTTGTGTGCCCAATATCTTCTTTATATCCTTCATCTCTTTTGCCATATATTCCCTCAACTCATTGAAGTGATTTTTGAATTCATTTACCATTTATTTTGAATATCTTTAATTAGTTGATTCAATTCCTGTATCTCAGTTGAAGTGTCACTTTTTTCCTTTGACTGGGCCATATCTTTATTTTCTCTAGTGTGACTCGTAATTTTTTGTTGTCTAGGTATATGGTTTCCTTGATTACCCCAATCAGATTTTCCCAGACAAGAGAAGCCCAGGTCTCAGGAAGAGGGTGTAATCAGTATCATGTTTCCCTGAGGATGAGACCTAGCAGATTGTCATACTTTCCTGTGAGGTCTCCAGGTTCTATACATTTCCTATACTGCCCAGCAGGTGGCGTTTGTCAGCCTGCAGCTCCCCACCAGCATAAAGAGGTGTGGTACCTTTAATTTTCAGCAGACCCTGTCCCCTGCCAGGTACCAAGGGTAAGTCAGAAGCCAAGCTTAAACTGTTTCTGTTCCTACCCCCCACCCCCAGGCCTTGGGTTCTGAATTCCCTGAAGGAGGGCAGCCACTTGAGCTATGCCCCATGCCCCCCTTTTCTTAGGGTAGATATGCTATTTAGAGAATTATGTCCTTCACTTGACTTCTTCCATTGTCTCTCTATTTTAGTTCCACCCTTGCCTGGGTCAGTGATGACAATTGAAAATGCCTGAGGCTTTCTCTAGTGAGAAACTGAGAATGAGAGAGAAAAAGAAAAAAAGAAAGAAATCCCCTTTTCAGAGCCAGTTCCTAGCCCCCCAGTTTCGCCAGTCAAGAGTCAGGGTTGGTAACTGGTTCTGTGTGTCCCTTTTCTTGATACACAGCCCTTTTCCAGTATTCTGAGCTTAGCTGTCTCCAAAAGCCTCTGTATTTATTTACTTATTTTTTTTCTCTCAGCCCCACCTCCTCTCTGCCATTTGAGACCTCAGTGTTCTTTTCCTGCTTGCTCCAGGTTTATCTGTGCTCATAGCTTGTATTCAGTAGTCCAAATTTGTTCATTAAAACCTCAACTGGAACTTGGTTGAGCTACCTTTCTGTGCTTATAGTAAAGACTGCTGCTTTTTCCCACTGGGAAGTGTTCCAACTCAGCTTGCCATTCCAGTGGGGGAGTGTCACCAGCTCTGCCGTTTTGTGGCTTTACTTGCAGTTCAGTGCTGTGATATCGTCCGTTTTACCCATTCCATACTGGTGTATGAGGTGTGTCTGGTCATGGATGTTCCCCAACAGTTGTTCCAGACTATTTACTAGTTGTTCCTGGCTGTTTTCTAGCTGCTCTAGAGGACTATCTAAATTCCACACCTCCCATGCCACCATCTTGCCTCTCTTAACCTGCATGGCCAAGTGAGGGGAAGGGGTCTGTACTGGCAGCTCCAGGATATAAATCTCCTACCTGATTTTAGTGATTCTTTTTCTTTGATTCTGCATTTGTGGAGTCCTTCTCCATTCTCTATAATACTCCAGAGTTCCAAGTAAGTGAGGTTTTTTTTAATTAGTTGATTCTGAGGTGAGGCTTTTCCAGGGAATGTTTTACTTTGCCATGTTGATGCCATCACTCCCTCTATCTTTAACTTTTAAGGAACTGCCAAACTTATTTCTACAGTGGCTGCAGCATTTTACATTCCCACTGGCAGTGTAGCAGGGTTCCTGTTTCTCTGCCTCCTCACTGACACTTGTTATTTTTTTAATAATAGCCATCCTAGTGGCTGTGAAGTAATGTTTTTCCCCCTATTAGAGAAGTTGTGGGTTTACAGAACAATCATGTGTAAAATACAGGACTCCCATACATCACCCCAACAATTAACTTGCATTGGTGTGGAACATTTGTTACAATTGATGATAGCACATTTTTTCTTTTTTTTATAGCAGTGTTACAAATTTCTCAGTTAACACAAGATAACTACTATAGCAATATACCTGCTGTAGTCAGTGGTTACTATCCCCCCCTTATTTTTGTTTGTTCCTCACTCTTGAGTGATTTGCAATGATGACCACTCTGGCTGCTTCAAGCTGAGGAGGGACATATATATTATAGGGCAAAGGTAAACTTGAAGTGGTAAGGTTTTGATTTGCATTTCTTTAATAGCTAATTTCCTATCTTTCCATATATAATATCTTTCATATCTTTTCATATATGATAGCTAATTTCATATCTTTTTGTATCTTTTCATATCTTTTCATGTCCCTCTTGCCATCTGTATATCTTCTTTAGAGAAATGTCTATTCAAGTTCTTTTCCCATTTTTTAAATTGGGCTGTTTGTTTCTTTGTTGTTGTGCTTTGGCAGTCAAATTCTTTCTTTAGGTATGATTCAAGTAGGTTAAAATCTGGTCTTTTGGGTCTGGGAATCTATTGTTTTTAAGATGACCTTGCATTTTAAAAAAATCATTGTATGTTGATAACTCTGAGCTGGCATGCTTATTTCCCTTTTATCTGACTTGGAAGGAGGGAAACGCCTCTTTGTAAGCTCTTTATACTGTCAAAAATGGTAAATTCCGTGAAAGAGATTGACAGAGGGAACCGATGGAAAGACAGAAGCTGGGCATTTAATCTCAGAATGTAGGAAGAAGCCTTCTTCAAGAAATTGATGCTTAATTTTGTATTTGAAGGAGAAATAAGAGTTAGCCATGAGAGGAAGGCCATTCAGTAAGAGTGAATAGGATTAGCAATTACACAGTACCTGCTGTTGGAGATGTAAATTTTAAAAATAAAATAGTGAAAATATTTCAAAAACTAGAGGCAATTTTCCCCACAATCTGTGGAGTTGTAAAAAAAATTTCAAAGCCTGATCAAAGACAGAAGCCATAAAGGAAATACGTCTAATCACATATAAATGAAAAAGCGTCTGTACATGAAAAAACCACCATAGGCAGAGCTGAGTCAATGACAAACAGCAAAATATTTGCAGTATATGTCAAATAATATATATTAGATATCATTAATACATAAGTACCTCTTACAACTTAAGGAAAAGAATACTCCAGATGAAAAGCAGGCAAAGCCCACATATGGTCACATCACAGAATAAGAAATACACCCGGCCAATCAAAAGGTTAGAAAATAGTTCAAGATTTCTAGTAATCCCAGACATGCAAATTAAAACAATAAGGGGTGTGTGTGTGTGTGTGTGTGTGTGTGTGTGTGTGTGTATATTTTGCCTTTTAAACAGTGATAATTGCCTACTGGCTAGGTTGCAGCAGAAAACACCTTCTCATATTTGCTGGTGGGAGTGTAAATTCAAGTGGATAGAAAGCTTTAAAATTATATTCCTTTCTTTTTTTTTTTTTTTAATCTTCATTTTATTGAGATATATTCACATACCACGCAGTCATACAAAACAAATCACACTTTCGATTGTTCACAGTACCATTACATAGTTGTACATTCATCACCTAAATCAATCCCTGAAACCTTCATTAGCACACACACAAAAATAACAAGAATAATAATTAGAGTGCAAAACAGCAATTGAAGTAAAAAAGAACACTGGGTACCTTTGTCTGTTTGTTTCCTTCCCCTATTTTTCTACTCATCCATCCATAAACTAGACAAAGTGGAGTCTGGTCCTTATGGCTTTCCCAATCCCCTTGTCACCCCTCATTTGTAGTTTCCTGTTTGTTTAATGGCAGCCATTCTAACCGGTGTTAGATGGTATCTCATTGTGGTCTTAATTTGCATCTCTCTAATAGCTAGTGAAGCTGAACATTTTTTCATGTGTTTCTTGGCCATTTGTATTTCCTCTTCAGAGAACTGTCTTTTCATATCTTTTGCCCATTTTATAATTGGGCCGACTGTACTATTGTCATTGAGTTGTAGGATTTCTTTATATATGCAAGATATCAGTCTTTTGTCAGATACATGGTTTCCAAAAATTTTTTCCCATTGAGTTGGCTGCCTCTTTACCTTTTTGAGAAATTCCTTTGAGGTGCAGAAACTTCTAAGCTTGAGGAGTTCCCATTTATCTATTTTCTCTTTTGTTGCTTGTGTTTTGGGTGTAAAGTCTAGGAAGTGGCCGCCTAATACAAGGTCTTGAAGATGTTTTCCTACATTATCTTCTAGGAGTTTTATGGTACTTTCTTTTATATTGAGGTCTTTGGTCCATTTTGAGTTAATTTTTGTGTAGGGGGTGAGGTAGGGGTCCTCTTTCATTCTTTTGGATATGGATATCCAACTCTCCCAGCCCCATTTGTTGAAAAGACCATTATGACTCAGTTCAGTGACTTTGGGGGCCTTATCAAAGATCAATTGGCCATAGATCTGAGGGTCTAACTCCGAATTCTCAATTCGATTCCATTGATCTATATGTCTATCTTTGTGCCAGTACCATGCTGTTTTGGCAACTGTGGCTTTATAATAAGCTTCAAAGTCAGGGAGTGTAAGTCCTCCCACTTCGTTTTTCTTTTTAGAGTGTCTTTAGCAATTCGAGGCATCTTCCCTTTCCAAATAAATTTGATAACTAGCTTTTCCAAGTCTGCAAAGTAGGTTGTTGGAATTTTGATTGGGATTGCATTGAATCTGTAGATGAGTTTGGGTAGAATGGACATCTTAATGACATTTAGCCTTCCTATCCATGAACATGGAATATTTTTCCATCTTTTAAGGTCCCCTTCTATTTCTTTTAGTAGAGTTATGTAGTTTTCTTTGTATAGGTCTTTTACATCTTTGGTTAAGTTGATTCCTAGGTACTTGATTTTTTTAGTTGCTATTGAAAATGGTATCTTTTTCTTGAGTGTCTCTTCAGTTTGTTCATTTCTAGCATATAGAAACATTACTGACTTATGTGCATTAATCTTGTATCCCGCTACTTTGCTAAGTTTGTTTATTAGCTCTAGTAGCTGTATCGTCGATTTCTCAGGGTTTTCTAGATATAAGATCATATCATCTGCAAACAATGATAGTTTTACTTCTTCTTTTCCAATTTGGATGCCTTTTATTTCTTTGTCTTGCCGGATTGCCCTGGCTAGCACTTCCAGCACAATGTTGAATAACAGTGGTGACAGCGGGCATCCTTGTCTTGTTCCTGATCTTAGAGGGAAGGCTTTCAGTCTCTCACCATTGAGAACTATGCTGGCTGTGGGTTTTTCATATATGCTCTTTATCATGTTGAGGAAGTTTCCTTCAATTCCTACCTTTTGAAGTGTTTTTATCAAAAAGGGATGTTGGATTTTGTCAAATGCTTTTTCAGCATCTATTGAGATGATCAATTGATTTTTCCCTTTTGACTTGTTAATGTGCTGTAATACATTGATTGATTTTCTTATGTTGAACCATCCTTGCATGCCCGGAATGAACCCTACTTGGTCATGGTGTATGATTTTTTTAATGTGTCTTTGGATTCAATTTGCAAGTATTTTGTTGAGGATTTTTGCATCTATATTCATTAGGGAGATTGGCCGGTAGTTTTCCTTTTTTGTAGCATCTTTGCCTGGTTTTGGTATTAGATTGATGTTAGCTTCATAAAATGAGTTAGGTAGTGTTCCATTTTCTTCAATGTTTTGAAAGAGTTTGAGTAAGATTGGTGTCAGTTCTTTCTGGAAAGTTTGGTAGAATTCCCCTGTGAAGCCATCTGGCCCTGGGCATTTATTTGTGGGAAGATTTTTGATGACTGATTGGATCTCTTTGCTTGTGATGGGTTGGTTGAGGTCTTCTATTTCTTCTCTGGTCAGTCTAGGTTGTTCATATGTTTCCAGGAAATTGTCCATTTCCTCTACATTATCCAGTTTGTTGCCATACAGTTGTTCATAGTATCCTCTTATAATTTTTTTAATTTCTTCAGGATCTGCAGTTATGTCACCTTTTTCATTCATTATTTTGTTTATATGGGTCTTCTCTCTTTTTGATTTTGTCAGTCTAGCTAGGGGCTTGTCAATCTTGTTGATCTTCTCAAAGAACCAACTTTTGGTGATATTTATCCTCTCTATTGTTTTTTTGTTCTCTATGTCATTTATTTCTGCTTTAATCCTTGTGATTTCTTTTCTTCTACTTGGTTTAGGATTGGTTTGCTGTTCATTTTCTAGCTTCTTCAGTTGATCCATTAATTCTTTGATTTTGGCTCTTTCTTCCTTTTTAATATATGCGTTTAGTGGTATAAATTTCCCCCTCAGCACTGCTTTTGCTGCATCCCATAGGTTTTGGTATGTTGTGTTCTCATTTTCATTCGTCTCTATATATTTAGCAATTTCTCTTGCTGTTTCTTCTTTAACCCACTGATTGTTTAGGAGTGTGTTGTTTAACCTCCAGGTATTTGTGAATTTTCTAAGTCTCTGATGGTTATTGACTTCTAATTGTATTCCATTATGGTCAGAGAATGTGCTTTGAATAATTTCAATCTTTTTAAATTTATTGAGGCTTGTTTTATGTCCCAGCATATGATCTATTCTGGAGAAAGTTCCATGAGCACTAGAAAAGTATGTGTATCCTGGTGATTTGGGATGTAATGTCCTGTATATGTCTGTTAAATCTAATTCATTTATCAGATTGTTTAGGTTTTCAATTTCCTTATTGGTCTTCTGTCTGGTTGATCTATCTATAGGAGAGAGTGATGTGTTGAAGTCTCCCACAATTATTGTGGAAACATCAATTGCTTCCTTTAGTTTTGCCAGTGTTTCTCTCATGTATTTTGTGGCACCTTGATTGGGTGCATAGACATTTGCGATTGTTATTTCTTCTTGTTGAATTGCCCCTTTTATTAGTACGTAGTGGCCTTCTTTGTCTCTCAAAACATCCCTGCATTTGAAGTCTATTTTATCTGAGATTAATATTGCTACACCTGCTTTCTTTTGGCTGTAGCTTGCATGAAATATTTTTTTCCATCCTTTCACTTTCAGTTTCTTTGTGTCCCTGTGTCTAAGATGAGTCTCTTGTATGCAACATATTGATGTTTTATTTTTTTTGATCCATTCTGCCAATCTGTATCTTTAATTGCGGAGTTTAATCCATTTACATTCAACGTTATAACCGTGAAGGCATTTCTTGAATCAGCCATCTTATCGTTTGGTTTATGTTTGTCACATTTTTCCCCTCTGTCTATTAATATCCTTTATTGTACCCATACCAAATCTCTTTAGTAGTGAACCTTTCTCCAAGTCTCTCTGTCCTTTCTTTGTTTCTCTGTCTGTAGGGCTTCCTTTAGTATCTCCAGTAGGGCAGGTCTCTTGTTAGCAAATTCTCTCAGCATTTGTTTGTCTGTGAAAAATTTTAAGCTCTCCCTGAAATTTGATGGAGAGCTTTGCTGGATAAAGTATTCTTGGTTGGAAATTTTTCTCACTCAGAATTTTAAATATATCGTGCCACTGCCTTCTTGCCTCCATGGTGGCTGCTGAGTAGTCACTACTTAGTCTTATGCTGTTTCCTTGGTGTGTGGTGAATTGCTTTTCTCTTGCTGCTTTCAGAACTTGCTCCTTCTCTTCCGTGTTTGACAGTGTGATCATAATATGTCTCGGAGTGGGTTTATTTGGATTTATTCTATTTGGAGTTCTCTGAGCATTTATGATTTGTGTATTTATGTTGTTTAGAAGATTTGGGAAGTTTTCCCCAACAATTTCTTTGAATACTCTTCCTAGACCTTTACCCTTTTCTTCCCCTTCTGGAACACCAATGAGTCTTGTATTCAGACGTTTCATATTATCTATCATGTCCCCGAGGTCCATTTCGATTTTTTCAATTTTTTTCCCCATTCTTTCTTTTATGCTTTCATTTTGCAATCTGTCATCTTCCAGGTCACTGATTCGTTGTTCAACTTCCCTCTAGTCTTGTACTATGAGTGTGCAGAATCTTTTTAATTTGGTCAACAGTTTCTTTAATTTCCATAAGATCATCCATTTTTTTATTTAGTCTTGCAATGTCTTCTTTATGCTCTTCTAGGGTCTTCTTGATATCCTTTGTATCCCGTACTGTGGTCTCATTGTTCATCTTTAGTTCTTTGAGTACCTGCTCTAGGTGCTGTGTCTCTTCTGATCTTTTGATTTGGGTGCTTGGGCTTGGGTTATCCATATTGTCTGGTTTTTTCATATGCTTTATAATTTTCTGTTGTTTTTGGCCTCTTGACATTTGCTGAACTTGATAGGGTTCTTTTAGGATTTGTAGACCAATTGAAGTCCTTATCTCTAATTTATCAGATCTTCAGCTTCGTGGAGTACACTTTCTCTAACTAACCAGCAGGTGGCGTCCATGAGCCACCTGTTCTCCACAAGCCAGTTCTCCCCTGCTTAGCCTTTTTGGTGAGTGGGGGAGTGAGTCTTGTGGGGTCCAATTGGTGTACCAAGCTTGCGTGTATAGTTGGTTTTGCCTGCCCTGTATATGGGGCGTGTTTCTGGGCAGTCAGGGAGGGGGGGTGGCTCTAACAATCAAATCTCCCTGGTGATCCTAGAGTTTTAAAGCTGCTGCCATAGTCTAATCCTTCAGTTCAGTCCTGCCACAGTTTGTCTGTGCCACTGACCCACAAGTCCTTGGTATTGGCATATGGCTCCTGAGACTTGCAAGTGGGCCCCTCTTCCAGGCTGTGCACCCCGGGTCCTCTGTTGAGGGATGACTGTGCTATGTCACAGGTGAGTGCCGACCCCCCAGGGCGGTTCTGGGCTGCTGGGCTGTGTAGGGAGGCTCCCAGTCTGCTGAAATGATGGCTGAATGGGGCTTTGTTAATTCACACTGCTCCACCTTCTCAACTCTGGGATAGTCAGCTGAGGTTGCAGGGAAGGCTAGTGTCCACGCCCAGTTTTGTGGTGTGTGCCTGTTATTTGAAGCACTTCCGTCACACTGGGTTGTCTGGGGCATCTCTGGGCTATGGGGCTGGCGATGGGCAGGAGTGTTTCCTGTCCACCAGGATGATGGCTGTGAGCAGACACCCCCCTTGTCTTGGGAAGTTGTGGTGTTTAGTGAATTTTCTCAGCCACTGGATTATTGCCTTTTGTCTCAGAGCTCTCTTAGTTGTGCTCTTGTCTTGACCTTCCCAAATTGCAAGTCTTTGAAGCTTTCTGTATTGGGCTTCTTAGAGTAATTGTTTTAGAAAAAGAAAAAAGGATTAAAAAAAAGGGCCCTCCTCAGAGATCTAATGGGCTATTGAAATGCTAAGAGACAAAGCAATTAGGGCCATTAAGGAAAGGTCCACAGGGCAGAGAGATCAGCTTTTCTTCGGGATTTGCATATGAGCCTGAGGGCCTGAGCTCTGCCCTTCCCCTTTCTATGTTCACCAGAACTCCAAAAATCCTCCGCTTTTATTTTGGAGTTTTTCGTGCTGTTTTTTTCTATGCCTGTCTCCTCTCTGCTGGGCTGGCTGCTCTCAGATTCTCTGGTGTCTGGTCTCCGTCTATCTGTGGTTGGAGTTTGGATCAGTAGAATGAGTTTCCTATAAGAGCTGCCACTGCAGTTCTCCCTTCTCCTTCCCGGAGCTGACAGCCCCTCCTCCCACGGGACTGAGCCTGGCAGGGAGGTGTGCGGGTCCCCTGGCCACAAAAACTTACAGATTTCGCTGATCTCAGCAGTTCCACATTTTCATGAGTGTTGTATGAAGTATGCCCAAAGTCAGATTGCTCTGTGGTGTCCAGTCCACGCAGTTCCTGGCTTTCTACCTACTTTCCTGGAGGAGTAACTAAAACATACATCTCACCAGTCCGCCATCTTGCCCCGCCTCCAGAAACTTCTATAATTATATTCCTTTCGACCTAGAAATTCTCCTTCTAAAAATGTAGTCAGGGATCTGTAAATTTAGACATAACTTACACGTGTAACAGGAGATTGGTTGAGTAAATTGTCGCGTATCCTTATAACTGAATGAAATGAAGCTGTTAGAAAGTGAGGTTGTTAAAATGTATTTATTGACATAAAACATGTTCGATTTACAGTTTTTTACTAGAGCATAATCATGTCTGAGGCAGCCATGCTGGAAAGGTAGGTGGGGTTCAGAGCAAAGAAGGTCTTGTCTGCCATGCTCTAAGGAGCTTGAACTTTTCCTATAGATACGGGAAGCCATTGGAGTTTTTTAAGTGGCAGATCAGAGTTACATTTTAGGTATATCCCTCTTGCATCAGAGTGCTTGGAGGCAGGGAGATCAGTGAAGAGGTTATTGCAGTGGTCCAGGGAAACATAATGAGGTCCCAAGGGTATGGGCATTAGTGAATGGAATTGTAGGGCAGACTTTGGGCATCCCAGGGAATTTATCATCCTTTAGGGTGGGTTATGGTCATGAGCACTGGTCCTTAGGGAATCCCTAAATAGATGCGTATCATCATAGTTGGGCAGTTAGGAGAACTGGAGCCTGAGGGCTAGGCCTGGGAAGATTGTGTGCCAGTCCAAATACTACTCTCCCACACCTCTCTCACTCTTTATTTCCCTTTTGTTTAGTTTTCACATCCACCTTTACCACTTAGCCTGGCTAGCCCCTCATTTTGGATGGCCTGTCATGATTGGTCCTCCTTCCCAATTGTATTTCTCATAATACTGACACTTCCTCCTGTGAACAAAAGCTATTTTTTTTAGGCACTGTCAGAATGAGGGTTTGTTGAATCTAATTTGGGATGGAGCCAAGTGGGTGAGAGGCTGAACAATGATGGCAATGAAACTGGGGCAAGTGTGAGGATGGGAACAGGAAGAAAGACAAGTGATAACTTAGAGGTTGGGTGACCTGGGAACCTGGAAACCAGAACAGTTCAGAGTTAGAGGATGAACTGGAACAGCAGCTGGTGCCCAGATTGGGTGCTTAGAAAAAAGCTGAATTAGCAAATTTCTGAACCATTGAAAGTAGTACAAGAATTTTCCTGGGAAGCTATGAGAATGTAGTTTTGAACTGAACCCGGGGGGTTTCCAGAACACTCAGCCAAAAATGACTTCAATTCATAAGGATTCAAGGATTGCAAGAGCCTACCAGACCTGGGGATGAGGCAGGCTGGAGCTAAGACAAGCCTGTCTTTGGAAATGCTAAACTCTGACCAATCTGTGTAAATGTAACTTGCTGCCCTGCTGAGAGTGTATTTTGAAATCTCACGTTGTAGAGAGTAGATCTTGTGAGTTGTGTGGTGGCACAGCTGTGGGGCCATTTGAGTGACTCCCTGTGTGATCAAGAGACAGGGCTAGTGTCTAAAGATTAGTAGCCCCCAAGAGGCCTGGTCTGTGTCCGGTGTGAAGGGGGAAAGGGTCTTGAATTAGGATTCAGGGGACCTGGGTTCTTATCAGAAAGTTTGTCAGAATCTTTCCCCTTGGTTTCTTCACCATAAAATGGGGATTAATAACACTGCTCTGCCTACCTTACAGGTGATGGGAAAGTGAAAGTGCTCTGTAGCACTTGTCTGTATGCTACCTGCCCTAATCTTCAAGTACTGAGCTGGGCAGATTTTGTCGGGAATACCATGTGCCAAGTTGGTGCTGGGATCTGCTTATTTGCATGCTCATCTTTCTGCTATCCTTGTTTGCTTTTCCAAGTGTCCTCCCTTCCTACTCTATTTGGAGCAGAAGGGTTGGTTTAGCCTTCTGTCTGCTTGTCTAAAACACATGCTGCCAAAATTTGGAGACATTTGTAAGCCAACCATGGAAGAAAGCAGGCATATTCAGGCCAAGGCTGAGGGCCCTTGTGACTAGTTTGCCTTGGGCCTCTGATTTAAAATGTTATTTTCACGTGGTTCCTTTGGTTAACAGTGATTATGGATGTGGCTCCAGCACAACAGAGCAGAGAGGTTCAATGTCATGAATCATTGACGTTGCTGAAGGAGACCATGAATTTGCTGGAAATTGAATATAATGAATTTTTCACGTCTTCTGATTTGATATGGCTACATGCATCTGATGTAGAGATTGTTTGAAAAAGATAACCTCCACCCTAGTGATGGGAATAGACAAGCAAGAAGAAAAAGGCCAAAGTATTGGCTGGAATGGCTTGGACATATGAAAGTAACTATTGGAAAACATTTAGAGTCAAGCCTAGATTGGTTGCCTCAATAGGTACATGTCTGAATGGAGGATAAGATGACAGACCACTCTGCTGGGTTGTGATTGGAGGCTTGTTCCATTAGGTTCCTGGGCTTTGACTTAGGGCTGTCGTGGAGCAGAACCAGCCAAATGGAGGGGGGCACATCTATCCCCCAAGAATCTGTTCATCCCCTATTGGCTGTGGGTATAGAAAAGCAAGAAATAACTGGGGGCCCCAAAGTCGCATTTTTGTTCCTCTGTGTAGCATGTTGGAAGTGTCTTAGGTATTCCAGAAGTTCAGGAAGGCTGCTGGCATGACTCTTTGGTGATTCCAGAAATACTGAGAACCTTTCTGAGGTGTTTGTGGGCCCCGGCTGCTCTCTGTATACTGTAGTTTCTGAATGTAGCCTTTGATGGCCTGATGCTGGGTAACTATGTGCAGCCTCCAACTTGGTCCCTTGCCTAAGGTGAGTAACTTGACTGCTAGATCAGTGGTAAAGAATACTAGCTTTGTTTATTTCTTACTTGGACTGTTCCTGAAGGGTGGGGGAGTGGGAGATAAGTTAATGTTTGGATGATTGAAATTCCAAGTCTATAATCCTTATCCAAAACCATTAGGGTCAGAGGTATTTCAAAAATCTGGATTTTTTTTTTTTTAGATTTTAGAAAGACAATACTGTGCGTATAGTATATTATAACATATATTCCCAGTGTGGTCAGGGGCAGCACTCCATGATCAAATACATTATTATTTTGATAGAAAATGTGAATATTTCCCCAAAGTGGAAGAAATAAAGTCTTTAAATAGTCTTATATCAGTTCAAGTCAGGTTTTGCTACCAAATTAGCTTCGGGGGAAAAAATCTTTCAGTTTTTAGAGTGTTTTAGATTCAGGAATTGCTGATAAAGGATTGTAGACCTGTAATTGATGCTGGTTTCATAGCTTTAATCAAATTGATGCACCAGGGAAATCACATTCTCAATGGATATTTCCTGGGTGTGGTTCTTTGATGAGGCATTGTGGAGATGATGGACTCCTTACCATGTTCCTTTTGAAGACCTTTTCTTTTTCCCATTCTTCTTTTTCTTCCTTTTGGCAGGGATTCATGCAGGTGGCTTTCCTTATAGTACCCTTTCCTTCAAAATGTAGACTCTGGGAGAACTGAAGAACAAAATGCTAAAGAATATACACATGACAAAACCAACAAGTCCGTAATGCAGATCATTTATATTAATAAGAGCTCTCAGCAAGATAGTGACTCATATCAATCATTTCTAAACTTGAACTAAACTGAACCATTAAATCACTTGTAGGTGGAGGGACTCTACAAACAGGAGTTTCATTCTTTTGTCAGGCCTCAGTCCTGTGGAAGGTCTTTGACCCTGATAATATTTTAGTCCATTTCTCACTGGTAGATACAGATACCTCAAGGGCAAACATTCAGCATATCTGGCTGCCAGGAGTGGTTGAACCTCTTGGGGTATGTGTTCAACATGCAGATTTTTGGGTCTGAGGCCCAAGACCTTTTGAATCAGAATTCCTATTGGGGGAACCCAGGAATACACTTATGTATCGTGCTCTGCAGGAGAGTCTTGGTACCTCTTAGCATTTGAGAGACACTGCTTGGATGAAGGTCATACTGCCACCTTGCAGATTTTCAAAGGCTGTAACACACTAAGGTCACACCTAAGTAGTACGAAACTGATTTGTCTCTTAGGAGTCTGCAGCTGGCAAGGTTCTTATTTGGCTTGATCTAGGAGGAGAATAGAAGAGTAGAACTACATAGGCATGCTCAGAAACAAACCACTGAAATTGAAGGGAGGTTTGGAGCCTGACAGTGGCAGAATCAATAGGGTTGCCAGGTAAAATATAGGGTACTCAGTTAAATTTGAATTTCAGATAAATAATGAATAATTTTTTAGGATAAGTGTGTCCTAAATATTACACAGAAATTCAAATTTAACTGGGCATCCTATATTTTTATTTGCTAAATCTGGCAATACTAGGTATTGATAAACCCACCTTCTTCCATGGGAGGCAAACCGGAAGGCATCTGTGTACTTGTCCCATGTTCAGAATCTGTTTTCACTTGCCCTGGGTTAAAAGCTAAGACTGACTATGTCTGTCATGTTGAATTTGAAGAATTGAAAAAGTGAGGCTTGTTCTAGAAGCTAAGAGGAAGTGGTCTAGGGGCTACAAAGGCCTATGAAAAATGTTAAAAACTTGGCCTAAAAAAAGCTCTCCCCATCTGCTATCCCCCCAAAAAACACTCTTTCTTTTCTTACTGTCTCACTCACGTACACGTATGTGCATGTGCAAACAAAACATGTACTTGGGAAAACCAGCTGCTTGCCTTTTTAATTTTTTATATTAAACATTTTTTGCATTAGAGTTTCTGTTAATTTTTTCTTGATTATTAAAGTAACATGGGCTCACTGTGTCCAGCATTTTTCTTGATAACCATACTTAATTCTTTTTCAATTGCAGATATTTCTCCTGGCCTGTCCACCATGTCGGGGAGCTATCGTTGTCTTCAAGTAAGGGAAAATTGTTTTTTGCTCTGTTGCCATTGCTGTTCAGACTGTTTTTGTCTATTTGATGATAAAGGATGATGAGCACATTGCTATCAACATCTTGTCTTGAACTGCTTTGTCTCTGAGCTTCCCCAAGGGGCAAAAGTCTACGAGGGGCCAGTGAAATGGGGAAATGTGTGTGGAGATTTGGTGTTTGTCGTGCCCTGACATCTTTTGGGCAAATCCTTGTGGTATTGGTTTATGGCCAGGACATGCTGTTTTGGAAGGTTGCTGCCCTCCTAAAGTTTCTCTCGAGGGCATGCCAGAAGTCAGAGAGCTTCCCTCCTTGCAAGAGTCTTTGCCTTGTAATCCCACTGCTCTACTGAGGAAATGTTTCTTCACTTTGAAGCGCATTGCTCTTGTGTTTTTGTGTTTTTGTTTTTTAAAAGTGCAAATTAAAGTGGGGAGGGAAAAATATCACCTTATTACAGGTCCTGACTTTCTTAAAAATAGCAAGCATCAAATCCATTAAAGTGTATTGCAGGCAAATTGTGTTTATCTGAAGGTAAGTTTGCTTAAATGAAATTCTCAAGAGTCCTGGAACCCTCATTTTAACCATGAATTGTGACCATCTCACTTATCAAACCTTTTATTAGAGTTGCTAATGAGACACTAAATTGATCGAATTAATTTCATCTGTCTCCCCCAGCCCTGGTCCCCATTTTGGAGCTGTTCAGAAACAGTGAAATGGCTGTTAAAAAAAAAAAAAAAAAGGAACAGGAAGTAAAGAGCCTAGCAGATCCTTGGATAATTGAGAGTGGTGTAAATGGATTTCTAATTTGCTTAGATCATTAAAGCGTTAGGTAGGGGGGAAAATATCCCATTTGCTGTTTCAAATAGCTCCTTGAAATAGCCACTTAGTCTCTTGCCTTAGGTAAGTAGCTTTCTGCTGGGTGAGGGGTAATGGATTCTGATTTCATGTATTTCTTACTTGGACAGCTCCTAAGGGATAGGGGTATTGAACCCTGTTTTGCTCCCTTGATTTTCAGAAATGAGCTCAATTATTCAGTGTAATGTTTTTAAAGTAACATTTGTTGGTTTTATTTCATTATTATGAAAGTAACAATTCTCATTGTAGAAAATACAGAGATACATAAAGAAGAAAATAAACATTACTTATAATCCTACCACCAAGAGATCATTTTGGTTTCTTTCTTTTTTAATTAGCAGATATATTATATATTTAGTTTTTTTCTCATGTCTTTTCTAAATTTAACTTAACATATATATGTTTATGCACATAAATAAATGCATAAATAAAATCACCAGATTTATTTTTTTTTAGTGGTCCTGTTTTTTTTCTTTTCCCTTTTTGTTTGGCTCCTATCTCTACCTTTCCATGCCTATTCCTACATATAAACAAACAAATATGTATCCTTCCATATTTTTCTTGATGCTCATGTAATCATATATATACATATATATTCAGGTTCACGTGAACATACACATATATAGGAGATTTGGATTTGTTGTTCATTGTTTTACAAAATGGGATCTTATTATATATACTTTAATGCATCTTGCTTTTCTCATTCAACAATATCTCATGGAAATCTGTTAAAGTCAATTGGTATAGCTCTTATTCTTTTTAAAGGCTGCAAAATATTTCATGGGTGCCCAACAATTTATTCAGCCATTCTCTTATTCATGAACATTTACCTTGTTTCCAGATTTCTGCCACTATAATCAATGCTGAAGTAAATATAATTGCGCATATGCCCTCACATACTGTGCTTTCAGTTTACACAGACACTTATTTATTTATTTATGTTAACATATGTTGCCATATTGATTTACAAAAAGTCTCTTATCTGCCAAACTTCATGTTTTCCTTTTGTATGTAATGTACAAGAGTATCCTTTTCTTTATATCCCTACTGGCCATAGTTGTGTTATGGTTCTTTTATAATTTCGGCAACCTAATGGTTGCAATTTCCCTAGTTACTAGTGAATTTTAGTATTATTTCATATGTTTTTTTTTTGTCCAATTAAATTTGCTCTTGTCTAAATTGTCTATTAATAGCATCTGCCCATTTTCCTATGTGGTGCTTATGTTTTTCTTAATTTGTAAAAACTCTTTGTGTATTTTAGATATTAATCTTTGGTCTATGATCATTGTTACAGATCTCTTTACCAAATAATTGTTTATGTATTGACTTCATTTTTGATGTATTTTTCCATATAAATTTAATTTTTTTATGTGTCAAAATATAACTATCTTTTCTTTTATAATTTCTGGGTTTCCAGTCTTGGTTAAGAAATTCTGTTTGATCTCTAGATTTTATATATATAATCTAGATTTTCTTACCAGATTAAAAAATATGTCTTAATCCATCTAGAATTTATTTTCGTATATGCTACGAGGTAGGGGCCTGCTTTTGTTTTCTGTTTTTAAAAAGTTTATTGCGGTAACATGTACAACTCAAAATTTCTCATTTTAACCACATTCAGGTATACAATTCAGTGGTATTAATTACGTTCACAATGTCCTACCGTTGCCACCATCCATTACCAAAACTTTTTCATCACCCCAAATAGTAACTCTGTCCCCATTTAAAAATAATTTACTCTCCACCTCTGCCCCTCACTCCCTGGTAATCTGTATCTACTTTTATTTTCTTAAAGACAGATAACCAGTTGTGCTGGCATAATATGTTAAATAATCCATATTTTTTCCTGTGAATTCAACTAGCACAATTTTCCTGAGAATTGAAACTATTCTGTTTTATCTATTTGCATACCAAAATAATATTGATTCGATTACATTAGCTGTTAAAAATATATTCCTTAACTATTCTTGGGCATTTTTCCTTACATACAAATTTTAAGATCCCTTTTATTCACCCTCCCCCGCAAATACTATTGGAATTCCAATTAGAATTGCATTAAATTTATATTACAGTTTTGTGAGAATTTTTTAAAAAAGTATATTGCTCTGTGTATCCGTCTCTTTCTTTCTTTACTGGCCCATTGCTGTGCCAGCCATGAATGCGTTTGCCAGCTTCCCAGCTAAGAAGGGGCTGGCGTGTTCTTTATGGAGGAATGCCCGATCACTGCAGGGAAGGGGTATGGTGGGCACAGCAGGCTGCATTCCACATGCTGGGCAGAGGCTGGCAATTCTCTTTGGGGTGGAGAAGGGGCAGGAGTCTCCACAGGGCTCCTGTGGTCCACTTGACAAGAGGGAATGACAGCTCCCCGGTGTTCTGGCTGGGTCCCAGAGTGCATCATTTATGTGCTACTCAGTTGACATGTGACTTGCCATTGCCTGCTGCTGGAAAGGCTGCCTCAGTGGTCCTTGCTCCTCTGTCACATGGCAATGCATATGACAGCCTCTCCTTTCTTCCGGATTCCATTGAATTTCAGCTTCTTGCTTCTGTGGCTTTCTCTTTCTCTGTCTGAATTTCATTCTGCTTATAAAGGACTCCAGTAATAGGATTAAGACCCATCTTGGGCCACACCTTGACTGAAGTAACCTCATCAAAGGTCCTCCTTACAATGGGGATCATAGTCACAGGAATGAATTAAGTTTAAAAGCAAGTTTCTCTGGGGTACATACTTCTAACCACTAACCACAGCAACTGTGAATAACGCTATTATGAACATTTGTGCACAAGTCTTTGCATGACGTAAGTTTTCAACTTATTTGGGTAAATACCAAGGAAAGCAATTACTGGATTGTATGTTAAGACTATAGTTAGTTTTGTAAGAAACTGCCAGAATGTCTTCTAAAATGGCTGTACCATTTTGCATTCCCACAAGCAATGAATATGAGTTCCTGTTGCTCTACATCCTTGCCAGCATTTGGTATTGTCAGTGTTTTGGATTTTAGACATTTTAATAAGTGCGTAGTGGTATCGTATTGTTTTAATTTGTATTTCCCTAATACATATGATTTTGAGAATCTTTTCATATGTTTGTTTGCCATCTGTATATCTTCTGTGGTGAGGTGTCTGTTTGGATCTTTTGCCCATTTTCAAATTGGGCTGTTTGTTTTCTTATTGAGTTTTTTTTTTTTTAACTTTCCAAAACCAACTTTATTTAATTACGGCTAATTCCTCCTTCTCAAATGTTGATGTCTCTTGTAATTTTATCAAACAAATAATTATAAACATGCTTCTTTTCAACTGTTCAACTAACTTATCTTTTTTTTTTTCCTTTTTTTTTTTTTAATCTTCATTTTATTGAGATATATTCACATACCACGCAGTCATACAAAACAAATCGTACTTTCGATTGTTTACAGTACCATTACATAGTGGTACATTCATCACCCAAATCAATCCCTGACACCTTCATTAGCACACACACAAAAATAACAAGAATAATAATTAGAGTGAAAAAGAGCAATTGAAGTAAAAAAGAACACTGGGTACCTTTGTCTGTTTGTTTCCTTCCCCTATTTTTCTACTCATCCATCCATAAACTAGACAAAGTGGAGTGTGGTCCTTATGGCTTTCCCAATCCCATTGTCACCCCTCATAAGCTACATTTTTATACAACTGTCTTCGAGATTCATGGGTTCTGGGTTGTAGTTTGATAGTTTCAGGTATCCACCACCAGCTACCCCAATTCTTTAGAACCTAAAAAGGGTTGTCTAAAGTGTGCATAAGAGTGCCGACCAGAGTGACCTCTCGGCTCCTTTTGGAATCTCTCTGCCACTGAAGCTTATTTCATTTCCTTTCACATCCCCCTTTTGGTCAAGAAGATGTTCTCCGTCCCACGATGCCGGGTCTACATTCCTCCCCGGGAGTCATATTCCACGTTGCCAGGGAGATTCACTCCCCTGGGTGTCTGATCCCACGTAGGGGGGAGGGCAGTGATTTCACCTTTCAAGTTGGCTTAGCTAGAGAGAGAGGGCCACATCTGAGCAACAAAGAGGCATTTGGGAGGAGGCTCTTAGGCACAACCATAGGGAGGCCTAGCCTCTCCTTTGCAGCAACCGTCTTCCCAAGGGTAAAACCTGTGGTAGAGGGCTCAACCCATCAAACCACCAGTCCCCTATGTCTGTGGTCATGTTAGCAACCATTGAGGTGGGGTAGGCCAATACCCCTGCATTCTCCACAGGCTCCTCAAGGGGGCACTACATCTTTTTTTTTTCCTTGTTTTTCTTTTTTTCTTTTTTTTTTTTAACTTTCCCTTCTTTTTTAAATCAACTGTATGAAAAAAAAGTTAAAAAGAAAACAAACATACAATAAAAGAACATTTCAAAGAGACCATAACAAGGGAGTAAGAAAAAGACAACTAACCTAAGATAACTGCTTAACTTCCAACATGTTCCTACTTTACCCCAAGAAAGTTACCTAATATAGCAACATTTCTGTGAACTTGCTCCTACTATATCCATCAGAAATTAACAGACCATAGTCATTCCTGGGCATCCCCAGAACGTTAAATAGCTTATCTGTTCTTCTTGGATTATTGTTCCCCCTTCCTTAATTGCTCTCTATTGCTAGTTCCCCTACATTCTACATTATAAACCATTTGTTTTACATTTTTCAAAGTTCACATTAGTGGTAGCATATAATATTTCTCTTTTTGTGCCTGGCTTATTTCGCTCAGCATTATGTCTTCAAGGTTCATCCATGTTGTCATATGTTTCACGAGATCGTTCCTTCTTACTGCCGCGTAGTATTCCATCGTGTATATATACCACATTTTATTTATCCACTCATCTGTTGAAGGACATTTGGGTTGTTTCCATCTCTTGGCAATTGGGAATAATGCTGCTATGAACATTGGCGTGCAGATATCTGTTCGTGTCACTGCTTTCCGATCTTCCGGGTATATACCGAGAAGTGCAATCGCTGGATCGATTGGTAACTCTATATCTAGTTTTCTAAGGAACTGCCAGACTGACTTCCAGAGTGGCTGAACCATTATACAGTCCCACCAACAATGAATAAGAGTTCCAATTTCTCCACATCCCCTCCAGCATTTGTAGTTTCCTGTTTGTTTAATGGCAGCCATTCTAACCGGTGTTAGATGGTATCTCATTGTGGTCTTAATTTGCATCTCTCTAATAGCTAGTGAAGCTGAACATTTTTTCATGTGTTTCTTGGCCATTTGTATTTCCTCTTCAGAGAACTGTCTTTTCATATCTTTTGCCCATTTTATTTTGTTTTTTTTTTTTTTTTAATCATCATTTTATTGAGATTTATTCACATACCACGCAGTCATACAAAACAAATTGTACTTTCGATTGTTTACAGTACCATTACATAGTTGTACATTCATCACCTAAATCAATCCCTGACACCTTCATTAGCACACACACAAAAATAACAAGAATAATAATTAGAGTGAAAAAGAGCAATTGAAGTAAAAAAGAACACTAGGTACCTTTGTCTGTTTGTTTGCTTCCCCTACTTTTCTACACATCCATCCATAAACTAGACAAAGTGGAGTTTGGTCCTTATGGCATTCCCAATCCCACTGTCACCCCTCATAAGCTACATTTTTATACAACTGTCTTCGAGATTCATGGGTTCTGGGTTGTAGTTTAATAGTTTCAGGTATCCACCACCAGCTACCCCAATTCTTTAGAACCTAAAAAAGGTTGTCTAAAGTGTGCGTAAGAGTGCCCACCAGAGTGATCTCTCGGCTCGTTTTGGAATCTCTCTGCCACTGAAGCTTATTTCATTTCCTTTCACATCCCCCTTTTGGTCAAGAAGATGTTCTCCATCCCACGATGCCGGGTCTACATTCCTCCCCGGGAGTCATATTCCACGTTGCCAGGGAGATTCACTTCCCTGGGTGTCTGATCCCACGTAGGGGGGAGGGCAGTGATTTCACCTTTCAAGTTGGCTTAGCCAGAGAGAGAGGGCCACATCTGAGCAACAAAGAGGCATTCAGGAGGAGACTCTTAGGCACAAATACAGGGAGGCCTAGCCTCTCCTTTGCAGCAACCGTCTTCCCAAGGGTAAAACTTATGGTAGAGGGCTCAACCCATCAAACCACCAGTCCCCTATGTCTGTGGTCATGTTAGCAACCATGGAGGTGGGGTAGGCGAATACCCCTGCATTCTCCACAGGCTCCTCAAGGGGGCACTACATCTTTTTTTTTCTTTTTTTTCCTTGTTTGTCTTTTTTCTTTTTTTTAACTTTCCCTTCTTTTTTCAAATCAACTGTATGAAAAAGAAAGTTAAAAAGAAAACAAACATACAATAAAAGAACATTTCAAAGAGACCATAGCAAGGGAGTAAGAAAAAGACAACTAACCTAAGATAACTGCTTAACTTCCAACATGTTCCTACTTTACCCCAAGAAAGTTACATAATATAGCAACATTTCAGTGAACTTGTTCCTACTACATCCATCAGAAATTAACAGACCATAGTCATTTCTGGGCATCCCCAGAACGTTAAATAGCTTATCTGTTCTTCTTGGATTATTGTTCCCCCTTCCTTAATTGCTCTCTACTGCTAGTTCCCCTACATTCTACATTATAAACCATTTGTTTTACATTTTTCAAAGTTCACATTAGTGGTAGCATATAATATTTCTCTTTTTGTGCCTGGCTTATTTCGCTCAGCATTATGTCTTCAAGGTTCATCCATGTTGTCATATGTTTCACCAGATCGTTCCTTCTTACTGCCGCGTAGTATTCCATCGTGTGTATATACCACATTTTATTTATCCACTCATCTGTTGAAGGACATTTGGGTTGTTTCCATCTCTTGGCAATTGTGAATAATGCTGCTATGAACATTGGCGTGCAGATATCTGTTCGTGTCACTGCTTTCCGATCTTCCGGGTATATACCGAGAAGTGCAATCGCCGGATCGAATGGTAGCTCTATATCTAGTTTTCTAAGGAACTGCCAGACTGACTTCCAGAGTGGCTGAACCATTATACAGTCCCACCAACAATGAATAAGAGTTCCAATTTCTCCACATCCCCTCCAGCATTTGTAGTTTCCTGTTTGTTTAATGGCAGCCATTCTAACCGGTGTTAGATGGTATCTCATTGTGGTCTTAATTTGCATCTCTCTAATAGCTAGTGAAGCTGAACATTTTTTCATGTGTTTCTTGGCCATTTGTATTTCCTCTTCAGAGAACTGTCTTTTCATATCTTTTGCCCATTTTATAATTGGGCTGTCTGTACTATTGTCATTGAGTTGTAGGATTTCTTTGTATATGCAAGATATCAGTCTTTTGTCAGATACATGGTTTCCAAAAATTTTTTCCCATTGAGTTGGCTGCCTCTTTACCTTTTTGAGAAATTCCTTTGAGGTGCAGAAACTTCTAAGCTTGAGGAGTTCCCATTTATCTATTTTTTCTTTTGTTGCTTGTGCTTTGGGTGTAAAGTCTGGGAAGTGGCCGCCTAATACAAGGTTTTGAAGATGTTTTCCTACATTATCTTCTAGGAGTTTTATGGTACTTTCTTTTATATTGAGATCTTTGGTCCATTTTGAGTTAATTTTTGTGTAGGGGGTGAGGTAGGGGTCCTCTTTCATTCTTTTGGATATGGATATCCAACTCTCCCAGCCCCATTTGTTGAAAAGACCATTATGGCTCAGTTCGGTGACTTTGGGGGCCTTATCAAAGATCAGTCGGCCATAGATCTGAGGGTCTATCTCTGAATTCTCAATTCGATTCCATTGATCTATATGTCTATCTTTGTGCCAGTACCATGCTGTTTTGGCAACTGTGGCTTTATAATAAGCTTCAAAGTCAGGGAGTGTAAGTCCTCCCACTTCGTTTTTCTTTTTTAGAGTGTCTTTAGCAATTGGAGGCATCTTCCCTTTCCAAATAAATTTGATAACTAGCTTTTCCAAGTCTGCAAAGTAGGTTGTTGGAATTTTGATTGGGATTGCATTGAATCTGTAGATGAGTTTGGGTAGAATTGACATCTTAATGACATTTAGCCTTCCTATCCATGAACATGGAATATTTTTCCATCTTTTAAGGTCCCCTTCTATTTCTTTTAGTAGAGTTATGTAGTTTTCTTTGTATAGGTCTTTTACATCTTTGGTTAAGTTTATTCCTAGGTACTTGATTTTTTTAGTTGCTATTGAAAATGGTATCTTTTTCTTGAGTGTCTCTTCAGTTTGTTCATTTCTAGCATATAGAAACATTACTGACTTATGTGCATTAATCTTGTATCCCGCTACTTTGCTAAATTTGTTTATTAGCTCTAGTAGGTGTATCGTTGATTTCTCAGGGTTTTCTAGATATAAGATCATATCATCTGCAAACAATGACAGTTTTACTTCTTCTTTTCCAATTTGGATGCCTTTTATTTCTTTGTCTTGCCGGATTGCCCTGGCTAGCACTTCCAGCACAATGTTGAATAACAGTGGTGACAGCGGGCATCCTTGTCTTGTTCCTGATCTTAGAGGGAAGGCTTTCAGTCTCTCACCATTGAGTACTATGCTGGCTGTGGGTTTTTCATATATGCTCTTTATCATGTTGAGGAAGTTTCCTTCAATTCCTACCTTTTGAAGTGTTTTTATCAAAAAGGGATGTTGGATTTTGTCAAATGCTTTTTCAGCATCTATTGAGATGATCAATTGATTTTTCCCTTTCGAGTTTTTAATGTGTTGTAATACATTGATTGTTTTTCTTATGTTGAACCATCCTTGCATGCCTGGAATGAACCCCACTTGGTCATGGTGTATGATTTTTTTAATGTGTCTTTGGATTCGATTTGCAAGTATTTTGTTGAGGATTTTTGCATCTATATTCATTAGGGAGATTGGCCGGTAGTTTTCCTTTTTTGTAGCATCTTTGCCTGGTTTTGGTATTAGATTGATGTTAGCTTCATAAAATGAGTTAGGTAGTGTTCCATTTTTTTCAATGTTTTGAAAGAGTTTGAGTAAGATTGGTGTCAGTTCTTTCTGGAAAGAACTCTCTCCTATAGATAGATCAACCAGACAGAAGACCAATAAGGAAATTGAAAACCTAAACAATCTGATAAATGAATTAGATTTAACAGACATATACAGGACATTACATCCCAAATCACCAGGATACACATACTTTTCTAGTGCTCATGGAACTTTCTCCAGAATAGATCATATGCTGGGACATAAAACAAACCTCAATAAATTTAAAATGATTGAAATTATTCAAAGCACATTCTGTGACCACAATGGAATACAATTAGAAGTCAATAGCCATCAGAGACTTAGAAAATTCACAAATACCTGGAGGTTAAACAACACACTCCTAAACAATCAGTGGGTTAAAGAAGAAATAGCAAGAGAAATTGCTAAATATTTAGAGACGAATGAAAATGAGAACACAACATACCAAAACCTATGGGATGCAGCAAAAGCAGTACTAAGGGGGAAATTTATAGCACTAAACGCATATATTAAAAAGGAAGAAAGAGCCAAAATCAAAGAACTAATGGATCAACTGAAGAAGCTAGAAAATGAACAGCAAACCAATCCTAAACCAAGTACAAGAAAAGAAATAACAAGGATTAAAGCAGAAATAAATGACATAGAGAACAAAAAAACAATAGAAAGGATAAATATCACCAAAAGTTGGTTCTTTGAGAAGATCAACAAGATTGACAAGCCCCTAGCTAGACTGACAAAATCAAAAAGAGAGAAGACCCATATAAACAAAATAATGAATGAAAAAGGTGACATAACTGCAGATCCTGAAGAATTTAAAAAAATTATAAGAGGATATTATGAACAATTGCCCATTTTTTAATTGGGCCGACTGTACTATTGTCATTGAGTTGTAGGATTTCTTTATATATGCAAGATATCAGTCTTTTGTCAGATACATGGTTTCCAAAAATTTTTTCCCATTGAGTTGGCTGCCTCTTTACCTTTTTGAGAAATTCCTTTCAGGTGCAGAAACTTCTAAGCTTGAGGAGTTCCCATTTATGTATTTTCTCTTTTGTTGCTTGTGCTTTGGGTGTAAAGTCTAGGAAGTGGCCGCCTAATACAAGGTCTTGAAGATGTTTTCCTACATTATCTTCTAGGAGTTTTATGGTACTTTCTTTTATATTGAGATCTTTGGTCCATTTTGAGTTAATTTTTGTGTAGGGGGTGAGGTAGGGGTCCTCTTTCATTCTTTTGGATATGGATATCCAACTCTCCCAGCCCCATTTGTTGAAAAGACCATTATGACTCAGTTCAGTGACTTTGGGGGCCTTATCAAAGATCAGTCGGCCATAGATCTGAGGGTCTATCTCCGAATTCTCAATTCGATTCCATTGATCTATATGTCTATCTTTGTGCCAGTACCATGCTGTTTTGGCAACTGTGGCTTTATAATAAGCTTCAAAGTCAGGGAGTGTAAGTCCTCCCACTTCGTTTTTCTTTTTTAGAGTGTCTTTAGCAATTCGAGGCATCTTCCCTTTCCAAATAAATTTGATAACTAGCTTTTCCAAGTCTGCAAAGTAGGTTGTTGGAATTTTGATTGGGATTGCATTGAATCTGTAGATGAGTTTGGGTAGAATTGATATCTTAATGACATTTAGTCTTCCTATCCATGAACATGGAATATTTTTCCATCTTTTAAGGTCCCCTTCTATTTCTTTTAGTAGAGTTATGTAGTTTTCTTTGTATAGGTCTTTTATATCTTTGGTTAAGTTTATTCCTAGGTACTTGATTTTTTTGGTTGCTATTGAAAATGGTATCTTTTTCTTGAGTGTCTCTTCAGTTTGTTCACTTCTAGCATATAGAAACATTACTGACTTATGTGCATTAACCTTGTATCCTGCTACTTTGCTAAATTTGTTTATTAGCTCTAGTAGCTGTATCGTCGATTTCTCAGGGTTTTCTAGATATAAGATCATATCATCTGCAAACAATGACAGTTTTACTTCTTCTTTTCCAATTTGGATGCCTTTTATTTCTTTGTCTTGCCGGATTGCCCTGGCTAGCACTTCCAGCACAATGTTGAATAACAGTGGTGACAGCGGGCATCCTTGTCTTGTTCCTGATCTTAGAGGGAAGGCTTTCAGTCTCTCACCATTGAGTACTATGCTGGCTGTGGGTTTTTCATATATGCTCTTTATCATGCTGAGGAAGTTTCCTTCAATTGCTACCTTTTGAAGTGTTTTTATCAGAAAGGGATGTTGGATTTTGTCAAATGCTTTTTCAGCATCTATTGAGATGATCAATTGATTTTTCCCTTTTGACTTGTTAATGTGTTGTAATACATTGATTGATTTTCTTATGTTGAACCATCCTTGCATGCCTGGAATGAACCCCACTTGGTCATGGTGTATGATTTTTTTTAATGTGTCTTTGGATTCGATTTGCAAGTATTTTGTTGAGGATTTTTGCATCTATATTCATTAGGGAGATTGGCCGGTTGTTTTCCTTTTTTGTAGCATCTTTGCCTGGTTTTGGTATTAGATTGATGTTAGCTTCATAAAATGAGTTAGGTAGTGTTCCATTTTCTTCAATGTTTTGAAAGAGTTTGAGTAAGATTGGTGTCAGTTCTTTCTGGAAAGTTTGGTAGAATTCCCCTGTGAAGCCATCTGGCCCTGGGCATTTATTTGTGGGAAGATTTTTGATGACTGATTGGATCTCTTTGCTTGTGATGGGTTGGTTGAGGTCTTCTATTTCTTCTCTGGTCAGTCTAGGTTGTTCATATGTTTCCAGGAAATTGTCCGTTTCCTCTACATTATCCAGTTTGTTGCCATACAGTTGTTCATAGTATCCTCTTATAATTTTTTTAATTTCTTCAGGATCTGCAGTTATGTCACCTTTTTCATTCATTATTTTGTTTATATGGGTCTTCTCTCTTTTTGATTTTGTCAGTCTAGCTAGGGGCTTGTCAATCTTGTTGATCTTCTCAAAGAACCAACTTTTGGTGATATTTGTCCTCTATTGTTTTTTTGTTCTCTATGTCATTCATTTCTGCTTTAATCCTTGTTATTTCTTTTCTTGTACTTGGTTTAGGATTGGTTTGCTGTTCATTTTCTAGCTTCTTCAGTTGATCCATTAGTTCTTTGATTTTGGCTCTTTCTTCCTTTTTAATATATGCGTTTAGTGCTATAAATTTCCCCCTTAGCACTGCTTTTGCTGCATCCCATAGGTTTTGGTATGTTGTGTTCTCATTTTCATTCGTCTCTATATATTTAGCAATTTCTCTTGCTATTTCTTCTTTAACCCACTGATTGTTTAGGAGTGTGTTGTTTAACCTCCAGGTATTTGTGAATTTTCTAAGTCTCTGATGGTTATTGACTTCTAATTGTATTCCATTGTGGTCAGAGAATGTGCTTTGAATAATTTCAATCTTTTTAAATTTATTGAGGCTTGTTTTATGTCCCAGCATATGATCTATTCTGGAGAAAGTTCCATGAGCACTAGAAAAGTATGTGTATCCTGGTGATTTGGGATGTAATGTCCTGTATATGTCTGTTAAATCTAATTCATTTATCAGATTGTTTAGGTTTTCAATTTCCTTATTGGTCTTCTGTCTGATTGATCTATCTATAGGAGAGAGTGATGTGTTGAAGTCTCCCACAATTATTGTGGAAACATCAATTGCTTCCTTTAGTTTTGCCAGTGTTTCTCTCATGTATTTTGTGGCATCTTGATTGGGTGCATAGACATTTATGATTGTTATTTCTTCTTCCTGAATTGCCCCTTTTATTAGTATGTAGTGGCCTTCTTTGTGTCTCAAAACATCCCTGCATTTGAAGTCTATTTTATCTGAGATTAATATTGCTACACCTGCTTTCTTTTGGCTGTAGCTTGCATGAAATATTTTTTTCCATCCTTTCTCTTTCAGTTTCTTTGTGTCCCTGTGTCTAAGATGAGTCTCTTGTATGCAACATATTGATGGTTCATTTTTTTTGATCCATTCTGTGAATCTATATCTTTTAATTGGGGAGTTTAATCCATTTACATTCAACGTTATAACCGTGAAGGCATTTCTTGAATCAGCCATCTTATCCTTTGGTTTATGTTTATCATATTTTCCCCCTCTGTCTATTAATATCCTTTATTGTACCCATACCGAATCTCTTTAGTACTGAACCTTTCTCCAAGTCTCTCTGTCCTTTCTTTGTTTCTCTGTCTGTAGGGCTCCCTTGAGTATCTCCAGTAGGGCAGGTCTCTTGTTAGCAAATTCTCTCAGCATTTGTTTGTCTGTGAAAAATTTAAGCTCTCCCTCAAATTTGAAGGAGAGCTTTGCTGGATAAAGTATTCTTGGCTGGAAATTTTTCTCACTCAGAATTTTAAATATATCGTGCCACTGCCTTCTCGCCTCCATGGTGGCTGCTGAGTAGTCACTACTTAGTCTTATGCTGTTTCCTTTGTATGTGGTGAATTGCTTTTCTTTTGCTACTTTCAGAACTTGCTCCTTCTCTTTCGTGTTTGACAGTGTGATCAGAATATATCTCGGAGTGGGTTCATTTGGATTTATTCTATTTGGGGTTCGCTGAGCATTTATGATTTGTGTATTTATGTTGTTTAGAAGATTTGGGAAGTTTTCCCCAACAATTTCTTTGAATACTCTTCCTAGACCTTTACCCTTTTCTTCCCCTTCTGGGACACCAATGAGTCTTATATTTGGACGTTTCATATTATCTATCATATCCCTGAGGTCAGTTTCGATTTTTTCAATTTTTTTCCCCATTCTTTCTTTTATGCTTTCATTTTCCATTCTGTCATCTTCCAGGTCACTGATTCGTTGTTCAACTTCCTCTAGTCTTGTACTATGAGTGTCCAGAATCTTTTTAATTTGGTCAACAGTTTCTTTAATTTCCATAAGATCATCCATTTTTTTATTTAGTCTTGCAATGTCTTCTTTATGCTCTTCTAGGGTCTTCTTGATTTCCTTTGTCTCCCGTACTATGGTCTCATTGTTCATCTTTAGTTCTTTGAGTAGCTGCTCTAGGTGCTGTGTCTCTTCTGATCTTTTGATTTGGGTGCTTGGCCTTGGGTTATACATATCGTCTGTTTTTTTCATATGCTTTATAATTGTCTGTTGTTTTTGGCCTCGTGGCATTTGCTGAACTTGATAGGGTTCTTTTAGGTTTTGTAGACCAATTGAAGTCCTTATCTCTAATTTATCAGATCTACAGCTTCGTGGAGTACACTTTGTCTAACTATCCAGCAGGTGGCGTCCACGAGCCACCTGTTCTCCACAAGCCAGTTCTCCCCTGCTTAGCCTTTTTGGTGAGTGGGGGAGTGAGTCTTGTGGGGTCCAATTGGTGTACCAAGCTTGCGTGTGTAGTTGGTGTTGCCTGCCCTGTATATGGGGCGTGTTTCTGGGCAGTCAGGGAGGGGGGGGGTGGCTCTAAAAATCAAATCTCCCTGGTGATCCTAGAGTTTTAAAGCTGCTGCAATAGTCTAATCCTTCAGTTCAGTCCTGCCACAGTTTGTCTCTTCCACTGACCCACAAGTCCTTGGTATTGGCGTATGGCTCCTGAGACTTGCAAGTGGGCCCCTCTTCCAGGCCGTGCACCCCGGGTCCTCTGTTGAGGGATGACTGTGCTATGTCACAGGTGAGTGCCGTCCCCCCAGGGCAGTTCTGGGCTGCTGGGCTGTGTAGGGAGGCTCCCAGTCTGCTGAAATGATGGCTGAATGGGGCTTTGTTAATTCACACTGCTCTACCTTCCCAACTCTGGGACAATCAGCTGAGGTTGCAGGGAAGGCTAATGTCCACGCCCAGTTTTGTGGTGTGTGCCTGTTATTTGAAGCACTTCCGTCACACTGGGTTGTCTGGGGCAGTTCTGGGCTATGGGGCTGGCGATGGGCAGGAGTGTTTCCTGTCCACCAGGATGATGACTGTGAGCGGACACCCCCCTTTTCTTGGGAATTTGTGGTGTTTAGTGAATTTTCTCAGCCACTGGATTATTGCGTTTTGTCTCAGAGCTCTCCTAGTTCTGCTCTTGTCTTGACCTGCCCTAATTGCAAGTCTTTGAAGCTTTCTGTATTGGGCTTCTTAGAGTAATTGTTTTAGAAAAAGAAAAAAGGATTAAAAAAAAAGGGCCCTCCTCAGAGATCTAATGGGTTATTGAAATGCTAAGAGACAAAGCAACCAGGGCCATTAAGGAAAGGTCCACAGGGCAGAGAGATCAGCTTTTCTTCGGGATTTGCATATGCGCCTCCGGGCCTGAGCTCGGGCCTGAGCTCTGCCCTTCCCCTTTCTATGTTCACCAGAACTCCAAAAATCCTCAGCTTTTATTTTGGAGTTTTTCGTGTTGTTTTTTTTCTATGCCTGTCTCCTCTCTGCTGGGCTGGCTGCTCTCAGATTCTCTGGTGTCTGGTCTCCGTGTATCTATGGTTGGAGTTTGGATCAGCAGAATGAGTTTCCGATAAGGGCTGCCACTGCAGTTCTCCCTTCTCCTTCCCGGAGCTGACAGCCCCTCCTCCCACGGGACTGAGCCTGGCAGGGAGGGGCGCGGGTCCCCTGGCCGCAAAAACTTACAGATTTCGCTGATCTCAGCAGTTCAACATTTTCATGAGTGTTGTATGAAGTATGCCCAAAGTCAGATTGCTCTGTGGTGTCCAGTCCACGCAGTTCCTGGCTTTCTACCTACTTTCCTGGAGGAGTAACTAAAACATACAGCTCACCAGTCTGCCATCTTGCCCCGCCTCTTCTTATTGAGTTTTAAGAATTCTTTGTATATTTTGAAGTCTTTTATCAGATATGTTTTTTTGCAAATATTTTCTCCCAGTCTGTGCCTTCTCTTCACAAAGCAGAATATTTTAATTTTAGCGATGTCCAACTTACCACTTTTTTGGATCCTTTCATGGCCCAAGTTTTTAGTGTTGAATTTAAAAACTGATTGCCAAAACTATAGTCAGTTAGATTTTCTCCTATGTTTTAGAAGCTTTATAGTTTTCGTTTAGGTCTGTGACTCATTTTGAGTTAATTTTTGTTGTATTTTACATTTTTATTGGTTAAATCTATTGATTTCTAAAACCCCTTCAGTGCCTCTTTGTTGCTCAGATGTGGCCCTCTCTCTCTGGCTAAGCCAACTTGAAAGGTGAAATCACTGCCCTCCCCCCTACGTGGGATCAGACACCCAGGGAAGTGAATCTCCCTGGCAACGTGGAATATGACTCCCAGGGAGGAATGTAGACCTGGCACCGTGGGACGGAGAACATCTTCCTGACCAAAAGGGGGATGTGAAAGGAAATGAAATAAGCTTCAGTGGCAGAGAGATTCCAAAAGGAGCCGAGAGGTCACTCTGGTGGGCACTCTTATGCACACTTTAGACAACCCTTTTTAGGTTCTAAAGAATTGGGGTAGCTGGTGGTGGATACCTGAAACTATCAAACTACAACCCAGAACCCATGAATCTCGAAGACAGCTGTATAAAAATGTAGCTTATGAGGGGTGACAATGGGATTGGGAAAGCCATAAGGACCAAACACCACTTTGTCTAGTTTATGGATGGATGTGTAGAAAAGTAGGGGAGGGAAACAGACAGACAAAGGTACCCAGTGTTCTTTTTTACTTCAATTGCTCTTTTTCACTCTAATTATTATTCTTGTTATTTTTGTGTGTGTGCTAATGAAGGTGTCAGGGATTGATTTAGGTGATGAATGTACAACTATGTAATGGTACTGTAAACAATCGAAAGTACAATTTGTTTTGTATGACTGCGTGGTATGTGAATATATCTCAATAAAATGATGATTTAAAAAAAAAAAAAAAAAAAAAAATAAAACCCCTTCAGAACTTGGCAATTTCTTCCATTGCTTTCATGTTTGAAAAAACTTTTTCCATTCTAAGAGCAGATAGACAATCTAGTTTTTTAATAGTTTTTAAAATATTTAACTTATCAGTCCATCTAAAATTCATTTTGGGAATAGAACAAGGTAGAGATGTAACATATATTCCCCCCAAATAATTTACTTAAGCATTGTTTGTTGAATAACTATTTCCCTATGATTATTACTACTACACTTTTATCATATACTAAATTCTTATATATGCTCAGGTTCATTTTTGGGCTTTTTGTATTACTCCATTGATTTTTCTGTTGGATTTTCTGCCAGTTTTGCATTCTTTTATTAGCAGAAACTGGTAGGCCAGATTTTCTTTTGCCATTTTCCCCAGCCCATTACAAATCTATTCTTTTTTCTTAGCTAGTCTCAACCATATTTTTCTTCCAAATGTTTTGTCAGGTTCTCCCCAAAATCCTGTTATGATTTTGATTGGAGTTTCTTTAAGCCTAAAATTTCATTTTGGAAGAATTAACATGTTTACAACATTGAGTCTTCCCATCCAGGAAAAGACATGGTATATTTTTTTAATGTGGAAAATTTAAGTTTTCTTTTATGCTACTTAGTAATGTGTGTGTGTGTGTGTGTGTGTGTGTGAGAGAGAGAGAGAGAGAGAGAGAGAGAGAGAGAGAGAGAGAGAGAGAGAGAGAGAGAGAGAGAAAGATTATTCCTGGCTTGTTTTTTGTTTATGTTATCAGTATGAATGGATCTTTTCATCTTATGATATTTTTCAACTAGTTGTTTCAATATTTATTGCAGGTACATAGGAAAGATTTTGATTTGTATGCTTATTTTATAATTGGCCACCATGCTTAACTCTTATTTCTAATAGTTTTTCAACTGTGTCATTTGGATTATTTTGGATATTAATCAGATTAACTCCCATACAGTAACTTTATGTCCTTTAAAAGAGCAAAACTTTTGTTTTTGTTTTTGCTTTTCTTTTTAAAGCCTGACTATATTGGCTAGAACTTCCAGGACAATGTTAAGTAATAGTGGTACTAGCAGAAATCTATGCCTTTCTTCTGATTTTAATGAGACGGTCTCTGCTGTTTCACTATTGACTCTTGATGTTGGCTGTTGCTTTGTTAGATGTTCTTTGTAATGGTAGGGAATTATCTTATTCTTAACTCATCCAGTCTTTTTAAAAATCAATAATAGAGAGGATCTAAGATGGTGGCATAGAGAGGAATGGAAGCTAAGTAGTCCCCCTGGAGCAACTGAAAAAAAAACCAGGAACAACTAGTAAATAATCTGGAGTAACTGCGGGGGGACAAACATGACCGTCCACTCATCATACACCAATCTGCATTGGGCGGAATGCCTGAGATCACAGCATAAAATCCGTAAGTAAAAACTGCGGATCCAAGTCGGGAGACCCCTCCCCCACAGCCCGAGCTGCAAAGCCTCGTGGTGCTAGAGAGAAGCTCTCTCCCAGCAAGCGAATATAGCTCAGCTGAGCTCCAACTGGGTTTTTAATTAGTGAGTGTGAACTGGTCACTATGAGGTACGAATCCCCAACAAGCAGACAGAGGCTTTGGGTTACATCTGACCTGGGAGAGCCGGAGGGTGAATGCAGACTGGCCCTGAAGGGGCTTTTTGTCCCTGTTTCAACTCAGTGGAGAAAGCCACAACCATTTTCAGTTCCCAGCGCTCTGACCCAGACAAGGGTGGAGATAGCATAAGCAGAGTCTATTCAAATGCTAATGACCTCTCCCTAGGGGTATCTTCCCTAAGAGGAAAGGGGTGGGGCCCAGCTCTACTACCTGCCTTCCATTCAGAACCAGACCCCAGAGTCTGGGGAAAAACAGCCGTGGGCCACATCTTCTTATACCAGTCTGGAGTGACAGGCTGACAGGCACCACCTGCTGGGCAGAAAAGCACAGTGATCTGAGGCATCACAGGGTGTACCAACTTTCTAAGACACACCCACAGGGAAACCAGATACTGAATATTTCTTCCTTCTATGACCTGAGCCCGTTCTGGTCTGGGAAAACCTGATTTGGGTAACCAAGGAAACCATGCCTAGACAACAGAAAACTACAACCTACACTAAGAAAAATGAAGTAATGGCTCAGTCAAAGGAATAAACTTACACTTCAACTGTGATACAGGAATGTAAACAACTAATAATAAGTCAATTCAAAAAGTTTCGGGAAGATATGGTGAAAGAGCTGAACCATATAATGAAAACACAGGACGTACATAAGGTAGAAATTGAAAATTCGAAAACCAACTGGCAGAATCTATGGAAATGAAAGGCACAACACAACAAATGAAAGACACAATGGAAACATACAACAGCAGATCTCAAAAGGCAGAAGAAAACACTCAGGAACTGGAGAACAAGGTACCTGAAAGCCTACACACAAAAGAACAGATAGAGAAAAGAATGGAAAAATACGAGCAACATCTCCAGGAACTTAAAGACAAAATGAAAAGCAAAAATGTACATGTTATTGGTGTCCCAGAAGGAGAAGAGAAGGGAAAAGGGGCAGAAGCAATAATAGAGGAAATAATCAATGAAAATTTCCCATCTCTTATCAAAGACATAAAATTACGGATCCAAGAAGCACAGCGTACCCCAAACAGAATAGATCTGAATAGGCTTACGCCAAGACACTTAATAATCAGATTATCAAACGCCAAAGATAGAGAGAATCCTGAAAGCAGCAAGAGAAAAGCGATCTATCACATACAAAGGAAGCCTGATAAAACTATGTGTGGATTTCTCAATAGAAACCATGGAGGCAAGAAGGAAGTGGGGTGATATATTTAAGATACTGAAGGAGAAAAACCACCAACCAAGGATCCTATATCCAGCAAAACTATCCTTCAGATATGAGGGAGAGCTTAAAATATTCTCTGACAAACAGACAGTGACAGAGTTTGTGAACAAGATACCTGCTCTACAGGAAACACTTAAGGAAGCACTGCAGACAGAAAGGAAAAGACAGGAGTGAGAGGATTGGAAAACAATTTTGGGAAATAGTAGCACAGCAATGTAAGTACACTGAACAAAGATGACTGTGGATATGGTTGAAAGAGGAAGGCTGGGGCCATGTGGGACACCAGAACAAAAGACAAAGGATAAAGACTGGGACTGTGTAACTCAGGGAAACCTAGGGTGCTCAATGATTGTAACAAAAGGTACAAATATGTTTTTACATAAGGTAGAACAAATGAATGTCAACATTGCAAGGTGTCAAAAATAAGGTGGGATTGGGGGGGAAATACAATCAATGCAAACTAGAGGCTAGAATTAACAGAAACATTGTATTATGCTTCCTTTAATGTAACAAAAGCAATATACCAAAGCTAAATGCATATGGGGGAGGAATAGGGGAAGGGTATGGGACTCCTGGCATTGGTGATGTTGTCTGACTTGTTATTCTACTTGAGGTTAATGCTGTCTTTCCTTTTGTCGTTTTCTAGCTATCAAGTTTTTTTATATATTTTTTTATTTGTTTGTTTTTCTCTCTTTCTCTTTTTCTTTTGCCTCTCCACCTTCTTTGACTCTTCCTCTGTCTTTGTGGAATAAATGGAGAGTAGCAATGGTGCTCAATACATAAATACGTGATTATGTGGGGAACCAACAATTGTTTACTTAGGATGGAATGTATAGTGTGTGAACAAAACCATCTTAAAAGAAATGGGTTGATGAAGAAACCTTGAGGGCACTATATTGATTGAAATCAGACAGACACATAAAGGCAAATATTGCAGGGTCTCACTGATATGAACTAATTATAATATGTAAACTCATAGACATGAAACATAAGTTACCAGGTGTGCCGGTTTGAATGTATTATGTCCCCCAGAAAAAGCCCATATTCTTTGATGCAGTCTTTTGGGGCAGACATTTTGGTGCTGATTAGATTTGCATGGAAATGCGCCCCACCCTACTGTAGGTGATAACTCTGATGAGATATTTCCATGGAGGCATGGCCCCACCCATTGAGGGTGGGCCTTGATCAGTGGAGCCATATGAATGAGCTGACAGGCAGAGGGAACTCAGTGCAGCTGTGAGGGACTTTTTGAAGAGGAGTTACAGCCAAGAAGAACACTTTGAAGAAAGCACAGGAGCTGCAGATGAGACACAGTTTGAAGACGGCTGTTGAAAGCAGACTCTTGCTCTGGAGAAGCTAAGAGAGGACAAATTCCCCAAGTGCAACTAAGAGTGACATTTTTGAGGAACTGCAGCCTAGAGAGGAACATCCTGGGAGAAAGCCATTTTGAAACCAGAACTTTGGAGCAGACACCAGCCATGTGCCGTTCCAGCTAACAGAGGTTTTCTGGACACCATTGGCCATCCTCCACCGAAGGTACCCGATTGTTGATGTGTTACCTTGGACACTTTATGGCCTTAAGACTGTAACTGTGTAACCAAATAAACCCCCTTTATAAAAGCCAATCCATTTCTGGTGTTTTGCATTCTGGCAGCATTAGCAAACTAGAACACCAGGATACAGAATGAGGCTAAAGAATGGGGAGCAGTTGCTTATTATGAGCAGAATGTTCAACTAGTGTGAACTTAAACGTTTGGAAATGGACAGGGGTGATGGTAGCATGTTGTGAGAATAACTAACAGTGCTGAAAGGTGTGTGAAGGTGGTGGAAAGGGTAAGCTCAGAGTCATATATGTCACCAGAAGGAAAGTTGGAGCTTAAAAGATGGGAATGTATAAAACAGTGAATCTTGTGGTGGACAATGTCCGTGATTAACTATACAAATATTAGAAATCTCTCTCACAAACTAGAACAAATGTATGACACTACAACTAGAAGTTAATAATAGAAAGGCATATAGGGAAAAAATATATAACTATTGCAAACTATATACTACAGTTAGTAGTATTTTAACATTGTAACAAATGTACTATACCAAAACTATGAATCAATAATGGAGGGGGGCGTGGTTAGGGGTATGAGAGGATCTGAGTTTCCTTTTTTTTTTTGTCTTTATTTCTTTCCTGGAGTACTGAAAATGTTCTAAAAATTGAAAAAAAAATTAATTGTGTTGATGGATGCACAGCTGTATGGTGGTGCTGTGGGCAGTTGATTGTACACTTTGGATCTTTGGATAGTTGTATGGTATCTGAACAATTTCAATAAAAAAAAATTTAAAAAAAATCAAAAATAATTGTTGAATTTAGCTAATGCTTTTGGGGAATCTTTTGAGAGGTTCATTTTTGTTTTCTCCTTTGGCCTACCCATTTGGTATGTTATATTAATAGATTTCCGAATATCAACCTGTGTTGGATTTCTGAGTTAAAGTGTCTTTTTCCTCTGCTTGGAGAGCCTCAATTTTGGCTTACATACCGTGAATTTGATGCATTTTGCTCTTCTGCACTCTCCAATGTGAATTTTAATTCTTTTATTACAATGTTAATTTCTTTGTAATTCTTCCTTGCTTGAATGAGTTCTCTTTTTACCTCAGCTTATTGTCTTCCCTTTGCAATTTGTTTTATTCTATTGGCTTTCTATATCTGTTTCATATAATCTATGTTTTCTCTCACTCTGTTCAGAATGTGATCACTTTTCTAAAATATATCCTCTGGTTCATATAATAAATTCAGAGATTTAGTCTTCAAAATGTATGCATTTCCTTTGTGCTGCCAGAGGTTTTCATCGGAACGATGCTGTTTTTTGGTATGTTTTTGCATATTCAAAGGAGGATCTGTTATTTATCAAAGACAGGGTATATGGATTGCCTTTGGCTCCCTTCAAGTTCTTTTTGGTGGGACAGTTGGTTCAGCTGGTTGATGCCTATACCTTCTAGCCCATTTCCTAGTGTAAAACAGTGTCTAACAGTTGCAGAATCTTCTACCCTTACTACTAGGTTCTCTGATACTCTGAACAGATAAAGTAAATGTGCTGGTTTGGGTGTATTATGTCCCCCAAAACACCATGTTCTTTGATGCAATCTTTTTTTTTTTTTTTTAATATAATCTTTTTTTTTTTTCTTATCTTCATTTTATTGAGATATATTCACATACCACGCAGTCATACAAAACAAATCGTACTTTCGATTGTTCACAGTACCATTACATAGTTGTACATTCATCACCTAAATCAATCCCTGACACCTTCATTAGCACACACACAAAAATAACAAGAATAATAATTAGAGTGTAAAAGAGCAATTGAAGTAAAAAAGAACACTGGGTACCTTTGTCTGTTTGTTTCCTTCCCCTATTTTTCTACTCATCCATCCATAAACTAGACAAAGTGGAGTGTGGTCCTTATGGCTTTCCCAATCCCATTGTCACCCCTCATAAGCTACATTTTTATACAATTGTCTTCGAGATTCATGGGTTCTGGGTTGTAGTTTGATAGTTTCAGGTATCCACCACCAGCTACCCCAATTCTTTAGAACCTAAAAAGGGTTGTCTAAAGTGTGCGTAAGAGTGCCCACCAGAGTGACCTCTCGGCTCATTTTGGAATCTCTCTGCCACTGAAGCTTATTTCATTTCCTTTCACATCCCCCTTTTGGTCGAGAAGATGTTCTCCGTCCCACGATGCCAGGTCTACATTCCTCCCCAGGAGTCATATTCCACGTTGCCAGGGAGATTCACTCCCCTGGGTGTCTGATCCCACGTAGGGGGGAGGGCAGTGATTTCACCTTTCAAGTTGGCTTAGCTAGAGAGAGAGGGCCACATCTGAGCAACAAAGAGGCATTCGGGAGGAGGCTCTTAGGCACAACCATAGGGAGGCCTAGCCTCTCCGTTGCAGCAACCGTCTTCCCAAGGGTAAAACCTGTGGTAGAGGGCTCAACCCATCACACCACCAGTCCCCTATGTCTGTGGTCATGTTAGCAACCATCGAGGTGGGGTAGGTGAATACCCCTGCATTCTCCACAGGCTCCTCAAGGGGGCACTAAATCTTTTTTTCCTTGTTTTTGTTTTTTTTTTTAACTTTCCCTTCTTTTTTAAATCAACTGTATGAAAAAATAGTTAAAAAGAAAACAAACATACAATAAAAGAACATTTCAAAGAGACCATAACAAGGGAGTAAGAAAAAGACAACTAACCCAAGATAACTGCTTAACTTCCAACATGTTCCTACTTTACCCCAAGAAAGGTACCTAATATAGCAACATTTCTGTGAACTTGTTCCTACTATATCCATCAGAAATTAACAGACCATAGTCATTCCTGGGCATCCCCACAACGTTAAATGGCTTATCTGTTCTTCTTGGATTATTGTTCCCCCTTCCTTAATTGCTCTCTATTGCTAGTTCCCCTACATTCTACATTATAAACCATTTGTTTTACATTTTTCAAAGTTCACATTAGTGGTAGCATATAATATTTCTCTTTTTGTGCCTGGCTTATTTCGCTCAGCATTATGTCTTCAAGGTTCATCCATGTTGTCATATGTTTCACGAGATCGTTCCTTCTTACTGCCGCGTAGTATTCCATCGTGTATATATACCACATTTTATTTATCCACTCATCTGTTGAAGGACATTTGGGTTGTTTCCATCTCTTGGCAATTGTGAATAATGCTGCTATGAACATTGGCGTGCAGATATCTGTTCGTGTCACTGCTTTCCGATCTTCCGGGTATATACCGAGAAGTGCAATCGCTGGATCGAATGGTAATTCTATATCTAGTTTTCTAAGGAACTGCCAGACTGACTTCCAGAGTGGCTGAACCATTATACAGTCCCACCAACAATGAATAAGAGTTCCAATTTCTCCACATCCCCTCCAGCATTTGTAGTTTCCTGTTTGTTTAATGGCAGCCATTCTAACCGGTGTTAGATGGTATCTCATTGTGGTCTTAATTTGCATCTCTCTAATAGCTAGTGAAGCTGAACATTTTCTCTTGTGTTTCTTGGCCATTTGTATTTCCTCTTCAGAGAACTGTCTTTTCATATCTTTTGCCCATTTTATAATTGGGCTGTCTGTACTATTGTCATTGGGTTGTAGGATTTCTTTATATATGCAAGATATCAGTCTTTTGTCAGATACATGGTTTCCAAAAATTTTTCCCATTGAGTTGGCTGCCTCTTTACCTTTTTGAGAAATTCCTTTGAGGTGCAGAAACTTCTAAGCTTGAGGAGTTCCCATTTATCTATTTTCTCTTTTGTTGCTTGTGCTTTGGGTGTAAAGTCTAGGAAGTGGCCGCCTAATACAAGGTCTTGAAGATGTTTTCCTACATTATCTTCTAGGAGTTTTATGGTACTTTCTTTTATATTGAGATCTTTGGTCCATTTTGAGTTAATTTTTGTGTAGGGGGTGAGGTAGGGGTCCTCTTTCATTCTTTTAGATATGGATATCCAACTCTCCCAGCCCCATTTGTTGAAAAGACCATTATGACTCAGTTCAGTGACTTTGGGGGCCTTATCAAAGATCAGTCGGCCATAGATCTGAGGGTCTATCTCTGAATTCTCAATTCGATTCCATTGATCTATATGTCTATCGTTGTGCCAGTACCATGCTGTTTTGGCAACTGTAGCTTTATAATAAGCTTCAAAGTCAGGGAGTGTAAGTCCTCCCACTTCGTTTTTCTTTTTTAGAGTGTCTTTAGCAATTCGAGGCATCTTCCCTTTCCAAATAAATTTGATAACTAGCTTTTCCAAGTCTGCAAAGTAGGTTGTTGGAATTTTGATTGGGATTGCATTGAATCTGTAGATGAGTTTGGGTAGAATTGACATCTTAATGACATTTAGCCTTCCTATCCATGAACATGGAATATTTTTCCATCTTTTAAGGTCCCCTTCTATTTCTTTTAGTGGAGTTACGTAGTTTTCTTTGTATAGGTCTTTTATATCTTTGGTTAAGTTTATTCCTAGGTACTTGATTTTTTTAGTCGCTATTGAAAGCGGTATCTTTTTCTTGAGTGTCTCTTCAGTTTGTTCATTTCTAGCATATAGAAACATTACTGACTTATGTGTATTAATCTTGTATCCCGCTACTTTGCTAAATTTGTTTATTAGCTCTAGTAGCTGTATCGTCGATTTCTCAGGGTTTTCTAGATATAAGATCATATCATCTGCAAACAATGACAGTTTTACTTCTTCTTTTCCAATTTGGATGCCTTTTATTTCTTTGTCTTGCCGGATTGCCCTGGCTAGCACTTCCAGCACAATGTTGAATAACAGTGGTGACAGCGGGCATCCTTGTCTTGTTCCTGATCTTAGAGGGAAGGCTTTCAGTCTCTCACCATTGAGTACTATGCTGGCTGTGGGTTTTTCATATATGCTCTTTATCATGTTGAGGAAGTTTCCTTCAATTCCTACCTTTTGAAGTGTTTTTATCAAAAACGGATGTTGGATTTTGTCAAATGCTTTTTCAGCATCTATTGAGATGATCGTTTGATTTTTCCCTTTTCACTTGTTAATGTGCTGTAATACATTGATTGATTTTCTTATGTTGAACCATCCTTGCATGCCTGGAATGAACCCCACTTGGTCATGGTGTATGATTTTCTTAATGTGTCTTTGGATTCGATTTGCAAGTATTTTTTTGAGGATTTTTGCATCTATATTCATTAGGGAGATTGGCCGGTAGTTTTCCTTTTTTGTAGCATCTTTGCCTGGTTTTGGTATTAGATTGATGTTAGCTTCATAAAATGAGTTAGGTAGTGTTCCATTTTCTTCAATGTTTTGAAAGAGTTTGAGTAAGATTGGTGTCAGTTCTTTCTGGAAAGTTTGGTAGAATTCCCGTGTGAAGCCATCTGGCCCTGGGCATTTATTTGTGGGAAGATTTTTGATAACTGATTGGATCTCTTTGCTTGTGATGGGTTGGTTGAGGTCTTCTATTTCTTCTCTGGTCAGTCTAGGTTGTTCATATGTTTCTAGGAAATTGTCCATTTCTTCTACATTATACAGTTTGTTGCCATACAGTTGTTCATAATATCCTCTTATAATTTTTTTAATTTCTTCAGGATCTGCAGTTATGTCACCTTTTTCATTCATTATTTTGTTTATATGGGTCTTCTCTCTTTGTGATTTTGTCAGTCTAGCTAGGGACTTGTCAATCTTGTTGATCTTCTCAAAGAACCAACTTTTGGTGATATTTATCCTCTCTATTGTTTTTTTGTTCCCCATGTCATTTATTTCTGCTTTAATCCTTGTTATTTCTTTTCTTGTACTTGGTTTAGGATTGGTTTGCTGTTCATTTTCTAGCTTCTTCAGTTGATCCATTAGTTCTTTGATTTTGGCTCTTTCTTCCTTTTTAATATATGCGTTTAGTGCTATAAATTTCCCCCTCAGCACTGCTTTAGCTGCATCCCATAGGTTTTGGTATGTTGTGTTCTCATTTTCATTCATCTCTATATATTTAGTAATTTCTCTTGCTATTTCTTCTTTAACCCACTGATTGTTTAGGAGTGTGTTGTTTAACCTCCAGGTATTTGTGAATTTTCTAAGTCTCTGATGGTTATTGACTTCTAATTGTATTCCATTGTGGTCAGAGAATGTGCTTTGAATAATTTCAATCTTTTTAATTTATTGAGGCTTGTTTTATGTCCCAGGATATGATCTATTCTGGAGAAAGTTCCATGAGCACTAGAAAAGTATGTGTATCCTGGTGATTTGGGATGTAATGTCCTGTATATGTCTGTTAAATCTAATTCATTTATCAGATTGTTTAGGTTTTCAATTTCCTTATTGGTCTTCTGTCTGGTTGATCTATCTATAGGAGAGAGTGATGTGTTGAAGTCTCCCACAATTATTGTGGAAGCATCAATTGCTTCCTTTAGTTTTGCCAGTGTTTCTCTCATGTATTTTGTGGCACCTTGATTGGGTGCATAGACATTTACGATTGTTATTTCTTCTTGTTGAATTGCCCCTTTTATTAGTATGTAGTGGCCTTCTTTGTCTCTCAAAACATCCCTGCATTTGAAGTCTATTTTATCTGAGATTAATATTGCTACATCTGCTTTCTTTTGGCTGTAGCTTGCATGAAATATTTTTTTCCATCCTTTCACTTTCAGTTTCTTTGTGTCCCTGTGTCTAAGATGAGTCTCTTGTATGCAACATACTGATGGTTCATTTTTTTTGATCCATTCTGCGAATCTATATCTTTTAATTGGGGAGTTTAATCCATTTACATTCAACGTTATAACCGTGAAGGCATTTCTTGAATCAGCCATCTTATCCTTTCATTTATGTTGGTCATATTTTTCCCCTCTCTCTATTAATATCCTTTATTGTACCCATACCGAATCTCTTTAGTACTGAACCTTTCTCCAAGTCTCTCTGTCCTTTCTTTGTTTCTCTGTGTGTAGGGCTCCCTTTAGTATCTCCAGTAGGGCAGGTCTCTTGTTAGCAAATTCTCTCAGCATTTGTTTGTCTTTGAAAAATTTAAGCTCTCCCTCAAATTTGAAGGAGAGCTTTGCTGGATAAAGTATTCTTGGCTGGAAATTTTTCTCACTCAGAATTTTAAATATATCGTGCCACTGCCTTCTTGCCTCCATGGTGGCTGCTGAGTAGTCACTACTTAGTCTTATGCTGTTTCCTTTGTATGTGGTGAATTGCTTTTCTCTTGCTGCTTTCAGAACTTGCTCCTTCTCTTCCGTGTTTGACAGTGTGATCAGAATATGTCTCGGAGTGGGTTTATTTGGATTTATTCTATTTGGGGTTCGCTGAGCATTTATGATTTGTGTATTTATGTTGTTTAGAAGATTTGGGAAGTTTTCCCCAACAATTTCTTTGACTACTCTTCCTAGACCTTTACCCTTTTCTTCCCCTTCTGGAACACCAATGAGTCTTGTATTCGGATGTTTCATATTATCTATCATATCCCTGAGGTCCATTTCGATTTTTTCAATTTTTTTCCCCATTCTTTCTTTTATGCTTTCATTTCCCATTCTGTCATCTTCCAGTTCACTGATTCGTTGTTCAACTTCCTCTAGTCTTGTACTATGAGTGTCCAGAATCTTTTTAATTTGGTCAACAGTTTCTTTAATTTCCATAAGATCATTCATTTTTTTATTTAGTCTTGCAATGTCTTCTTTATGCTCTTCTAGGGTCTTCTTGATTTCCTTTGTCTCCCGTACTATGGTCTCATTGTTCATCTTTAGTTCTTTGAGTAGCTGCTCTAGGTGCTGTGTCTCTTCTGATCTTTTGATTTGGGTGCTTGGGCTTGGGTTATCCATATCGTCTGTTTTTTTCATATGCTTTAGAATTTTCTGTTCTTTTTGGCCCCTTGGCATTTGCTGAACTTGATAGGGTTCTTTTAAGATTTGTAGACCAATTGAAGTCCTTATCTCTAATTTATCAGATCTACAGCTTCGTGGAGTACACTTTCTCTAACTAACCAGCAGGTGGCGTCCACGAGCCACCTGTTCTCCACAAGCCAGTTCTCCCCTGCTTAGCCTTTTTGGTGAGTGGGGGAGTGAGTCTTGTGGGGTCCAATTGGTGTACCAAGCTTGCGTGTGTAGTTGGTGTTGCCTGCCCTGTATATGGGGCGTGTTTCTGGGCAGTCAGGGAGTGGGGGTGGCTCTAACAATGAAATCTCCCTGGTGATCCTAGAGTTTTAAAGCTGCTGCAATAGTCTAATCCTTCAGTTCAGTCCTGCCACAGTTTGTCTCTGCCACTGACCCACAAGTCCTTGGTATTGGCGTATGGCTCCTGAGACTTGCAAGTGGGCCCCTCTTCCAGGCTGTGCACCCCGGGTCCTCTGTTGAGGGATGACTGTGCTATGTCACAGGTGAGTGCCGTCCCCCCAGGGCAGTTCTGGGCTGCTGGGCTGTGTAGGGAGGCTCCCAGTCTGCTGAACTGATGGCTGAATGGGGCTTTGTTAATTCACACTGCTCCACGTTCCCAACTCTGGGACAATCAGCTGAGGTTGCAGGGAAGGCTAATGTCCACGCCCAGTTTTGTGGAGTGTGCCTGTTATTTGAAGCACTTCCGTCACACTGGGTTGTCTGGGGCAGCTCTGGGCTATGGGGCTGGCGATGGGCAGGAGTGTTTCCTGTCCACCAGGCTGATGGCTGTGAGCGGACACCCCCCTTTTCTTGGGAAGTTGTGGTGTTTAGTGAATTTTCTCAGCCACTGGATTATTGCCTTTTGTCTCAGAGCTCTCTTAGTTCTGGTCTTGACTTGGCCTGCCCAAATTGCAAGTCTTTGAAGCTTTCTGTATTGGGCTTCTTAGAGTAATTGTTTTAGAAAAAGAAAAAAGGATTAAAAAAAAAAAAAAGGGCCCTCCTCAGAAATCTAATGGGTTATTGAAATGCTAAGAGACAAAGCATTTATGGCCATTAAGGAAAGGTCCACAGGGCAGAGAGATCAGCTTTTCTTCGGGATTTGCATATGAGCCTCAGGGCCTGAGCTCTGCCCTTCCCCTTTCTATGTTCACCAGAACTCCAAAAATCCTCCGCTTTTATTTTGGAGTTTTTCGTGTTGTTTTTTTTCTATGCCTGTCTCCTCTCTGCTGGGCTGGCTGCTCTCAGATTCTCTGGTGTCTGGTCTCAGTCTATCTATGGTTGGAGTCTGGATCAGTAGAATGAGTTTCTGATAAGGGCTGCCACTGCAGTTCTCCCTTCTCCTTCCTGGAGCTGACAGCCCCTCCTCCCACGGGACTGAGCCTGGCAGGGAGGGGTGCGCGTCCCCTGGCCACAAAAACTTACAGATTTCGCTGATCTCAGCAGTTCCACATTTTCATGAGTGTTGTATGAAGTATGCCCAAAGTCAGATTGCTCTGTGGGGTCCAGTCCACGCAGTTCCTGGCTTTGTACCTACTTTCCTGGAGGAGTAACTAAAACATACAGCTCACCAGTCCGCCATCTTACCCCGCCTCCTTTGATGCAATCTTGTGGGGGCAGACGTATTAGTGTTGATTAGCTTGGAACATATTGATTGAGTGTTTCCATGGAGATGTGACTCAATCAACGGTGGGCAAGACTTTTGGTTAATCTCTGTGGAGGTGTTATCCCACCCATTCACGGTGGGTCTTGATTTAATCACTGGGGTCTTATAAAGAGCTCCCAAACAGAAAGACAGAGCAGCTGTGAGTGACATGTTGGAGAGCAGCTGAGAGAGACATTTTGGATACGGCCATTGAAAGCAGGCCTATGCTAATGCTTTGTTGATGCTAGCCCAGAGTTTGCTCTGGAAAAGCTAAGGGAGGACAAAATGCCCAAGAGCAACATTTTGAAGAATGCACAGGAGCTAAGAGAGGAGCTGGAACACAACCCGGGATCAGCAGATGCCAGCCAGATGCCTTCCAGCTAACAGGTTTTCTGGACACCATTGGGTTTCTTTTGGTGAAGGTATACTTGTGTTGATGCCTTAACTTGGACATTTTCATGGCCTTCAGACTGTAGCTTTGTAACCAAATAAACCCCCTTTATAAAAGCCAATCCATTTCTGGTATTTTGTATAATGGCAACATTAGCAAACCAGAACAGTAAGTGAAAAACTACAAGCTCCTACATGCGTTACTACCTGAGTTTTACTTGTGAAGACTACCACTCTCGGTATGTGGTGTAGCATCTCCAATTCCACTTCCACCCTGTTGACTTTGGGGAGTTGGAGTCTCCAAATGGATGTAGACCAGTCTGAGGATGGGGTGGATTGTTGATTTCCTCTGCTAGCAGTAGGCATGTAGTGGAGGTATGACTGCCCAGTGTGCTGGTTACAAGATGGACGCTGGATTCCTATGCCATGAGATTAACGGTGGGAGAAGGACTCAGTGTCTTCCTGTCGTCTTTCTGGTTTTTGAGGACCACTGTTTCGTGAAGCTAAGCCATGCATGGATTAGCCACAGATGGTTTATTTTCTCATTTCAGAATCAGTCTTATTGTAAAGGGAGATTTCTTCCAGATTCTGTTAATAGAATAACCATCAGTCTAAGTTTTCAGTGATTTGGGGAGTTTTGTCTTTTTCTGTATTTTCATATGTGTTTTAGTGTGAAATTGGAGAAGTTGTGTTAGTGACTGGTAGGCAGGTGCCACTTTAAACCAAAGGTCCAGTGTATATTTTGGTTTAGAGCAGAAGTCAGCAAACTTTTTTCCTAAAGGTCCAGATAGTCAATGTTTTTGGTTAACAGGTCATATGATTTCTGTTGTAGCTACTTAACTGTAATTTTAGTGTGAAATCAGCATAGACAATATGTAAATGAGTGAATGTGGCTGTGTTCCAATAAAACTTTACAAAACCAAGAGGGCCATAGTTTGCTGACCTCAAGTTTCGAGAAATTAGATCTAGCACAGAGAAAGAGAGAGAGCATGTACCTGTGTTTTGTGTGTGTGTGGTGGTGGGGGGATTGCATGTGTTCAACAGGACAGTGATCCTGCTAATAAGCTAGAAGGCAGTGGGACAAATTCTCCAGTACTTAAAAGGAATATCTAAGTAGGTGAGGGGAGGAGTCCTTGAAAGATGCAGTTCATCCTGGTGACAGCATACCATGGTCTTTAGAGATGGAGATACACAGAGTTCATATTCCCACTTTTTGGTCTAAGAAGGAGAGCAAGGATTTTTTTTTTTACTTCTCCTGAGTCTTGGGAATCCTCTTCAGCTGCCAGAGTATTTATATCAGATGCAACATAAAATCAGCCTGTCCATCCTTCTTGCCTGTAGTACAATTGGTGACTATTTGAATACAGATATCTGCTGACTCAGTCTGGAGAGGCTTTTGAAGTTGAGCAGATGAAATTTCATCTGTGCTGCAGAGAGCAGTAGGTGCATTGCTGGAGGGAGAGCGGACTCTAGGCCAGGTGTGAGCCAAGGTAAGTCAAGGAAGCAGTAGGTGTGGGGGAGGGGAACTGGGACAGCTTGACATGTGATCTTGGCATTGTGATACTGATTCCCTGTTGGTCTTTGGGCCACATGATATTATGAGAGTTCAGTAGCCCCATAGCCCCTTCTCTTTCTAGATCCTATTCTTATACTCTCAGATGTTTAAGCAGCATGACTTTTCCCAGAAGAGAGTCTTAGATATCTAGGACTGCCCTGATATCATGAGATCCACTGAGGTTGGACCCGTTGTGGCTTAATGTCTTGTAATGATTTAACCATCTCAACACTCCCTTTCCTGGTGCTCATCAGATCAGCAGCTCTGGAACCTGAGGGTTTCTGCACTGAGAGTTGTTGTTGGGGGCATTTGATGTTAAAAATGAGCAGCCTCTTGACACCTTCACCTGGGAGGTGGCTGCTTTTTGGCTTAGCATTGGACTCATTACTGAAAAAGGTGTTTGGGAAGCTGCCTCTCACCTGAGCGGCCTTGGTGTTAACTCAGCTCTAGGCAAGGGAGAGAAAACCCTGCATACAAATGCTACAGATTTAAAAGGGAAAGAGATCCTGAACCTAGAAAATCCATAGTATGCAATGATTCTGGGGACAGATTTCCTTTTTCACGTGGAAAGCCGTTCAGGTGTTTGTTTTTGTAGGAGCTAAAGACCATCTCACTGACAGGTTGCTGCCTTGCTTTGACTTAATGCTTCAAAGAGGGAAGAAGCTTTTAGGTTGCTTGCAGTTCTTTTCCCTTTCCAGCTGCCCTCCTCCCTGCATGCATATATTCAATTTTGCTCACTCCTACAATCTTGGACCAGATTTCCTAATTCAGTACATTCATCACTAAAAATCCTTTCCCAGAAGTGCTCTCTGAGGGTTTCCAGAGCAGGACAGCTTTTATTTTGTTTCTTCCTCCTGGACCGTTCTGCTTTAAATATGTGTGTGGATGTACTACATCTCTGGGTAAGAGGAATGCTGAGATTCAGATAACTTCTCCTGCCCAGGGAAGCATGGAACATAGTACTCCGCACATGAATGAGGACCAATCTGCCCTCCCAATCCTTAATGGAAGCCAAGTGAGGGATCTGCTATGCAGTATATTTGGCAAAAAGCAATTCCAGAAAAAAAGCTATACAGCATAATAAACAAGGTTTGGGGAAGGTATGTAGGAGCTGTGCAGTGGTTAATAGAGGGGTAGAAATGTTTCATTCTTATAAAAGCAATCCATGCTCATTGAGGGAAAGAAAACCAAACATTACAGAAAGTAATAAAAGAGAAAATAAAAATAACTGATAACTCTGCCATTAATGCATTGGTCTCATTTCCTCCTAGTCTTCTGTGTCTATACCCATTTTTTAAAAACAAAATTGAGATTATTCTATATATACTGTTTTGTAATATGTAAAAAGTTAATATATCATGATTGTTTTCTCATGTTGTTAAGTATTAAGTGTTCTTCTAAACATGATTTCTAGTGGCTGCATAGTATTCCATCATTTGGATGAGCATAATATAGTGTATTTAAACAGTGCATTATTTGACATTAAATCTCTTAGCATGATAGCTAACATATACTAAGTACGCAATAAATGTTAATAATAATATCATCCTTGTCTTACCTTTATGCTTTACCATCTATGTACACTACTGTTAGAATTTAGGTCCCAGGGAATAAAAATTGTTTTCATTCAGATAGGAAAAGTGCTTTCAGATATGTAGCCCCCTTTACCATTTGAGCACCTTCCACATGGCGACTTTTTCCAACTTCCTAAATGTCGCAGGAAAAAAGAAGTTCTGGAGCCTCTGTAGTTGTGCAATCCTATCTGGTCCAGGAATAAGGAAGTAGGAAACCACTAGCTGCAGCCAGGTAATTATCTTTGTGCTCACAGGCAAAACCAACCCAGGCTTTGTGTTGTACTTTGTTTTTTATTTTCCAACTTTTGTTCTGAAAAATTGCAGACACGTGGAAAAGTGTGAACAAGGAACACTTGTATGACTTCCACCTAGATTCAGCCATTGTTAACATATCTGTGACATGTTAACATGTTTGTTATCTATTTTTGAGTTCTGAAAAGCACAGTTCTAATTGCATTCCCTCATTCCCTGCCATATGACAGACTTGTGCTGTGGGGTCTCACGACAGGGGCAAAAAGTCTCCACTCTCGGACCAAGGGCTTAAAGAAACAGAAGGTGAGAATGGAAGGACCCAGTGCTCAGGGCTGGTGGGAATAGATCTACTGTTTTTATGATACAAATTATAGACTAAATCTCAACCTAATTGCTGTCTGAATGGAATAGAGTAGATCCAAATGTCCATTAACATGACAATGGATAAATAAGTTGTGGTATATTCATACAAATTGAATAATACACAGAAGTGAAAAATAGATGAAGTAGAGCTATATGTGTATTGACATGGATAATTAGAAGAAGTCATACTGAGTAAAAAACTTAATTTGCAGAATGATATATGTATATATAATATTATACCATTTACTTAACATGAAAAACATGGAAAAACACTGTATATGGTTTGTGGATACATACAAATGTAATAAATGTATAAAAACATTATACCCATTAACATCAGGATAATGGAGAGATATGCATTAACATCAGGATAGTGGTTGACTCTGGTGGGGTTAGGGGATATGAGTGGTATTCATGAAGGGTAAACAGAGGGCTTCAATTGAAATGATAATGTGCAAATTTATTAAAGTTGGATGGTGGGCACAAAGGAGTTCATTATATTATTTTTTATACTTTTATGTATGTTTAAAATTTTAATGTTAAGAAATCTAGAACAAGAAAGCATTATTTAAAAAGGTTTATAATCTTGGCTCACTTATTTTATGGGTATAAAAGCTGAAACAAGACTTTAAAAATAAGGTCTGAGACTGGGGGTGTTCAGTGTTTTGCTTCTTATATATTTTTAGATTTTATTTAATTATCATTCAGTAGTATTGGCTTTCTTTTGGTGTACCGTTCCATGATTTTAACCCAAGTATAGATTTCTGTAACTACCACCATAATCAGTGCAGAACAGTTTCATCACTTAAAAAAATTCCTTATACTGTCCCTTTAGAATGACAACTCCCACATCTCTAAAACCTGGCAACCACTGATCAGTTGTCCATCACTATAGTTATGTCATTTGGAGAATGTCAAATAAATAAAACCCTGCAGTTTGTAACCTTTTGATACCGGCTTTGTTCACTCAGCATAATGTCTTTAGGATTTATCCAAGTTGTTCCATGTGTCAATTGTTTGTTTTTATTTATTGCTGAATGGTATTCTATGGTGTGTGTATGTGTGTGTGTGTGTATATATATATATATATATATATATATATATATATATATATGCCACAGTTTGTTTATCCATGCACCCATTGAAGGGCATCTGGGCTGATTCTAGATTTTGGCAATTGTGAATAGAGTTGCTGTGAATATCTGTATACAGAGTTCATGTAAACATGCTTTCATTTTTTCTAGGGTTGAATATTCAGGAGTGGGTTCATTGGGTCACATGACAAATTTTTACTTTCTAAGAAACTGCCAAACTGTTTTTTCAAAGTGGTGTATATAACATTTTATATTTCCATCAACAGTGTATGAGTTTCAGTTTTTCCATATCCTCTCCAACAATTGGTATTGTCAGCATTTTTATTTTAGTGATTTTAAGAGGTGAGTAATGATATCTCATTTTGGTTTTAGTTTGCATTTCTCTAATGATACGTAACATCTTTTAATTTGCTTGTTTGCCATCCATTTTTCTTTCTTGGTAAAGTATCTGTTCAAGTTTTTGGCCATTTTTTAATTGGGTTGTTTATTTTCTTATTGTTGAGCTTAAGGATTCTTTATATATTCCTGAATAAAGTCCTTTGTTGGATATGTAATTTGCAAATATTTTCTCCTCCTCTATAGCTTGTCTTCATTCTCTTAAAAGTGTCTTCCATAGGGCAGATATTTTAAATGTTCATGAAGTTCAATTTATCTTTTCTCTTTCTTTTATGGATTGTGTTTTTGGTGTCATGTCTAAGAACTTTTTTGCCTATCTGAAGGTCCCACAGATTTTTTCCTATGTTTTCTTCTAAAATTTTTATAATTTTACCTTTTATATTTAGATTTATGACTTAGCTTTTGTATAAGCTGTGAGGTTTAGGTTAATTTTTATTTTATATATAGATGTTCAATTACTCCAGCATCATTAGTTAGAAAGCCTATCCTTTCTCCATTGAACTGCTTTTGCACCTTTGTCAAAAATCAAATGGCCATATCTGTGTGAGTCTGTTTCAGCACTGTTCTGTTTCGTTGATTAACGTGTCTATCCTTGGCCAAAACTATCTTTTTTGATTGCTATAGATTTTTAGTAAGCCATAAAATTGGGTTGTAAAATTCCTTCATCTCACTGCTTCTTTTGCAAAGTTATTTTAGCTATTCTAGTTTCTTTTTCCTTCATATTAATTTTAGAATTATTTTATATCTATCTACAAATATACTGCTGGGATTTTGATTGGAATTGCCTTGATTTTGAGGTCATTTTGGTGTGAATTGACATCTTTCCTATGTTGAGTCTTTCAATCCTTGAAAATGGTATGTTTCTGTTTATTTATGTCTTTGATTTCTTAATCAAATATTGCCGTTTTCAGCATACAGATTATATACATATTTTGTTAGATTTATACCTAAGTATTTCAGGTTTTTTTAGCTGTTGTAAATTTTCCAATTGTACACTCTTGTTTTATAGAAATGCAATTGATTTTTTTCTTTTTATCTTGCAAACTTGCTAAATTCAGGTATTAGCCTAGGAGTTTTTGGGTAGATTTCTTGTTTTTTCCCCACAAAAATAATCCTGTCCTTTACAAATAGGGACAGTTTTATTTTTTCCTTTCCAATCTCTATAATTTTTGTAGTCTTATTGCACTGGCTAGAGCTGCCAGGATGATTTGAATACTAGTGGCAAGAGTGGGCCTCCATGCCTTGTTTCCAATGTTAGGTGGAAAGTGTTCAGTCTTTCACCATCAAATATGATATTAGGTGTAGTGTTTTATAGATTCCCTGAATCAGGTATGGCAGTTCCATTTTATTTCTAGTTTGCAGTGAATTTTTATTGTGAACAGATGTTGAATTTTGATAAATGCCTCCTCTGCACCAATTTATAGGATCATGAACTTTTTATTCGTTACATGCTAAGTTGGTGGATTGCATTGATTGAATTTCAAATATTGAACCACCCCTGTATTACTAGGACAAAGCCCACTTGGTCATGAAGTATTAATTTTATATTGCTGCATTAGATTTGTTAATAATTTGTGTAGGATTCCTGTGTTTGTATTCAGAAGTGCTATTGGTGTGTAATTCTCTCTTGCGCGCTCACTCGCACTCTCTCTCTCTCTCTCCCTCTCTCCCTCTCCCTCTCCCTCCTCTCTCCCTCCCTCTCCCTCCCTCCTTCTCTCTACCTCTACCCCTACCTCTCAACCCCTCTACCTCTACCCCTACCTCTCTCTATCTCTTTCTCTTTCTCTTTCTGTTTCTGTTATCTTTGTCTAGTTTTAGTGTCAGGATAATAATGATCTCATAAAATGAGTTGATAACTGTTGCCTCCTCTTCTGTTTTCTGGATGAGATTATGTAACTATTTGGTAAAATTTGCTACTGAAACCATCTGAGCTGGGAGATTTCTTATTCAGAAGATTTTAACTACAAATTCATTTGTTTCAATAGGATTATTCAGTTTATCTAGTTCATGTTGGTTGAGTTTTGGTGGTTTGTGGTCTTTGAGGCATTGTTCCATTTCATCTAAGTTATAGAATTTGTATGTGTAGGACAGTTCGTGGTCTTCCCTTATTATCCTTTTAATTCCTTGGGATCTGTGGAGATATTCCTTCTTTAATTCCTGATATTGATAACTTTTGTCTTCTCTCTTACCCACTTCATTTTGCCTAGAAGGTAATCAATTGTGTTGATCTTTTCATGAAACCAGCTTTTGGTTTAATTGATTTTTCTCTCTTGTCTTTCTATTTTCAATTTCATTGATTTCTGTAGTTATCTTTATTATTTTGCTCCTTTTGCTTGCTTTGGGTTTATTTTGCTCTTCTTCTTCTGGTTTCTTAAGGTGGAAGCTTGGATTATTGACTTGAAACCTTTTTTCTAATGAGAGTTTTGTGGTATGTGCATCTCACAAATTTTGAATTGCCATATTTTAATTTTTGTCCAGTTTAAAATATTTTATACTTTCCTTTGAGATGTCTTCTTTGATTCTTAGATTATTTACAATTGTGTTTAACTTCCAAATGTTGGAAGATTTTCCTGTTGTCTTTCTGATATTGATTTCTCATTTAATTTATGATCAGAGAACATACTTTGTGTAATTTCAATTATTTTAAATTTGTTGAAGTCTGTTTTATGGCTCATGGTATGGGCTATCTTATTGAATGTTCCGTGTGCATTTGAAAAAAATGTGTGTTCTGCAGTTGTTGGGTGGAGTGTTCTGTTGATGTCAGTTAGATCCAGTTGGTTGATAGGGTCATTGAGCTCCTTTATAACCTTAATGATCTTCTGTCTACTAGTTTAGTTACTGAAAGAAGGCTGTTGAGGTTTCCAAATATGATTGTGGGTTTGTCTATTTCTCCTGTCAGTTTGTCAGTTTTTGCTTCATGTATTTGAAGCTCTGTTGTTAGGAATACAGACATTTAGGATTGCTATGTTTTCTTTGTGAATTAACCTTCTTATCATTATATAATGTCTGTTTTTGTCCCTGGTAATTTTTTTGGCTCTGAAATCTACTTTGTCTGATATTAATATAGCCACTATCGTTTTGATTAGTGTTTGCATTATATGCATATTTCCATTTTGTTACTTGTAATATACCTATGCCATTATATTTGAAGTTGAGTTTCTTAAAGGCAGCATATAGTTGGTGGTTCCGGTTTGCTAATGCTGCCATTATGCAAAATACCAGTAATGGATTGGCTTTTATAAAGGGGTTTTATTTGGCTACAAATTTACAGTTCTGTAGTCATAAAAGTGTCCAAACCAAGGCATAAACAGGAGTATACCTTCACTGGAGAAAGGCCATTGGCGTCTAGAAAACCTCTTTTAGCTTGGAAGGCACGTGGCTGGCATCTGCTTGCTCCTAGGTTGCGTTTCAAAACAGTGTTCTCTAAAATGTCTCTAGGCTTAGCTTCTCAGGGCAAACTCTGGGCTAGTATCTCCAAAGCATCAGCAAAAGTCTGCTTTCAACAGCCATCTCCAAAATGTCTCTCTAAGCTGCAGCAGCACTGAGCTCCTTCTGTCTGAGCTGTTATAGGGCTCCAGTAAACTAATCAAGACCTATGCTGAATGGGTGAGGCCACACCTCCATGGAAATAATCTACTCAAAGCTATTCCCCACAGGTGGATGGATCACATCTCCATGGAAACACTCAATCAAGAAGTCACATCCTAATCTGAGAGATTAATCTGTCTGCCCCCGCAAGATTGCATAAAAGAACATGGCATTTTGGGGGACATAATACATCCAAACTGCACATTGGTTCATGGTGTTTTATGCATCTGACAGTCTTTGATTCTTTTTGTTATTGTTGTTGTTTTGTTTTTTATTAAAATACTGAGTGTATTTCACGTGTCTATTTTTGTCTCCCCACTACTACTGTGTCCTATCATAACATTCCATACATTCTTAAAACCAAGCAAAGTGTGGGGTTACATATTTAAAAACTAAACAGGCATTTTGGACAACACATTCTTGGCAGAGGAACCTGGACAATATTTATTCAGACATGGTAGGGAAAATTCTCACTCTGCATTATAAAAAGGACAGCCAGAATTCAACTGTTACAGAAATGAAATAAGATGGAAAATTTTAACAAATTGTTTAAACTATTTTCTTAAGGAGACTTCCTCCAGTGCCAGAGATCTTGAATAGCCTCCTGGTCAGTCATCCAGAAGCAATTCTTCATATAGTTGATGAATTTGGCTTCCACTTTGGGAAGGGAACCACCTTTTTCTATTCTTGCTTGCATCTTTGCTTTAATGTCTTCTACAGAACTAGGTCCTTTTGGTGTTTTAGGAGTTTTTTCTTGTTTTTTTTTTTTTTTTTTTTTTAAGGATTATTGACCTTTTGATCTTAGTGTTGATGGTTTAGAGTCTTTTCCATTCTGGTTTGATTTCTGTGCATTTTTGGCAGGAGTATTTTGTGTAAATTTCTTCACTGGAGCTTTTTCTTCTGTTTCCTCATCATCAAAATCATCATCATCACTGTCATCTTCATCAGCAGCAAGTTTTACTTTTTTTGGTGGAACCTTGCTACCACTTCCAGGGGCAGATCACTTTCCAGATATACTTAATTTCAAATCCTCCTCTTCTTTATCTTCTGACTCTGCTTCTTCCTCCACAGCTACTAAGTGTTGTCCACTAATATGCACAGGCCCTTAATCACACCGCAACTGTAAGACCACAGGTGGAGTTATTTCAAAGCCTCCAAGAGAAACTATTGGCGATACAGACGTTTTCAAAGTTGCCAGTGTTACTTTAATTGGTCTACCTTCATAATTCATTGCCTCTGCTTCAACAATATGCAATTCATCCTTTGCACCAGCCCCCTAAACTGACCATTCTTAAAGGTAACTGGTGCTCATTTTCATCATTATCCACCTTAAAGTGATAATCTTTGTTGGCCTTTAGTTCACAACTTAAAAGATAGTTTTGGGGCCTCAGGGGGCTCATGTCCGTGTCCATAGAATCTTCCATGGGGTGGTGGCACACACTTAGGTGGGAGAGAAGGCAGATGGAGATAGACAGCTACTGTTTCAGAAAACAGTCACGCAGGATGGAATCACATTGGGAGCCTTTGATTCTTAATTGGTTTGTTTAGGTCACTAACATTTAGTGTAATTATAGATCTGTTTGCATTTAGGTCCATCATTTTATTATTTGTTCCCTCTAGTTTTTGTTCCTCTGTGTTTCCCCTTTTCTGCCTTCCTTTGCATTATTCAAACATTATTTAGTATTCTAATTTATATATTGTTTTTTACTAAATTTATTTGTATTACATTATATATACTTAACATCTCAAGCCTAGTTAGAATTAATATTTTACCACTTCAATTGGAATATTATGTCTACAGACATTGAAGACCCTATGAGACCATGTTATAATTTTGCTTTCAAACATGAAAGATTTTAAGGAACTTGAGTAGAAGAATAGTTTATTATATTTACCCAGCTATTTACCATTTCTCTTATTCTTCTGACTGGTATCATCTACCTTCTGTTTGAAGAACTTCCAGGACTGCTGGCAACAAATTCTCTTAGTTTCTCTTCATCTGACAATGTCATTATTTTACCTTCCTTCCTAAAGGATATTTTGGCTGGATATACCATTCTGTGTTGACAGTTCTTTTCTTTCAGTGCCTTAAAAATTTGTGCCTGAACAGTTCAAAAATGAAATTAAGAAAGCAATTCCATTAACAGTAGCATAGAAAAAGAATAAAATACTTAAGGATAAATTTGAGAAAAGTGTAAAACTTGTACACTGAAAACTACAAAGCATCCTTGAAAGAAATTAGTAAAGACCAAAGTAAGTGGAAAGACATCCCATGTTCTTGGATTGGAATACTTGATATTGTTGAGATGGCAGTATTCCCCAAATTGATCTGCAGATTAAACACAATCCCTATTAAAAATTTCAACTGCCTTCTTTGCAGAAATTGAAAAGCTGATCCTAAAATTCAAGGGACCCAGAATAGCCTAAACAATCTTTAAAGGGAAGAACAAAGTTGGCAGAATCAAGACAGTATGGTGCTGGGATAAGTATAGACATATAGACCAATGGACAGAATAGACAGTCCAGAAATAAAACCTTACATTTTTGTTTGACTGATTTTTGACAAGGGTGCCAAGACAATTGAATGGAGAAGAAATACTCTTTTCTTCAACAAATGGTGCTGGACCTTCTGGATATCTAGATGCAAAAGAAAGAAGTTGGACTTGTACCTTACACTATATACAAAAATTAACTCAGTTTTTTTTTTTTTTTTTTTGGGAGGCGGGGCAAGATGGCACACTGGTGAGCTGTATGTTTTAGTTGCTCCTCCAGGAAAGTAGGTAGAAAGCCAGGAACTGCGTGGACTGGACACCACAGAGCAATCTGACTTTGGGCATACTTCATGCAACACTCATGAAAACGTGGAACTGCTGAGATCAGCGAAATCTGTAAGCTTTTGCGGCCAGGGGACCCGCGCCCCTCCCTGCCAGGCTCAGTCCCGTGGGAGGGGGGCTGTCAGCTCCGGGAAGGAGAAGGGAGAACTGCAGTGGCAGCCCTTATCGGAAACTCATTCTACGGATACAAACTCCAACCATAGATAGACTGAGACCAGACACCAGAGAATCTGAGAGCAGCCAGCCCAGCAGAGAGGAGACAGGCATAGAAAAAAAATAACACGAAAAACTCCAAAATAAAAGCTGAGGATTTTTGGAGTTCTGGTGAACATAGAAAGGGGAAGGGCCCTGAGGCGCATATGCAAATCCCGAAGAAAAGCTGATCTCTCTGCCCTGTGGACCTTTCCTTAATGGCCCTGGTTGCTTTGTCTCTTAGCATTTCAATAACCCATTAGATCTCTGAGGAGGGCCGGTTTTTTTTTTTTTTTTTTTTTTAATCCTTTTTTCTTTTTCTAAAACAATTACTCTAAGAAGCCCAATACAGAAAGCTTCAAAGACTTACTATTTGGGCAGGTCAAGTCAAGAGCAGAACTAGGAGAGCTCTGAGACAAAACGCAATAATCCAGTGGCTGAGAAAATTCACTAAACACCACAACTTCCCAAGAAAAGGGGGGTGTCCGCTCACAGCCATCATCCTGGTGGACAGGAAACACTGCTGCCCATCGCCAGCCCCATAGCCCAGAACTGCCCCAGACAACCCAGTGTGACGGAAGTGCTTCAAATAACAGGCACACACCACAAAACTGGGCGTGGACATTAGCCTTCCCTGCAACCTCAGCTGATTGTCCCAGAGTTGGGAAGGTAGAGCAGTGTGAATTAACAAAGCCCCATTCAGCCATCATTTCAGCAGACTGGGAGCCTCCCTACACAGCCCAGCAGCCCAGAACTGCCCTGGGGGGACGGCACTCACCTGTGACATAGCACAGTCATCCCTCAACAGAGGACCCGGGGTGCACGGCCTGGAAGAGGGGCCCACTTGCAAGTCTCAGGAGCCATACGCCAATACCAAGGACTTGTGGGTCAGGGACAGACACAAACTGTGGCAGGACTGAACTGAAGGATTAGACTATTGCAGCAGCTTTAAAACTCTAGGATCACCAGGGAGATTTGATTGTTAGGGCCACCCCCCCTCCCTGACTGCCCAGAAACACGCCCCATATACAGGGCAGGCAACACCAACTACACACGCAAGCTTGGTACACCAATTGGACCCCACAAGACTCACTCCCCCAGTCACCAAAAAGGCTAAGCAGGGGAGAACTGGCTTGTGGAGAACAGGTGGCTCGTGGACGCCACCTGCTGGTTAGTTAGAGAAAGTGTACTCCACGAAGCTATAGATCTGAGAAATTAGAGATAAGGACTTCAATTGGTCTACAAATCCTAAAAGAACCCTATCAAGTTCAGCAAATGCCACAAGGCCAAAAACAACAGAAAATTATAAAGCATATGAAAAAACCAGACGATATGGATAACCCAAGCCCAAGCACCCAAATCAAAAGACCAGAGGAGACACAGCACCTAGAGCAGCTACTCAAAGAACTAAAAATGAACAATGAGACCATAGTACGGGAGATAAAGGAAATCAAGAAGACCCTAGAAGAGCATAAAGAAGACATTGCAAGACTAAATAAAAAAATGGATGATCTTATGGAAATTAAAGAAACTGTTGACCAAATTAAAAAGATTCTGGACACTCATAGTACAAGACTAGAGGAAGTTGAACAACGAATCAGTGACCTGGAAGATGACAGAATGGAAAATGAAAGCATAAAAGAAAGAATGGGGAAAAAAATTGAAAAAATCGAAATGGACCTCAGGGATATGATAGATAATATGAAACGTCCAAATATAAGACTCATTGGTGTCCCAGAAGGGGAAGAAAAGGGTAAAGGTCTAGGAAGAGTATTCAAAGAAATTGTTGGGGAAAACTTCCCAAATGTTCTAAACAACATAAATACACAAATCATAAATGCTCAGCGAACTCCAAATAGAATAAATCCAAATAAACCCACTCCGAGACATATACTGATCACACTATCAAACACAGAAGAGAAGGAGCAAGTTCTGAAAGCAGCAAGAGAAAAGCAATTCACCACATACAAAGGAAACAGCATAAGACTAAGTAGTGACTACTCAGCAGCCACCATGGAGGCGAGAAGGCAGTGGCACGATATATTTAAAATTCTGAGTGAGAAAAATTTCCAGCCAAGAATACTTTATCCAGCAAAGCTCTCCTTCAAATTTGAGGGAGAGCTTAAATTTTTCACAGACAAACAAATGCTGAGAGAATTTGCTAACAAGAGACCTGCCCTAGTGGAGATACTCAAGGGAGCCCTACAGACAGAGAAACAAAGAAAGGACAGAGAGACTTGGAGAAAGGTTCACTACTAAAGAGATTCGGTATGGGTACAATAAAGGACATTAATAGACAGAGGGGAAAAATATGACAAACATAAACCAAAGGATAAGATGGCTGATTCAAGAAATGCCTTCACGGTTATAACGTTGAATGTAAATGGATTAAACTCCCCAATTAAAAGATATAGATTCGCAGAATGGATCAAAAAAAATGAACCATCAATATGTTGCATACAAGAGACTCATCTTAGACACAGGGACACAAAGAAACTGAAAGTGAAAGGATGGAAAAAAATATTTCATGCAAGCTACAGCCAAAAGAAAGCAGGTGTAGCAATATTAATCTCAGATAAAATAGACTTCAAATGCAGGGATGTTTTGAGAGACAAAGAAGGCCACTACATACTAATAAAAGGGGCAATTCAGCAAGAAGAAATAACAATCGTAAATATGTATGCACCCAACCAAGGTGCCACAAAATACATGAGAGAAACACTGGCAAAACTAAAGGAAGCAATTGATGTTTCCACAATAATTGTGGGAGACTTCAACACATCACTCTCTCCTATAGATAGATCAACCAGACAGAAGACCAATAAGGAAATTGAAAACCTAAACAATCTGATAAATGAATTAGATTTAACAGACATATACAGGACATTACATCCCAAATCACCAGGATACACATACTTTTCTAGTGCTCATGGAACTTTCTCCAGAATAGATCATATGCTGGGACATAAAACAAACCTCAATAAATTTAAAAAGATTGAAATTATTCAAAGCACATTCTCTGACCACAATGGAATACAATTAGAAGTCAATAACCATCAGAGACTTAGAAAATTCACAAATACCTGGAGGTTAAACAACACACTCCTAAACAATCAGTGGGTTAAAGAAGAAATAGCAAGAGAAATTGCTAAATATATAGAGATGAATGAAAATGAGAACACAACATACCAAAACCTATGGGATGCAGCAAAAGCAGTGCTAAGGGGGAAATTTATAGCACTAAACGCATATATTAAAAAGGAAGAAAGAGCCAAAATCAAAGAACTAATGGATCAACTGAAGAAGCTAGAAAATGAACAGCAAACCAATCCTAAACCAAATACAAGAAAAGAAATAACAAGGATTAAAGCAGAAATAAATGACATAGAGAACAAAAAAACAATAGAGAGGATAAATATCACCAAAAGTTGGTTCTTTGAGAAGATCAACAAGATTGACAAGCCCCTAGCTAGACTGACAAAATCAAAAAGAGAGAAGACCCATATAAACAAAATAATGAATGAAAAAGGTGACATAACTGCAGATCCTGAAGAAATTAAAAAAATTATAAGAGGATACTATGAACAACTGTATGGCAACAAACTGGATAATGTAGAGGAAATGGACAATTTCCTGGAAACATATGAACAACCTAGACTGACCAGAGAAGAAATAGAAGACCTCAACCAACCCATCACAAGCAAAGAGATCCAATCAGTCATCAAAAATCTTCCCACAAATAAATGCCCAGGACCAGATGGCTTCACAGGGGAATTCTACCAAACTTTCCAGAAAGAACTGACACCAATCTTCCTCAAACTCTTTCAAAACATTGAAGATAATGGAACACTACCTAACTCATTTTATGAAGCTAACATCAATCTAATACCAAAACCAGGCAAAGATGTTACAAAAAAGGAAAACTACCGGCCAATCTCCCTAATGAATATAGATGCAAAAATCCTCAACAAAATACTTGCAAATCGAATCCAAAGACACATTAAAAATATCATACACCATGACCAAGTGGGGTTCATTCCAGGCATGCAAGGATGGTTCAACATAAGAAAAACAATCAATGTATTACAACACATTAACAAGTCAAAAGGGAAAAATCAATTGATCATCTCAATAGATGCTGAAAAAGCATTTGACAAAATCCAACATCCCTTTTTGATAAAAACACTTCAAAAGGTAGCAATTGAAGGAAACTTCCTCAACATCATAAAGAGCATATATGAAAAACCCACAGCCAGCATAGTACTTAATGGTGAGAGACTGAAAGCCTTCCCTCTAAGATCAGGAACAAGACAAGGATGCCCGCTATCACCACTGTTATTCAACATTGTGCTGGAAGTGCTAGCCAGGGCAATCCGGCAAGACAAAGAAATAAAAGGCATCCAAATTGGAAAAGAAGAAGTAAAACTGTCATTGTTTGCAGATGATATGATCTTATATCTAGAAAACCCTGAGAAATCGACGATACAGCTACTAGAGCTAATAAACAAATTTAGCAAAGTAGCGGGATACAAGGTTAATGCACATAAGTCAGTAATGTTTCTATATGCTAGAAATGAACAAACTGAAGAGGCACTCAAGAAAAAGATACCATTTTCAATAGCAACTAAAAAAATCAAGTACCTAGGAATAAATTTAACGAAAGATGTAAAAGACCTATACAAAGAAAACTACATAACTCTACTAAAAGAAATAGAATGGGACCTTAAAAGATGGAAAAATATTCCATGTTCATGGATAGGAAGGCTAAATGTCATTAAGATGTCAATTCTACCCAAACTCATCTACAGATTCAATGCAATCCCAATCAAAATTCCAACAACCTACTTTGCAGACTTGGAAAAGCTAGTTATCAAATTTATTTGGAAAGGGAAGATGCCTCGAATTGCTAAAGACACTCTAAAAAAGAAAAACGAAGTGGGAGGACTTACACTCCCTGACTTTGAAGCTTATTATAAAGCCACAGTTGCCAAAACAGCATGGTACTGGCACAAAGATAGACATATAGATCAATGGAATCGAATTGAGAATTCGGAGATAGACCCTCAGATTTATGGCTGACTGATCTTTGATAAGGCCCCCAAAGTCACTGAACTGAGTCATAATGGTCTTTTCAACAAATGGGGCTGGGAGAGTTGGATATCCATATCCAAAAGAATGAAAGAGGACCCCTACCTCACCCCCTACACAAAAATTAACTCAAAATGGACCAAAGATCTCAATATAAAAGAAAGTACCATAAAACTCCTAGAAGATAATGTAGGAAAACATCTTCAAGACCTTGTATTAGGCGGCCACTTCCTAGACTTTACACCAAAAGCACAAGCAACAAAAGAGAAAATAGATAAATGGGAACTCCTCAAGCTTAGAAGTTTCTGCACCTCAAAGGAATTTCTCAAAAAGGTAAAGAGGCAGCCAACTCAATGGGAAAAAATTTTTGGAAACCATGTATCTGACAAAAGACTGATATCTTGCATATATAAAGAAATCCTACAACTCAATGACAGTAGTACAGTCGGCCCAATTATAAAATGGGCAAAAGATATGAAAAGACAGTTCTCTGAAGAGGAAATACAAATGGCCAAAAAACACATGAAAAAATGTTCAGCTTCACTAGCTATTAGAGAGATGCAAATTAAGACCACAATGAGATACCATCTAACACCGATTAGAATGGCTGCCATTAAACAAACAGGAGACTACAAATGCTGGAGGGGATGTGGAGAAATTGGAACTCTTATTCACTGTTGGTGGGACTGTATAATGGTTCAGCCACTCTGGAAGTCAGTCTGGCAGTTCCTTAGAAAACTAGATATAGAGTTACCATTCGATCCAGCGATTGCACTTCTCGGTATATACCCGGAAGATCGGGAAGCAGTGACACGAACAGATATCTGCACGCCAATGTTCATAGCAGCATTATTCACAATTGCCAAGAGATGGAAACAACCCAAATGTCCTTCAACAGATGAGTGGATAAATAAAATGTGGTATATACACACGATGGAATACTACGCGGCAGTAAGAAGGAACGATCTCGTGAAACAGATGACAACATGGATGAACCTTGAAGGCATAATGCTGAGCGAAATAAGCCAGGCACAAAAAGAGAAATATTATATGCTACCACTAATGTGAACTTTGAAAAATGTAAAACAAATGGCTTATAATGTAGAATGTAGGGGAACTAGCAATAGAGAGCAATTAAGGAAGGGGGAACAATAATCCAAGAAGAACAGATAAGCTATTTAACGTTCTGGGGATGCCCAGGAATGACTATGGTCTGTTAATTTTTGATGGATATAGTAGGAACAAGTTCACAGAAATGTTGCTATATTAGGTAACTTTCTTGTGGTAAAGTAGGAACATGTTGGAAGTTAAGCAGTTATCTTAGGTTAGTTGTCTTTTTCTTACTCCCTTGTTATGGTCTCTTTGAAATGTTCTTTTATTGTATGTTTGTTTTCTTTTTAACTTTTTTTTCATACAGTTGATTTAAAAAAGAAGGGAAAGTTAAAAAAAAAAAAAAAACAAGGAAAAAAAAAAGATGCAGTGCCCCCTTGAGGAGCCTGTGGAGAATGCAGGGGTATTCGCCTACCCCACCTCCATGGTTGCTAACATGACCACAGACATAGGGGACTGGTGGTTTGATGGGTTGAGCCCTCTACCACAGGTTTTACCCTTGGGAAGACGGTTGCTGCAAAGGAGAGGCTAGGCCTCCCTATGGTTGTGCCTAAGAGCCTCCTCCCGAATGCCTCTTTGTTGCTCAGATGTGGCCCTGTCTCTCTAGCTAAGCCAACTTGAAAGGTGAAATCACTGCCCTCCCCCCAACGTGGGATCAGACACCCAGGGGAGTGAATCTCCCTGGCAACGTGGAATATGACTCCCGGGGAGGAATGTAGACCTGGCATCGTGGGACGGAGAAAATCTTCTTGACCAAAAGGGGGATGTGAAAGGAAATGAAATAAGCTTCAGTGGCAGAGAGAATCCAAAAGGAGCCGAGAGGTCACTCTGGTGGGCACTCTTACGCACACTTTAGACAACCCTTTTTAGGTTCTAAAGAATTGGGGTAGCTGGTGGTGGATACCTGAAACTATCAAACTACAACCCAGAACCCATGAATCTCGAAGACAGTTGTATAAAAATGTAGCTTATGAGGGGTGACAAGGGGATTGGGAAAGCCATAAGGAGCACACTCCACTTTGTCTAGTTTATGGATGGATGAGTAGAAAAATAGGGGAAGGAAACAAACAGACAAAGGTACCCAGTGTTCTTTTTTACTTCAATTGCTCCTTTTCACTCTAATGATTATTCTGCTCCTTTTCACTCTAATTATTATTCTTGTTATTCTTGTGTGTGTGCTAATGAAGGTGTCAGGGATTGATTTGGGTGAAGAATGTACAACTATGTAATGGTACTGTGAACAATCGAAAGTATGATTTGTTATGTATGACTGCGTGGTATATGAATATATCTCAATAAAATGAAGATTAAAAAAAAAAAATTAACTCAAAGTGGATCATAGACCTAAATGTAAGAGCTAAAACTTTAAAACTCTTAGAACGAAACATAGGAGTAACTATTTGTGAACTCAGATTAGGGAATGGTTTCTTAGTTATGACACCAAAAGCATAAACAAGAAAAGAAAAAAATAAAGAGAAATCGGATGTCATCAAAATAAAAAGTTTTTGTGCTTCAAAGGACTACATTAAGGAAGTGAAAAGATAATCTACAGAATGGGAGAAAATTTTTGTAATCATGTGTCTGATAAGGGTTTAGTGTCTAGAATATTAAAAAACTCTTCAACTCAACCATAAAGACACAACCCAATTAAAATTGGGAAAGGACTTAAATAGACATTTCTCCAAAGAAGGTGTACAGATAGCCAATAAGCACATAAAATATGCTAAGCATCCAGAATCATTATGGAAATGCAAATCACATCCTCAGTGAGATGAAAAAGACAATCTCAAGTGTTCGCGAAGATGTGGAGAAATCAGAACTCATTCATTGCTGGTGGGAGTGTAAAATGGTGTGCCTGTTTTGGAAAACAGGCAGCTTCTCAAAAGGTTAAACATAGGAGTGGAATGTACGCAATAGAATTGAATACATATGTCCACACAAAAATCTTTACACAAATGTTCATAGCATCATTATTCATATTAGCCAAAAAGTGGGGAAAATCCAAATGTTCATCAACTGATGAATGGATAAAACAAAATGTAGTATTCCCATAAAATGGAATGTTATATGGTCATAAAAAGAAATGAAATACTCAGGATTTCCTACAGAGGGACAAGGATTATCTTGGGATGTTTTTGAAAATTATATCCTTTTGTGTGAAAAGGGGGCCCTTTTAAAAAACCTTTTTGGTGCAAAGATACACCTTAGGTTTTTCTCTTATTTACTGTTTTTTCCTAAATAAAATTTGTGACTCTAAAAAAAAAAAGAAATGATATACTGATACATGCAACAATACGGGTGAGTCTTGAAAACATTATTCCAAGTGAAAGAAGCCAGGCACACAAGGCCACGTAGTGTATGATTCTGTTCATATGAAATGTCCAGAATAGGAAAATCTGTAGAGATGGAAAGGAGATTAGTGGTTGCCAGGGGCTGAGGAAGTGGGGAATGAGGAGTAACTGATTAATGCGTATGAGGTTTCCTTTGGGGATGCTGAAAATGTTTTGGAACTATATAGTGGTGATGGTTGCCCAACATTGTAAATGTATTAAAAGACACTGAATTGCACACTCTAAAAGGGTGAATTTTATGGTATGTGATTTATACCCCAACAAGACTGTTATAAAAATTATTGTTATAAAATTGTTATAAAAAAGTACTGTGCCATTTCCTTCAGTCTTTCATGGTTTGTGATGGGAAATCCAGTCATTCCGTTAATAATGCCTCATTTATTTATGGCTGCTTTTGATATTTTTTCTTTGTGTTTAGTTTTCAACAGTTTGATTATGATATGTCTGGGAGTTATTTTTTTGGAGAATAGGGTGGGGTTATCCTATTTGGGGTTTTGCTCAGCTTCTTGAGTAAGTTTATGTCTTCTACCAAACTTGGAAAGTTTTTAGCTCATTATTTCTTCAAATATATTTTTTTAGCTCTTGTACTCTTTTACCTCCCAGTCTTGGGGCTCTGATGACATGGTGAGACCTTGGGTTATTATCCTAAATGTCCCTGAGAGGCTGTTCATTTAAAAAAATTTTTCTCTGTTGTTCAGATGAGATCATTTCTGCTGCTTTATCCTCAAGTTCCCTGACTCTTTCAGTTGTCATTGCCATTCTGCTAGGAGGATATCCAGTATTTTATTTTGGTTATTATGCTTTTTATTTCTCAAATTTCCAGATGGTTCCTTATATGTTCTGTGTTTTTCACTGACACTTTCTGTTTTTCCAGTGGTTTCAAGAGTTTTTCTGATTGCTTGCTGGAACGTTTTTTATTATAACTGCTTTAAAGTCTTTGCCAGATAATTCTAACATCTGTATCATCTTAGGGTTGACATCTGTTAATTGTCTTTTCCCATGTGACTTGAGGTTTTCCTGTTTTTTGTATGCCAAGTAATTTTGGATTGTATCCTGGACATTTTGAGTATTATGTTATATGTTGCTTAAATCCTGAGGAGAGTGTTGGAACTTTTGTTTTAGTGGGCAGTTCACCTGATTAGGTTCAGGCTGCAAGTTATAAATTCACCTTCTCCAGTCTGTGGTTCCAACGTCAGTTCAGTTTATAAAGTCTTTGTAGGGCTGCTGATTAGTCCTGTGAATGCGCCACCCAGTGGCCTGTCTGAGACTGGGGTGGTGTTCTGTCTGTTCGTTTCTTACAGTCTTTGGCATGTTGAATAGAATGAGATCCATACATGTATATGTTCAGCTTGGAAGTGGGCCCAGGAATTCATCAATAACTTTATGGGATTGCTTCTTTGAGTTCCTTTCTCTCTGCCATCTTTCTGGTACTTTCCAATACCCTGGGCTCCTCTTTTCATTCATCTAGACAGAAAATAAGGCTTTAGTTACCTGACTCTGACATGAAGTTCCACAACTGTGCCCTTGTCTGGGTTCAAGTGGCAGGAAGACAAAGAGAGAGGAAAGGCACCAGGATTGGCCCCACTCTTTTGAGACCAGAGCTCTACCAAATGGTAGAGCTCCCTCAGAGTTTTGGTTTCTGTAGGCACCTACTGTTGCAGGCTGCCTCTACCATTGGATTGCTTGGGGGCTGAGGTGTGGCAGAAATGAGAAAGGAAAGAGGGAAAGAAGCATGAAGGATTCCACACACTCTCTGAGAATTAGGAGTTCCCTTTTTTGTTCCACAGCCAGAACTAGCATGCTCTCCTGAATACTTCTCTTTCTGCCCCCTGGTGCTCACTTCTGCTACACTGATTTCAGTTTAGGAGATACTGGAGTGGGGGAAATGGGCAACTGTCCACTGGTGTGGTGGTCTTCTTTCCCAGTCGTCCTGGCACTATTTACTTTACAGTGTTCAAATAGTTGTTCCAGGCATTCTGTCTAGATTTTATGCTGTGTGCAGTAGAGAAACAGGGCAGAGCCTGCTTACTCCATCTTACCGGGAATCAGAAAACTGCCTGTCATATTTGCAAGTTGGCTGGCTAGATTGAAGAGAATAATTTTAGCAGTTCTCAGGTTTCATCTCTTCCACAAAGCCATCCTGAGATCTCCACCCAACACCCCTTATTTCCCTTTCAAGCCACCCACAGAGCTTGTCATCTGTCCGGTGTCTTTGGTTCTTGGTTGTAATCAGCCACTAAATTGGAATATGTCATCTTTTGAAGGTTTTTAATAGCTTCCTTTGTTGTCATGAATAATAATGCAATATTCATTTATGTTGCTTTATTAAGGATAGTAATAGCCACCACATATTGAGTGCTTGCTATATCCCAGGCACCGTGTTGATTACTTTGCATGGTGTCCTTCTCTTAATAACCCTTTCATGTCGGCACTGTTATTAGCCACATTTTGCAGTTGAGGATACTGACATACCTAGTTTAAATGACTTGTTCAGAGTCACCCAGCCAGTAAGTGCTACATCTGGTATTTGAATGTAGGTTTGATTCCAAACCCTAAATTCTTAACCACTATACTACATTTCCTCTAATTATTTCATTTCCTGCCTTCCTAGTGAGATTGTTAGCTTCTTTAGGGCAGGTACTATTCTTACTTATACTGATCTCCTTTCCCTACAGCATCTGGAACAATATTGGTCACATAGTAATGAATTAATTAATGTCTGTGGAACTAAATTTAAAGAAATTAAGTGACTTAGAAAAGAATCAAACTCATGACTCTTATCATATAACAGTATCCTATACAAAAACAAAAAGGTTTGCAGAAAATATTTGTGACAATGGTAATGGCCAAGACTTTGAACTGGTAAGAATGAGGTTTATAAACATGACTAACTGAAGTCTCTGAGATCGACTCTTTAGTTCTGGCCTTCAGTCTGTCTTTTTGGTATTTCTGGACCTCTTTCTCACACTTTGAATTTTAAAAGCAGTTTGGTTCTCTCACATGATTTTCCTTTGTTTTTCCCTCCCCTCCTTCCTCCCCTCCTTCCTCCCCTCCTCCCCTCCTTCCTTCCTTCCTTCCTTCTTTCCTTCCTTTTTGAGGCCTTTGATAAGCTCTTTACCATTTATTTAACAAACAGTCATAAAAGTCTTACTATATAACAATCGTATGAGGTGGGTACCATTATTGTTTCCATTGTACATATGAGGGAACTCTGACAGGAGTTTCTAGTGGCCCAGTATCCATTTCCTTTACCCAATAGAAATCTGGGTATCAGGCTGGAGTGGAGTATAAAAAAACAAAAAAAAACCCCCCCAAAAAAACAAAAAACGCCTTCACTTCTGATGTGGTCAGTCTTACCTGTTTTGCTATGCCACGTGTTTGAAGAGAGCAGTGCATCTGTGTAATAGGGCATTTTACCACAAAACACTCAAGGCGTTCTGCTACCCTTAGGCATGACCTTCCCTGCCCCATGGACACCCCAGAACCTTTTCCTGTCTGGCCTTCAGTCTGATATATACACACACACACACACACACACACACACACACACACCCTTGGTCAAGTCACTTAATCACTTAGAGCCTTGATTTTCTCAGCTACAAAATGAAGATGCTAATGATGATAAAAACTGAGGATTAAATGTGATAATGCATTTGAATACTCAGCCCAGTGATTGTCCCATAGAAAAGCTCAATACATGTTAGATATTTTTGTAATTATTGATATGCACGACTTCTTTATATGTTAGGATAATTCACCCTTTGGCATATATGTAGCTTGGGAAATTGAATTTTGAGAACACACAAAAAGTGTCCAATTGGCTTTGTACAAATGCCAGCATTCTTTTAAGGTCCATGGCAAAGCCTAGCACCCGAGTCCAGCTTTACCTAGACTGTCAATACAATATTTCTTCTCCCAGGGTGAGTTTTTATGTTGTGGCTGTCACATAGCAGGACCCAAGGTCAGGGTTAGGCCATTCTCTACTCCAGGCCTGGAATGACTTTTAATGGCTCTTGCTCTAGGTACTGAGGGTTGAACCAGAATTTTCAGCAGTTTCTCTGATCATAGGGTGCCTCCTTGAATGACCCTGATGAAGAAGCATGGAAATCTGGCCAGCCTGAGGAGGCAGGAGTGACATGGCCTTGGGGGTGCCTCCTTCCTTTTATGGACCAAGCCAAGCCCTTTAGACCAATAGAACTGTGGTGACCTAGCCTTGCCTAAGACTGTTTCCTCCTTCAGTCATCCACCAATAGCACAGTGAGCCTGGGGCAGGGAACAAAGAAGGAGGTAGAGTCCCTGGAACCAAAATGAAGGAACCCCAACTCCCCACTTGAAGTTATGTTTGGGAGGGAGAGAGGCTCTGATATAAAGCAGTGAGAGGAACAAAGGAGTTTGAGATCTGGAGTCCAAGAAACCTGGGTTTGAATCATGTCTCTACCATCTTATATGTAGCATTGACCAGGTCACTTCACTTCTCTGAACCAGGCTTCCTCACCAACAAAATGGGAATAATAATAGTATCTATCTCATAGGATTGGTGTAAAAATGAAGTGAGAGAGTACATGCCTGGATCATATTAAATACACATCATCACTCTCATCATGGCCTTGTTAACACAAACCGCAGCGGTAGGAAACAGACTGGGGGAAATGAAATGCAGCCTTATGGTTTCTGTGCTCTTCTCTTGGGTCTCCTAGTAATGTCTCTTGGTCTTAGGCACACATATGTGAACTCCAAGAGAAGAACTCAAGTTCCAGGGGTGTTCAAGTTCAAAGTGTGGACTGCTTTCCCAGTCAGGGCTTCTGTGTGTTTGTGTGTGTGTGTGTGAGTGTGTGTGTGTGTGTGAGAGAGAGAGGGAGAGAGAGAAACCCAGTGAGTGTCTTGAGGTCTAAGAGGCACGTTGGATTGGTGGTGGTTGTATATGACCCATCAAAACAGCTTTTCTTCAGAAGGAAGAGACTGTCATTCTTTGCTTCTCCCTCAGTAGTAAAGAACGATTTGTCTTGAATGATGAAGGGAGCTGCTTAAATTCATCCCCAGAGTCCTAACAAGCGGGGTTTTTTCCTGAGTTACTTATTCTTGACTTATAAAGGATTTCTATTATGTGTTTTAACAAGTCTGGTATCGGTTACTACCCAATGCTGGAGACCAGTGGTTTTCTTCTTTCTTTCTTTCTTTTTTTTTTTGCCTGTTTCTTTTTGTTTTGTTTTTAAGTCACAGAGCCCAATATGTAAAATAGATGAAAGAAAACCTAGCTCACTCCCCTTTTGCCCTCTCAACTCCCAAAGCTGACTTTGACGGCATATCTAAGAAATTGAGTGAATGTAGTTTGCAAAACACTGCAGCCTTTTTCTGCCCTGGTGTCTGTTTGGGGAAAAGGATTGGACATGGCTGTGTAAATAAACAGCCATGTTATAATAAGTAGGCTTCTACAGTAATAATGGAGGACTTAGCTACTGCACTTCCCCATTTTTAATGCTGCCTGAGCCGCAGCAGTTGAAGCCGTTCATTGGAACTGACAGTGTTTAAGGAGCGCAGAGCTCATTACGTAATGATGTGTTGTAACCAAAGTGTGTTCAGGAAGTGTTTGGGGGGATTTTGAAGCAGTGGTGAGGCTTTTCATAACATTTCAGTGAATTCAAAATATGCTGCTTTTAATTTCTATTTCGTGTGTATGCAAACTCTAGTGCCATTTTACATATTAAATACTTGTGTGTATAGTGCTTTCCCATGTGGCATGGCTTAACTTGACACATTTTTTCCTACCTTTGCATTGGAGTCTGAGTGTGAACTGAACTCTACCTTTTTTCCCCTCTAGGCTACAAATGCACATGTTGAATGGAGCTCTTCTAGCATTGCTGTTTCCTGTGGTAAATACCCGGCTGGTAAGTAGCCTATTCTAGGAGAGTATTGACAACATACAAAACAATATTTGCTCATTCCTTCATTTTCCTTTGTTTGTCCTCATCCTTAGCCTGTATGCCCATGCAATTTTTAAAATATCTGGGGTTGACATAGTCCTGCTTGGATTCAGGGGAGCTTGATGGGGGTGGGAGTATTTTGTGGAACTCTGAAACTACAATATGGGTTTAAGTCAGAACCAGGACAGACCAAAAGAGCCTACAGAAGCTTTTGGAAAGGTTTAGTGGAAAAAAGGGAAGCCAGAGCCCCACCCCACTCAGGTTTCCAGGTATTTTAAGGGGTTCTAGTTGTGGACTCATCCACAGTGGTCCAGAATAATCTCCCATAGAGTTTCAGAGCCTGTCTACTTCACCAAGGGCCCCCTAGGATAAGAATTAAATTCCTTTTCCCCCATTCACCCAACCTCCTGGGGCAGTCTGAGCCACACAAACCCCCAGAAAGCTCAGGGAAAGTAATTACCTGTGAAATTATGACTACTGCTTTCTGTCTTCCTGACTTAAATTTTCCTCATACGTTAATATCATAAATTCAATCTGGAAATTATAATTCTTCCTCTTAGTATAGCATTTTCTACTTACTAAGGTATTTTCACATAACAAGTATGTGTCATACACAGGGCAAGTATTATGGCCTCTTGTTTTACAGAGGAAGAAACTGACGTTCAGAGAGCCATGATCAGAGAGTCAGATAAATTCCAGGTGGTTCAGTTAGGACCAGAGGCCAAGCCTCCTGATCCTAAAACCACAGGTATACTCTGCTCCCTCTGAAGATTTAGCATTCCCCCAAATATTCAGGTATACCCTATGAGAGTTGTACTTTTCTAAATGCATGTTGTACATCAGTAGAAATGAAAAGGAAAAAGCAGTTATCTAAAGCAGTGATTTTTGGAGTCTCACTATGCTCCAGGCTCACCTAGTAGCACTTTTAAAACACTACTGAAAAGCTCAAAAGTCGGAATCTAGAACAAAAGTTGCCAGGGGACAGGTGTGGGAATAGGAAATGGGAAGTTAAGGCTTAAAATGTAGAGGGTTTTTTAGAATTTAGAATGATGGAGATGTTTTGGTAATGGAGGGTGGTGATGGTAGCACATTGTGAATGCAATTGACAACACTGAAATATATTTCTGAATACGATGAAAAGGGAAAATGTTAGACTGTGTATATGGTAACAGAATTTAAAAAAAAAAACAAACCATGGAACTACACTATACAAATAGGAACCCTAAGTTAAGCTATAGACTTTAGTTAATAATACAATTATTAAAATGTACTATCATCACTTGTAACAAATGTTCCATACCAATGCATGGTGTTGGTGGTGAGGTGGTATACAGGAATCCTGTATTTTATGCATGATCATTCTGTAAATCCACAACTTCTCTAATAAAGAAAAAAAAACCACGACACTGCTTAAACAAACAAACAAAAAATAGCTTATACCCTGGACCCACCGTTGGAGAATTAGAGTTCATGATTTGTGATGCAGCCTGGGCATGGTGTTTCTAAAAAGTACCCCAGGGTGATTCTAACATGGAGCTAGAGTTGAGAACCCCTGATTTTGTTCAACAGTGCTTAAATCTTAATGCCCATAAGAATCACCTGAGGGGCTTGTTAAACTTGGGGCTTGCCAGGCCCCATCCCAAGACGGTCTGATTGAGAGGATCTGGGGTGATGCCAGGGAATGCACATGTGTAACAAGCCCCTAAGTGATGCTGACACAGGGCTCCTCAGACCCCTCTTGGAGAATCCGTGTCCTCAGCATTTGCAACTCAGACACTCAAAGTGTGTATGTAATTCATGTGGTCTGAGGACCAGCATCACGTGAGTGCTGCTTGTTAGAAATTCAGAATTTCAGGTTCCACCTCAGATCTACTGCATCAGAATCTGCTTTTTAACAGGACCCCCAGGTGACTTATATGGTCAGACCCTTTCCTCCAAGTTGCCTAAGTCCCATAGAGATATGCCATTCTAGTTCCTGATGAGGGGAGCGTCGGAGTGGGGAGGAAAGGAAGTATTATCTCTGCCTTAATAGGCAGGACACGTTAAGTTCAGTGTTCCCCAGTGCCCTGGGATGAGCAGGCATAGGCTGTTGACATGGGTACTGTTCCGGTTTGCTAATGCTGTTGTTTTGCAAAACACCAGAAATGGATTGGCTTTTATAAAGGGGGTTTATTTGGTTACAAAGTTATAGTCCTCAGGCCATAAGAGTGTCCAAAGAAAGGCAACAACAGTAGGGTACCTTCACTGAAGGATGGCCAATGGCATCTGGAAACCTCTGTTAGCTCAGAAGGCACATGGCTGGCATCTGCTTACTCCCAGGTTGTGTTTCAAAATGGCTTTCTCCCAGGGCATTTCTCTTAGGCATCTGGGGGGTATTCTCTTAGCTTCTCCCAGGCAAATTCTGGAGTAGCAAAAGTTTACTTTCAATGGCCATCTTCAAAATATCTCTCTTGGCTATAGCTGCTCTCTAAAATGTCACTCTCAGTTGCTCTCTGGGGTCCCTCTGTTTGTGAGCTCTTTTTATAGGACTCCAGTGAACTAATCAAGACCCACTCTGACTGGGTGGGGCCATGTTTCCATGGAAACATTCAGTCAAGAGGTCACACCCTAATCAAAGGTGTCGCTCACAGTTGGGTGGGTCACATCTCCATGGAAACACTCAGTCAGAAGGTTCCAACCTTAATCAACACTAATACGTCTGCCCGCACAAGATTGCACCAAAAAACATGGTGTTTTGGGGGACATAACACATCCAAACCAGCACAGGTACCTTTGCTCTCCCTTCTACATTTCCCACAATATTCAACCTGCCTGACTTCACGTGGTGAACTGTTGGAACACAACTCCTGCCTTGGTCTCAGAGCTCTAGTGGATAACACCAAAGAATGGCACAAATATTCCAAATTGAAAAACATAAGCCCATGTGTGTGGGTTTTTTAAAATGACTAATTTCTATATACCACAGCATTGTCCCCTATTAGCCCAGGGGTGGTGTTGGAGAAGTTACTCCCTGCCCATGGAGGTAACCTGCTAAGACAGAGAAGTGGATGCACTGCTATCTTATCCCATCTGTATGTCCACCTTGTTGCTATTTTCTCAGGAGATTGAGAGGTCAAGAGGATGGAGGGCTGCTTTCCCCCATTTTCAGCAGCTCTGTTAGATTCCAGAAACGGGCAGGTACACCACAGATTTTCCCTCTGGGTTAATAGAGTTAGAGAGAATGAGTTTGAGTGTCTCCAGCCCATGTTTCAGGCCAGAGGGTCTGTCTCTGCCATTAGTTGAGGTGGATATGGTTCCTCTGGAGGGCCACCTTCTGTTCTCTTCCTAGTGGGACCTTTCCAGCAAGGAAAGCCAAATACTCATCTCCTTGCAGAAGCGTTGAGAATAAACAGAAATTATGATGTCCATTTTATAAGCTTGGAAATAAAGGCCCCCAAAGGCCCAGCCACAGGTCCAAGATCAATTAGAAAGCGGGTGATGAAGTTTTCATGCAATCATTATTGTGCTACACCAAAGATATACATCTTCATTAGGTCTGCTGGATGTTTTAACAATAACAACAGCAGCAATAGCAACTGACCCTTCAAGTGCTTTATGTACCAGGTACTATTCTAAGTGCTTTACATGGATTAATTTATTTAACCCTCACAGTAAACTAACAAGGTAAGGTACTGTTATTATCCCCATTTTACAGATGTGGAAACTGAGGCACAGAGAGGTTGACTAATTCACCTGAGTCACCCAGCTTGTAAATGGTAGAGCTAGGAATGAAAGCCAGGCAGTCCGGCTCTGGAGTCCACCATCTTAACTACCCCATACAGAAATTAGTGCTGGTCTGCCTGCCTGCCTTCCTCCCTCCCTCCATTCTCCCTCTCTCCCTCCCTCCTGCTTCCCTTCTCTCTTTCTCTTTGTCTCTCTCTCTCCTTCTTCCCTTCCTTTCTTTCTTCTCTTTCTCCTCCCTCCCTTCCTTCCATTGCTCGCTCTCTCTTTCACCCACTTCTCTCTCTTTTTAAAGGCAGACATGCTATCTATTAAGTTATATTAACAGCTAATACTTTCCAAATAAATGTCAAGTTATAGCCAACCAACTTATCAAGAATGTTCAAGTAACTTTTCCTAACATTGAAACTGCTTTAATGGGCACTCTCTTAACTGGTGATTGTAATTACTCTGGTGAACAATCATGGCGATCTTTTTTCGAAAATGAAGCCGAGAAACGTTTGCATTGGCTCCATGTGTTTTGGCAGTTGGCTTTGATCTGGTTCTTTTAGAAGGTTGGACTCCTTCCCAGGCTTCTTCTGGCCTTCGAGACTTTTTGCTTTGCAACCCCTTGGTTGAGCTCAGATTGACTTAAGATGAGATACAGGACAGGAAGATCAGTTAACTTTTTCTTAAGCCTGATTATCCAATTAGGCAGGAAGCCAGCTTTTGGCTTCTCTTTTTCCCTTCCTTCTTGGCCCTTTATCTTTTTAATCCCCTGCTCCCCCCCTCCTTTTTTTTCTCATTAGCAATAGTGAGGGAGCAAGGAAAATAAAATGAACTAATTAGTGTGTGTACCAGTAACACAGATGTATTATACACTCACATACATAAAGATAGAGAGGGAGTTGGAGGAAACTGCCAGTTGGCTAAAGGATTTGGAGTCATCGGTGAATTTCCATGTGCTTCTACTCTGCCCTGTGACTCACTGGCATCAGGATTTGCACATCAGCTAGACGATACCCAGGTCTCAGTTCCTCCCTGTTCTCCATCTTCAAAGCTGACACCCCAGAAGAAGGAATGCATATTCCAATGGCCCATATTACAAGTAAGTGCTCTTTGTAGCCAGGATTCTGGAGATCTTTTTCTGACTGCGGATGAAGTGTCTTAAGGGTGATTTCCAGTGATATGCCCTTTTGTTTCTTGGAGGGAAGCAGGGGAAAAATACATCATGGAACTATTGATTATTAAATTAGCAGGGAGCTCAAAGCTTGTCTGGTCTAATCTTATCTTCCTGAGGGGAAATTTTGGAGATAAATGACTTGCTTAAGAAGCCAAGTTGGGTGCCCCAAGAACCCATGTTTCCTGACTCAGACCTCAGAGGTCTTTTCCTATTCCATAACTGAAATTCAGGGGACATTTGAATTTTGGTGAGTCAAGATTCTGGAGATGCTTCTTAGCTTCCTTCCATCAAAAAGAGTTGGGCCATGGGCTTCTTTGAGATGCTGAAGAGAACTGTAGAGCCTCTTCCCCATAAACGAACATATGCAATTTTGCATACAATTTCAGAAGGGACACTGACTCCCTCCATCCCATGTATGGATTTATGTCTGCCATTTTCCTTTTTGTTTTCTATATGTTTCATGTCTTTTTCGTTCCTCTGTTCCTCCTTTACTGCTTTCTTTGCCTTAAGTAAATGTTTTCTTATGTAGCATTTTAATTTCTTGACTGATTTTCCCTCTATATTTGAGTTTTTTTTTAGTGCTTGCTCTAGTATTTACCATATTTGTTTTATCAGAATCAACTTTAGATTTATACTAACTTAAATCTAGTGATATATAGAAATGTTACTCTGTTCTAATGATATCTAGAAATGTTGCTGTATTCCCTTTTCCCTTTTGTGATATTATTATATATGTATAGTACATCTACTAATGTTACAAATGCAACAATACATTGTTATAATTATTACTTTACCATCTGTAGCCCAGTACAGCTTTGCTCCCACACATATCCTTTGTGCTGTAACTGGCAAATATATTTACACGTTACATTTCTATATGTTATAGCCCCAACAATACATTATATTCATATTATTTATAAAATTTATTTTAAATTCAGGATGATAGAAGAAAAATAAGTATTTAAACTCTCTTTTATAGTTACATAATGACCTTCAATGGTGCTCTGTGTGTGTGTGTGTGTGTGTGTGTGTGTGTGTGTGAGTGATTCAAATTACTGTCTGGGGAAACTTGCATTGAGCCTAAAGAACTTCCTTTAGTATTTCCTGTGAGGCAGGTCTGCTAGCAATAAATTCTCTCAGCTTTTGTTTATCTGGGAATGTTTTTATTTCACCTTCATTTTTTTTTTTTTTATTAAATTCAGTTTTATTGAAATACATTCACACACCATACAATCATCCATGATATACAATCCACTGTCCACAGTATGATAACATAGTTATGCGTTCATCACCACAATCTATCTCTGAACATTTTCCTTACATCAGAAAGAACCAGAACAAGAATAAAAAATAAAAGTGAAAAAAGAACACCCAAATCATCCCCCCATCCCACCCCATTTGTCCTTTAGTTTTTATCCCCATTCCTCCACTCATGCATACACTAGATAAAGGGGGTGTGATCCACAAGGTCTTCACAATCACACTGTCACCCCTTGTAATCTACATTATTATATAATTGTCTTCAGGAGTCCAGACTGCTGGGTTGGAGTTCGGTAGCTTCAGGTATTTACTTCTAGCTATTCCAATACATTAAAGCCTAAGAGGTGTTATCTATATAGTGCATAAGAATGTCCACCAGAGTGACCTCTCGACTCCATTTGGAATCTCTCAGCCACTGAAACTATTTCGTCTCATTTTGCATCCCCCTTTTGGTCAAGAAGATACTCTCAGTCCCATGATGCCGGGTCCACATTCATCCCCGGGAGTCATACTCTGCGTTGCCAGGGAGATTTACACCCCTGGGAGTCGGGTCCCACGTAGTGGGGAGGGCAGTGAGTTCGCCTGTCGAGATGGCTCAGTTAGAGAGAGAGAGGGCCACATCTGAGCAACAAAGAGGTACTCAGGGGGAGACTCTTAGGCACCATTACATACAAGTTTAGACTCTCCTTTGTGGTAATGAGCTTCATAAGGGCAAGTCCCATGCTCGAGGGCTCAGCACATCAAACCGCCAGTCCCAATGTTTGTGACAACATCAACACCAGTCCAGGTGAGGATGTCCAACACATCCGCACCTTCCCCCAGATCCTCGGGGCTGGGGAGGGGGAGGCTGTAAATATATTTTTTATTGTCTGCCCAAATTACTCTAGGATGTGTCACTATTTCACTCCAGCCTATACTAACCTACCGTATCTCACTTCCTATTCAAAGTTCCATGCAATTGTGGTGTTTGAACAAATCGACTGTAGAGTTGTACCGTTTAGAAAATTTAGATCCTGTACCAAATAGATATCTATTCCCTTGGTCTCATATGAAAGTTGAAGTTTTAAAACACAATCAGTTTCAACCTTTATCCTTTAGCCTGGCTTGCCCTGGTCTTAACCAGACCTGCTTCATTCATATCACTAACTGAAGTCTGGGCTCTTTTTCAGCTTTTTTTTTTTTTTTTTTTTTTTTGACAGTGGCTGTATGCTCTAATACTGACATTCATATCTGCCGAGCTCTAGCTCTGAGTTTCAGGTGTCTCAGAGATATGCATTGTTCCAGAGACCAATCAGGTTATACGCTAGGGGATCAGCATCTCAAAGTTTAGAGATAGGCCTTACAATTCAGCGATAGAGTTAACTGCTGTAAGAGCTTACAATCTAGGGACTATTACAATTATTGTGTCCACGTTAGGCTATGTTCTAAGATTCAATTCTGAGTTTACACATTGTAGTTAGTCCATATTGGTGAGGCATCATCCCTCTCACCATGTTTTCTCCAACACTTTTACTCCTATATATATATTTTCCTACAATTTTATAGAGTTATATTCACATACTATACATTTATCCACAGTGTACAATCAGTTGTTCATGGTATCATCATAAAGTTGTACATTTATCACCACAATCAGCACTTGAACATACTGATTACTACAAGAAAAATTGTTTTTTTTTTTTTTTAGCAATAAGAAAAAATGATAAAAAGAAAAATAACATGTCATACAATACAATATACTACTAAGGACAGCAAATAACACCACTACCAAGAATCCCATATTACTCCCCTATATCCCCCTCTCATATACCTTTAGCATTGGCATATTGCCTTTGTTACATTTAATGGAGGTATATTACAGTGTTACTGTTGACCATAGACTCCAGTTTGCTTTGATTATGTTTTTTCCTGAATACCATCCCTTTTTCAAATTTCTACATGGTTGACATTCATTTGCTTTCCCACATGCAAAAACATTTTTATATTTGTATATTTAGTAACAGTCATTGGCCACTCCAGTTTTTGCCATGTTATACAGTCGCAGTCTTTATCATCTATCTTTACCTCTGGTATCATACATTCTCCTATCCCACCTCTTTCAGCTTTACTCACAGACATCTTTGTTCAGTGTACTTACAATACCGTGCTACCATCACACAGTATTATGCTATCTATTTCTGGATCTATGCAATCAATCCTAAGCATTCTGTAGTCCTTCAGCATCAAATGGCTGATCTCTGCCCTCTTTCTATCTCCTGGTCGCCTGTGTTGTCAGCTTTTAACTCCCAAAGTTTGTTCATTAATGTCTGTTCATATTAGTGAGACCATACAGAATCTGTCCTTTTGTTTCTGGCTAACTTCACTCAACATAATGTCCTCAAGGTTCATCCACATTATTACATGATCCATGTCTTTGTTCTGTCTTACAGCTGCATAATATTCCATCATGTGTATATACCACAGTTTGTTTATCCACTCGTCCTTTGATGGACATTTGGGCTGTTTCTATCTCTTGGCAATTGTGAATAATGCTGCAATAAACATTGGTTTACAAATGTCTGTTTATGTCTTAAGTTTCATTTCCTCTGAGTATATACCCAGCAATGGAATAGCTGGATCATATGGCAAATCTATATTTAGCTTCCTGAGGAACCTCCATACTGTCTTCCAGAGTGGTTGCACCATTCTACATTCCCACCAACAATGAATAAGTGTGCCTCTTTTTCCACATCCTCTCCAGCACTTGTCATTTTCTGTTTTTTGAATAATGGCCATTCTGGTAGGTGTGAGATGATATCTCATTGTGGTTTTGATTTGCATTTCCTTAATAGCCAGTGAAGTTGAGCATTTTTTCATATGCTTTTGAGCCATTTGTATTTCCTCTTCAGAAAAATGTCTGTTCATGTCTTTTGCCCATTTTTTAATTGGATTGTTTGTCTTTCTGTTATTGAGATGCAGGATTCCTTTATATATTCGGGATATTAAACCCTTATCTGATATGTGGTTTCCAAATATCATCTCCCATTGTATAGGTTGCCTTTTTACTTTTCTGACAAAGTCCTTTGATGTACAAAAGTGTTTAATTTTGAGGAGATCCCATTTGTCTATTTGTTCTTTGGTTGCTCGTGCCTTGGGTGTGAGGTCTAAGAAACCACCTCCTTTCACAAGATCTTTAAGATATTGCCCTACATTTTCTTCTAAGAGTTTTATGGTCTTGGTGCTAATGTTTAGGTCTTTGATCCACTTTGAGTTAATTTTGGTATAAGGTGTGAGATGGACATCCTCTTTCATTCTTTTGGAAATGGATATCCAGTTCTCCAAACACCATTTATTGAACAGGCTGCTCTTTCCCAGTTGCTTCGGCTTCAGTGCCTTATCAAAGATCAGTTGTCCATAGATGTAAGGGTCTACTTCTGAACACTCAATTCGATTCCATTGATCAGTATATCTGTCCTTATGCCAGTACCATGCTGTTTTGAGCACTGTAGCTTTGTAATATGCTTCAAAGTCAGGTAGTGTGAGACCTCCCACTTCTTTCCTCTTTCTCAAGACATTTTTGGCTATTTGGGGCACCTTACCCTTCCAAATAAATTTAGTTATTGGTTTTTCTATTTCTGTAAAGTAAGTTGTTGGGATTTGAATTGGTATTGCATTGAATCTGTAAGTCAGTTTAGGTAAAATTGCCATCTTAACTATATTTAGTCTTCTAATCCATGAACATGGTATGTTCTTCCATTTTTTCAGGTCTTGTTCAATTTCTTTTAGCAGTTTCTTATAGTTTTCTATGTAAAGGTCTTTTGTGTCCTTGGTTAAGTTTATTCCTAAATACTTGATTCTTTTGGTTGCTATTGTAAATGGGATTTTTTTCTTGATTTCCTCCTCTTGTTGCACATTACTTGTGTATAGGAACACTACAGATTTTTGCATGTTGATCTTGTAGCCTGCTACTTTGCTGTATTCATTGACTAGTTCTAGTAGCTTTGCTGTAGATTTTTCTGGATTTCCTACATATAGAATCATGTCATCTGCAAATAGTGAAAGTTTTACTTCTTCCTCTCCAATTTGGATGCCTTTTATTTCTTTTTCTTGCCTAATTGCTCTAGCTAGAACTTCCAGCACAATGTTGAATAACAATGGTGATAGTGGGCATCCCTGTCTTGTTCCTGATCTTAGAGGAAAAGCTTTCAGTCTCTCCCCATTGAGTGTGATGTTAGCTGTGGGTTTTTCATATATTGCCTTTATCATATTGAAAAAGTTCCCTTCTATTCCTATCCTTTGAAGTGTTTTCATCAGGAAAGGATGTTGAATTTTGTCAAATGCCTTTTCTGCATCAATCAAGATGATCATGTGGTTCTTCTGCTTTGATTTATTGATGTGGTGTATTACATTAATTGATTTTCTTGTGTTGAACCAGCCTTGCATACCTGGAATAAATCCCACCTGATCGTGGTGTATAATTCTTTTAATGTGCTGCTGGATTCGATTTGTGAGTATTTTGTTGAGGATTTTTGCGTCTATATTCATTAAAGAAATTGGTCTACAATTTTCTTTTTTTGTAGTATCTTTGCCTGGTTTTGGTATTAGGGTGATGATGGCTTCATAGAAAGAGTTAGGTAGCTTTCCCTCTTCTTCAATTTTTTTGAAGAGATTGAGCAGGATTGGTACTAATTCGTTCTTGAATGCTTGGTAGAATTCACATGTGAAACCATCTGGTCCTGGGCTTTTCCTTTTTGGGAGCTTTTTGATGACTGACTCAGTCTCTTTACTTGTGATTGGTTTGTTGAGGTCATCTATTTCTTCTTGAGTTAATGTTGGTTGTTTATGCTTTTCTAGGAAGTTGTCCATTTCATCTAAGTTGTCTAGTTTATTAGCATATAGTTGCTCATAGTATCTTCTCATTATCTCCTTAATTTCTACAGGGTCGGTAGTTATATTTCCTTTCCCATTTCTGATTGCATTTATTTGCATCTGCTCTCTCTTTTTTCTTGTTAGCCTAGCCAGTGGTCCATCGATTTTATTGATTTTCTCAAAGAACCAACTTCTGTTTTTGTTGATTCTCTCTATTGTTTTCCTGTTCTCAATTGCATTTATTTCTGCTCTAATCTTTGTTATTTCTTCCCTTCTGCTTGCTTTGGGGTTAGTTTGCTGTTCTTTCTCTAATTCCTCCAGGTGAGCAGTTAACTCTTCAATTTTTGCTCTCTCTTCTCTTTTAATATAGGCATTTAGGGCAATAAATTTCCCTCTCAGCACCGCCTTTGCTGCATCCCATAAGTTTTGATAAGTTGTGTTTTCATTGTCATTTGCCTCGAGGTATTTACTAATTTCTCTTGTAATTTCTTCCTTTACCCACTGGTTTTCTAAGAGGGTGTTGTTTAGCCTCCATATGTTTGTGAATTTTATGACCTTCTGCCTTTTATTTATTTCCAACTTCATTCCATCGTGGTCTGAGAAAGTGTTTTGTATAATATCAATATTTTTAAATTTGTTGAGACTTGCTTTGTGACCCAACATGTGGTCTATCCTAGAGAATGTTCCATGAGCACTTGAGAAAAAAGTGTATCCTGCTGTTGTTGGATGTAGTGTTCTATAAATGTCTGTCAAGTCTAGTTCGTTTATCATACAATTCAACATCTCTGTTTCTTTAGTGATCCTCTGTCTAGATGTTCTATCCATTGATGAGAGTGGTGTATTGAAGTCTCCAACTATTATTGTAGAGGTATCTATTTCTCCTTTCAGTGATCGCAGTGTTTGCCTCATGAATTTTGGGGCATTCTGGTTTGGTGCATAAATATTTATGACTGTTATGTTTTCTTGATGAATTGACCCTTTTATTAATATATAGTGTCCTTCTTTGTCTCTTTTAATTGTTTCGCTTTTAAAGTCTAACTTGTCTGATATTAATATAGCTACTCCCGCTTTTTTCTGGTTGTTGTTTGCATGAAATATCTTTTTCCAACCTTTCACTTTCAGTCTATGTTTGTCCTTGTGTCTACAGTGAGTTTCTTGTAGACAGCATATAGATGTGTCCTGTTTTTTAATCCATTCTGCCAGTCTGTGTCTTTTTATTGGGGAGGTTAATCCATTTACATTTAGTGTTATTACTGTAAGGGCAGTACTTTCTACTACCATTTTGTTTTTTGGAATTTATATGTCATATCTTATTTTTTCCTCTCCTTTTACCTTTCCTGATAATCTTCATTTCTGCACTCTTCTCCAGCTCTCTCTCTCCTGTCTTTTCCGAACAGCCTGTAGCACTCCCTTTAGTATTTCTTGTAGTGCTGGTCTCTTATTCACAAACTCTCTCAGTGTCTGTTTGTCTGAAAATGTTTTAATCTCTCCCTCATTTTTGAAGGAAAGTTTTGCTGGATATAGAATTCTTGGTTGGCAGTTTTTCTCTTTCAGTATCTTAAATATATCATGCCACTGTCTTCTTGCCTCCATGGTTTCTGCAGAGAAATCTGTACATAGTCTTATTGACCTTCCCTTGTATGTGATGGATCGCTTTTCTCTTGCTGCTTTCAGAATCCTCTCTTTGTCTTTGACATTGGACAATCTGACCAGTAAGTGTCTTGGAGTAGGTCTATTGGGATCTATTCTATTTGGGGTATGTTGTACTTCTTGAATCTCTAATTTTCTGTCTTTTATAAGAGTTGGGAAATTTTCAGTGAATATGTCTTCTATTACTCTTTCTGCCCCTTTTCCCCTCTCTTCTCCTTCTGGGATACCCATAACACGTATATTTGTGCGTTTCATGTTGTCACTCAGCTCCCTAAGACCCTGCTCATATTTTTCCATTTTTTTCACCAACTGTTCTTTTGTGTGTATGAATTCGAATGACCTGTCTTCCAGTTCACTGATCCTTTCTTCTGCCTGTTCAAATCTACTGTTGTGTCCCTCCATTCTGTTTTTCATCTCCTCCATTGTGGCCTTCATTCCCATGAGTTCTGCCATTTGTTTTTTTAAGTTTACGAATTCTTCTTTAGGGTCAGCCAATGTGTTCTTTATATCCTTCAGCTCTTTTGCTATATCTTCCTTCATTTCATCAAATTTATTTAGCATTAGTTGCCTCCACTCCTGTGTCTCAGCTGAGCTATTAGTTTATTCCTTTGGCTGGTCCATGTTTTCGTGGTTCCTGGTATGGCTTGTTATCTTAAGTTGTCTAGGTATCTGATTTTCTTGATTAGTTTATTTTGGAGCTTGTTTTCTGTCTTTTACCTAGTGGTTTTCTTGTTGGTTGGCTTTGTTCTCTGGCCTCTGTTATTGAGTTCAACTTATTCTAGACCTCTAACTTAGGTTCTATTTAGTTGATCAGAATTTTTCCCCTCTTGTTTTTTCTGTTTCTTGCTCTGCCTCTATGTAACCTTTTTGTGAGTGGGTCTCCTCAGATATGGTCGACCCTAGTCAGATTTTCCCAGTCTAGTGAGGCCCAGGTCTCATTGGGAGGGTATGGAGTTTTCCTGAGAATGAGACCCTCCTATGAGGCCTTTAGAATTGGTGCTTTTCCTCTCCTGTCCAGCAGGTGGCGGTGGCCAGCCCGCAGCTCCCCCACCAGTGTAAGGAGGTATGGAGCCTTTAGTTCTCCTGGTGACTCTGATCCTGTCAGGGGCGTGGCTGACTGAAGCCGGAATCTGAATTCCAGCCCCTGGGGTCTGAATTCCCAGAAGGAGGACTGCCAGTTGAGCTGGACCTCCCTCCACTCTCCCAATCCTCAGAACTCCAGTTGTCTCTCAGGGGCACTATTCCCTTCTCCTCTCTCCTCTTTGGGGCCTCTCCAGGTAGACTCCTTGGTCAGCCTGAGTTGCCAATTAAAGACAGGGATGGAGGCCTTCAGTAGTGAATACGGAATTCAAAGACACTGTGGGTACTCTGTCTCCCCCAAGCCCAGCCCAGTCCCCCAACCTGGGCCTTCTGATAGAAAATAACCACATATATTACTTTTAGATTTAAAAAAAAAAAAAAGTAGAAAAGAAATCAAGAAAAAGAAAAAAGGAAAAAAAAAAAAAAAGAGTCTTTTTTTTTTTTTTTACTTTGGTTTTGTTTTTGTTTTTTTTTTTATCTTCATTTTATTGAGATATATTCATATACCACGCAGTCATACAAAACAAATCGTACTTTCGATTGTTCACAGTACCATTACATAGTTGTACATTCATCACCAAAATCAATCCCTGACACCTTCATTAGCACACACACAAAAATAACAAGAATAATAATTAGAGTGAAAAAGAGCAATTGAAGTAAAAAAGAACACTGGGTACCTTTGTCTGTTTGTTTGTTTCCTTCCCCTATTTTTCTACTCATCCATCCATAAACTAGACAAAGTGGAGTGTGGTCCTTATGGCTTTCCCAATGCCCTTGTCACCCCTCATAAGCTACATTTTTATACAACTGTCTTCGAGATTCATGGGTTCTGGGTTGTAGTTTGATAGTTTCAGGTATCCACCACCAGCTACCCCAATTTTTAGAACCTAAAAAGGGTTGTCTAAAGTGTGCGTAAGAGTGCCCACCAGAGTGACCTCTCGCCTCCTTTTGGAATCTCTCTGCCACTGAAGCTTATTTCATTTCCTTTCACATCCCCCTTTTGGTCAAGAAGATGTTCTCCGTCCCACGATGCCAGGTCTACATTCCTCCCCAGGAGTCATATTCCACGTTGCCAGGGAGATTCACTCCCCTGGGTGTCTGATCCCACGTAGGGGGGAGGGCAGTGATTTCACCTTTCAAGTTGGCTTAGCCAGAGAGAGAGGGCCACACCTGAGCAACAAAGAGGCATTCGGGAGGAGGCTCTTAGGCACAACCATAGGGAGGCCTAGCCTCTCCTTTGCAGCAACCGTCTTCCCAAGGGTAAAACCTGTGGTAGAGGGCTCAACCCATCAAACCACCAGTCCCCTATGTCTGTGGTCATGTTAGCAACCATGGAGGTGGGGTAGGCGAATACCCCTGCATTCTCCACAGGCTCCTCAAGGGGGCACTACATCTTTTTTTTTTCCTTGTTTTTCTTTTCTTTTTTTTTTTTTAACTTTCCCTTCTTTTTTAAATCAACTGTATGAAAAAAAGTTAAAAAGAAAACAAACATACAATAAAAGAACATTTCAAAGAGACTATAACAAGGGAGTAAGAAAAAGACAACTAACCTAAGATAACTGCTTAACTTCCAACATGTTCCTACTTTACCCCAAGAAAGTTACCTAATACAGCAACATTTCTGTGAACTTGCTCCTACTATATCCATCAGAAATTAACAGACCATAGTCATTCCTGGGCATCCCCAGAACGTTAAATAGCTTATCTGTTCTTGGATTATTGTTCCCCCTTCCTTAATTGCTCTCTATTGCTAGTTCCCCTACATTCTACATTATAAGCCATTTGTTTTACATTTTTCAAAGTTCACATTAGTGGTAGCATATAATATTTCTCTTTTTGTGCCTGGCTTATTTCGCTCAGCATTATGTCTTCAAGGTTCATCCATGTTGTCATGTGTTTCACGAGATCGTTCTTTCTTACTGCCGCGTAGTATTCCATCGTGTGTATATACCACATTTTATTTATCCACTCATCTGTTGAAGGACATTTGGGTTGTTTCCATCTCTTGGCAATTGTGAATAATGCTGCTATGAACATTGGCGTGCAGATATCTGTTCGTGTCACTGCTTTCCGATTTTCCGGGCATATACCGAGAAGTGCAATCGCTGGATTGAATGATAACTCTATATCTAGTTTTCTAAGGAACTGCCAGACTGACTTCCAGAGTGGCTGAACCATTATACAGTCCCACCAACAGTGAATAAGAGTTCCAATTTCTCCACATCCCCTCCAGCATTTGTAGTTTCCTGTTTGTTTAATGGCAGCCATTCTAACCGGTGTTAGATGGTATCTCATTGTGGTCTTAATTTGCATCTCTCTAATAGCTAGTGAAGCTGAACATTTTTTCATGTGTTTCTTGGCCATTTGTATTTCCTCTTCAGAGAACTGTCTTTTCATATCTTTTGCCCATTTTATAATTGGGCTGTCTGTACTATTGTCCTTGAGTTGTAGGATTTCTTTATATATGCAAGATATCAGTCTTTTGTCAGATACATGGTTTCCAAAAATTTTTTCCCATTGAGTTGGCTGCCTCTTTACCTTTTTGAGAAATTCCTTTGAGGTGCAGAAACTTCTAAGCTTGAGGAGTTCCCATTTATCTATTTTCTCTTTTGTTGCTTGTGCTTTGGGTGTAAAGTCTAGGAAGTGGCCGCCTAATACAAGGTCTTGAAGATGTTTTCCTATATTATCTTCTAGGAGTTTTATGGTACTTTCTTTTATATTGAGATCTTTGGTCCATTTTGAGTTAATTTTTGTGTAGGGGATGAGGTAGGGGTCCTCTTTCATTCTTTTGGATATGGATATCCAACTCTCCTAGCCCCATTTGTTGAAAAGACCATTATGACTCAGTTCAGTGACTTTGGGGGCCTTATCAAAGATCAGTCGGCCATAGATCTGAGGGTCTATCTCCGAATTCTCAATTCGATTCCATTGATCTATATGTCTATCTTTGTGCCAGTACCATGCTGTTTTGGCAACTGTGGCTTTATAATAAGCTTCAAAGTCAGGGAGTGTAAGTCCTCCCACTTGGTTTTTCTTTTTTAGAGTGTCTTTAGCAATTCGAGGCATCTTCCCTTTCCAAATAAATTTGATAACTAGCTTTTCCAAGTCTGCAAAGTAGGTTGTTGGAATTTTGATTGGGATTGCATTGAATCTGTAGATGAGTTTGGGTAGAATTGACATCTTAATGACATTTAGTCTTCCTATCCATGAACATGGAATATTTTTCCATCTTTTAAGGTCCCCTTCTATTTCTTTTAGTAGAGTTATGTAGTTTTCTTTGTATAGGTCTTTTACATCTTTGGTTAAGTTTATTCCTAGGTACTTGATTTTTTTAGTTGCTATTGAAAATGGTATCTTTTTCTTGAGTGTCTCTTCAGTTTGTTCATTTCTAGCATATAGAAACATTACTGACTTATGTGCATTAACCTTGTATCCCGCTTCTTTGCTAAATTTGTTTATTAGCTCTAGTAGCTGTATCGTCGATTTCTCAGGGTTTTCTAGATATAAGATCATATCATCTGCAAACAATGACAGTTTTACTTCTTCTTTTCCAATTTGGATGCCTTTTATTTCTTTGTCTTGCCGGATTGCCCTGGCTAGCACTTCCAGCACAATGTTGAATAACAGTGGTGATAGCGGGCATCCTTGTCTTGTTCCTGATCTTAGAGGGAAGGCTTTCAGTCTCTCACCATTGAGTACTATGCTGGCTGTGGGTTTTTCATATATGCTCTTTATCATGTTGAGGAAGTTTCCTTCAATTCCTACCTTTTGAAGTGTTTTTATCAAAAAGGGATGTTGGATTTTGTCAAATGCTTTTTCAGCATCTATTGAGATGATCAATTGATTTTTCCCTTTTGACTTGTTAATGTGTTGTAATACATTGATTGATTTTCTTATGTTGAACCATCCTTGCATGCCTGGAATAAACCCCACTTGGTCATGGTGTATGATTTTTTTAATGTGTCTTTGGATTCGATTTGCAAGTATTTTGTTGAGGATTTTTGCATCTATATTCATTAGTGAGATTGGCTGGTAGTTTTCCTTTTTTGTAGCATCTTTGCCTGGTTTTGGTATTAGATTGATGTTAGCTTCATAAAATGAGTTAGGTAGTGTTCCATTTTCTTCAATGTTTTGAAAGAGTTTGAGAAAGATTGGTGTCAGTTCTTTCTGGAAAGTTTGGTAGAATTCCCCTGTGAAGCCATCTGGCCCTGGGCATTTATTTGTGGGAAGATTTTTGATGACTGATTGGATCTCTTTGCTTGTGATGGGTTGGTTGAGGTCTTCTATTTCTTCTCTGGTCAGTCTAGGTTGTTCATATGTTTCCAGGAAATTGTCCATTTCCTCTACATTCTCCAGTTTGTTACCATACAGTTGTTCATAGTATCCTCTTATAATTTTTTTAATTTCTTCAGGATCTGCAGTTATGTCACCTTTTTCATTCATTATTTTGTTTATATGGGTCTTCTCTCTTTTTGATTTTGTCAGTCTAGCTAGGGGCTTGTCAATCTTGTTGATCTTCTCAAAGAACCAACTTTTGGTGATATTTATCCTCTCTATTGTTTTTTTGTTCTCTATGTCATTTATTTCTGCTTTAATCCTTGTTATTTCTTTTCTTCTACTTGGTTTAGGATTGGTTTGCTGTTCATTTTCTAGCTTCTTCAGTTGATCCATTAGTTCTTTGATTTTGGCTCTTTCTTCCTTGTTAATATATGCGTTTAGTGCTATAAATTTCCCCCTTAGCACTGCTTTTGCTGCATCCCATAGGTTTTGGTATGTTGTGTTCTCATTTTCATTCGTCTCTATATATTTAGCAATTTCTCTTGCTATTTCTTCTTTAACCCACTGATTGTTTAGGAGTGTGTTGTTTAACCTCCAGGTATTTGTGAATTTTCTAAGTCTCTGATGGTTATTGACTTCTAATTGTATTCCATTGTGGTCAGAGAATGTGCTTTGAATAATTTCAATCTTTTTAAATTTATTGAGGCTTGTTTTATGTCCCAGCATATGATGTATTCTGGAGAAAGTTCCATGAGCACTAGAAAAGTATGTGTATCCTGGTAATTTTCGATGTAATGTCCTGTATGTCTGTTAAATCTAATTCATTTATCAGATTGTTTAGGTTTTCAATTTCCTTATTGGTCTTCTGTCTGGTTGATCTATGTATAGGAGAGAGTGATGTGTTGAAGTCTCCCACAATTATTGTGGAAACATCAATTGCTTCCTTTAGTTTTGCCAGTGTTTCTCTCATGTATTTTGTGGCACCTTGATTGGGTGCATAGACATTTACGATTGTTATTTCTTCTTGCTGAATTGCCCCTTTTATTAGTACGTAGTGGCCTTCTTTGTCTCTCAAAACATCCCTGCATTTGAAGTCTATTTTATCTGAGATTAATATTGCTACACCTGCTTTCTTTTGGCTGTAGCTTGCATGAAATATTTTTTTCCATCCTTTCACTTTCAGTTTCTTTGTGTCCCTGTGTCTAAGATGAGTCTCTTGTATGCAACATATTGATGGTTCATTTTTTTTGATCCATTCTGCGAATCTATATCTTTTAATTGGGGAGTTTAATCCATTTACATTCAACGTTATTACCGTGAAGGCATTTCTTGAATCAGCCATCTTATCCTTTGGTTTATGTTTGTCATATTTTTCCCCTCTGTCTATTAATATCCTTTATTGTACCCATACCGAATCTCTTTAGTACTGAACCTTTCTCCAAGTCTCTCTGTCCTGTCTTTGTTTCTCTGTCTGTAGGGCTCCCTTTAGTATCTCCAGTACGGCAGGTCCCTTGTTATCAAATTATCTCAGCATTTGTTTGTCTGTGAAAAATTTAAGCTCTCCCTCAAATTTGAAGGAGAGCTTTGCTGGATAAAGTATTCTTGGCTGGAAATTTTTCTCACTCAGAATTTTAAATATATCGTGCCACTGCCTTCTCGCCTCCATGGTGGCTGCTGAGTAGTCACTACTTAGTCTTATGCTGTTTCCTTTGTATGTGGTGAATTGCTTTTCTCTTGCTGCTTTCAGAACTTGCTCCTTCTCTTCTGTGTTTGACAGTGTGATCAGTATATGTCTCGGAGTGGGTTTATTTGGATTTATTCTATTTGGGGTTCGCTGAGCATTTATGATTTGTGTATTTATGTTGTTTAGAAGATTTGGGAAGTTTTCCCCAACAATTTCTTTGAATACTCTTCCTAGACCTTTACCCTTTTCTTCCCCTTCTGGGACACCAATGAGTCTTATATTGGGACGTTTCATATTATCTATCATATCCCTGAGGTCCATTTCGATTTTTTCAATTTTTTTCCCCATTCTTTCTTTTATGCTTTCATTTCCATTCTGTCATCTTCCAGGTCACTGATTCGTTGTTCAACTTCCTCTAGTCTTGTACTATGAGTGTCCAGAATCTTTTTAATTTGGTCAACAGTTTCTTTAATTTCCATAAGATCATCCATTTTTTTATTTAGTCTTGCAATGTCTTCTTTATGCTCTTCTAGGGTCTTCTTGATTTCCTTTGTCTCACGTACTATGGTCTCATTGTTCATCTTTAGTTCTTTGAGTAGCTACTCTAGGTGCTGTGTCTCTTCTGATCTTTTGATTTGGGTGCTTGGGCTTGGGTTATCCATATCGTCTGGTTTTTTCATATGCTTTGTAATTTTCTGTTGTTTTTGGCCTCGTGGCATTTGCTGAACTTGATAGGGTTCTTTTAGGATTTGTAGACCAATTGAAGTCCTTTTCTCTAATTTATCAGATCTACAGCTTCGTGGAGTACACTTTCTCTAACTAACCAGCAGGTGGCGTCCACGAGCCACCTGTTCTCCACAAGCCAGTTCTCCCCTGCTTAGCCTTTTTGGTGAGTGGGGGAGTGAGTCTTGTGGGGTCCAATTGGTGTACCAAGCTTGCGTGTGTAGTTGGTGTTGCCTGCCCTGTATATGGGGCGTGTTTCTGGGCAGTCCGGGAGGTGGGGGTGGCTCTAACAATCAAATCTCCCTGGTGATCCTAGAGTTTTAAAGCTGCTGCAATAGTCTAATCCTTCAGTTCAGTCCTGCCACAGTTTGTCTCTGCCACTGACCCACAAGTCCTTGGTATTGGCGTATGGCTCCTGAGACTTGCAAGTGGTCCCCTCTTCCAGGCCGTGCACCCCGGGTCCTCTGTTGAGGGATGACTGTGCTATGTCACAGGTGAGTGCCTTCCCCCCAGGGCAGTTCTGGGCTGCTGGGCTGTGTAGGGAGGCTCCCAGTCTGCTGAAATGATGGCTGAATGGGGCTTTGTTAATTCACACTGCTCTACCTTCCCAACTCTGGGACAATCAGCTGAGGTTGCAGGGAAGGCTAATGTCCACGCCCAGTTTTGTGGTGTGTGCCTGTTATTTGAAGCACTTCCGTCACACTGGGTTGTCTGGGGCAGTTCTGGGCTATGGGGCTGGCGATGGGCAGGAGTGTTTCCTGTCCACCAGGATGATGGCTGTGAGCGGACACCCCCCTTTTCTTGGGAAGTTGTGGTGTTTAGTGAATTTTCTCAGCCACTGGATTATTGCGTTTTGTCTCAGAGCTCTCCTAGTTCTGCTCTTGACTTGACCTGCCCAAATTGCAAGTCTTTGAAGCTTTCTGTATTGGGCTTCTTAGAGTAATTGTTTTAGAAAAAGAAAAAAGGATTAAAAAAAAAAAAAAAAAAAAAAAAACGGGCCCTCCTCAGAGATCTAATGGGTTATTGAAATGCTAAGAGACAAAGCAACCAGGGCCATTAAGGAAAGGTCCACAGGGCAGAGAGATCAGCTTTTCTTCGGGATTTGCATATGCGCCTCAGGGCCCTTCCCCTTTCTATGTTCACCAGAACTCCAAAAATCCTCCGCTTTTATTTTGGAGTTTTTCGTGTTGTTTTTTTTCTATGCCTGTCTCCTCTCTGCTGGGCTGGCTGCTCTCAGATTCTCTGGTGTCTGGTCTCAGTCTATCTATGGTTGGAGTTTGGATCAGTAGAATGAGTTTCTGATAAGGGCTGCCACTGCAGTTCTCCCTTCTCCTTCCTGGAGCTGACAGCCCCTCCTCCCACGGGACTGAGCCTGGCAGGGAGGGGTGCGGGTCCCCAGGCCACAAAAACTTACAGATTTCGCTGATCTCAGCAGTTCCACGTTTTCATGAGTGTTGTATGAAGTATGCCCAAAGTCAGATTGCTCTGTGGTGTCCAGTCCACGCAGTTCCTTCCTTTCTACCTACTTTCCTGGAGGAGTAACTAAAACATACAGCTCACCAGTCTGCCATCTTGCCGCGCCTCAGAAAAGAGTCTCTTTTAAAAGTCTTTCCCCAGCCTGGAAGTTTTTTCAGTGTCAGAATAGAGCATTTAAAGATATGCTTTGGGCTATTATCTGATAATTACTCTCCAACCTCTTCAGTTCCACCCCTGCAGGGGGCTATTGAAATGCAAAAAGTTAAGGGATCAGTGAGAAGCCAGAAGGGACAAAATGTAGGGGAAAAAAAAATGGCTTTTTTGGAGTCTGGGAATGGGTGCCCGCTTTTATGGGCCCCCACTTCTCGGAGCCCAGCCCTTCTTTAGCACCCCAGCTCCCAAAGTTAGTTAATTAATTTGTTGATTAATTCTGTAGTTGAGGCTGGGTTGAGCCTCCCTTCTTGCCCTCAGCAGATTGCTGTTTTTTGGTGTTTTTTTTCCCCCCTTTCAGGGAGCCAGCAGCAAGACAGTCTGTGAGGTCTGGGTGGGGAGCGGCGCCAGACCCCTGGTCCGGGGAGGTTACAATGTTCGCTGCGATCTCAGCTTTTCCTCCAATTCCAAATTTGCATCCAATGTGCGACTGGTTACTGGAGACCCCGAAAACACTGTTTCATATAGTTCTTGGGTAATTGCCAGCTGCTCTAGGGGAGAGACGAAATTCTGCTGCTCACCACTCCGCCATCTTGCCCCGCCTCCTCCTCACCTTCATTTTTGAAAGATGGCTTTGCTGGCTATTGGATTTCTTGGTTGACAGGTTTTTTTTTTGTTTGTTTTTTGAGTGATTGGAATACATCATTCCTCTGCTGTCTGTTCTCCATTGTTTCTGCTGAGGCGGCCTCGTTTGTGAGCTCCTTGTTACAGCCGCTTGTCCTTTTGCCTGATGTGATGCTGGGTTCTTTATCTTTGCATAGACTTTGCAAAGACCATTATCCAGTCCAGGCTAAACCACCTTCTGAAAAGTGAAAGCCAGGAAGAGAACGCTAAGCAGGGTGCCCATGGAACCTGATTACATGCTAGATTTTAGGTCTTCAGTTACAGCCCTCACTTTGCAAAGCCAGCAACCCTGCCCTCAGAATGAGGCCCCGGGCCCAAGTTGCATTCTTAACCCTCTGTCTTTTGCCCTCTAACCCCCAATAGGCTTTCTTCTAAATTCATGGAGTGCTCTGAGCAAGGGAGATTGGAAACAGAAAAGAAACTTAAGATGCTGTATCAGCTCTCCCCCACTTCTAGACTAAAAGCTGTAGCCCAGCCTGTATTTGTGTTTGTAGCCATCTTTCATCTACTGGAGTAATAATAAGAATAATGGTAATGATTCTTTTCATCATGCTCCTTTCTTTTTCAAGGCCCAGAGCCTTGAGTATATTACTATCTTATTTTCAGAATTACCTATTATTATGTATCCATGTTATTTCCTTTTTCCCTCTATACCAGCCCCCCTCCCCCTTTTGCCCAGCTCTTGTTCTCCATTAGGATGGTTCTTTTGAATGTTCTTAACTCTCAGACTGAGTGGAAGAGGTTTGTAATGATTTTTTTTCGTTACTGGGGCATCTACCTACCATCCTCAAACACTATCTTAATATTCTTGAGATACCACTTAGCTGCCAGCACACCTTGTACCCATGTGTGCTGCTAGGAAAACTTTGCTGTCATCAATGCAGACAAGCTTAAGAATCTCACTCTTTGCTAATTGGCATATCAAAATGTGCTAATTGACCTAGAAAAGTTATTTCTGTGGCTGGCATATTTGGCTATTTTAAAAAGTTATAGTTTGGATTTTGGACCTGAACTGGGGACAGAATGTCCCTCTACATTCCTGAGTGTACTTAAAATATAAAGTGCCTTTGATTGCCAAAGAGATTTTAACTTTCTAAAGAATTCTGCCTCAGTCTTCTACAAAGGTCAGGTGAATGCAATGTGAATGTGTGTGTGTGTGTGTTGAGAAAAGCTTGGAGTCCCTGGTCCCAACCAAATTCTAGGCCTACCCCAGAATGTGTATTACTGCTACCTATATTTTAAGATTCAGTAAGATTCTTAACCTCATCCATGAATCCATCCCAGAATGCACCAGTCAGTCTACAGATTTGTATTGATCCCTTTTCTGGGTCAAGCATTGTGCTGTATATTGCAAGGGATACTAAAACAGCCAGGTACAACCCCAACCCTTGAGAAACTTGCAGTTTAATTAGAAAGCTAGGCATAAATACCTGAGAAGTTATGGTAGTATTATAGTCGAAATTGTGAAAAAAGGAAAATCACAAGGCAATGCAGGCTTAATTGTTAAATTGCAATTACTCTGAGTTCAGAGAAATGGGAAGAGGATTAACATTAGCATTTATCAAATATCTACTCTATGCCAGGTACTTTAAATATATTATTTACTCCTCAGAAGAACCCCATTTCTCTGAGATTCAGAGAAGTTAAATGGCTTGTTCAGAGTTCTGTGGTTTCTAAGTGCTTAAGCTGACACTGCCTTCTGAAGAGATCACTGGATTAAGTGGTCCAGAAAGGTTTCACCAGGGAAATGAAACCTGAGCCAAGCCTTGAAGGGCTATTAGAATTTGCATGCACGTTGAAGAGGAAAGAGGCAGTTCAAGCTAAAGGAATGATGTGGGCAGAGGCATGGAGGTAGGAAAGAGTTGTTCTCATCATTTTGATTCTGAAGAGCAGGGTGGAGAGTCATGAATTTTAGTTTTCTATATAGACATTATCACTTGCACATCACCAGAAAATATCCTGTGACACTGCTTCTGTATGCCTTTATTCCTTGTGGTGTTTCGATTTTGTGCGTCTTGTCTTTTCAACCTCTGCTAATAAGAATTCCTTATACATGGATGGGATTTGCAGCCTGAAATGCTCTTTCACAAATCTCACCTTAGTGTAGCCATTAAGAGTGTGGTCTTGGGGATCAGATTCTCTGGGATCAGATATCCTGGCTGTGCCACTCCTCTGTGTGCGTGTGTGCATGTGTGTGTGTGTGTTTGCGTGAGATAGAGATAGAGAGAGAGGGAATTTTAGGCAAGTTGCTTAACCTCTGTGGGCCTCAGTTCTCTCATCTATAAAATGGGGATGACAGTAGTGCCTACTCATAAAGCCATTCTGGAATTAAATGACTTAATGTGTGTAAAGCACATTGCACAACATCTGGCAAATAGTAACTATTAATTACTGGTCTTTGGTCCTCACAAAAACCCTGGGAGGTGGGTATTAGCATCTCTCTTTTAAAGACTGAGCCTTACTTGCACAGGGGCCCACAGCTAGGAAGTAACTGAACTGGCATGAGAACTTCAGTCTTTCTGATATTGAAGTTTATGGTCTTTCCTCCTCATCTTTCCTAATTGTTTATATCAATTGCCAAGTATTAAGCCAAATCAACACCTTGTGGTAAATTTTGGACAATATTCATTAGAGATTTTGGAGTTTGATTTTACTTTAATTTCTGGATTTTTTTTTTTTACTTCAAAATAATACATACTCATTGAAAAACCATTCAATCAGAGTATAAAGAGAAAGCTAATCATTTTGCCCCACCAACTTTCAATCCCAGTCCTCAGGGGTGAGGCATATTAAAGGTTTGTGTATCTTTCCACACTTTTCTTTGCTTACGCATGCTAGTAAATATTTTCAGATTTCTAGGGTTGTTGGTTCATTTCTGTTTGGTTTCTTACACAATTAGGATTACACTATAAACATTACTCCAGTATATTTTCTTTTAACCTAACATTCAGCAATCCCTTCAGATACTGACATAGCTCACTCTTCTCTGATAACTGCTTAGCATTAGTTTGGTTGGACTGTTTATTCATTCTGTCTCCCAGGTTCCCTCCACTGTGTCATAACCACTCTCCGTGAGCAAAAATAATATCTTTTACTTTGTGTCTGTTCCCTGAAGGGCCTTATACCTAGCACATGGTAGGTATCCATTGATAGAATGAATGAATGAGTCAGTCAACCTGAACCCCCATATTGCCCTGGGAAATTTGAGGGATCCATCTCCCATGTGCTCTAGGATCTTGGGTGTGAAGACAGAGGGATGATAGATTATATTGTTCCCAGGTGAATTGTTTTTTTTTTTTTTTTTTGGTTTAAAACAACACAAATTTATTATCTCACAGTTTCTGTAGATCTAAAGTCCAGACCAGGTTTAGTCGGGTTCTCTGTTCAGGGTCTTACCAGTCCGAAATCAACGTACCAGCTGGGGCTGTAGTCTTGAATTGTTTTTTAAACCACTTAAAAATATGTTGTTTTTCTGTTTATAACAATAAGACGTATTTACTGTTGAAAATTTTGAAATAAAAGAAAAGTTTAAATAAAAAAAATAAAAGTCCCCCCCAATGCAAAGGTGCTGCTTATTTCTCAATACATTAAAAAACAGCGACAAAAAGCATGAGTCTCTTGCTCCGGAGAAGCTGAGAGAGGACAAATACCCCAAATGCAACTAAGAGTGACATTTTTGGGGAACTGCAGTCTAGAGAGGAACATCCTGGGAGAAAGCCATTTTGAAATCAGAACTCTAGAGCAGATGCCAGCCACGTGCCTTCCCAGCTAACAGAGGTTTCCTGGACACCATTGGCCATCCTCCAGTGAAGGTACCTGATTGTTGATGCATTACCTTGGACACTATATGGCCTGAAGACTATAACTGTGTAACCAAATAAACCGCCTTTTATAAAAGCCAAAAAAAAAAAAAAGCATGAGTCTTTTGTGCCTTTTGTCTTTATCAAAGCAACTGATGTTCATTTGGGGAAAAAAAATTAGAAAATACAAGAAAACACAGGAATAAAACAGAAATCACCAAGCAGTAATGACTGATAACAGTGTTAGATGCATAATTTCACCAGCTTTTTCTCTCTACATAGGATTTGAAGAGTTAGTATAATGTAGAGGTCAGAAGTGTGGACCCTAGAGCCAGCCCATCCTTTGTTTTGTGGCTGGCTCCTCAGTCTATAGCCACGTTATTATGAATAGGTTACCTAACTCCTCTGACCTCATTTTCTTATCTGTAAAATGGTGCTTGGATGAAAGGAGATGATGTATGTAATATACTTGCTTCGCTCAGTTCCTGGCATATAGTTTCTATTCAGTGAGTGGTAGATGTTGTTGCCATGATTACTGACATCTTTAAATTCAGGGGGGGCATCCCATGGTCAGGTCCCTTTCTGATGTTAGACTTCAGAGCTTTGGTCCTAGCTCCCCTGAGCAATTCAGTGATGGTGTAAATTGAAGGGGGCTTTGTTTCTGAATTAGCCGTGCTGAAGGAGAGTGAAATTCCCAGGCAGGCTTTCTTTTCCACGTGGGCTAACTGTGCTTTTGTTTTCTGCATTTGTTTTCAGGTCTCAGAAAATGCCCCCACATTATTCTCAGAGCCAGCATGCTTGATTAGGGAATTGACCAACTCTCTCTACATCCTGGCCAGTGAATTGTGAATTAGACTCACTCCTGTTTTTGTTTTTGTTCTGTTTTTTTTTTTTTTTTTTTCGTTTGTTTTTTGTTTTCTGTTTTTCCATTTGAGTTAATGTCCTGAACTTTGCCCAAGCCCCTCATCACATTTAAGGTGTAGCAGAGTGAGAGGCAACAGGCTTTTGCCTCCAGAGTTTGCTAGTTGCTTGCAATGGTTCTGTTATCCTAAAATGAGATTAGAAGGAACAGCCTCAAGCAATCTTAACCAATGTCCTTTCTCTCCATCTTGAACCACTACCCCGAGCAATGTTTCTTTATGTGGTAAAGAGCCTTATCTAGTGAGTGATTTCATTCTGTTCAGCGTGTGGACCAGTGGTTCTCAACCTTCACTGTACAATTAGAATCAACAGAGCCACTTTCACAGCATACCCATTTTTTAAAAAAATCACCCCAGGCAAATCTGATGCACACTCAGGGCTGCTCTGCTGGACACCATGTTCTAATTCCACTCTGCCACTGAAAGGAACTTGGGACTTTGAACAAGTTAATTTAACTTCCTTGAGCTTCAGTTTCTACATTTGTCAAATGGGGTTAATAATATCTGCTCTCACTACCTCACAGATGTGAAGAAAAGATGAGATAAAGAGTTTTGAAAAGTTAAAAGTATTACACAAATGAGTACCTGCCATGCACTCTCTTCCTTCATTCGCTTTTTTTTTGGAAAGGGATTGGATAACAGCATTATCGAGACAGAATTTACATTCTATATGTTCACCCCTTTAAAGTGTACGATTCAGTGGTTTTCAGTATATTTATAGTGCAGCCATCACCACAATCTCATTTTAGAACATTTTCATCACCTCAAAAAGGAACCCAAGAACATTGTAATTTTTACATGACTTTTTTGTAAACCTATGCTTCTCTAATTTAAAAAAATTATAATAAAAAACATTATGCTAAGTGAAAGAAACCAGACACAATGTACTACATATTGTATGATTCCGTTTGTATAAAATGTAAATATAAATAAGTCTATAGAGACAGAATTAGATTAGTGGTTATATAGGGCTGGGGAAGGAAAGAGGGATTGAGAGGGGACTGCTAAGGGGTATGGGGTTTTTATTTTTAGAGTAATGAAAATGTTCTCAAATTGATCATGGTGACGAATGTACAACTCTGTGATTATACTAAAAGCCATTGATTGAACACTTTGGATGTGTTGTATGGTATGTGAATATATCTCAATAAAACTGCTTTTTTAAAAAAAGCAAAAAAAAAGGAACCCAATACCCATTAGCAGCTGTTCACTATTCCTACTTCCCCCCTCCCCCCTCTAAGTCCCAGGCAACCACTAATCTACTTATCATCTCTATGATTTGTCTGTTCTGGATATTTCATATAAATGGAATCATACAACATGTGGCCTTTTGTGGCTAGCTTCTTTCTCTTAGCATGTTTTGAATGTTCATCTGTTTTGTAGCATGTATCAGTACTTCATTCCTTTTTATGGCTAAATGCTATTCCATTGTATGGATATACCACAGATTATTTATCCGCTCATCTGTTGATGAGGCATTTGGGTTGTTTCCACTTTTTGGCTATTGTAAAAAGTGTTGCTGTGAAGATTTGTGTACAAGTTTTTGAGTGGACAAATGTTTTCAAATCTCATGGGTGTGTACCTAGAAGTGGAATTGCTGAGTCATATATGGTAACTCCATGTTTAACCTTTTGAGGAACTGCCATACCATTTTTCAAAGTGGCTGTACCATCTTACTCTCACCAGCAGCATTTGAGGGTTCCAATTTCTCCACATCCTCATCAAAACTTGTTAGTATCAGGTTGTTTTTTTTTTTTTAATTTTTGCTGTCCTAGTGAATGTGAAATGGTATCTCATTGTGGTTTTGATTTGAATTTCCCTGATGAGTAATGACTTTGCATGTGTGTATTGGCCATTTTTATATCTTCTTTGGAGAAATGTCTTTTCAAGTCCTTTGTCTATTTTTAAATTATGCTGTGTGTCTTTTTATTATTGCATAGAATATATTTTCTAGATACAAGTCCCTTGTCAGATATAGATTTGCAAATATTTTCTCCTATTCTGTAGGTTGTCTTTTCACTTTCTTGATAGTGTCCTTTGAAGCAGAAACATTTTAAATTTTGTTGATGTCCAGTTTATCTATTTTTATTTTGTTGCTTGTGCTTTTGATAATATACCTTTTCAAGCACTTATTGGCTATTTGCATGTCTTTGCAGAAATGCCTTTTCAAATCCTTTGTCCATTTTTTGTTTGGTTATTTGTCTTTTTACTGTTGGGCTGTAACAGTTCTTTATTCTGGATACTATTCCAATATCAGATATTTGTTTAGCAAGTATTTTTCCCATTCTGTGAATTGTCTTCTCACTTTCTTGATAGTGTCCTTAAAAGCACAAAAGATTTTAATTTTGATGAAGTCCATTTATGTTTTTCTTTTGTTGCTTGTGCTTTTGGTGTATGTTCCGGTTTGCTAAAGCTGCCAAAATGCAGTATACCAGAATTGGACTGGCTTTTAACAATGTGGATTCGTTAGTTGCAAATTTATAGTTCTAAGGCCATGAAAATGTCCAAATTAAGGCAGCAAGAGGTAGATACCTTCTCTGAGGAAAGCCTGAAGGCATCTGGGGTTCCTCTGTCACATGGGAAGGCACATGGCAATGTCCGTTAATCCTTCTATTCCTGGGTTCTGGTTTCAAAATAGCTTTCTCTAAAATGTCTCTAGGCTTCAGTCTCTCTTAGCTTCTCTGAGCTCTCTCCAAAATGTCTCTGTCTTTTATACTCTCATAAAGGATGCCAGCAAGGGAACCAAGGCCCACCTTGAACGGGTAGGGTCTCATCTCCATGGAAACAATCTAATCAAATGTCCCACCCACAATAGGTGTGCCCTCACAAGACTGGATTAAAAGAATGTTGCCTTTTATGGGGTACGTAACGGATCCAAACCAGCACAATGTCAATATCTAAGAATCCACTGCCTAATACAAGGTCCTGAAGGCTTTTCTCTATATTTTCTTCTAAGAGTTTTATGGTTTTATCTCTTTATTTAGGTTGTTGATCCATTTTGAATTAATTTTTGTATGTGGTATGAATTAGGGATTCAACCCCATTCTTTTGCATATGCCTATCCAGTTGTCTGAGCACCATTTGATGAAAAGTCTATTCTTTTCCCATTGAATTATCTTTGACACTCTTGTTGAAAATCAACCAGACATAAATGTAAGGTTTTATTTCTGCATTCCCTAGTCTCTTCTATTGATCTATATGTCTGTCCTTATGTCAGACCACACTGTCTTTATTCCTGTTGGTTTGTAGTAACTTTTGAAATTGAGAAGTATGAGCCCTCCAGTTTTGTTCTTTTTCGAGATTGTTTTGACCACTCTAGGTTCCTTAAATTTCCACATGGAAATTGTCAATTTCTGAACAAAATCCAGCTAGGATTTTGATAGAGATTGCATTGAATCTGTAGCTCAATTTGAGAAGTATTGCTATCCTTAACAATATTAAGTTTTCCAAACCGTGAACCCGGGATGTCTTGCTATTTCTGTTTATTTAGGTCTTCTCTAATTTCTTTCAGTGATCTTTTATAGTTTTCAGAGTATAAGTTTTGCATTTCTTTTGTTGAATTTGTTCTTATATATTTTATTCTTTGTTATGCTATTGTAAATGGACTTGTTTTCTTAATTTCATTTTCTGATTGTTCATTGCAAGTGTATAGAAATACAAGTAATTTTTCTATATTACTCTTGTATTCTATAACCTTGCAGAACCCACTTATTAGCTCTAGTAGTTTGTGTGTGTGTTGTGTATGTGCATGAGAATTCCTTAGGATTTTCTTTATACAAGATCATATCATCTGTGAATAAAGATAGTTTTACTTCTTCCTTTCCAATCTAAATGCCTTTTATCTTCTTCTTGTCCAATTGCCTTGGCTAGAACCTCCAGGACAATGTTGAATAGAAGTGGCAAGAGCAGATATCCTAGTTTTGTCCTCGTCTTATGGGGAAAGTATCCAGTTTTTTACCATTAAGTATGTTAACTGTAGGTGTTTTATAGACGCCATTATCAGGTTGAGGAAATTCCTTCAGTCACCTTTAACACATGTTTGGTGTAGGGGAACTGAGAGTTGTAGGATGTTGCTTAATGTGGAGGTACTTAGGTTTTCAGAGTTTAGAATTGCTTAAACTGTGTAAATGTCACTTCTCAAGGGAAGCATCATGATCAAATTAAAATACAGAATCTTAAGCACATTTAAAAGTACAATGAGAGCTAATAGTCTTTATGTTAAAATGCAGTGATGTTGCATTGTCTTTGGGGAACTAGGGAGAAATAAAATGATACTTCATGGCTGGTAGACTGTAGGTGCTCAATAAATGGTTATTGGAAAACTGGGGTGCTTAGAGTCAGTTAGAATACTGTAGATGTCAAGTGTGGCGTGGACAATTTGAGAATTTTAGAGTTCATAACAGCAAAGGGAGGGAAGAGTGGGTACAGTCAGACATTTCGCGATAATAGCTACCATGTGTTGAGGGTCTACTTACGTGCCCAGCACTGAGCTAGATTCATTACTTCCCTTATCTCAGTTATCCTCACAGCAGCCCTGAATTGAGGCCCAAAGAGGTTAAGTAATTCACCCAAGTACACTCAGCTACTGAGTGACAAAGTTGCAAATTAGAATCTTAGAACCCAAGTTTCTGGTTCCAAAGTCCATGCTCTTTCTGCTACGCCACTCCCCCTTCGTCACTGTACCCTAGGCCCTTGCCACTCAAAGTGTGGTCCGTGGGTCAGCAGAATTGGTCTCCCATGGGGGCTTCTCAGAAATTTAGAATCTTGGGCTCCACCCCAGACCTACAGAATGAGAGTCTGCATTTGAACAAGATTACCTGGGGATTGACATGCACATGAAAATTGGAGAAGGGTCCCAAAGCAAGATGGAGAGAAAGCAAAAAGAAGCAAGATAGTGTCCAAGGGAGTAAAGGCAACTCAATAACTATTCAACTTTTGTTTTACTTGGATTATTTCCTTCAAGGATACTTATCTTCAAACAGGTACAGGTGGAGCATACCTGATAAAGATGAAGGTCTTAGTAGTCAGACTATTGTCTGATAAGATTGACAATTTATCTTTCGTCAATGAGACCTAAACTATAGGGCTTGACAAAAGTTAAAAGTTTACGTACTTTACTGTATGTAAGTTATACCTCAATAAAAAAGAAAGTTAAAAGTGGTGAACTTTAAAAATTCATAGAGCATAAATAGGGGAGGTAGAAAACAGATGAGCTCTGACCATGTGGAACACAACAGGTGTTCCAGTCAGAAGCCAGCCTAGGCCATAGGAAATGCATTATGTGAGACACTCCACATTGTTTTGATAGGATTTATGTTAATTAGGAAAATCCAGAGCATATCTGGATTTTGATAAAGGCATATGACTAAATTGCTCATGAAAATTTTGCATATAAGAGAACTGTGGACTTGATAATGGACCGCACAGTTTATCTGACTTAGTGGTTCATTGAACTGATTTAAGCGGTGGGCGGCAACTTGGATGAAGGCACAGAAGACTGACTGGAGTGTCAGATTTGCTTGTGTTCCAAACCTGGGAAGGAAAGTTTGTATGTTGGATGACAGTTTCAGGAGTCCAAAATGTCCTGAAAGGTAGCATCAGATGAGCAGAAGGAAACATCATAGAAATAAGGGTAAAGTACAATACTTGAGTTCAAAATCCAACTAGATCCTAGCACTTCAGAGCCCTGGAGGATCCTTAAAATTCATGTAGTCTATTGTACAGAACATAAAACCAAGGCCCAGAAAGGGAGAATGACTGGCAGGAGGTTGTATTGCCAGTGAGTGGCAGACCTGGGATCAGAACTCAGGTGTCCTGACTTGTAGCCCAGCGTTCTCTCTGTCTTCCCCTGTTGTCTAAGTGCTGAATGGCATGCCCTTGGTTAGCAGCTGCTCCTAGGAAGAGATCAAGGTTTTGGTTAAGCTACTTTGCTCAGTGTCTTCATTTGTCAAATAGGACTAATAATATTACTTACATCAAATTTATTGTGAAGATTCAACAAAATAATCCTTTGTTGGATGGCAGCTAGAAAGATGAATGTAGTTTTAGATCACATACACAGAAGGAAGAAATAGGCAGAGCTCCTCATGTTGCCCTCTTCATGATGGAAAACATTCATCATGATGGAAGACATCATGATGTCTTCTCAACCTCCCCTTCTGTCCCCTGTTCCTAGGAGCTGGAGTGCTGTGACTTGGGAATTTAAGACAAACTGTGGTTTCAGAAAGTCCAAGGAGGGAGTGATCACTTCTGGAACTCAGTGCTCCATGGATGCCAGTTGAGGAAAATTTGGTGGTAGGAGCAGGTCAGAGGAGCTGACCAGGAAAGAAGTTTGGGACAGAGAAAATCTTACTCAAACCAGGAGATTCTATGAAAATGAGTGTATGTGTTCAGTTTTATATATTTCTAATTTTAAATTATAGAAAACTGAAAATACATTGTGCTGGTTTGGATATTATGTCCCCCAGAGAAGCCATGTTCTTTAATGCAGTCTTGTGGGGGCAGATTTATTAGTCTTTTGCTTAGGGTGGAACTTTTGATTGAATGCTTCCATGGAGATGTGACTCACCCAACTGTGGGTGATACTTTTCATTAGATTATTTCCATGGAGGTGTGGCCCTGCCCATTCAGGGTGGGTCTTGATTAGTTCACTGCAGTATTTAAGAGAGAAGCTAAGAGCTGACACAGACCCAGATGCTTGCTGACGCTTAGAGATGCTTTGAGATGCAGACAGAAGGACGTTTGGAGTTGCTAAGCTAAGAGATGAAGCCCAGAGTTTGCCCCAGAGAAGTTAAGAGAGGACGCCCAGATGCTTAGAGAGAGACACCCTGGGACAAAGAAGTAAGGACCAGCAGATGCCAGCCATGTGCCTTCTCAGCTGACAGAGGTGTTCCAGACGCCATCGGCCATTCTTCGGTGAAGGTGTCCTCTGTTGATGCCTTAGTTTGGACACTTTTATGGCCTTAGGACTCTAAACTTGTAACCAAATAAACCCGCTTTATAAAAGCCAGTCCATTTCTGGTATTTTGCATAACCGCAGCATTAGCAAACTGGAACATATATGCAAAAGTAGAGATAACATACTGTGATATCTCCATCACCCAGTTTTAGTAATTATCAATTCAAATCAGTCTTTTTTCATCAATACCCTAAACCCTACATCAGCACTCTCCCCCTACAATGCAGACACTTATCCCTGGATTATTTAGAAGGAAAGCCCATGTAATTTTAGCTGTAAATATTTCCGTATGTATCTCTAATATTTAAGGACTCTTTCTAAAAGTGATACAATCACAATCCCATTATCATGCCTACAATAATTAACAATAATTTCTTAATGTCCTCAAATACCCAGTCAGCAAAGCACACAGGCTTTTTTTTTAAAAATTTGATTTTATTGAGATATATTCACATATCATACAACCATCCAAAGTGTACAACCAGTTGTTCACAGTACCATCATATATTTGTGCAGTCATCACCCCAATCTATTTCTTGAACATTTTCCTTGTACCAGAAAAAGTGAAAATAAAAATAAAAAGTAAAGAAGAAAACCCAGTCAACCCCCCCACCCTATTTTTCATTTAGTTTTTGTCCCCATTTTTCTACGCATCCATCCATACCCTGGAAAAAGGGAGTGTGATCCACAAGGCTTTCACAATCACACTGTCACCCCTTGTAAGCTACATTGCTATACAATCGTCTTCAACAGTCAAGGCTACTGGGTTGCAGTTTGATAGTTTCCGGTATTTATTTCTAGCTATTCCAATGTATTAAAACCTAAAAAGGGTTATCTATACAGTACATAAGAATGCCCACCAGAGTGACCTCTCAACTCCATTTGGTATCTCTCAGCCACTGAAACTTTATTTCGTTTCATTTCGCATCCCCATTTTGGTCAGGAAGATGTTCTCAATCCCACGATGTTGGGTCCAGATTCATCTCTGGGAGTCATATCCCACGTTGCCAGGGAGATTTACAGCCCTGGGAGTCAGATCCCACGTGGAGGGGAGGGTAGTGAGTTCACCTACCGAGTTGGCTTAGCTAGAGAGAAAGGGCCACATCTGAGCAAAAGAGGCACTCAGGGGGAGACTCTTAGGCAAAATTATAAGCAGGTTTAGCCTCTCCTTTGCAGTAACACGCTTCATAAGGGCAAGCCCCAACATAGAGGGCTCGGAACACCAAACCGCCAGTCCTCAATGTTTCTGAGAACATCAGCAACAATCCAGGCGAGGAAGCCCAATGCCTCTGCATTTTCCCCCAGCTCCTCAGGGAGGCCCTGCGTATATATTTTTATTCTCTGCCCAAATTACTTTGGGATGTGTTGCTATTTCACACTAACCTATGCAAACCTACCAGGTCTCACTTCCTATTCAAAGTTCCATGTAATTATGGTATTTGAACAAACTGTAAGAGTTAAATTGTTTAGGAAATATAGATCTTGCACCAACTAAACATCTCTTCCCTTGGTCTCACGTGGAATTTGAAGTTTTAAACACAGTCAGTATTGTCCTTTACCCTTTGGCCTGATTTGCCCTAGTCCTAACCACATCTGCTTCATTCATATCTCTAGTTGAAGTCTGGACTCTTTTTCAGCTTTTTAAATAGTTGCTATATGTGCTAATACTGACATTCATATCTGCCGAGTCCTAGTTCTGAGTTTCAGGTGTCACACAGATACCCAAAGTTCCAGGGATCGATCAGGTTAAACACAAAGGGATCAGCATTTCGGAGTCGGGAGATAGCCATTACAATTCAGGAATAGATGTGACTGCTGTAAGAGCTTACAACCTAGGGACCATTACAATAAGCATTCCCCTGAGAAGCTGTGATCTAAGATTCAATTCTGAGTTTACACATTGTAGTTAGTACATATTGATGAGGCATTATAGTGTTTGCCTTTGTTTCTGGCGGAGTTCACTCCAAATGCTGTCTACAGGATCCATTCATCTCGTTGCCTGTCTCACAGGTTCACTCCTCGCAGTTGCTCAATATTCCATTGTATGCACATACAACAGTTCACCATTCTGTTCCTCAGTTGATGTACTCTTAGGCCACCTCCACCCATTGCAGATCATGCATACTGTCTCCATAAACATCAGTGTGCAAATGTCCATTCATGTCCCTGCTCTCAGATCCTCCAAGTATATGCCCCCTAATGAGGTTGCAGGACTTTATGGCACCCACATACTTAGCTTCTTGTGGAACTACCACACTGTCCTCCAGAAAGGCTACACCAGTCTGCCTCCTAACCAACAGTAAATATGTACATCCCTCTCTCCATGTTTTCTCCAGCACTTTTATCCCTGTTTATATTTTTCCATACAATTTTATAGAGCTATATTCACATACCATATAATTATCTGCAGTGTACAATCAGTTGTTCATGGTATCATCATACAGTTGTGCATTTATCACCATAGTCAGTACTACAAAAAAAAAAGTTTTTTAAAATGAATAATAAAAAAGATAATAAAAAGGAAAATAAAATATCATACAATTCAATATAATAGTAGGGTCAGACAACAACACCACGACCAAGAATCCCATATGCCTCCCCTATATCCCCCTCTCATACTCATTTAGCTTTGGTATATTGCCTTTGTTACATTTAGTGGAAGCATATTATAATGTTACTGTTGACCATAGACGCCAGTTTGCTTTGATTATATTTTTTCCCCAATACCATCCCCTTTCCAACACTCTGCATGGTTGACATTCATTTGTTCTCCCACATGCAACAATAGTTTTATATTTGTACATTTAGTCACAATCACTGACCACTCCAGTTTTTGCTAAGTTAAACAGTCCAGTCTTTATCTTCTGTCTTTACCTCAGGTGTCATTCATGCCCCTAGCCCACCTCGTTCAGCTTTACTCAAGGACATCTTTGTTTTGTGTACTTACAATATGGTGCTACTATCACAGAGTATTATGCTATTTCTTGATCTATACAATGAATCCTGCAGAACATTCTGTAGTCCTTCAGCATCAAATGCCCAATCTCTACCCACTTTCTATCTCCTGGTAGCCTGTGTTATCAGCTTTTAACTCTCAAAGTTTGCTCATAAATGTTAGTTCATATTAGTGAGACCATACAGTATTTGTCCTTTTGTTTCTGGCTAACTTCGCTCAACATAATGTCCTCAAGGTTCATGCACGTTATTATATGTTCCATGTCTTTGTTCTGTCTTACAGCTGCATAATATTCCATTTTGTGTAGTGCCATAGTTTGTTTATCCACTCGTCTGTTGATGGACATTTGGGCTGTTTCCATCTCTTGGCTATAGTGAATAATGCTGCGATAAACATCGGTTTACAAATGTCCATTCATGTCTTAACTTTCAGTTCCTCTGAGTATGTACCTAGTAATGGGATAGCTGAGTCCTATAGCAAATCTATATTTAGCTTCCTGAGGAACCGCCACACTGTCTTCCAGAGTGGTTGCACCATTCTTCATTCTCACCAACAGTGAATAAGTGTGCCTCTTTCTCCACATCCTTTCCAGCCCTTGTAATTTTCTGTTTTTTGGATAATGGCCATTCTGGTAGGTGTGAGATGATATCTCATTGTGGTTTTGATTTGCATTTCCCTAATAGCCAGTGAAGTTGAGCATTTTTTCATATGTTCTTGAGTCATTTGTATTTACTCTTCAAAAAAGTGTCTGTCCATGTCTTTTGCCCATTTTTTAATTGTGTTGTTTGTCTTTCTATTGTTGTTGTAGGATCGCTTTATATATTTGGGATATTAAACCCTTACCTGATATGTGGTTTCCAAATATTGTCTTCCATTGTATAGGCTGCTTTTTTACCTTTCTGACGAAGTCCTTTGATGTACAAAAGTGTTTAATTTTGAGGAGATCTCATTTGTCTATTTGTTCTTTGGTTGCTCACGCTTTGGGTGTGAGGTCTAGGAAACCACCTCCTATCACAAGATCATTAAGATATTGCTGTACATTTTCTTCTAAGAGTCTCATGGTCTTAGCGCTAATGTTTAGGTCCTTGATCCATTTTGAGTTAATTTTTGTATAAGGTGTGAGATAGGGGTCTTCTTTCATTCTTTTGGAAATGGATATCCAGTTCTCCAAACACCATTTATTGAAGAGGCTGCTCTGTCCCTGTTGCTTTGGCTTGACTGCCTTATCAAAGATCAGTTGTCCATAGATGCGAGAGTCTATTTCTGAACACTCGATTCGATTCCATTGGTTGGTATCTCTGTCCTTATGCCAGTACCATGCTGTTTTGAGTATTGTACCTTTGTAATATGCTTCAAAATCAGGTAGTGGGAGACCTCCCACTTCGTTCCTCTTTCTCAAGGTATTTTTAGCTATTCAGGGCACCTAGCCCTTCCAAAGAAATTTGGTTATTGTTTTTTCTGTTTCTGCAAAGTAAGTTATTGGGATTTTAGTTGGTATTGCATTGAATCTATAAATCAGTTTAGGTAGAATTGACATCTTAATTATATTAAGTCTTCCAATCCATGAACACATTATGTTCTTCCATATTTTTAGATCCTGTTTGATTTCTTTTAGCAGTTTCTTGTAGTTTTCTTTGTATAGGTCTTTTGTGGCCTTCGTTAAGTTTATTCCTAAATACTTGATTCTTTTGGTTGCTATTGTAAATGGATTTTTTTTCTTGGTTTCTTCCTCTTGTTACACATTACTTGTGTATAAGAAGCACATAGGCTTTTAATCAAGCCAGATTGAAGTTCCAGTCTTGCTTCTATAACTTCAATAGCCCTTCTCTGAGCCTGTTCCATATTGTAAAATGAGAACCATTATAATGGTTTCTAGGTCTTCAGTAAGGTAATGCATGTAAGAGCTTACCACATTGCCTAGTATATCATTAAAATAAATGCTCAATAAAGATTAGCTAAAATTATTATTTACTAATAATAATTTTATAAAATATTTCACTTGCTATTCAGGTAGCTTTGAGAATGGTTTTGACTAGTAATCAAGAGGCAGATTTGGACCTAGCAAAGGGATTCTTTGGGAAAAAAACAATTTCAAGGTGGCTCAAAAATCTTCAGGAAATCACTGGTGTGAATTGGGAAGTGGAGCTAGAAGTGATGGGGTCCTTGTAATTTCCCTCAACTGTACATAGTTGATTCCTCCTGGGATTTATTTTCCCTGTGGTAGAAGCCTGTGCATAATAAATAGCTCCCCTCTTCCTCCAGAGGAAAGAGGAGAGCTGACTGGGGTGGTGGTTGCAAGTGCTAGAAATGTTTCAGGGGACGGAGGGGCCCTGCAAGAGAAGGGCTGGGGGTCCTCTAAGCTGTGGCTCAAAAGGTGAAGATCCAGGTTTCTGGGGTGGTGGTGGCATTGAAGTCTCCCCCCTCCCCCATTTGGGACTGGCCTGGGTAACACTGCATCCCAGCATGTTTTTGGGCATGAGGCAGTCTCATCCTGTGGGCCTTGCTCTCCACTGCCTGTCCCAGCCATCAGCTGAAAGTGTTTTAATAAAGATGGAACTCAAAGTGAGAGACACCAGATGTTTCATTCTGTCGGAAGGTTGGAAGGAGGAAAAGCAATTAGCAGGTGCTACTGATTTAGCAACAGACACTTGCTAAATGAAAATCTGTAAAACTGGTCAGGCCTGGCACCAGAGTGCACGCTGCCTCCTTGGCATTTCTGAGAGTTGTAAATCATTCTGACCCAGAAGTGGGGAGGGCTCTAAAGAAGCTGCACATGTCCACCTAGACCAGGTTTTCTGAAAGGGCAGTGTTCCGGTTTGCTAATGCTGCTGTTGTGCAAAACACCAGAAATGAATTGGCTTTTATAAAGGGGGTCTATTTGGTTACAAAGTTACAGTCCTAAGGCCATAAAAGTGCCAAGCTTAAGGCGTCAACAACAGGGTACCTTCACAGAAGAATGGTCAGTGGCGTTTGGAACACCTCTGTTGTCTGGGAAGGTACGTGGCTGGCATCTTCTTCCTTTGCTCCCAGGTTGTGTTTCTTTAAAATGACTTTCTCCCAGGACGTTTCTCTCTAGGCATCTGGGGGTGTTCTCTTAGTTGCTCCCAGGCAAACTCTGGGCTAGCAAAACTTGGCTTTCAACAGCCGCCTCCAACATGACTATCTCAGCTGTAGTACATGTCTGGGCCTGCGTGGCTGTTTTTAAAGTACTCCAGGAAATCAATCAAGACCCATGCTGAATGGGTGGGGCCACACCTCCATGGAAATATCCTATCAAGAGGTCACACCCTAATCATAAAGATTAATCAATCTGCCCCCACAATATTGCATCAAAGAACATCGCTTTTTCTGGGGGACATAATATATACAAACTGGCACAGGTAGCAACTTAAAAACAGCTATTTGGTCAGTGGCCAGAGAGGAAGAAAAGAGAAGGAATCTTCCGGAGACTCCCTGCTTCTGGCCTAGCTCACAGGCTTCCCTCTGGAGGCCATCTGGGCAGGGGTAGAGAAAGGGCTGATAGAAGGGTGAGAAGAATCCTGCTTCCCCTCTGCTGCTGATTCAAAGCAAACTCTCCCCTCCACCACCGGGGAAAAGTCTCAAAGCATGAGGAACCCTCAGCTCTGGGCTCATGGCAGCTGCTGCCTTGTGACAGTTACAGACTGTTGGCTCCAGGAGTGATCTGGACATCTGTTGAGTTTGTGCTTTGTTTTGGCTGGGAAAGGGCCTTATCCCTGGCTTTCTGCTTTCCAGGATTCTTTTCCAAGTAGACATGGAACGCTGTTCTCCATCTCCATTTCTCCCAAGGCCCACGCTGAAACACAAATGGTAGAAACATAGAAATTCATGGAGAGGGGTTTAGGGATCTACCGAGGCTGTGTGGGTGTGTAACACAAGGTTCTACGTGCAGTGGGTGTTCCAGGAATAACCGATTGGGAAGAAGGATGATGTGTACATCGTCTTAATGGTGTTGAAAGATGTGGGCAACTCCCATTTTGCCTCATACCGCATTCACTGTATGTAACTGCTCTTTCTCAGTCTCCAAACTAGGCCAGAGGTCAGCTACAGTTTGGGCCAAAGGGATGGGCCCTGTTCTCCTGTTTCCAATCATGAGCAAGGGGATGGCAGCTTTCCCTTTGGAGCAGCGTCCAGGGAGTGCTGTTGGCAGATACACGACCAGAGCTATCTTTGGAAAATGCTGCCTTGAACCTTATCCTGGCAAGGTGTTTTAGTGTGAATAAGGGCTAATTCCTAGTTCCAAAAGTAGATCTGAGAGAAGATTCTTTTTCCTTTTAACTGAATAGGCACTTGGGCGAGAATAGTCGTTCCAGATATGTTTTCATTTCACTTCCTCTGCCCTGCGGTGCCAGTGCAAGAGAGGGAAAGGAACAGTGAGTCAAGGGTAGAAGAAAAGCTAGGTCCCCACTCTCCAGACAGAATTGGGGTTGTCCACCTTCTCTGATTATGGGAGAGAGAGCATTCCCATCAATTAATTCCAACAGGTGGAATAGCCACAACAGAAATCTGTGTCCTGTAACACCAGGCAGTTGCTAAAGATAGGGCCAGGGACCCTGTCTGTGATGGAGCCCACTAGGGGCACTCATGGCCCTTATTAAAGCAGCGAGGCCTTCATAGGCTGGGCCCCACTGCACAAGTGACTCACTGACCTGCTAAAGGTATTACACTCTTTAACAATTCAAACCAGAATGTGTGCTAAAATTCATATGACTGCTCAGCAACGGAATTGCTTTTCCTTTGTAACCTAAAGGCCTCAACAAATTTGGGGAATAGTCTGGTTGATCAAAAGGAGACTGGCTCCTCGCCAGGTGACATTTTCTTGGAGGGTCCCGGCCTTACATAGGGGGATTTCCCCAGAGATCCTACTCATGAAAACCTTGGTTAGGGCTTGAGCCTTCACTTCCCCCAGACTCCCAGCACACACACAGGAGCCTGCTTCTCATCACAGGTATAACTGCTGTGTGTGACTTGGTGTACTACCTTTTAGTACAGGTTGCAAACTCCAGGTTGGAGCATTTTGTCTTTTTCTCTTCCTTCTAGCCATTTTTTTTGATCGATTGTTTGGACATTTTCTTCTCGTTCTGTTTTTTTCTCTTCTAGTTTAGAAGTTATATACTCTCTTTTTTTCTTGTTATTGTTTTTAATGGTTATCCTACCAGTGTTAACATAAATACCCAACTCTCGAGTCAATCAGTATCTTTACTTTTCTTCCAAACAATACAAGGGTCTTATAACATCTTTTGGGTAACAGCTTTGTTGAGATATAATTCACATACCACAAAATTCACCCATTTAAAGTGCACAATTCAATATTTCTGAGTATATTCACAAAATTTCACAGTCATCACCGCAATCTTATTTTAGAACATTTTCAACTCAAAAAGATACCCCATACTCTTTAGCCATCACTCTGCTATTCTTCCACAGCCCCCACAGCCCTAAGCAACACCTAATCTACTTTCTGTCTCTATAGATGAGCCAGTTCTGGATATTTCATATAACAGAACCATGTAATACATGGTCCTTTGTGGCTGGCTTCTTTCAATTAGCATAATGTTTTCAAGGTTTATTCACATTATAGCACGTATCTGTACTTCATTCCTTTTTATGGCTGAATAATATTCTATTGTATGGAAATGTCACATTTTTTAATCCATACATCAGTTGATGGACATTTGGGTTGTCTCTACTTTTTGGCTATTATGAATTATGGTGCTATGAATGTTTTTGTACAAGTTTCTGTGTGGACATTTGTTTTATTTCTCTTGGGTATGTCCCTAGAAGTCTGTTTTAGTTTGATAAGCTGCTCAAGGCAGATACCATGAAATGCATTGACTTTAAATTCTCATTTAATAATGGGAATTTATTAACTTACAAGCTTACAGTTTTTAGGCTGAGAAAAATGTCCAGATCAAGGCATCGTCAGATGATGCTTTCTTCCCTAAGACTGGCTGCAAATGATCTTATACTCCTCTATCATATGGCAAGGCACATGGTGGCATATGCTGGTTTCTCCCTTATCTTCTGGGTTTCATTGCTTTCAGCTTCTTGTTTCCCTGTTTTTCTCTCTCTTTCTGCCTTTCTCTCTTTCTCTCTCTCCCTCTCTTCCTCTCCCCACTCCACCTCCCCTGCCCCTCTCCCCCTCTCCCCCCAATCCCCTTTATAAAGGACTCCAGTAAAAGGATTAAGACCTACCCTGGGACATGCCTAACTGAAGTAACCTAATCAAAAGGTCCTACTTACAGTAAGTTTACACTCATAGGAATGGGTTAGCTTTGTGAACATGATTTTGTGGGCTACATACAGTTTCAAACCACCACAACTTATGTGTTTTGTTGCCATGTATTTTAATCCTCTACTGTTTTTAGCTTTTCTTTTAAAATCACACAAGACATTATTTTATATAAATATATATATAAAGTCAATTTTATTTAGATTTACTACATATTTACCATTTTCTTTACTCACCATTTTTAGCATTTTAGACCTTCCAGCTGGCATTACTGTTTGTACTCCATTTTACTACAAATACAACCTTTAGAATTCCCTGTAGTGATGATCTACTGATAGCAAACTCCCTTGGTTTTTTTTTTTTTTTTTTTTTTTTTAATCATCATTTTATTGAGATATATTCACATACCACGCAGTCATACAAAACAAATCGTACTTTCGATTGTTTACAGTACCATTACATAGTTGTACATTCATCACCTAAATCAATCCCTGACACCTTCATTAGCACACACACAAAAATAACAAGAATAATAATTAGAGTGAAAAAGAGCAATTGAAGTAAAAAAGAACACTGGGTACCTTTGTCTGTTTGTTTCCTTCCCCTATTTTTCTACTCATCCATCCATAAACTAGACAAAGTGGAGTGTGGTCCTTATGGCTTTCCCAATCCCATTGTCACCCCTCATAAGCTACATTTTTATACAACTGTCTTCGAGATTCATGGGTTCTGGGTTGTAGTTTGATAGTTTCAGGTATCCACCACCAGCTACCCCAATTCTTTAGAACCTAAAAAGGGTTGTCTAAAGTGTGCGTAAGAGTGTCCACCAGAGTGACCTCTCGGCTCGTTTTGGAATCTCTCTGCCACTGAAGCTTATTTCATTTCCTTTCACATCCCCCTTTTGGTCAAGAAGATGTTCTCCGTCCCACGATGCTGGGTCTACGTTCCTCCCCGGGAGTCATATTCCACGTTGCCAGGGAGATTCACTCCCCTGGGTGTCTGATCCCACGTAGGGGGGAGGGCAATGATTTCACCTTTCAAGTTGGCTTAGCCAGAGAGAGAGGGCCACATCTGAGCAACAAAGAGGCATTCAGGAGGAGACTCTTAGGCACAAATATAGGGAGGCCTAGCCTCTCCTTTGCAGCAACCGTCTTCCCAAGGGTAAAACTTATGGTAGAGGGCTCAACCCATCAAACCACCAGTCCCCTATGTCTGTGGTCATGTTAGCAACCATGAAGGTGGGGTAGGCTAATACCCCTGCATTCTCCACAGGCTCCTCAAGGGGGCACTACATCTTTTTTTTTCCTTGTTTTTCTTTTCTTTTTTTTTTTTTTAACTTTCCCTTCTTTTTTAAATCAACTGTATGAAAAAAAAGGTTAAAAAGAAAACAAACATACAATAAAAGAACATTTCAAAGAGACCATAACAAGGGAGTAAGAAAAAGACAACTAACCTAAGATAACTGCTTAACTTCCAACATGTTCCTACTTTACCCCAAGAAAGTTACATAATATAGCAACATTTCTGTGAACTTGTTCCTACTATATCCATCAGAAATTAACAGACCATAGTCATTTCTGGGCATCCCCAGAACGTTAAATAGCTTATCTGTTCTTCTTGGATTATTGTTCCCCCTTCCTTAATTGCTCTCTACTGCTAGTTCACCTACATTCTACATTATAAGCCATTTGTTTTACATTTTTCAAAGTTCACATTAGTGGTAGCATATAATATTTCTCTTTTTGTGCCTGGCTTATTTCGCTCAGCATTATGTCTTCAAGGTTCATCCATGTTGTCATATGTTTCACGAGATCGTTCCTTCTTACTGCCGCGTAGTATTCCATCGTGTGTATATACCACATTTTATTTATCCACTCATCTGTTGAAGGACATTTGGGTTGTTTCCATCTCTTGGCAATTGTGAATAATGCTGCTATGAACATTGGCGTGCAGATATCTGTTCGTGTCACTGCTTTCCGATCTTCCGGGTATATACCGAGAAGTGCAATCGCTGGATCGAATGGTAGCTCTATATCTAGTTTTCTAAGGAACTGCCAGACTGACTTCCAGAGTGGCTGAACCATTATACAGTCCCACCAACAATGAATAAGAGTTCCAATTTCTCCACATCCCCTCCAGCATTTGTAGTTTCCTGTTTGTTTAATGGCAGCCATTCTAACCGGTGTTAGATGGTATCTCATTGTGGTCTTAATTTGCATCTCTCTAATAGCTAGTGAAGCTGAACATTTTTTCATGTGTTTCTTGGCCATTTGTATTTCCTCTTCAGAGAACTGTCTTTTCATATCTTTTGCCCATTTTATAATTGGGCTGTCTGTACTATTGTCATTGAGTTGTAGGATTTCTTTGTATATGCAAGATATCAGTCTTTTGTCAGATACACGGTTTCCAAAAATTTTTTCCCATTGAGTTGGCTGCCTCTTTACCTTTTTGAGAAATTCCTTTGAGGTGCAGAAACTTCTAAGCTTGAGGAGTTCCCATTTATCTATTTTCTCTTTTGTTGCTTGTGCTTTGGGTGTAAAGTCTAGGAAGTGGCCGCCTAATACAAGGTCTTGAAGATGTTTTCCTACATTATCTTCTAGGAGTTTTATGGTACTTTCTTTTATATTGAGATCTTTGGTCCATTTTGAGTTAATTTTTGTGTAGGGGGTGAGGTAGGGGTCCTCTTTCGTTCTTTTGGATATGGATATCCAACTCTCCCAGCCCCATTTGTTGAAAAGACCATTATGGCTCAGTTCAGTGACTTTGGGGGCCTTATCAAAGATCAGTCGGCCATAGATCTGAGGGTCTATCTCTGAATTCTCAATTCGATTCCATTGATCTATATGTCTATCTTTGTGCCAGTACCATGCTGTTTTGGCAACTGTGGCTTTATAATAAGCTTCAAAGTCAGGGAGTGTAAGTCCTCCCACTTGGTTTTTCTTTTTTTAGAGTGTCTTTAGCAATTCGAGGCATCTTCCCTTTCCAAATAAATTTGATAACTAGCTTTTCCAAGTCTGCAAAGTAGGTTGTTGGAATTTTGATTGGGATTGCATTGAATCTGTAGATGAGTTTGGGTAGAATTGACATCTTAATGACATTTAGCCTTCCTATCCATGAACATGGAATATTTTTCCATCTTTTAAGGTCCCCTTTTATTTCTTTTAGTAGAGTTATGTAGTTTTCTTTGTATAGGTCTTTTACATCTTTGGTTAAGTTTATTCCTAGGTACTTGATTTTTTTAGTTGCTATTGAAAATGGTATCTTTTTCTTGAGTGTCTCTTCAGTTTGTTCATTTCTAGCATATAGAAACATTACTGACTTATGTGCATTAATCTTGTATCCCGCTACTTTGCTAAATTTGTTTATTAGCTCTAGTAGCTGTATCGTCGTTTTCTCAGGGTTTTCTAGATATAAGATCATATCATCTGCAAACAATGACAGTTTTACTTCTTCTTTTCCAATTTGGATGCCTTTTATTTCTTTGTCTTGCCTGATTGCCCTGGCTAGCACTTCCAGCACAATGTTGAATAACAGTGGTGATAGCGGGCATCCTTGTGTTGTTCCTGATCTTAGAGGGAAGGCTTTCAGTCTCTCACCATTGAGTACTATGCTGGCTGTGGGTTTTTCATATATGCTCTTTATCATGTTGAGGAAGTTTCCTTCAATTCCTACCTTTTGAAGTGTTTTTATCAAAAAGGGATGTTGGATTTTGTCAAATGCTTTTTCAGCATCTATTGAGATGATCAATTGATTTTTCCCTTTTGACTTGTTAATGTGTTGTAATACATTGATTGATTTTCTTATGTTGAACCATCCTTGCATGCCTGGAATGAACCCCACTTGGTCATGGTGTATGATTTTTTTAATGTGTCTTTGGATTCGATTTGCAAGTATTTTGTTGAGGATTTTTGCATCTATGTTCATTAGGGAGATTGGCCGGTAGTTTTCCTTTTTTGTAGCATCTTTGCCTGGTTTTGGTATTAGATTGATGTTAGCTTCATAAAATGAGTTAGGTAGTGTTCCATTTTCTTCAATGTTTTGAAAGAGTTTGAGTAAGATTGGTGTCAGTTCTTTCTGGAAAGTTTGGTAGAATTCCCCTGTGAAGCCATCTGGCCCTGGGCATTTATTTGTGGGAAGATTTTTGATGACTGATTGGATCTCTTTGCTTGTTTTGGGTTGGTTGAGGTCTTCTATTTCTTCTCTGGTCAGTCTAGGTTGTTCATATGTTTCCAGGAAATTGTCCATTTCTTCTACATTATCCAGTTTGTTGCCATACAGTTGTTCATAATATCCTCTTATAATTTTTTTAATTTCTTCAGGATCTGCAGTTATGTCACCTTTTTCATTCATTATTTTGTTTATATGGGTCTTCTCTCTTTTTGATTTTGTCAGTCTAGCTAGGGGCTTGTCAATCTTGTTGATCTTCTCAAAGAACCAACTTTTGGTGATATTTATCCTCTCTATTGTTTTTTTGTTCTCTATGTCATTTATTTCTGCTTTAATCCTTGTTATTTCTTTTCTTCTACTTGGTTTAGGATTGGTTTGCTGTTCATTTTCTAGCTTCTTCAGTTGATCCATTAGTTCTTTGATTTTGGCTCTTTCTTCCTTTTTAATATATGCGTTTAGTGCTATAAATTTCCCCCTTAGCACTGCTTTTGCTGCATCCCATAGGTTTTGGTATGTTGTGTTCTCATTTTCATTCGTCTCTATATATTTAGCAATTTCTCTTGCTATTTCTTCTTTAACCCACTGATTGTTTAGGAGTGTGTTGTTTAACCTCCAGGTATTTGTGAATTTTCTAAGTCTCTGATGGTTATTGACTTCTAATTGTATTCCACTGTGGTCAGAGAATGTGCTTTGAATGATTTCAATCTTTTTAAATTTATTGAGGTTTGTTTTATGTCCCAGCATATGATCTATTCTGGAGAAAGTTCCGTGAGCACTAGAAAAGTATGTGTATCCTGGTGATTTTCGATGTAATGTCCTGTAGATGTCTGTTAAATCTAATTCATTTATCAGATTGTTTAGGTTTTCAATTTCCTTATTGGTCTTCTGTCTGGTTGATCTATCTATAGGAGAGAGTGATGTGTTGAAGTCTCCCACAATTATTGTGGAAACATCAATTGCTTCCTTTAGTTTTGCCAGTGTTTCTCTCATGTATTTTGTGGCACCTTGATTGGGTGCATAGACATTTACGATTGTTATTTCTTCTTGCTGAATTGCCCCTTTTATTAGTATGTAGTGGCCTTCTTTGTCTCTCAAAACATCCTTGCATTTGAAGTCTATTTTATCTGAGATTAATATTGCTACACCTGCTTTCTTTTGGCTGTAGCTTGCATGAAATATTTTTTTCCATCCTTTCACTTTCAGTTTCTTGTGTCCCTGTGTCTAAGATGAGTCTCTTGTATGCAACATATTGATGGTTCATTTTTTTTGATCCATTCTGTGAATCTATATCTTTTAATTGGGGAGTTTAATCCATTTACATTCAACGTTATAACCGTGAAGGCATTTCTTGAATCGGCCATCTTATCCTTTGGTTTATGTTTGCCATTTTTTTCCCTCTCTCTATTAATATCCTTTATTGTACCCATACCGAATCTCTTTAGTACTGAACCTTTCTCCAAGTCTCTCTGTCCTGTCTTTGTTTCTCTGTGTGTAGGGCTCCCTTTAGTATCTCCAGTAGGGCAGGTCTCTTGTTAGCAGATTCTCTCAGCATTTGTTTGTCTGTGAAAAATTTAAGCTCTCCCTCAAATTTGAAGGAGAGCTTTGCTGGATAAAGTATTCTTGGCTGGAAATTTTTCTCACTCAGAATTTTAAATATATCGTGCCACTGCCTTCTTGCCTCCATGGTGGCTGCTGAGTAGTCACTACTTAGTCTTCTGCTGTTTCCTTTGTATGTGGTGAATTGCTTTTCTCTTGCTGCTTTCAGAACTTGCTCCTTCTCTTCTGTGTTTGACAGTGTGATCAGTATATGTCTCGGAGTGGGTTTATTTGGATTTATTCTATTTGGAGTTCGCTGAGCATTTATGATTTGTGTATTTATGTTGTTTAGAAGATTTGGGAAGTTTTCCCCAACAATTTCTTTGAATACTCTTCCTAGACCTTTACCCTTTTCTTCCCCTTCTGGGACACCAATGAGTCTTATATTTGGACGTTTCATATTATCTATCATATCCCTGAGGTCCATTTCGATTTTTTCAATTTTTTCCCCATTCTTTCTTTTATGCTTTCATTTTCCATTCTGTCATCTTCCATGTCACTGATTCGTTGTTCAACTTCCTCTAGTCTTGTACTATGAGTGTCCAGAATCTTTTTAATTTGGTCAACAGTTTCTTTAATTTCCATAAGATCATCCATTTTTTTATTTAGTCTTGCAATGTCTTCTTTATGCTCTTCTAGAGTCTTCTTGATTTCCTTTATATCCCGTACTATGGTCTCATTGTTCATCTTTAGTTCTTTGAGTAGCTGCTCTAGGTGCTGTGTCTCTTCTGGTATTTTGATTTGGGTGCTTGGGCTTGGGTTATCCATATCGTCTGGTTTTTTCATATGCTTTATAATTGTCTGTTGTTTTTGGCCTCGTGGCATTTGCTGAACTTGATAGGGTTCTTTTAGGGTTTGTAGACCTATTGAAGTCCTTATCTCTAATTTATCAGATCTACAGCTTTGTGGAGTACACTTTCTCTAACTAACCAGCAGGTGGCGTCCACGAGCCACCTGTTCTCCACAAGCCAGTTCTCCCCTGCTTAGCCTTTTTGGTGAGTGGGGGAGTGAGTCTTGCGGGGCCCAATTGGTGTACCAAGCTTGCGTGTGTAGTTGGTGTTGCCTGCCCTGTATGTGGGGCGTGTTTCTGGGCAGTCGGGGAGGGGGGGTGGCCCTAACAATCAAATCTCCCTCGTGATCCTAGAGTTTTAAAGCTGCTGCAATAGTCTAATCCTTCAGTTCAGTCCTGCCACAGTTTGTCTCTGCCACTGACCCACAAGTCCTTGGTATTGGCGTATGGGTCCTGAGACTTGCAAGTGGGCCCCTCTTCCAGGCCGTGCACCCCGGGTCCTCTGTTGAGGGATGACTGTGCTATGTCACAGGTGAGTGCCGTCCCCCCAGGGCAGTTCTGGGCTGCTGGGCTGTGTAGGGAGGCTCCCAGTCTGCTCAAATGATGGCTGAATGGGGCTTTGTTAATTCACACTGCTCCACCTTCCCAACTCTGGGACAATCAGCTGAGGTTGCAGGGAAGGCTAATGTCCACGCCCAGTTTTGTGGTGTGTGCCTGTTATTTGAAGCACTTCCGTCACACTGGGTTGTCTGGGGTAGCTCTGAGCTATGGGGCTGGCGATGGGCAGGAGTGTTTCCTGTCCACCAGGATGGTGGCTGTGAGCGGACACCCCCCTTTTCTTGGGAAGTTGTGTTGTTTAGTGAATTTTCTCAGCCACTGGATTATTGCCTTTTGTCTCAGAGCTCTCTTAGTTCTGCTCTTGACTTGACGTGCCCAAATTGCAATTCTTTGAAGCTTTCTGTATTGGGCTTCTTAGAGTAATTGTTTTAGAAAAAGAAAAAAGGATTAAAAAAAAAAAAAAAAAAAAAAAGGCCCTCCTCAGAGATCTAATGGGTTATTGAAATGCTAAGAGACAAAGCAACGAGGGCCATTAAGGAAAGGTCCACAGGGCAGAGAGATCAGCTTTTCTTCGGGATTTGCATATGCGCCTCAAGGCCTGAGCTCCGCCCTTCCCCTTTCTGTGTTCACCAGAACTCCAAAAATCCTCTGCTTTTATTTTGGAGTTTTTCGTGTTGTTTTTTTTTTTCTATGCCTGTCTCCTCTCTGCTGGGCTGGCTGCTCTCAGAGTCTCTGGTGTCTGGTCTCAGTCTATCTATGGTTGGAGTTTAGATCAGTAGAATGAGTTTCCGATAAGGGCTGCCACTGTAGTTCTCCCTTCTCCTTCCCGGAGCTGACAGCCCCTCCTCCCACGGGACTGAGCCTGGCAGGGAGGGGCGCGGGTCCCCTGGCCGCAAAAACTTATAGATTTCGCTGATCTCAGCAGTTCAACATTTTCATGAGTGTTGTATGAAGTATGCCCAAAGACAGATTGCTCTGTGGTGTCCAGTCCACGCAGTTCCTGGCTTTCTACCTACTTTCCTGGAGGAGTAACTAAAACATACAGCTCACCAGTCTGCCATCTTGCCCCGCCTCCCTCCCTTGGTTTTTATTTTGACTAAAAATATGTTTATTCCTCCTTCATTCTTGAAAGATATTTTCAGTGGATATAAAATTCTAGGTTCAAAGTTATTTTTTCCTAGTACAAGGAAGATAAATAATTTAACTATATTCTCTCTTCCATTGTTGCCATTGAAAAGTCAATGGTCAGTCTAATTTCCACTCCTTTGAAAATAATTTTTTTGCTTTTTGGCCACTTTTAAGATCTTGTCTTTGCTGTTCTGTAGTTTTACCATGATGGGTATCAGTGTTGATTTGCTTTTATTTACTCTGTTTGGGAGTCATTGAGATTCTTGAATCTTTGGGTATGTGTCTTTCATCAGGTCTCTGAGCATTCTCAGCTATTTTACCTTCAAATATTGCCTCTACCCCTTTCTTCTGAGATTACATTTAGAGCTATGTTGGTCCATCTGACTCTGTCTTCTGTGTCTCTCATCCTTTTTTTTTCATATTTTCCACTTTGTTGTATTGCAGTGCTGCATTCTGGATAATTTCTTCAGCTCATATTCCAGTTAACACCGTATTTGTGCTTAATCAACAAGTAAGTCTATCCATTGAGGTTTTTTTCCTTGCAATTTTATTGAGATATAGTTACATAGCATACAATCATCCAAAGTGTACAGTCAGTTCACAGTATCATCATATGGTTGTGCATTCATCACCACAGTCAATTTTTGAACATTTTCATTACTCAATAAAAATAAAAATAAAAGTAAACAAGGACACCCAAAACAACCCATCTCCCCCCCCCGTCTCCCCTATTGTTCATTTACTTTTTTGTCCCCATTTTTCTACTCAACTGTCCATACATTGGATAAAGGGAATGTGAGCTACAAGGCTTTCACAATCACACAGTCACACTGTATAAGCTATATAGTTATACAGTCATCTTCAAGAATCAAGGCTACTGAGTTGCAGTTCAACAGTTTCAGGTATTGCCTTCTACCTATTCTAATACACTAAAAACTACAAAGGGATATCTATATAATGCATAAGAATAACCTCCAGAATGACCTCTCGACTCCATTTGAGATCTCTCAGCCACTGAAACTTTATTTTGTTTCATTTCTCTTCCCCCTTTTGGTCAAGAAGGCTTTCTCAATCCCTTGATGCCGGATGCAGGCTCATCCCCAGGAGTCAGGTCCCATGTTGCCAGGGAGATTTACACCCCTGGGAGTCAGGTCCAACAGGGGGGAGGGCAGTGAGTTTCCCTGCAGTGTTGGCTTAGAGAGAGAGGCCACATCTGCACAACAAAAGAGGTTCTTGGGGGTGACACTTAGGCACAATTGTACGTAGGCTTAGCCTCTCCTTCACAGCAACAAGCCTCATAAGGTCAAGCCCCAAGATTGAGGGCTCAGCCTACTAAATTGGTAGTTCTCAGTGTTTGTGATAATATAAGGAATTCCCCAGGTGGGTGAATTTAATATTTCCACATTTCTCCCCAGTCCCTCAAGGGGGCTCTTCAAATACTTTTTTATCCTATGCCCAAATTACTCTGGGATGTATCAAGGCTTCACACTAACCTGTACAAATTAGATCTCACTCCCTATTCAAGGTTCCATGTAATTATGGTGTTTGAATGAACTGACCATACAAGTTAAATTATATAGCATGCTACAGACAATAAATGTTTCCCGCCAAATAAACATCCGTACCTTTGGTCTCACACAGAAGTTGAAGTTTTAAAACACAGTCAATGTCATCCTTTACCCTTATCGTCTGATTTATATTAGTCCTAACCAAGGCCATTTTGTTCATATCTCTAATTGAAGTCTGATCTCTTTTTCAGCTTCTTTAACATTTGCTGTATGGGGTAATGCTGACATTCATAGATGCTGAACTCTGGCTCTGAGTCTCAGGTATCACATAGATACCCAAAGTTCCAGGGACCGACCAGGTTATACACAAAGAGTTCAGCTTCTCAGAATTTAGAAATAGCCATTACAACTCAGGAATAGATGTAACGGCTGTAAGAGCTTGCAATCTAGGAACCTTTACAACAAGCCTTCCCCTGATAACCTAAGCTCTCAGATTCAATTCTCAAGAGTTTGCACATTATATTTAGTCCATATTAGTGAGGCATTATAATATTTGTATTTTTGTTTCTGGCTTATTTCGCTCAACATACTGTCCTCAAGATTCATTCACCTAGTTTCATACCTCACATCTTCATTACTTCTTGCAGCCATTCAGTATTCCACTGTATGTATACAACACAGTTCACTACTCCGTTCATCAGTCGATGTCCCCTTAGGCCACCTCCATCCATTGTGAATCATGGTACTGCTGCCATAAACACCAGTGTGCAAATGTCCATTCGTGTCCCTGCTCTCAGTTCTTCCAAGTATATACCCAGTGACAGGGTTTGAGAACCTTTTGGCAACCCCATACTTAGCCTCCTGTGGAACCAACATACTGCCCTCCAGAGGGGCTGCACTATTTTGCTTCCTACCAGCAATGAATAGGTACATCCCTCTCTCCCCATTTTCTCCAGCACTTGTATCCCTCTGTTTATTTTTTAAATATTCCGTCCTAAGTAAACAATCAGTGATTCTTGGTATAATCACATAGTTATGCATTCACCACCACAATCCATATGTGTATTTTTCCATTTCTTCCCCCAAAAAAAGAAGAGAAAAAGAAAAAAGAAAAAGAAAAGAAAAAATGATGAATAAAAAAAAGAAAATACATTAAAATTTTCAATTATTATATTTTTCATTTTTTCATTAAACATAGGCCGTAGCTGATGATTACATTATGTGAAGTCCTTTCAGCTTGTTTTTTGCTGGTTCTTGCTTGTTTCATTGTGTATTTAAGTTTTTCTCATTTTGAATATGTTATTATTATTATTTTACTTTAGGTTGCTTATTCTTCTTGAAATTTTATTTGTGGGAATTTTTTGAGGCCTGTTTTTTTTCTAAAGATGATTTCTCTTTGTTCCTGCTAGGAACTTGAAGGCTACCAGTCTGAGATTGTAGTATATGAAATCCTAAACCTAAGGTTTTGGATTATCCAGGTAGTATAAATTCAGGCTGCAAATTCACATGAAGGTTAGCTTGTGGTTCCAAATTTTTAGAGAAATTACCTACTTCCCTCCCCTACTAACTCGATGTTATGATGTGAGGCTGGATTTTCCTTATCTACCTAGGGGTGGGGGTAATTTCTATTTCCAGTACACCTTTACACTGAAGTGTAGCTTTTCCGGAGTCCCAGCTTTGGAAGGGGTATCTCCTACAAGACTCTTGGGAAATCTTGGCCTTTGTCTTCTGTTCCCTGTGCCCCACTAGCTTTGAAAAATATAAGCTCAAGTTCAGCTGGCTTGGAAAATCTTCTTTTAGAGAAAACTAGATGATGCAGTGTTCCAGTTATTTTTCTGGGTTCCCATCTTCGCTAAGTCTCTGGTCAGAGAATTCTTTTCATACTTGCCAGTCCATAGATGTTTTTGAAGTGATTAAACAATACATTATCCAGGACTTCAGGATGTTTTCAGTGGGAGGTCTCTATAAGTACTAGCCTTTGATATTGCCAGAAATGGATGTCTGTGTCTTATTTTCCATCCCTTTTATGGCTATGTCCTTAATGTTGAGGGTAGCCAAGAGGACATTTTATTCATTGGCTTGGTCATCTATGTTTTCAGTGCTCTTCTGAAATATCTCTACATAAGTTGACAAATACCTACTATGCCCCTGGTATTGTGCTAAGTTCTATGAGGTATCTAGAAGCACATTTAACCTATCATGTAGTTAACAAAATGTTAATTGTAGTGGCCTTGAGCGTTTTGAATTCTGAATGAAGCCATCTTTTGATTTCAGAGCCCTTCCAAAGTCTAGAAATCAACATTAGGGGTGAGGTAAGTGTAAGACTGTAAGGTGCTTGAAAGCAGGGGACCATTTATATCGTGTTCCTAGTAATTGTCACATAGTAGGTGCTCAACAAATCTTTGCTCCCATGGCAATGTAATTAGAACATTCCAGGTCTAAGTTTACATGTTGGGGGTGGAGAGGTGGCAGAGTGGTGGAGAGAGGATAGTATCTCATTAGCAGGAGGTCAGACCATCATCTATGTGAGTCACTTGTAAATCAAGTTTCAAAGTCAAGAGTTCCCTCTGTACCATCAAGGGCCTCGGTGGTTAAGAACATGGACTCTGGTTTATATCCTGGCTCTGTAGGTAACCTTGAGCCAGTTATTTAACCTCGTTGTGTCTCAATCTCTTTGTAAAAGGGAGATAGCAGAACCTATCTTGTTTAGGGTTGTTTTAAGAATTAGTGATTGGACATTCATTGCCTGGCACAGAGAAATGCTATATACCAGCAATTTATTAATTATTAGTTCTGTTGTTCTCCTTATTGATGTTTTGTACACTAGTCACATCATAATCCTTATTGGTACATTTTCCTGGGACCTGCATACCATTTCTACAGGAAAATGTTCTGAGTTCCATACACACTCCTTAGAGTTTTGGAGCCTGTCCTACTGTACTATTTCTCCAGGTGTGAGTAGAGCACCCCTGCCTCCAAATTCCCTTCGGGAGCTTTATTAAAATACAGATTGCTGGGCCCCATCCCCGTGAATCTGAGGAAGATTCTGTTTCTAAAATCTGTGATGAAAATAAAGATTCTACACACTCTCTTGGGTTACCATCCTTCAGAGCTGACTGGGAACTTGAGTGCAGGCTTGGAGCCTAGGAGTGATAGAGAGTGGGAGAGTTAAAGAGAAGAGAGGAAAAGAAAAGAAAGAGAAGTGAGCAGAATCTACCCATGTCAGGAGGTGATCAAGTGCCTTCTCTGGTGGTCTCAAGGGGACCTATGACATTTGCCTTCCTCTGGTTTATAGATTCATGAACCTGGTTCCAGCTTGTGGGAGAGGTTTGTTAGAGGGAGATGTTGGAGGCAGCAGGGCAGGAAGGGCTTCCTCACAAATGGCTGCCTGGCCCATTGGCTGCCTTCAAGAAAGGGCCCCCCAGTGAGTAGAAGATTACCAGACTCTCTGCTTGGCTAGCCAGAGGCCTGAATGCCCTTGAGCTCTTCTGATGGGACTGAGTGCCAAATCTCAGATGCTTTTGTTCCTGACATGTTCTAGTACTAGTGTGGGGTTGGCCTTTATATCAAGTCATCTGATGGGTGGAAGGTACCACAGACTGCCTGGGCTGATGAGGGACTGGGAGTTTAGTGCCTTTCCTTTCGTACCTCCTACTCTACAAGGTTTACATTTTCTGGGTGGAATCTGTAATCCAAGGCAAGGGAGAATGATGCCTTGGTCCTGTCAGTGGTGGTAAAGGCCCTCACTGAGCCCCTTGCCCCACCTCCTAAGCAGGAAGGCCAGTCCAGGTTAGTCAGTCTGCAGGTGCAGTTTGGCCCCCACACATGTGCTCATTGTCTTTTGATTTGCAGCTGCCCTATTCCCTTTGTTGGCTTTTTGAAGAATCTCTGTCCTTAGCCTTTTCCCTGACTTCTATGGAGAAAGTCACGCAAATATTTTCTTTCCCTACTTGAGTAAAAAAGTCAAATAGCATGTTCACAGCTGGACTACTAAGTCCTGAAGTACTTTCTTGTGTACCCAAAGCTTCTCTCCTTTTTCTACATGAAATTTGAGATTTGGCTCAGTCTGAAGAAGTGATAGATCTGGATTTAGTGAATTCCGAACCCCCTGGGTCCACTTTGATGGCTAGGAAATGCCTACAAATTGATAGCTAGATCGGGAAAGGCCTTCAAGTTTCATGGTAGACCGTATTTCTTTTCCATCAGGGGATAGAACAGTCAACAGTGGTTAAGATTATGGGTTCTGGAGCCAGTTTCCCTGGGTTCAAATCCTGGCTCAGCCATTTAATAAACCTTGAGACCTTGAACAAGTTATTTAATTGAACCTCACCTCTTTTTAAATGGACCTTGGGTGCACATCATTGAGGCAATCATATTTGTAATCCTTGATTCATTCATAACAAATTCCATTATTGGCCCATGCATCACCTGCTTTCATGGTATTTATCTGTGCATTTATTTATATATAATAAATAACTGTGACTCCAAACACCCAACCCAAAAACTAAACACATGGATAATAATTTACATCTGTCTGTGTGCTCTTCCTAATCCTGCTCCCAGCCTTCCCTCCCTCCCTCTGCACCCTGAGGTTTGTTTATTATCCTGAATTTTGTTTATTATTCCTTTGCATTTCTTTAAGTATAGTTTTAGCACTCTATCATAGCACCAATACTTATAATATTCCTAAAAAGATATTATTTATTTTTAGCTGTTTTCTGACCCTTATAAAAAGGGTATTATTTATAACTGAAAATATGATACTGTAACCCATAACATTCTTGGAAATTTCCTGTATAATTATAAGACTTGTTAAATCGTACTTTGAAAGTTATCACCTTTTTGCCTGTATGTTATATTTCACAATAAGGAAAAACTGAAACTGTGGAACTGTAACCCATAACATTTTTTGAAATTTGCTCTCTAACTACTTGTTAAATTGTGCTTGGAAAGTTATCACTTCTATGTAAATATATTATATTCCAAACAAAAAAAAGGGTATTATATTGTATATAGTCTTCTGGGACTTGCTTGTTTTATTCAACATTATATTACTAAGACTCATCCATATTATTGAGTGTGACTATAGTTATATTTTCACTGTAGTGTAACATTCCATTAGGTAACACCTCAACATAATTTTCCATTCTCCTTGAGGTGGGCATTTTTTGTCTTCAGTATTTTGCTATTAGGGAAAAAAAAAAAAAACCTGTCTGTGCCTCAGTTTCCTCATCTTAAAATTGGGAGATAACAATAGGAGCTGCTTCCTAAGGGGGTAATGAAGATGAAAGGAGTTAATAGTTGTTAGAGGGTCTGGCTCATAGTATCTGGTCAGTCAGTAACTGTTAGCCATTATGACCACTGTCATCTTCATCATCATCATTATAGCTCAGGAAAAACAAACTTAGTTATGAAGTATCTCCTGGGGGCACTCAATAAATGTTAGCTCTTATTATTATTGTTATCATTATTTGGAAATCAGAACACCAGAGCTGCCTTTCCTGTGTTCAGAAATGACTTTTGATACCAACAACAGTACAAAAAAAAATGACATTTTGTGGTTTCTCAGAATGACAGGCAGTAGCTCATAAAAATGAGTTAGAGGTGAGAGGAAAGGAGCTGGGAGGTTTCATTTTCACCTTGGTTAAAATAAGCAGCTAGCTACATGAGGCCTTCCAGCATACCCCGGGGGCTGATAGACCTGAAATTGCCACTCAGTAAAGTTCTATGGGCTGGTTATATCTTTCACACCAGGAAATACACTTGTACAAGTAGCTGCGCCATCAGGACAAACTGCATCTTTCATGGGCTCAAAATGTTCTGTTTGATATCAGGGAGCTGGCTTGGGGCAGCCACCTAACAACCACAGCTCTGTTCTACTCTCTCAAGGTCTCTGAGCACTGAGAAGGAAGTCACCAAGACAGAGCGGCAGTAGGAGTAGCCTGCTAGGGTTTGGACCCCAAAAAGAAGGGCCAGTCTCTCCCCACCCCTAGTCACTTACCCCTTCCTCTGTCTACATCAGATGATAATATTAACATGGGGAACTCTGTGCCTGGCAGGGCTGTGGACATCCATCCATGATGGGGGGAGGGGTGGGGGGAGTGGAGTCATAATGAATGATACAATATGGACCAGAGATTTGGGTGGGGTGTCTAGAAACGCCACTTTACACTTATTTTGTTAACATGCTCAGATACTCTGAGGGAGAGAGTTCTTAAAAACTAGAAAAAAATTAACACTAATTATCATTAATAGCTTAAGCCATCCTCTTTGGTTAAGGATTCCTGCAATACTGAAACATAAAGACTATATATAACACAGAGGTTCTCCTGTCCCACTCCCCAAAGCGAACTGCTGCTATTTGTTGTATTCCTCTTCTGACATTTTTTTTTTTGTTTCCTTTTCAAGAAAAAGTTAGCTACGTGATTAATAAATGAATACATTCATTTGTTGTAAAATTTCAGCTCTGCAAGGGTATTGGATCTAAAGTCAGGGTCTCTCTTCCCCGGTGCTGTTCCTCTCCCCAGATTGGTAGATAAATCATCTCAGTCATTTTTCTCCACATTTCATACATGTAAAAGTATATGTGCAAATTTATCCTTTTTTCTTCTACAAAAAGAGAATCATGCTTTATACATTATAGACTTGCTCTGTTTTACCTAGAAATGGTTGTATCTCCTTTTTTAAAAAAATGGTTGCATAGTTAGTTTTCCATAGTATTTTTTGATTGCTCTCCTACTGATGGACATTTAGGTAGCTTCCAGTATTTTGATTTTACAAATAATGCTGTGGTGAAATCTTTATACATACATCTTTTTGTATGTGTACAAGTGTCTCTGTTCGTATAAATTCCTGCAAGTAAAATTACTGAGTCAAAATGAGTAGGCATTTTAAACTTTTGCTAGATATTGAGAAAGTGTTCTCCAAAAAGAGTAGACCGTGTTTTTTCTTCCATTTATGGCTTTGCCATATTAATTTGTACAGATTTACCTTATTTAAATTTATTTAAATTCTGAAGTTTCCCAATTTTTTATTATTAAAATTTTCAAATACATAGAAGAGTTGAAATAATAGTATAGAGAACAGCAACTATATACTCTCCAGCTAGATTCAAAAATTGTTCATATTTTTCCATGTCTACTTTCTACCTCTATCTCTGTAAGTTTGCTAAATCATTTGAAAGAAAGCTATAGACATCTTGACACTTCATTTCTAAATACTTCAGCCTGCAGCTCCTAAAAATAAGGACATTCTCTCACATAGCCACAATACCATTATCAGATTTAAGAGAATTATTAATACTTCTGTAATACCACCTGCTTTATCTAATAGTTTATATTCAGATTTCCTCAGTTGTCCCAAGAATGGCTTTTGTAATTTTTTTACAAAATCAGGATCCCATGGAGGTCCAAGTATTACTTTTTATTGTATCATCTGTTTCATGTTTTTTTTAAAATCTAAAATTTATGACCTTGAAACTTTCATGAGTCAAGGCCAGTTGTTTGGTAGACTGTCCCACATTCTGGATTTGTCTGAGACTCCATTTCCTTACAGTATCTTGTTGTTTTTATTGGCAGCATGGGATTCTGTTGTATGAATGTACTGTGGTTTAATTAGTCCCCTATCCTTGGTCATTTAGGTTGTGGGTGTTCCTTTTCTGGGTCCTCTGACAAATAATATTTAGCCCCAAGAAGTCTGTGGCACCAGTAGGCCACAGTAAAAGTGTGGTTTACTTAATGAAGATTAAGTGTTCCCAAGCTAGACTTTGTTGGCAGGAACATTACTAAAGGCAGAAGTAACAGTGGGTTGCAATCCTTTCCCCTTCTCTTTCCCCTCTAAGGGAAATAGATTATCGTTTTCACTCACTGATTTATTTTTTGAGGCCACAATCTGGGGCTGAGCTGAGACTGAGTCCTCTCTTTCTAGCTACCTATACTTACTTGGGACCTCATCAGCAGCCATGGACTTTTCTGGTAATGCCACAGTCTCTTGAGGCATAGTTTGAGCTCCTGAGGTATGAGCTCCTTCTACTTCCCAGTGTGCTCCTCCCCCATACAATTATTTTTACTTCAGCCTGTCCTTCCCTCCTCATTTCCTGCCTAAGGCTAATCCTTTCACCACTCCTGCTTGCTTCAGGCCCCTCTCTAAGTACTTCCTGCCCCTTTTTCTTCTTCAGCCTCTCCCTACTGGCTCCTTCCTCTCAGTCTATAAATAGGTTCTAGTCTCTCCCAGTCTTTACAGTTATTTCTCTGTATCTATACTACCCTTTAGTTACTGCTTCCATCTCTCTCCATCCATTCACTCTTCTTGAAAGATTACTGTGATCCAGGAGTCTGTAAAGTAAGGTGCATGAGATGTTCCATTGGGGTATATGGAAAAAAAATTAGCACTTCTATGTATGTTTGGGGGGGGGCAGTTGCAGGTGATTTTTTATTATAAATTTTTTTCAACTAATGGAATTTTTGCTTGTTTTTTTGTCTTTTTTTCTTCTTTTTTAATAAAGTTTTATTGAGATACATTCACCCACCATACAGTCCATCCAAAGTATATAGTGAATGGCTCCCAGTATCATCACATAGTTGTGCATTCATCACCACAATCAATTTTAGAATTTTCATTACTCCAAAAAAAAAAGAAAGAAAAGAAAAAAAATCCATCCTATAGCCCTTATCCCCCTTATTATTGACCCCTAGCATTGGTGTGGTACATTTGCTACTGTAGATGAAAGAATATTAAAAATATTATTGTTAACTATAGCCCATAGTTTGCAATAGGTGCATTTTCCCCATATACCACTCTATTACTAACTCTTGTAATTTGTTCTAGTTCATGGAAGAACTTTTTTTTTCTATTTGTATTATTAATCACAGCCATCATCCACAGAGGGTTCACTGTGTTATACAGTCCGATGTTTTAACCTCTAGCTTTCTTTCTACTGACATACATGACTCTAAACTTCCCTTTTCAATCACAACCTTACTCATAATTCAACACTGTTAATTACACTCACCATATTGTGCTACCATCACCTCTATCCATTTCCAAACATTTAAATTCAACCTAGTTAAAAATTCTGCACACATTAAGCACCCACTTCTTGTTCTCTAGCCTCTTTATTACTTTTTAATTTATGTTTTATCAGAGAAGTTGTAGGTTTACCAAAAAAAAATTATGCAGAAAATACAGAGTTCCTATATAACCGCTTCACACACACATTTTTTAACAATTGTTTTCCTTAAACTCTTTATTTTGAAATACTTTCAAACTTACGGGATAGACTTCTATGCATTTTAAGTTTTCTTCCTTTTAAATTTCCTTGTTTGTGCTTTATAATGCCCATCTATAGCATTGCAACTATACATGTATATCATTTGAAGAAGTAAATATACATGCTGGGGATTATGCTAAAATGTTTTTCACTGATATGGGAAAGTGATAAAAATGGTTAGGAACCACTGATCTAGACTTCATGCCTCTACTTCTTAAGTTTCATTCAATTATCTCACCCTAGTAGGGACTGATCCCTGCTTCTATTTCTCTGCTAAATCTCCTCTCACTGAATTTACCACAGAAGTCCTCATTGCCAAATACCAGCAGCATTTTCCTGTTTTTATATTACCATATGTCTGTGCTATGTTTGACTCTGTTGATCACTTCCTCCTTGAAACACTCTAACATCTTGACTCTATGATCCTTTTCTCTCCCTAGCCCCCTAGTATCAGTTTGACCATGCCTTCTTCCACTCTTCATCTGACTCCAGTTGTCTCTGCCTGTGAATATGGTTTCCTCGGCTTTCAACTCTTCTCATCCTCTCCAGCCTCTTGGAGACCCAACTGACTTCTGAGCATCTCTGCCAGGCTATCATGGTGACACCACAAACCCAGCATGGCCCCAGTTTTCCATCTTGTATTCCACGTACTCCAGTCTGCCCCTTTGACTGTGAGCCCCAACTTCTGGAGAGGCTCCAACATCCCACCAGCTACGCAGGCCGTCAGCCTGGGGATCATCTTTGACTCCACTCATGCCCGTACTACCCCCTCTCCAATCAGTTACTTAGCACTGGTGATTCAACTTCCTTACCATCCTCAAATGTGCCCTTCCTCTCTTCTCTCGTTGTCTCTGCCTTAACCTTAATTTAGACATTACTATTACCAGTCCCTAATTGGTCTTCCTGCCTCCTTAGCATCTCCTGCACACAGCCCACAGCTGTACATCATACAAGTCTCTCCCTCATTTTAAAGGAAAGATCAAGTAAAGAGACCTATAGTGGTCCCCCATTTCCCACTACAGGTCTAACTTCCTACTCCAAAGCTTCACCTACAGGGCCTTCTATGATCTTTCAGTGCAGTGGTGTTATGTCTTTATCTGTTGGTCTCCTCAACTACACTATGAACTCTTGTAGGGAAGAGCCATGTCTTCATGATCACTGTATACCCAGAGTCAGGCACAGTGCCTGCCACCGAGTCACACCTCGATAGAATGAAAGTGAGGATAAGACTCTCATGGGTGAGAGTGGTGGTCATGTTCCTTTGAGAAATATACTCTGGCCTAGAGATGGGCTAAAAGAATGGACCAAATTTAGAAGCCAAAGCTAGCTTGATAGTGGTCTGATAAATGTACCGCTGTTGGATTTTGGGCTGTGGGGCATGACCAGGTGCTGCCATTTCTTGTTGGAGATTCTTGCAAAGGCAGAATGATGACATGAAAAAAGCTCCAGCGTTCAACCCAGAGAGATCTGGCATTAGGTTTTACTGACAGGGTTTAACATTCTGACTCTACCACTTACTTACTGGATTGAAGTTGAGGGAAGATGATAATTATAGTAGCTAACATTTATCAAGAATATATTATATGCCATCGCTTAGCGTATAACTCCACATGCATTACTTCACCTACTTTTACCACAACCTGATGGGGTAGATGCTATTGTCATTCCCATTTTACAGATGAGCCAACTGAGGCTCCACAAGATTAAGTGATTTGCCCACAATTGCATAATAGCAAATCAGTGGTGGAGCCAGGATTTCAATCTAGGCAGCTTGATTCCAGGCCAGAAATTTTCAATTTGGAGTCATCAGTATATAGATGGCATTTAGAGCCAGGAACCTGGATATAATTACCTAGTGAGTGAGAGTGGGCAGAATAAAGGCTAAAGACTTGGTTCTGGGACACTTCAATATTTAGAGGTAAGGGAGATGAAGATTCAACAAAGGAGATTGAGAGGATGAGCCATTAAGGTAGGGAAGAACAAAGAGAGAGCAGTGTCCTAGAAGCCCAGTGCAGAACATGTTTTGAGGATGAGGGAATGATCAACTGCATCAAATGCTACTGATGGGTCAAGTAAGGTGAGGCCTGAAAATCGACTGACCAGTGTACACAGTTGTGCATGTTGTTAACGGCACAAGGGGATGAATCGGGCACAAAATTCCCCTGGCACCCTGGCATAGGAATGAGTAAGCAGAATAAGGGGTGCCTATTTAAAATTCATGCAGAGACACCATGTAGGCTACCTTCCATCCTCATCTTGCCATTTGGAATTAGAAACATGGAAGTCATTGGTGGCCTCAACAAAAGTGATTTTGGGGTAGTGATGGGAGTGAAAAATTTGATGAGAGTGGGTTTGAAGAGTAATTGGAAAGAGAGGAAATGATGGCAGTGAGTAGAAACAAATCTTTTGAGGAGTTTTGCCATAAAGGGGAGCAAAGAAATGGGGTGGATAGCAGGAGGGAGAAGTAAGGTCAAGAATTTTTGTTTCTTTAGAGGACCTATGTTAGCATGTTTGTTTCTGATGGGAATGATCCTATGAAAGAAGGGACAGTTGCTGGTGGGACATCCTTGAGTAGGCAAGAAAGAATAGAGGGACTAGCCTTAGCTAGCAGCATAGGTAGTTTCATGCATAGTAACAGAAGAAAAGATAGCTGTGGAGATGGGTGCAGGGAGGAGGGAGAGGTGAAAGTGGGAGCTTGTGAATGTTCTCTTCCAATTTCTTTTTTCCCCAGTGAAATAGGAAGCCAGATCATCAGCTGAGAGGGAGGATGGGAGGAAAAGGTGTTGCAGGTTTGAGGAAATTGGGAGAAGGTGTGAACTAGTTATCTAGGAGGGAGGAGAGTGAATGGACTTGGGAACTAGTCATATTGTAGGGCAGCATTAAGGGCCCACTCCAAGTTTGCAGTCATGAATTTAAAGAGTTAGTAGCATGGCTATATATTTTTTTCCAGCCAGGTTTACTTGCGTGGGTGTAGGGACGTATAGTTGGAGAGTTAGCTTTAGCCACAAGGAATGTGGTTTTTATGAGGCAAATATGAAAAAAGGAAGAAAGAGAGGCCAGTTGAGAATGTGTGGAAGAGAGTGATGGACCTTTAACTCAATGCTGGGTAAGGACAGGAGTGTGGACATACGGTTGGTGAGGGATGGGAGAATGGTGGTAGGATCAATAGACTGTAGGTTCCAGTGAGGTTGAAAAATTGTTAGAGTTGGAATATGCAAGGGAGTGATTTGGATAGATAAGGAGGCGGTGGTTGGGAAGTCGGATGCACGACAGACATTATGGAGGGTTTGCAGGTATTAGTAATGACAGGTCTAACAATGGGAATAAAGAGGTGAGGTAAGATGGGGACAAAATCTTGAAGGGAATGGAGGTCAAGGCATTGAGAGGAGAGGCTAGGGTGTTGCTAAATGTTGAAAACACATGAATTTTGACAGATGAGTGTTGGAATGAAGTGACAAAGAGGCAAGAGGTAAAGTCTTCTGGGACTGAGGAGGGATATGTGTCGGGGGCGGGGGTATCTGTAGAATGACTGCAGCAAGGGAGGGTAGTGAGTGATGAAGTCCGGAGACATGAAATTGAAATCTGGGGAGTCGTTTGGAAGAAGGCAGAGAGAATGGTCTGGAAAAAAGAGGAAGCAGGAATGAGGAACAAGAGGATCTCTTTTGGCCCAGTGGTATGAGAGGTTATGGGAGGCAAAAACACCCCCCATTTGAGAGGGCTGTTGGGATAGCAGTGTCCTCAGAGGGGAACCAGGTTTCCGACTGTTTCAAGAAGAGTTTGAAGATGTGCAGGATTTTGCCGAACGTGGTCAGTGGGTTCCAGCGAATAGAGTGGAAGGGTTTCAAGAATTGAGGAAGTGTTACTAGGTATATACTTGGAAGAACTGTAAGCAGGGACATGAATAGACATTTGCACAGCGATGTTTATGGTGGCAGTATTCATGATTGTCAGTAGATGGAGGCGGCCCAAGGGTCCATTGATTGATGAGCAGAAGGGCAAACTGGTGTATACATATGATGGAATATTGTGCAGCTGCAGAAAGTAATGAAGTTGTGAGGCATGCAAGGACGTGAATGAACCCTGAGGACATTATGTTGAGTGAAATAAGCCAGAAACCGAAAGACAAATACTGTATGGTCTCACTAATATGAACTAACATTAATGAGCAAACTCTGAGAGTTAAATTCAAGAGCATAGGTTACCAGGAGTTAGAAGGTAGGCAGAGATTGGGCAATCGATGATTAAAGAATACAGAATGTTCAGTAAAGTTAATTGTAAAGGTTCAGAAATGAATAGCACAGTACTGTGTGATGGTAGTGTGAATATGGTAGCGGAGTGTGAGTATGGTTTAAAGAGGAAGGCTAGAGTCATGTATGTCACCAGAAGAAAGCTAGAGGATAAAAACAGGGACTATATAACTTAGTGAAACCCAGAATGGGCAGTGATGTTGGTTAATTGTATAAATATAAGAGTTTTTACATGAACTGAAACAAACATAGGTCACTATTACAAGGTGTTAATAATAGGGTGTTATATGGGAAAAATACAATTAATGTAAACCAAGGCCTATAGTTAAAAGTAACATTGTGTTATTCTTTCATTAATTGTAACAAAGGCACTATACCAAAGCTGAATGTCAATAATAGGGAGATATAAGGGGTATGGGATTTTTTTCTTGGGAAGAAATGAGAATGTTCTCATATTGACTGATGTGGTGAATGCATAACTAGGTGATTATACCAAGAGCCATTGATTGTACACTTGGGATGGATTGTATAGGGTATGAATAAAACTGTTAAAAACAAACAAACAAAAAAGATCCAAATAAAGACCTGCAGACTAAAAAAAAAAAAAAAGAATTGGGGAAGGATGGGAGATGGGGTCAGATTCGGGGGTGTACAGACCCATATGGGGATTAGCATTCAGATGTTGTGGGGTGACCTGGGAGTCTTGAGCTTCTTATGGTGACTGGTGTACGCAGGGATGTAGGGCATTGTGGGATTGGTGCTCCTCCATGGTGGAATGTGGTGGTGTAGCAGTCAGTGTTGTAGGGCAGGAGGAGGAGGGAGGGCGTCTTACTGTGGAGGAGATCAGGTATTCTGTCTCCAGAGGCCTGGGAAACTTAACCACTCTGTTCTCTGGATTCTAAAAAAAAGATGTCGACTTGGATGTGAGAAGGAGGTTAATGACCTGTGTAGCTTAAAACATTTTTATTGCTTTTGAATTTCATCTGCTATGATGCAGGACTTTTCTTCTATAGCCTCAGGGTTCCTCCAGCTGAAAAGTAACCCTGAGATGTATATTAGAGTGGAGTTCCCGACATGTGAGTTCTGTAGGGTAGAAAGGAATTGACCAAGTGGAAATTCTTCTCGGAGAAGTGTGACATTTCATAGATAATGTTTATAAAATGGGGACAAGAGGGTTGGGGGAAGTCTCTATGAGAAAGTTTCTGGGACTAAGCCCAGACTCCGTGCTCTGTAAAGAACTACCTTTGTTCTTCCCCATTGCTGAATACTTGTTCCCCCCCATCTCCATACCTTCTTTGGGTGACTTATTTTCATTATCTGTCAAATGGGGGTGATTATAGGCCCTACTGCACAGGGAAGTTGTGATAATTAAATGCGATAACAAATGTAAACATGTTTACCAGTGCCTGGCACATAATATAAATACTGTTTGTCATTAAATGGCAAGTGGCGGTTTCTTGTCTTTTCTTTCCGCTTGTATGTTTCTTTATTCTTGTCCTTCTTTTTCTTCTCTGTTACTAGTTTCCTGTGGCTGCCATAACAAATTACCACAAACTGGGTGGCTTAAAACAACAGAATTTTTTTTTCTCCCACAATTCTGGAGGCTACAAGTCCAAAATCAAGGTGTTGTCGGGAGGGCCATGCTCCCTCCAAAGGCTCTGTGGAAGAATCCTTCCTTGCCTTCTCCAGCTTCTGGTGTGGCCTGCCTTCCTTGCATCCCTGTCTTGCTGCTGCATCACTCCAGTCTCTGCCTCTGTTATCATGTGGCCTTCATCCCTCTGTGTCTGTGAATCTCCAAATCTCTCCCCTAAGGACACCAGTCATTGGCTTTAGGGCCCACCCTAACCAAGTATGGCCTCATCTTAACTTGATTATATCCGCAAAGACCCTGTTTCCAAAAAAAGGTCACATTCTCAGGTACTGGGGCTTAGGGCTTGAACACATCTTTGGAGAGAGGGTGGTGGGAGACACAATTCAACCACAAACATCTCCTCCTTTCCTTCCTCTTCCTATTTCCCCACACTTCCCCCTGTGCCCAAGGAGGAAACTCTCCTCCTTAGCTCTGGCTGCCAGTGTTGCCTACACTTAGTTTGACCCTCTTTAGGTCTCTCCAAGGTCGGGAATTCCTGGGTTGGGGTGAGGCAGCCCTCAGAGGGAGGAAACTGCTGTTGGGGGCAGTCTTGTGGCAGTCCCATCTGGGGTCTGTGGCTGAGGTGTCTGCAGAACTGCAGTGGGTTGGTGGCAAGAGCCTCAGGAGATGGGAGGCTGAGTTGGGCCCCTGTGCTGTGTGAGGTGGGGAGCAACAGTGGGGCAGAGCAGGCCCTGCAGAAGGTAAGGCTCATTTGAACAGGAGAGGGCAGGGCCCAGTCACCATGTGGAGGGACAAGTGAGGACAAGTGCTAGTCCTGCTGCTGCTCCTGCTGCTGATACCACTGTTACCACTCCCAAGTTGTGATAAGTGGCACCTCTCCATTGAATATCTTCTGTGTGTCAGGCTTTTGGGGCTGGGGGCAGGCAGCGGAGCGTTCTGGCTAAGATTGTAGATTCTAGAGCCAGACTGCCTGAGCTTGAATCCTGGCTCTGCCACTGAATGAGTTGTGTGCCCTTGGGTAAGTTATTCAACTTCTCCATACCTTGATTTTTGATCTCTAAAAGGGAGATGATAGGAATAGTACAGTTATTACAAGGATTAGGCCCATTATTGAGTATTCCTGGCATGTATTAAGTACTCTATACATTTGTTATATTGCAATTAAAAAAAATCTTACAACCTTAAAATATGCAAGCATAATTATTTCCCTTTTACTGATGCCGAAACTGAAGTAGAGAGATTAAGTGACTTGCCCAAAGTCACGGGGCAATTAAGTGGCAGAACCAAATCTAGAACCCAGATTTGACAGACAAGTCCCTGCTTGCAACCGCTGTGCTAAACTGCTTCCCTGGACATATGGGCAGGAAGTATGCTTTCTAGGATGGCAAAGAGCAACTGGAGTCTGAGAGGTTGGCAGAGGGGCTCGGCTGGTGGTTGCAGGCCCTCTGCCCTGGTTCGCTGCTCCCTGCCATGAGAGAGCAACCTGGGATCCCAAGCCTGTTTCAGAGAGACTGCAAGTTCCTTAGGTACCTGAAGATTCTAATTGCAGCCCGAGAACTGAGCCTTCCTGGGACTTCTTCCTCTTTCCCTGTTTTCTGGGTGACCTCAGTCAAGTCAGTTAACCTTTTTGCACTGCAGTTTCCTCATCTGACAGTTGAGGATAATGATACTTTACCTGCCCTCCTCATGGGCTTTTTGTGAGGATCAAGTAGATTGTGGAGTGTGAAAACATTTGAAAAAGCATAAAGCAGTGCCCACATTTAAGATAGTTGGGTGTGCACGGCCTCCACAGACCACTTCACTGTGAGAGACCAGTGTGTTTATCTCAGGCCTCCATAGCTCCTTTTTTTTTCTTTTTAATGCAATTTTATTGAGATAAATTCACATAACATACAGTCATTCAAAGTGTACAATCAGTTCACAGTATCGTCATATAGTTGTGCTTTCATCACCATGATCAAACTTTGAACACTTTCGTTATTCCACAAAATAAAATTAAAATTAAAATAAAAAAGAACACCCCAATCATCCCCCCCCATCCCACCCTATTTTTCATTTAGTTTTTGTCCCCATTTTTCTACTCATCCATCCATACACTGGATAAAGGGAGTGGGATCCATAAGGGTTTCACAATCACACTGTCACCCCTTGTAAGCTACATTGTTATACAGTCGTCAAGAGTCATGGCTACTGGGTTAGAGTTTGATAGTTTCAGGAATTTACTTCTAGCTATTCCAATACATTAAAACCTAAAACATGTTATCGATATAGTGGGTAAGAATGTCCACCAGAGTGACCTCTTGACTCCATTTGAAATCTCTCCACCACTGAAGCTTTATTTCGTTTCATTTCACATCCCCCTTTTGGTCAAGAAGATGTTCTCAATCCCACAATGCCAGGTCCAGGTTCATCCCCGGTAGCCTCTTAAGTAGAGGATGAGGCCTCCAAGAGACCGATGGAAGCTTCCAGTCCTCTTTTTTTTTTAATTCATTTTTATTGAGATATATTCACATACCATGCGATCATACAAAGCATACAATTAATTGTTCACAGTACCATTATATAGTTGTATGTTCATCACCAAAATTAATTTTTTTAACATTTTCATTGCCACACACACAAAAATAATAAGAATAAAAATTAAAGTGAAAAAGAACAATTAGAGTAAAAAAGAACACTGGGTGCCTTTTTTTTTTTTTTTTTGCCCCCATTTTTCTACTCATCCATCCATAAACTAGACAAAGGGGTGTGTGGTCCATATGGCTTTCCCAATCACATTGTCACCCCTCATGAGCTACATTTTTATACAATCATCTGATTCAAGGGTTCTGGGTTGTAGTTGGATAGTTTCAGGTATTTACTGCTAGCTATTCCAATTCATTAGAACCTAAAAAGGGTTGTCTATATTGTGTGTAAGAGTGTCCATAGCTCCTTATGCCAGTGTTGCCCATTGTCAAACCCCTATTCTGGTCTGTGTATTTCAACCTGGTCTATAGGGGCACTTGGAACCTCATCTCCTTTTCTGAGTGACTGGGATTTTACCTTTCCCTCTGTGAACATGTAGTAATAGTCAAAGCATCATTTGGGTCCCAGGGAAATTTTCTTTCTGCATGGATTTTTATTTTTAAGAGCCAGAGCCAGTGTCTCTGTCCAGGGCCCACAGTTGTCCCAGCTCCCATTCTGGGAGCTCTGCCATCTTTCAGTCTCAGCCCTTGGCACAAGGCAGGCTTGGCTTCCTGTGCCTGGGGAGCCTATGACTGCCTTCTCTCCTTAGTGCACAGGCTTGATTATATGCTGGCCCTGTAGGGGTCAGGGAGGCAGCTGACCGCTTCCCTGGGTGTCCTTGTCATGCTGGGCTTCGCCTTGATGTGGCGTATGTCTGTTGGGGGCTGTGTAGGCCCTGAAGGCCAGGCCTCTTGCCAGCCGCTGAAGTTCTTTTTCCCCAAGAATTTGAGTTAGCTACCCACCCACTTCCATTCTCTGTCCACTGCCAAGTTCTACAGCAGGGTACCCATGCCAGGTTGAAATCATGCTCTGGTTTGATAATCCAGAGCTTCCGTTTTGAAGTGAGCGAGCATGTGACACTGTGTATGTGCGTGCCTGAGTGCGCCTGTTAGACGTAGGGAGGGTGGGGAAGTTCTTCTTGGCAAGCCATGCTGAAATTGGCTCAGCTACTTGGTCCTCATCCAAAAGTAGGGCTAACTCTGGAATAACCCCAAATATCCACTGGCGAAACTCTTTATTCTTGGATCTAGGCCCTACCAGCCTAACAATCACATTTTTTTTTTCATCTGGAAAAATGGGAGCAATAAATTCTACCCTTATAGTCTTCATGCCAAATGGGAAATAAGCTTTTAAGTAATCTGCCTTCTATTCATCAGGAGCAGGAAGTAACATAGGGTAGTGTTTCTTCAAGTATATTTGGCAGAATGCTGGGTATTACCAAAAAAAAAAAAAAAAAAGTCCCTGGTCAAATAAGTTTGAGAAATACTAGGTAAGCGGTGTTTTAAAAAAACAAGTTTCTTACTGTAGGGACTACTCAGGTCCTTAATATACCAACTCATAGGGTCAGTCTCCAAGAGAAGATCTATAGTATGCAGCAGTTCAAATTTTGAACCTAACGCGTTTCATGGAGCGTTTTGCAAGTACCATCTGTGCCACATACACTTTGGAAGATGCTAGCTTAGGCCATACATATATTCATTTCATTATCTTTTCTCTAATTATGGAGGGAGGTGACCTGGTGAAGTGCATGGGGTTGCTAAAGTGTAGATCCTAAAGAGCAAGGGCAGTCAACTTCCCAGCCTATTGAAATGAGTGCTTCCTGCTCTGAAACACCCCCTCTTTCCCTCCTGTTGTTACAGCTCCCCTTTGAATTGGAGATTTACTACATTCAGCATGTTATGCTCTACGTGGTGCCCATCTACCTGCTCTGGAGAGGAGGTAAGGCCAGCAAACCCCACCGCGATGCGACCTCCACTCCTTGGCGCCTTCCTTCTGTTTGGGGGAGTCACAACCTCCTGGGCACTGACCAGGGATCTTGAGCTGCTGCTTGGCTGGGATTCTTCAGCATGCTTCCTGCCTGACACTAGACAGTGGGGAAAATGGGCATGGACAGGGCCTGCAGAGAGTCTAGTACTTTTCAGAAGCATCTTTGGTGGGCGAGCAATGTGCTGCTGACTGCCTGTCACAGGGGCTTTGGGCTCTGTCTGCGGTGGTGTTGGGTTTGCATGGAGCCCCCCACATGTGGTCATGCTCTTGTATTTTGCCATCCCCGTCTCTCAGTGTGCAGTAGGAGAGAATGAAGCCACTCTGACATCTCAGGAGAGAGAGATCTTGTACTCTTGTTCATTATATCCATCCTCTCAGAACCAAAGAAGATATTGAAAGGGGCTGGGGGATTATGGGATTGGTGGAAGAGGCAGGTGAAAGAGCAGTGACCTCCATGTAAGATAAACCATCAAAACCTTCATTTGGTCATGAAAGAGAGAACACCAATCTGGTAGACAGCATGGAAAGGAAGCGGATGCATTTGTGACCTCAAAATACAGCAACCTTTAAATTATCCCCTCCCTCTATTGTGAAGGAGACAAAAAGGGATGGGAGTTTCAATCCACTCTGGGTGTGTCAGTTACACTAAAAATGGCATGGGGGCCACATGGGCCCTTGAGCTCACTGGAAGAAGATTTGGAGCTTTTGTTGTGCTCAGCTGGTTCTTGGCTTATGCTCACTTCCTCTCACTCGGGAATTCTGGTAAATCTTAAGAACTTCTGCCATGAGATAACCTCAAGGACCAGGCAACCCAGGGACATTTTGGGGAATGGGCACCGTTGCTCACCATGGAGTCTATTTATAGTCCAAGATTTGCCCTGGTTTCTTCCCTGGTTTCTATTGATTAAAAACGTCTTTCTATAGATTTGTGTAAATTTTCTTTGAAGCTGTTTTTACCCTGTGCCGCCACTTGGGGGCTCATACTATCAAAGAGCACTTCCTTTTAACTTGTTCTAAATGTCCTGTTTTTCCCCACTGAGCTTCAAGGGAAATCCAGAGTGCCAAAATCCACTTCCCAGGTCTGTCTGCTATGGCAAGGAAGCCGTTTCCTAATATCCAGGTCTGGGAGATTCATTCTGACCTGAACCAAGCAGGCAGCTCTCCCAGGGTTCCAGAACCCCATTACTCATCATTCCTGGGTTTTGAGGTGTGTGATAAAAGGACTCTAAGTTCTGCCCAAATGTGCATGACTGGTGCTTTGAGGTGACCATAAAAATCTGTCAGGTAGCTGGGCTAGAATGGCCTGACATGGGAAATACCAGTCACCCTCTGCCCTTCCCCAGAAAACAGTCTGGGAAGTCACACTCTTTTAAAAAGTGGCTGATTCCCCTGTGGCCTGGTCAGGGGGACTGAGCTGAGGAATTGGGGATTCCAAGGTTTAATTCTAATTTATTTCGTGCTGTTAGTGATTCTTCCCTCACCCCTCTGGCGCTCACCCTGAGAAGGAACTGTAACAATAGTAATAGTAATAATAACCACAGCAAATATCAATGGCTACTTTTTTGGGGGTGTTTCCTATGTATGAAATACTATACTAGGCATGTTTCGTTTATTTGCTCATCACAAATAGCCTGGGGGAAGAATCCATCTTTTATGGGGGAGAAAATCAAGGCTCCGAACTATTAGGTAGCTTGCCCCCATAGCCATAGTGGCAGAGCCCAGGATTCAAAGCCCAGCCCAGATGCCCTCCAAAACTGGTGCTCTTTCCCATATGCCATGCTGTCTTAAAGGACAGATGTCAGTCTCCTAACCACATTAGGCTGGGGGTTTGCCCCCCCCCCCAACCCTAACTCTGATTCAGCTAGCCATGCATTCAACTCCTATTTCTGGAATACCTACTGTGTGTCAAGCATTTATACTATAGTGGGAATCAAAGATGAACAAAACAGGCACAGTGCTTCCACGAGGAGTCTGTTGGGGAGAACAGACAATTATAATAGTGTAATAAGTGCTGTGGGAGCCATGATTTCAGAAGCCTGGTTCACCTTCCCTTTTTCTTCACCATCTCTGCAAAGATAATTTTACCTGCTTAGAGCAGATCCTGCAGGTAACCCAATTCCCTAACCGGGGAGGTGAGAGACAGTAGGACTTTAATGAGAGAGGTGATGCTTTGTTACTGTTAATAACCTCTTGATTCCCTAGCTCAAGGAGGATTTAGCTTGTGGGATGAGTGACGTGCTCTTACCAAGCAGATCTTTGACTCCTGGCCCTGGGCACAAGCATCCAGCGCACTCCAGAACTCCACAGGCCTGTCACCTTCTACCTGACCAGCTTTGAGCTGTTCTGAGATCTCCTTTCTCTTCCCAGTTCTTTACTTTCCATCTCCTGTTGGACCCATGAACATTTAGGGCAAAATCTGGATTTCCTAAGTCTGGGTTTCACTTTGGGTCCTGAACCTTGGGCCTAGGTCTTGCAGAGGCGGAATGGATCTGGAGTGAGCAGCGGGCAGATTATTCCGCTGTGAACCAAGGCAACTGAGGCTTTGGAGCTTCCGTTCCCTAGAAGCTTCTTGTAATTTTCCAGAAATAAATTGCTCAGGAGTTTTTACCCAAGGTGAGAAAGCTCTTCTTATAGATACCTCCCTTGCCCAGGAACCCTGTTTTCCTGGAAAGCAAGGTCCTGTGGAGCACATAGTGCCTCTTACTCTGTGGCTTGGGGTGGGTGGGTAGAGCTTAGAGGGAATCCCATTCCTCTCTCATTCCTGCAGTCCTAAATTGCCAATGTAGTACACAGGGCCCCTCTTGGGGCTACACTGCTGTTTTCTTCCTCTGCCAGCCTGGCTCTTCTCTTCCCTGCTTCCTTTCTTCCTTACTCTTTACCTTTGGTCCTCTGGAACTGTATTTCTTATACAAAGTCCTGTCCTCCACCACCAGCTCTTCACAGAACAAAAAGTTCTTCTGCCCCTTGCCTGGAGCTCACACTAATGGAGGCCGCTCTTACTGCCCTGCCCCATATGCTTCCCAGCTCCCCACTGACAGTTCCAGACCATTATTTCATCTCTGCTTTATGTAATAATGCTTTCTCCTTTGACATTCTCTCTACTTCTTTCTTCATCACCACCATCATCTAACCCATTAGTCCCTTCCCCCACAGTCCTAGAAGTCTTTGGCCCGTGGCTCACAATATTTCCATTACAACTCCAGCCAGCATCCCTAGAGACTTCCAGTGAGGACAACTCATCCCACCCTCACCCTTTCAAGGTTTGAGCTTCTTAATTGCTGTGACTTTTGCATCCCCTGCTCTTCAGCCGCTCACCCTCTGGATCTTACCGTCCCCTAAAATTCTTCCGTCTACTATCCCAATCCTCTTTGTCCCTTTTTTGATCCAAATCTCCACTCCTGTCAGCCTACTTTCTTCCCAGTCAGCCTGGACCACCATGACCAATTAGTGGAACTTCCCCCTCACCAGTCCTGAAAGCATCCCACCTCCTCATCCCTTCCAACTGGGATCAGTGTCCAATCCCTTTTCAGTGTGCCCAGACTTGACCTACTGCAGAAAATCTCTCACATCCTTCAGATTGAGGCCACTAAAATTTCATGATCTCAATTATAATTGTGCTCTCAGCATCATTGCTCAATTATTTTCTGTCTTTGGCAGCTGTGCCTCATATTGCCCTCAGAAGTCCTGTTTTAAACCATTACCACCCTCCTTGAACTTCCTATCCATGCTCCTCAAACTTCCTTTCCTCTCCATTCTCAAGAGATGCCCCTGTCAATGACTGAGAAAATAGAGGTTTTCAGGTGGGAATTCCCTCGACCACTTCTCTCAACTTCTACAAGTTTCTTTTGCCGTCTTAATGTTTGTTCCTCTCTTCTGTCCTGAGGGTAGTTGTGTCCCTGTTGTCCCTGGCCAGTCACTCCCCTGTATGGTTACCTCCCATCTCTTCCACCTCCTCTGGAACATCATTCCATTGATTAGCCACTCATTCACCTGGATTTTCAACCCCTTCTTCACACTGTGTTGATTTTCAGCCAATAAAGATGCTCAAGTCTTTTCTAATCTAAACAATTTTCTCTCAACCTCAAACAGTCCTACCTTTCATCTTCCCTTCACAGCCAAACATCTTAAAAGGATCATCCAAAGAAATATTTCCTAAACTTCAGTTCTTTAGGCATGACAGACTTTGCTATATCCATGTAACCATCTGTATTATTATGTAATGATTTTTTTTCAGTAAAACATATTTGTTTTTAAGAGAAACTTTATAATATCCATAAAATAATGGGTTTGATACACTGGTTATATATTTTAATACACTTTAAATGCATACTTACTAAAAATGAAATATTCATCTGTTGACCACCTAAAATCACCTCATAAATAATACATAACTTTAGGGAACACATGTCTACATTTGATGAGTCCATCTTCTCAGCTATCTTTCATTCCTCAGAGCATTGCAACATGACATCTACCCCCCACCCCCCGCACACCTCTTCACGGAAATGGGACTTCTGAAGAGTGCCAATGAAGTTCATTTGACCAAATCTAATCACAACCTCTCAGTCTTTATCCTACTAGAACTCTCAGCTACATTCAACATTGTTGATCGCTTCTTTTTGGAACGCTCTGTTCTGAGGGTTTCCAAAACCCCCCTCCTGGCTTGCCTGCTCCCTGACTATGCTTTCTCAAGTCTTTTTCCTCTGCTCTCTGAGTTGTTGATTTCCCCAGAGTTCTGGTCTAGGCTCACTTCTCATTCTAATACTCCCAGCATGATCTCATATGCTTTCATGGTTTTAATTACCCATCGGTATAGTAGTGGCCACCAAATCACTCTCTGCAGCACAGACTTCTTTCAGGAGATTCAGTTTCATGTATTTGACTCAACATCTCCACCTGAATGTCCCAAATACACTTCAGACTCAACCTGTCCATGTGGAACTGATTCATCATCCTCCCCATTGGCCCTGCTTGTCTTCCTATGGTTCTTTTTTCTAAAAAATTCAATTTTATCGAGATATAGTCACATGCCATACAATCGTCTATGGTGTACAATCAACTGTTCACAGTACCATCATGTAGTTGTGCACGCATCACCCCAGTCTATTTTTTGAACATTTTCCTTATACCAGAAAAAGTAGAAATAAGAATAAAAAATAAAAGTAAAAAGGAATACCCAAATCACCCCTCCACCCTATTTTTCATTTAGTTTTTGTCCCCATTTTTCCACCCATCCATCCATACACTGGATAAAGGGAGTGTGATCCACAAGGTTTTCACAATCACAGTCACACCACGTAAGCTATATAGTTACACAATCATCTTCAACAACCAAGGCTACTGGATTGCAGTTCAACAGTTTCAGGTATTTCCTTCTAGCTATTCCAATACACTAAAAACTAAAAAGGGATATCTATATCACACATAAGAATAACCTCCAGAATGACTTCTAAATTCTATTTGAAATCTCTCAGCCTCTGAAACTTTATTTTGTTTCATTTCGCATCCCCCTTTTGGTCAGGAAGATTTTCTCAATCCCATGATGTCAGGTCCAGATTCATCCCCAGGAGTCATATCCTGTGTTGCCAGGGAGATTTACACCCCTGGGTGTCAGATCCATATGTGGAGGAGGGGGCAGTGAGTTCACCCGCTGAGTTGGCTTAGCTAGAGAAGAGAGGGCCACATCTGAGCAACAAAGAGGTACTCAGGGGGAGACTCTTAGGCTCTTCCTATGGTTCTTGATGAATGGCACCACCCTGTCACCTCTGCTAGAATCTGGGAATCATCCTACCCCCCAACATCCAATTCATCCATGCATCTAACACATATTAGTGCCTTCTTTCTGCCAAGCTCTACACTAGCCACTGGGGATGCCCCAATGAGCAAAAATCCCTTCCCTCCTAGAACATATCTGATGAATACCTGTCTCTCACACAGGTGAATGTATAGTCACAACTGAGGTGAGTGCTCTGAATGAAAAGAACATGATTTTATCAGAGCTTATGACAAAACAAGATGCCTTGTCTGGGGGGTTGGGGGAGAGTTCCCTCACTCAGTAAGCGGAAAACCGAAGGATGAGTAGAGTTGACTAGGCAAGCATAGAATTAGGGGAGGTGAAGCCTTCCAGCTGGGCAAAATAGCATATGCAGAAGCACTGCAGCAGCAGGAAGATCACCAGGGAGAGTGGAATGAAACTGGGCCTGAGGGGCAGGTATGGAGGGCCTTGTTGACCATGGTCAGGGGTTGGCCTTTTTCCTAGGAGCTCTGGGAAACCGGTGAAGGTTTTAAGTAGGGGCATAACATTAGATTGGTTTTCCTGTTGATTCTTTTATTATATAATTTCCTTACATGCTTCAAAATCTAAATTGAAAAAAGCCATCCTGTGAAAAATCTCCATCCCACTCCTTTCCCCCATCCACCCAGTCCCCTCTGCAACTCTAGAGATAACACATGGTAAATGCTCAATAGATGTTTGTCGATGGATTTTGCATTGCTGACACTCCCTCCTTTTAGATGCCCATTTCTTCTTTGGGCTCTATGACACCAATCTCTCCTGGTTCTCCTCATTCTCTGGCTATTTCTCCTTGGACTCCTTTGCTTTGCTTGTTTCCCAATGATTGAACTGTAGGCTCGAGAAGCATCCCAGGACTTCAAAAGTAACATGTCTATAATCAAACTCCTCATTGCCATACCTCTTCTCCCAACCTGCTCATCTTCTTCCTTTATTTCTTATCTGAGTGGATTAATCATCCATCCTGTGCTGAAGCCAAAAATCCTGGGTAACATCCTAGACCCCTTCCTCTGCCTCATCCCCTGTACCCAATCAGTTTGAAATTCAAGTTCTCAAATAGCTCACAAGACCGTTCCTTTCATCCCCACTGCCCCTGCCCTAGTCCAGGGTCTCAGCCAATTTTGCTTGGACTATTTTGTCTTCTCTACCATCTTCCCACTCTCTGAGCGCCCTCCTCCCATCCAGCCTACCCTCCATATAGTCTCCAGGATGACCTTTTTAAAAGAAAGAGCACTTCTAATCAGGTTTTGCCCCACTGTTTAAAATTCCCATCCAGGATGAAGGCCAGACTCCTTTACATGGCATTCAAGATGATTTACAGTCTGACCCTTGCCTCTCTCTTTGACCTCATTCCCTATCACTTACACTCCAATTCCCATTGCTTTGCATTCTAAACTGAACAAGTCAGCTGACAGATTTGTCCAACCCGTGCCCCTTTTTGCCCACACACACACTAGCTTCTGTACCTGGAACCTGGCAAACTACATGTCCTCCTTTATGAGTTAGCTCAGAGGTGTTACCTCCTCTCTAGAGCTGTCTCTGACTTCCCTGGGAAGGCTAAGGCACATTTTCTTTAATGTTCTCCTTCCTTGAGCTTTTTAAAAAACCGTGGTTGTATCAACTGCTGCATCTAACTGTGTTTCGCCACGAGGTGGCAGTACTCATGTCTTTTCATCTTTGCAAGAGATAAGGAGTTACAGTTGTGATGACTGGTTGATCTATTTATTGTCTATGACAGTGAGGGAGAGGGATAAATCAGTGAGGCCCCAGAATTTTGGCCTGGGTGACTGGGTAGGAGAGGGTGCCCCTAACAGAGAGGAGGGCACAGAAGGGAGGAGCGTATTTTAGGGAGGAAGATGGTTTTACTTGAACTAGAAGTGCTTCTAGGGTTTCCAGATTGAGATACCCAGGAGGCAGTTGGATGGAATATTCTAGAGCTTTTTGGAGAGTCTGGGCTAGAGATAGACTTTGGTATCTTTAGTATGAAGGTGGTGGATCCAATCATGGGAGTGGATGAAATGATCCAGGGTGCCTAAGTAGGTGGGGAGGAAATAGGACTTAGAAAAAGACCTTGGGGAACATCAGTCTATAAGTCTATAAGTAGTAGCCAGAGGAAGAAAAGCGGTGAAGGAGATTGCAGGAATAATCAGAGCAATAGGAGGAGAGACTGGTATCCTGGAAACTAAGGCAGTAGAAAATTTCATCGCAGTAGTAATAGTAATCAAGAGTGCACCCCTTTTCCTTCCCTCCCCTCCCCCTCTCCCCACCCCACCCCAAGGCTAGGCATGTTTAGATGCTAAGATGGAGGAGCCAGTAGTGAGAGGGAAAATTGAAAGTACTAGGGAGAAAGGGGAATGGATGAATTAGGAGGTGGTGATAACTGCCAAGAAGGAAAGGCATTTGATTGGGGATTGAGAAGGATAATGACAAGGGGAGTGGGTGCTACAGGAAATGGGACAAGTCTAGACAAGTCTAGTCCAGTAGAACTCCCTGTGATGAAGGAAATGTTCTCTATCTGTGCTGTTTAATATGGTAGCTATTAGCTAACTGTGGCTCCTGAGCCCTTGAAATGTGGCTAGTATAACTAAGCAACTGAATTTTTAGTTTTACTTAAGTTTATTTAATTTGAATTTAAATTTAAATAGCAGCGTGTGGTAAGTGGCTACTGTATTGGACCACACAGCTCATGAAACAGGAAACCATGCATTTTTACAGCACTAGTCTATAAGGTTACCCCACCCTACTCAGCAGGGCTCAGCAGCCTGAGTGGACAAGCAGAAAATCTGGTGTGAGGGAGTGATCCAAGGTTGGGGCTTTGTATGTAGTTTCAATGTTGTTGAAGCTCTAGAGAGTGAGGCATGTTCATTCGGGGTTTGGGACAGAGTTTTGGTAATCCTGCCACACACTTTCCTCCTTTCAGATTTCCAACCAGGGGCAGGTCACCCAAGAAATAATAGCAGAATATGGAACAGCGCCACTTTATTATTAGCCGAGCGGGCCCCTAGTACATCCAGTGTAGGACAAGCTGGGCTGGAGCTTGCAGCTTTAGTCTTGACACCTAAGTGAGCTTTCTGCTCCATATCCCAAGAATTTAAGATGGCCTGGTCTATAGAGTGGACCCAACCTTACTTCCCACCCAGTCAAGGGCACTGAGTAGCTAAAATAGAAAAGAAGGTGAACAGGCCTGAGTGCCGAAAAATAGAGGTTCTGCTCAGATACACACGAAAAAAGGGCATGCTCTCTTCATGTTATGAAGCTAGACTACCTGTTTTCAAATCCTGATTCTGTTACTTACTAGCTCTGTGACCTTGGCCAAGTTCCTAACTTCTCTGTGCTTCTGTTTCCTCATCTGTAAAATAAGAATAATAGTGGCAACTTCTTCATAGGGTTGTAATGAGCATTAAACGAGTTAATGTATGTAAAGCACTTATAATAGTGCCTGGCACATAGTTCATGCTATACAAATTGTTTGCTATTATTGTTGTTGTTGTTGTTTCTGCTTGTTAATGTATCAAGATTGTACCCAATAATAAAATGTGGTCTGAGCAGTTTCTCAGGCTCTGACCAGCCCCTAGAGCAAGTCTTCATCCTTTGGGGAAGAGCTAGTGAGGGGGTAGGTGGAAGTGTGAGGAGAGAGGGGTGGAGAGTTCCCTCTCCCCCTGAGGGAGTCGAGGGTGCTATTGTGAGATTTCAAGTGACTGGTCATGGTGTGTAAACTAGTATGGAAGGAAGTGAGGCTAGAAGAGAGCTGCAGAACAAGGAGGAAATCCACGGTGGGAGGTAAGGGGGCCCGAGGGATCAGAGGTCTACAGGTATGTTTGCAGTAGGAATGAGAATAGGAAAGCTTAAAGTCTGGGAAGTTGTGGTTAGATGATATAACTGAGGTGGGGGCATTGTAGGGCAATGACAGAAGCCAGGATGTGGGTAATGAGATGGAGTAGAGGTGCAGACCTGTAGAATCGAGGAGGTTCGGGAAGCCATTGGGTTTAAGGGTATTAGAAGGGTCACCCACATGGATATTGGAATCACCCAGAATGCTGGCAGGAAAAGGCATGAAGAGGAAGACGGTAAACCAAATGACACTGATCTGGGCTGAATCTGATAGTGACCTGGAGGATAATGGGTGACGGTGACAAGGAGGAAGAGCTGAGCCTTGAAAGAAGGAGAAGGAGGAAAGAGTGAACATTTAGAAGAAATGACAGAGGGCTAGAGGACTCTTCAGACCCCTTAGCCCCCAAAAGAGCTTGCTGTGGGAATAGAAAGAGGGAAGAGAACAGACTCAGAGCAGTCAGCGAGAGAGATGGTGTCCTCAGTGGGGAGACCCAGATGTCATCAGGGTGAGGAGGTGGAAGGAACATTCTGTGGAAGAGGTGGCAGATCTGGAAGGATTTGTCATTGGTGGGACCAGGTTTCCAGAAGTTCTGGTGGGCTGGGCTGGGGGGAGGGGGTCTCAGATGTGGGACGGTGTAGGAGAGTTGCACACACAGCTTTAGGACCATGGCTTAGTCCCGGCCCACAGGGCTCATGAAGCAACCTCTGAGAGCTACCCATTCTGCATCTTCATGATGTTTTGGTCGATTTGTTATGGTGGCTTTTATTTCAGCAGGGGTTCTTAACCTGTAGTCTCCAAATAGGAAGGGGAAAAAATTCACACCTTCGTTTTCACCAACCTCTAGCTGAAATATAGCACATGTCTGTTGGCAACAGTCACTGGTGGTATTAGATATCCCTGTGACTTTGTTGTCAATGGCATAATCATAGGTGGGGTCGTATCACATTACAGTAAGTGTAGACCTCTCAGAATGCCGTTTATGCTCCTCACTCACTGCTTAGAAATTATGGAAGTTATTAGACCCACTCCACTGCCAGATCTGATTATTAATGCATTAATAAACACGTAATTACTATATTACAAAATTTGTTTAAATATTTCTATAACTGTGTTTTAATATAATCACCTTCCTTTGTAAGCCTATGCCTTTTTAGTTATTCAGTTAAAATGTTGTTCTCAGAAGGGGTTCCTTGGTGTCCCTAGACTGCCAGAGGGGTTCCTGCCTGGCACCAGGAAGATTAAGCAGCCCTGCCTCAAGGCTGCTTGGAAACCCCTTTTTGTTCACTAGAGGGCACCTCTGTTTTGGAATTGGTGACCAGTGGAACTCTCAGGCTTGAGACCAGGGTGTGGGGACTGGTGGTGGTTTTGAAGTAGAGGCAATTCGGTCCTTTGGGGCCATTTCAGGAAACTGAGATTTAAGAACCCCAATGTTTGATCTGAGCCAGCCACTTCTCTCATGAGTGGGCTTTTACATTTATCTCCTGGAGGATAAGGATCCCGATACAAACCCTGTCCTAATCATAGGAGCAGTTAAAGAAAAAGCATTTTGGCTAGTAACCCCTTGAAAAATGGCCCCCAAGGTCATACTGACTTTGTTGTACCTCCTGTTCCTCCTTCACCGAGGGTATCCCATTGCCCCTTCTGTCCAGTTAACTTTAGGATGCTATGAAAGTTCTCCTCTTTCACTGGCTTCCTAGTTCCACTTTATACAGGTCAGGATTGGGGCGTGGGAAAGCATAAGGAACTCAGATAAATTCGGAAGACTCCTGAAGGGGTGAGGGAGGAGCCGGGAAATTTGACATTGCCCAGAGAACTGAGCCTTGTGCAAGAGGGTGGGTGGGTCAGTTTGTGAAGACAATTGGATTTCCCCTGCTGAGGAGGAAGTAATTGGGGCTCTGTCATGCTTTGTGGGGGCAGAGGATTAAGTCAAGGATTTTCTGCCTCAATTTTATCAGCTTCCAGGAGATGCTGCCCCTCACACCTAGCCAGATTGCTGGCCCCTTCACCGGAAGTCTTTGTCAGGCCTCTTGCTGGACATCTCTTGGTTCCAGGATTGCCCTAAGTCAGTGTTCCTACTGTGTGAAGGGAGGACCCCTGCATCAAAATCACCTGAGGCCTTATTACTCATGGTGAGTCTAGGGACCATCCAGACCTCCTGGGTCCTAGCATCTGGGGCAGGACCCAGGAATCTGCATTTTCCATGAGTTCCCTGGGAGAGTGGTTCTCAAAGAGTGGTTCTTTAAGTGTGGTCCCTGGACCAGCAGCATCAGAACCACCGGGGAACTTGTTAGAAATGCAGATTCTTTGGCCTGCCTCAGACCTGCTGAACCAGAAACTCTGGGGTGGAGCCCAGCAAGCTGTGTTTTAACAAGCCCTACAAGGGATTCTGGTGTAGGCTCAGGTTTGAAGCCACTGCCTTAGGGGATTCTGATACATGCTGAAGTTGAAGCCTCATTGCCTCAGATGATCCAGGAGTTAGCTCCCCCTTGCTTAAAGCTCATTAGCAATCCAGCTAACATGAACGGTGTGACATAAACAAGGTACAGTGGTGTTATGTGTAAATAACTTTTCTCCAAAGTATCTTCATGATCTTCTAGCTTTCTTTCTCTAACATAATTCCTGCCAGATAGGGAGGGCCTGGGGTTTTCCTGTGAGAGGGACACTGATGCTTAGAAAGTCACATACGGTCTTGGTAAGAATAGAAGGTAGGACCTGGGGCTCTGAATCCCAGTGCTCATTCCGCTGGGTCAGGTCCACCTGTTTGATTCTTTGCCAGCTCGGGGCCCTCAACTTGGTGTGCTGTTGACAGAGGGCTGGCCCTCTGATCCTCATGAATGAAGGTGGGCCTTTGAGATGCCTTAGGCACTGGCTGGGTGGTTAGTTGGTCGCCACTAAGGCTCTTTGAGGGTGAAGTCTGGCCTGGAGACCAGGAGGTCAATAACATGGACCCGTCTACATGATCATCCAAGCCAGGACATCCTCTGCTTCCTTTTATAGTAAACAGAATAGAGAGAATAGGGTTTATTTGGTCAAATGCCTGGATGAAGGGAAACCTGACTTGGGCCTGTACTCAGTGGCTGAGAGTGAGGAATCAAATATCCATGATCACCGTAGGGTTGTGCCACATAAGGATATATCTTCTGGGCAGCTAAGGCTTGCAAAGGCTAGAAATGCAGGCAACTTATTTAGAGGGTGTATTGGTTTCCTGGCTGTTAAAACAAATAACCATGCAGTGGGTTGGCTTAAACAACGGGAATTTATTGGCTCATGGTTTTGAAGCTAGGAGAAATCCAAAATCCAAGCATAGGCAAGGCAATGCTTTTTCCTGAAGACCATAGTGTTCTTGGGCTGGATGTTGGCAATCCTTGGTCCTTGGATTTTCTGTTTCCTGGCAATGCACAAGGCAGCATCTTTTCTTTTCTCTTCCGGGTTCCCTTGATTTCCAGCTTCTTGCTTCCCATGGCCTTTTTTTTTTTTTCTTTTTTTTTTTGTCCAATTTCCTTTGCCTATAAGGACTTGAGTCATATTGGATTAAGGCCCACCTCATTCAGTTTAAGCACATCTTCACTAATAACATTGTCAAAGGTTGTATTTACAAATGAGTTCATACCCACAGGACCAGGGGTTGGGACCTGAATATACCTTTTTGGGGAGACGTGATTCAGTCCCCACAGAGGGCACCAAAGATGAGATGGCATCGTTGTCAGGAACTTACCTTGCTATTTTCTTTCCTGTCCCCAAACCTGCTCTTTCTCTGATGTTTCCCATCCCAATGAGTGGTACCACCACCCTCCCATTACCCAGGCCAGAAATGTGGAGGTAATCATTGGCCCTTTGTTATTCCTTACCCCCCACCCCCTACCTGTGCCACCTCCAATCAGTATCCAAATCCTGGCAATTTGACCTCCTGATCAGTTCTCCAGTTCATTCCCACTACTCCCACTTTAGTTTATCCCTTACTTGGCCTCCTCACTGGTTTTCCTGCCTCTTATCTCTCTCTATTTCAATCAGCAACCATATTGCAAGCTCTAGCCCTTGCTATTCGAAGTGTGGTTCAAGGACTGGCAGCACCAGCAGCACATGGGAGCTAGGAAGAAATGCAGAATCTCTTGCCTCCTTCCCAGACCTACTGCCCAGAAGCTACATTGTAACAACATCCAAAGGTGATTTGAAAGCATGTAGAAGTTTGAGAAGCACTGGGCTAGAGCACAATTCTGATTGTGTCACTGCCCTCTTGAAAAAAAATGCCAGTGCTTCTCATTGCCCTTAGAATAAAGTTCCAAATATCTAATACAGTGTTCTAGTTTGCTAAAGCTGCAGAATGCAAAACACCAGAGATGGATTGGCTTTTATAAAAAGGGGGTTTATTTGGCTACACAGTTACAGTCTTAAGGCCATAAAGTGTCCAAGGTAACACATAAGTAATCAGGTACCTTCACTAGAGGATGGTCAATGGCGTCTGGAAAACTTCTGTTAGCTGGGAAGGCATGTGGCTGGCGTCTGCTCCAAAGTTCTGGTTTCAAAATGGCTTTTTCCTAGTACGTTCCTCTCCAGCAAGCTTGCTCCTCTTCAAAATGTCACTCACAGCTGCACTCCGTTCTGTCTCTTTGAGTCAGCATGTTTTATATGGCTCCACTGATCAAGGCCCACCCTGAATGGGTGGGGTCACACCTCCATGGGAGTATCCCACCAAAGTCACCACCCACAGCTGGGTGGGGCACATTCCAAGCAAATCTAACCAGCACCAAAACGTCTGTCCCACAAGACCACAAAGATAATGGCATTTGGGGGACACAATACATTCAAACTGGCACATTCCACCCCCTGGACCCCAAAATGACATTATCTTTCCAAATACAAAATACATTCATTTCATCACAATATCACAAAAACTTAAACCATTTCAATAACAAAAGTTAAGTACAAAATCCCATCAAAATCAAATATAGGCGTGGTCAGTCCTAAGGCATACTTTTCCTTTAGCTTGGATCTGTGGACTTAGAACAAGTTATATGCTTCCAATATACAAAGGAGGGACATTCATAGGATAAACATTCCCATTGCCATAAGGAGAAAGAGTAAGGAAAACAGGGTTAACAGGACCAAAACAGTTCCTAAAACCCACAGGACAATCTCCATTAGATATCAAAGTCTGAGAGTCATTTACAGAACAACGTTGCATCCTTGGGGCTTGAGAGAGTGGGAGTCTAACCCTTCCTAAGGGCCTTTGTGGCAGCCCTTTCCTCTCCAAATGCTTAGGTGAGTGCTCCAACATACCCACACATTGGGGAGACCACCTTCTCGGCCCCACCCTCCTCAAACATCGGGGCAGCTCCCGGATTCCCTTCCATCTCCGGGGCACATGCTCAACCCCTTCAGAACAGTGTGGTGGCAGCCAGGCTCTCCCCAATTCCCTGGGAATGTGCTCCACCCTCTTTGGGACCTCGGGTGGCAAAACTCTTCCAGAGCATCGAGGTGGAAGGCCCGCCCTCGACCTCCAGGGCAAACTCACCCTTTCCATGTGTGTGGGCTGCTCCACTCTCCCAGCCCAAGGCCTCTTGACTCCAGACCTCAACCTCCATGGCTCTGTCTTTGAAGAAATTTTTCTTGCAATTTGTTCCTTGTCTGTCTCCTCCAGTCCAGACTGGCAGCGGCTCTGTCTATAAAGTTCTCGCAAAAATTCTGTTGGCTTTGCATGAAGCACACAGGGGTCAAAGCCATCAGATAATAGGAGTTTCCACAAATCCTTTCTGGATAATTCCATCTCCAATCTTGGCTTGTACTGAAATGGCGGCTGGATTCCATGTTTGGTTACATCCTCATGTTGGGCTGTAGTTTCTGGGATTCCACCCCCTGGAAGCTCGTAATTTTCTAAGCCATCAGCTTCTGGTTTCTTTGAACCCAAGAATTCAGTTCTAAGTTTATCTCTCTCCACTCGCATTTTACTATAAGCTGCAAGGAGAAGCCAGGGTATATCCTCCACAGGTAGTCTGGAGATCTCCTCAGCTAAGTATTCCAGGTTATTGCTTCCAGATTCTTCCTTCCATCTGACACCAGGACTCAATTTTGCCAAATTCTCTGCCACTTTAAAACAAGGATCGCTTTTCTGCCAGTTTGCAACAACACATTCACCATTTCTGTTCAAGGCCTCATCAGAAGTATCTTTAGAGTCCATATTTCCACAAACAGTCTCTTTAAAGCAGTTTTGGCCTTTTCTATCAAGCTCCTCACAACTCTTCCAGAAACTTCCCCTTATCCATTTAAAAAGCTGTTCCAACATGTTTGGTATTTGCAACTCAGCAGCAAAAGCACCCCACTTCTCTGGTACCAAAATCTGTCTTAGTTTGCTAAAGCTGCAGAATGCAAAACACCAGAGATGGATTGGCTTTTATAAAAAGGGGGTTTATTTGGCTACACAGTTACAGTCTTAAGGCCATAAAGTGTCCAAGGTAACACATAAGTAATCAGGTACCTTCACTGGAGGATGGTCAATGGCGTCTGGAAAACTTCTGTTAGCTGGGAAGGCATGTGGCTGGCGTCTGCTCCAAAGTTCTGGTTTCAAAATGGCTTTTTCCTAGTACGTTCCTCTCCAGCAAGCTTGCTCCTCTTCAAAATGTCACTCACAGCTGCACTCCGTTCTGTCTCTTTGAGTCAGCATGTTTTATATGGCTCCACTGATCAAGGCCCACCCTGAATGGGTGGGGTCACACCTCCATGGGAGTATCCCACCAAAGTCACCACCCACAGCTGGGTGGGGCACATTCCAAGCAAATCTAACCAGCACCAAAACGTCTGTCCCACAAGACCACAAAGATAATGGCATTTGGGGGACACAATACATTCAAACTGGCACATACAGCAAACAGAATTCATCATGAACTGGCCTCACTCTCCCCTCCTGCCACTCACTTCCTCCCACAGATAGCCCAGTGACACTGAATTGTTATAAAGTTTCTCAACATACTAGGCTCGCACTTCATCCTTTCATCGGATATTTATTGAGCCTCTACCTTGTGTCAGTCACTGTTCTAGTTGCTGGGGATAAAGCAGTGAGGTGCATATATTTCTGTGGGAGGAGACAGACAGTAAAGAAGTAAATAAGTAAAATACACAGTGTGCCGGTTTGAATGTATTGTGTCCCCCAAATGCCATTATCTTTGTGGTCTTGTGTGGGGCAGACCCTTGGGTGCTGGTTGGATTTGCTTGGAGTGTGCCCCACCCAGCTGTTGGTGATAATTTTGATGAGATGTTCCCATGGAGGCTTGGCCCCACCCATTCGGGGGTGGGCCTTGATCGGTGGAGCTATATAAATGAGCTGACTCAAAGAGGAAAGAGAGTGCAGCTGGGAGTGATGTTTTGAAGAGGAGCAAGCTTGCTAGAGAGGAACGTCCTGGGAGAAAGCCGTTTTGAGGCCGGAGCTTTGGAGCAGATGCCAGCTGCCTTCCTAGCTAACAGAGGTTTTCCGGAGGCCATTGGCCATCCTCCGGTGAAGGTACCCGATTGCTGATGTGTTACCTTGGACGCTTTGGGGCCTTAAGACTGTAATTGTGTAGTGAAATAAACCCCCGTTTTATAAAAGCTTATCCATTTCTGGTGTTTTGCATTCTGCAGCATTAGCAAACTAGAACACACAGTAAATCAGATGATGTTAAATACCATGGAAGAAGAAATAAAGCGGGGTAAGGGGCAGAGAAGGCTACATACAATTCTAAATGAGGAGGCCTCATTTAAAGGGAAGGCGTCATTGAGAATGGACGTTTGAGCAAAGGCTTGCAGGTGAGGGAGCGAAGCCATTGGAAATCTGGGGGACGAGCATGCCAAGCAGAGGTAATAATGAGCGCAGAGGTCCTGGGACAGGAGTGTTCCACAGTCCAGTGACAGCAAGTAAGTCAGTGTGACTGGAGTTGTGTGAGTGAAAGGGAGAGAGGTAGGAGATGAGGTCAGAGAGGTGATATAGGTGGGGAGCAGATCACATATAAGGACTTGTAGACCATCGTAAGGACTTGACTTTTCCTTCCTAGTGAGGCGAGAGGCCATTGGAGGGTTTTGAACAGAGGAATGACATGATCTGAAGTATATTTTTAAGGGATTACCTGGTTGCTATGTTGAGATTAGCCTGAAGTGGGGCAAGGGTGGAAGTAGGGAGACCCATAAGTGATATTTTGAAATAAGCCAGGACAGAGATGATGGTGGCTTGGACTAGGTGGTAACAGAAGCAATGAAAAGTCATTGGATTCTGGATATATATTGTAGGGCCAGCCAATGGTCAGATTTGGGACGTGAGAGAAAGAAAAGAGTCAAGGGTGACTCTAAGGCTCTTTTAAAATATTTTTTTTATTAGAAAAGTTGTAGGTTTATAGAAAATTCATGCAGAAAGTACAGAGTTCCCATCTACCCTGCCCTGCCCCAATTCTAAGGTTTTTGACATGAGTAACTTAGATGGATGGCCATTTACTCAGATAAGGAAGACTAGAAGAAGGGATTTTGTGCTTGTTCATTGCCTTTATTTGGGGTGGGAGAGGGGTGCTGTTTCAGTTAGTTATTTCTGCGTAACAAATGCTCCCAAACTTACTGGCTTAAAACAATGATTTAATACTTTTCCCAATTCTGTGGGTTGATCAGGGTTATTATTCTACTGGTCTTGCCTGGGTTCAGCTGGGACAGCCGGGGTGGCTGACCCTTTCTATCCTTGTGGTCTTTCACGCCGCTCTTCCTCATGGCATGGAGGGTCTCAGGGCAGCATACCAAGAGGGCAAGCCCCAAAGCACAAGACAATTGCATCTTTTTTTGATGGTGTTCCACTGGCCAAAGCAAGTTACATGGCTGAGCCCTGTGGGCCCTGTGACCAAATCATTGTGGGAGGGGAAAATGTAAGAGTGTGGATACTGGGAGGGCATGATGCATTGGGAACCTTTACTGTTATAATTTACCAGAGGAGCAAAGATTGGAAGTTTGACTTAAGATTGTGATGCCTACTGGATATCCAAAATGTGGAGATTGAGTAGGCTGTGAGGTATATGAGCCTGGAGTTCAGGGCAGAGGTCCAGGTTGAGATATAGATTTGAGAGTCCTCAGCATGTAGATGGTATTAAAGCCATGAGATTGGTTGCAATCACCTAAGGAATGAAAGTAGATAGAGAAGAGTAAAGCTCCGAGTCCTGCAACCTGATCCTGTCCATCATTTAAAGGTGAGGAGATAAGGAGGGCCCATTAAGGAGACTGAGACAAAGCAGGCAATGAGGTAGGAGGAGAACCAAGAGATAATGGTTTCCCAGAAGCCAAGTAGAGCGTGTGTTTCAAGAACAAAGGGGTAAATAACATGAGGCCTGAGAATTGACTATTGGATTTGGCAATGCAAACACTATTTATGACCTTGATGAGAGCTCTTTTGGTGGAGTGGAGGGGGAATAGAAGCTTGATTAGAGTAGGCTTAAGGGAGAATGGAAAAAAAGGAATTATAGACAGAGAGTATAGACCAGTGAGCCATGTAAGTGATTTTCAATTTTCTAGTAGTTATATTTTTTTTTAAAAAGGAAAAAGAAACAGTTAAAATTAATCTTAATTATATTTTATACATATGTAGCCATAGATATAGATAGGTAGATATTTTAAATCTTTTTATGTGGTAACATATATACAACACAGAGGTTCCCATTTTAACCACTTTCAAGTGTACAATTCCATGGTATTAATTACGTTCACAATATTGTGCTACCATCACCAACAGCCATTACCCAGACTTTTTCATCACCTCAAGAGAAACTCTGCATCCGTTAAGCAATAATTCCCCAGTCCCTTCATCCCCAGCCCCTGGTATCATGTAATCTACTATCGGTCTCTATGATTTTTAACCCAGTATATCCAAAATGTTATCACTCCAATATAATTAATTTAAAAAGTATTAATGAGATATTTTACATTCCTTGAACTCCATTGTGGATTTTACAGTAACAGCTCATCTTTAGTCAAACTAGCCACATTTCAAGTGCTCAATAACCACAGGTGACTAGTAGCTACCAAACTGGACAGTACAGGTGTAGACAATTCTTTCAAGGAGCTTTGCTGTAAAGGGGAGCAGCGAAGTGAGGGAGTGGCTGGAGAGGAAGCGAGGTGTCAAGCGTTTTTTGTTTGTTTTAGAATGGGGACTGTTACAGTGTGTTTAGTTTATTTGCTAATGGGAATAATCCAGTAGAGAGGAAGAAACCGTTGTTGCAAGAGGAAGAGCAAACAGTTGCTGAAGTGACATTGTTGAGCAGGTGAGAGGGGTTGAGTTCTGGGTCTGAATGGAAGGGCTGCCTTTGGCTAGAATCTTGGGCAGTTCATTGTCAGTAACAGGAGTGAAGGCAGAGCCTGGTGGGCACTGATAGCTGGGTGGCTAGATGTGATCCTGAGAGCTTGTGGAAGTTCTTGTCTGATTCCTTTTTCTCAGTGAAGTAGGAAGCAAGGTATTCATCTGAGAGTGAGGATGGTGTAGAAGTGATGAAACTTTGAGAAGAGAGAAGATAGTAAATTGTGCCCTATGTCAGTGAGGGAGTGAATGGACTGGGAAAGCACGATATGATATGATTGCCTGGCAACATGAAGGATGCAATTGAGGTTTGTGATCTTGAGTATGAAGTTTTTCTGCAGCCATGTTCAGCTGTGTAGGTGCAAGCAAGGAGGAGAAGCAGATTTGGATTTCATTGGGGCTGGTTTTTTTTTTCCCAGATGCATTCAATAATGTGTGAGAAGAGCAATGGAGCCCAAGGTAGAATTAGAATAATGGACCATGGAATTTAAGGAGGGAAGAGGGAGCTGTGAGGTACAGCTAAGAGATGTTAGAAGGAGCAAGCTGCAATGACAGAAGTGGTGGTTGAAGAGGGAATGATTGGATTTGAGATTATAGAGGGACTGCAAGTATTCATAATTATAAGGTCTCAGGTATGACCATATGGATGAGTGGCTGAGGTATGGTAGAAGACAAAATCATCGAGGACAGGAGGCCAGGGAATGGAGAGGCCAGGATAGTGAAATGTTCATCTAAGCGCATGTTGAAATTAACAAGACATATGACAGGAATCATTCTGGAGGGAGTGGTGGTAAGCCAGGTGCTAACATCTTCAAGGAATGTGGGGCATCTGACCGTAGATCCATAGATAACTCTGAAAAGGAAGGATAGGATGGTGGCTGTGGAGTTTTAGGGAAAAGGGAGGGCCAGTGGTCTGAAAACAGCAATAGAAAGAAAAGAAGTTACCTACTTTACCTGCACAGGCCAAAGGAGAAAAATCAGCCACTCCTTTAGAGGGCTGCAGAGGACACAAGCTCCTTGGGAGAAGTGCAAGTCAGGTAAAAGCAAGAGGATGAAGGGGACATTCAGAGAAGAGATTGAGAATATAGGGCATTTGGCTGATGATTTCTCTGTGACTTTGCGTATGCTGTTCCTTTTTCCTGGAATTCCCTTCATTACCTTCTGCACTTGGAAAAATTTTCATCTTTTACCACCCAGCTCCTACACTGCCACCTTCCTGAAATTGTTATAGCAAAGACTACCAGTGATGTCTCCTCTTGGTTGTCCTATAAGGCATTCAGTGTTAGCATGCCCCAGCCTGAACAGTCTCTCCCCTAAATCAGCTACTCTCAGTTCCTGAAGCCACAGACTTGGGAGGCCTCCACGATTTCTCCTTTGTGTCCGACAAATTGCCAAGTTATCTATATCGCTGCCGCAGTGTCTGAACTGGTCTTCAGTCTTGTCGCTCTCCTGTCCATCTTCCACACTGCTGCCAGATGAGTCGAGCTAAGCTGCAACAGAAAGCTGACCTTGCAGCTCCCCTGTTTAAAACCTTTCAGTGGCCCCTCTTTGCTTGTAGGATAAAGGCCACGTTCCCCAGCATGGCAAATAAGGCTCTCCATGATCTGGCCCCACCTGCCTGTCTCCAACTTCATCTCCCGACACATGTGCCCTCCTACTTTATGATCCGGTAGCAGAGACCTGCTTGTAGTTCCATGCAAACATCATGCTGCTTCATGCCTCCAGCCCTTTTCTCGGGCTGTACCCTCTACCTGAAATGTCCTTTCCTTCCTTCAATTCCCTAGCCCCAAATCCTACTTGTTCTTCAAAAGGCACCTCAGCTGTCATCTTCGCCAGCTACCCTTCCTCAGTGTTCCCATTATTTGTTGAACTTACCTTATTGCAACATCTCATCATTCACTTGTAAACTGCAAGGCAGTTCTCCAGGGCAGGGACAATCTGACTTTTTATCCCCACTGTCTAGCAAGGAGTCTGGCATCCAAGGTGCACTGACTGGATGTTGAATGAATGTAACATGAATAAATGAATGAGTTGAAGGAAGCAGGAAGATTGGCAAATAGGATGCTACCCTGTCCAGTCTCATTTCCTTGGTGTAAGTCATTCCTGGGTGGGATTATAGGATGAACTAAAGGGCCCATGGGAGGCCTCTGGGGATCATTCTTTACTGATTGTAGAGCAATTGACTTCTTTGCCAACACTCATAAAGCTTCCTTCTGGCAGGAATCGATTTTAGAAAAAGCTGTTATCTTGGTTTCCCCCTACCTTTAGAGCAGAAATGCTTCTATCCTCCTGGGAGGGAAAATGCTAACAGAAAATGTCACATGTTTTTGTAAAGTAGACAAAGTTTTATGTGTTTAATTTTTCTGAGAATGCATAAGTTTTCTATTTTTCTTTATAAGAAAATCAGTTTTTCATGGGGATTATCCCATGGGCCACATCCAGGTATATAGAAAAAAGAATGATGTGTGTTTGCATACAATTTGCATGTATCTGTGTAGACAGCCCCATCTATTCTCAGGATGTTTTCTCTTTTTCCTTTGTTTTCCAAAGAAATTGAATGTTTGATCACCTTTGCAATAAAAAGAACCAACCACAGTGAAAAGGCAATGAAAATCACAAAGCCCCCCTCACGGAGATCTCCTCTTCTCCATCCTCTTCCAGTCTTTCATAAGGTTTTGAATGGTTGTGGTCACCATGATAAAAATAGCAGCTACCATCTATGAGCCTGGCTAGCTGCCTTACATACTTTTATTCATCTTTTGATCCATGCAATAACCCTGAGAGGTAGATGTTACCTTCCATCTACATATGGGAGAACACAATTAGAGGAGCAGCCCCCAAATTTGCCCAAGGTCACCCCAATAGACAGTGGCAGAGCCAGGATTCATACCCAGGGCTGCCTGAGCCCAAGGCCTGTGTTTTTTAAATCACTAAGCTGTATTTTCTATCATCACTGTACCATTTCATGTTCTGTCTTTTCCACTTGCCTTGCTAGCCATGGACTTTTTCACATAGGGACATGTGGCCTGTTGCACAATGTTGAGGTATAGTTTACTTAACTTATCTCTCCATTTGGTTGGTTTCCGTTTCTCAACATTATAGATAGATCAGATGTAAATATCTTTGTGTAAATAAGAGCAGTTTGTTGATGTTTTGAGGTATTCGATCATAGCCCTCAAAGTAGTAGTGTTGAGCCAAAGGGTTATAAAGAGTTTTAGGATTCTCCAAAATGGCTGTGGCTATTCATGTGCCCATGTGGTAATTATGAGTGTCCCGGGTGCTGGAGGTGAAGAGGTGATTCAGAAATGACCCTACCCTCAGAATGCTAACCCTGTGGGGTGGGGCAGATGATGCAACACAGAACTAAGAGGTTTGGGCAAGGGGCGGTAAGAGCTCAGAGGAACGTGTTCACTGGCAGTGTCTGAGTGTTCCTTTTTCCCCATAGCATAGGGCAAGGGCAGGGTCAGGGACTTGGTGATGCAAGGGGGCCTGCAGCAAGGCAGGGGAGGAGCACAATGATGGTGGAGGGAGGGGTTAGGGAGTTGAGCCAGTGGTTGAAGCCCTGCCCCAGCTTTCCCCAGGACCCAGGCTGCTGAGCTGCTTCCTGACTGAGGCCACTTCCACCTCCCATCCATTTCTTTGAAGCTACCACCTGGAACGTGGGTCCTGTCACTGCTGCTCAGCGGCCACTAGAGGGAGCCAAGCAGAGCCTGACAGGAAGGGACACCTGGGAAAATAGCTTCCGAGCCTTGGCCTCCCCGGGTCTAGTCGTTGATGAGTGGCAGCCTAAGTACCTGTCAGCCCTCCGGGTCCCCTCTGGTACCCAGTTCACACTCATTCAGCAAACAGAAGAGTGCACAAATCATATGTATATAGCTCAATGGGTTGTCACAAATCAATCCCTGTGCAAGATGCTAGGAATAACAAAATGAATCTGACATGGTCCTTGACCTCGAGGTGCTCTCAGTCTAGAGGGGTAGACAGATAAGGAAACGGATAATTACCATTTGGTGGTATGATGGAGGTTTAGACAAGTGGCAACAGGAGCCTTGAGCAGGAGTCTCGTGGCCATGCCTGAGAGCCCATTTCCCCGGTGTTCTGCTGTTGTGACCTTTGGTTATGACGCTGACCAGCACTGCCCAGCATCAGTTTCTCCATCTATAAAATGGAAGGATGAGTTTGACACTCTCAGAGGGCCTTCTTGTTCACAGAGCAGATGTGGGCTTCTCCCACAGAAGACCCACCTGCCTTCAGTCACCCCATCTCCTCCTTCCTCTTCTTCCCTAAATGGTGCTCCTTGGGCTTCTGCCCCAGGCCACCTTCCTGTCTCAGTCTACATACCATCCAGTGGCTTTTGTTACCAGGATGTGCTGGTGACACCTACGTCTATATGTTCATCCCCAACCTCTTCACTGAGCCTGAGACTCACACAACAATAAAAATAATCACCATTTGTTAAGTCCTTGATGCAGTACCGATATTATGACTTACAGTATCTCGAATCAGATCTCTCCAATAACCTTGTGAGACAGGCAGTGCCACCCCATTTTATAGATGAGTGACAACTGATTCAAGAGATACTGCGACTTCTCCCCAGTAAGGGTTACTAAAGCCCGTCAAGTGGGTAGGAGAGTGTGGAGAATTCCAGGAAGAACAGTGCATGCCTCTCCCTTCTTTAGACACATGTCAGTGGAAAATTTGATTAATACCTGTTTGCAGAGTCACAGCACCTTCCTTCTCTCCATGCCTGCCTTGACCTCCTGGGTGGATGGAGGGTGCATCTTATTGCTCAGATCAAGGCCACCTAGAGAGAGGAACCTGATGCCAACTCTGCCTTGGGTGGTTCTGCGACCACCCTCCTGTTAGAAAAAAGAAAAAAAAATACCGAGACTTCCTCAAGGCCCTAAAGCTGATACGTAATGGAGCCAGGATTTGAAAACTGAGATCTGCCAGACTCTAGTGCCCACCCTCTCACCCATCAGACTGTATTTCCTAGAGTATGTCCAGCTGCCTAAGAGACGTTTCCACTTGGATATAATGCAGACACCTTAATTTCAGCATGTCTAAAATTGAGTTCAGCATTTCCCCAACCCCCATCCCAGTCTGTGCCTTTTCCTCTCTTCTCTATAAACAGCCTCATCAACTTCTATGATGTACAAGCTAGAACCCTGGGAGTCTTCCAAGATCCTTCCTTCTCCCTTAGCCCCCAATATCCAATCTTCAAGCAAATCTTAATGATTTTTTTAAAAAGTTTTATTGTGGTGATATATATACAACACAATTTCCCATTTTAATCCACTCTCATGAGTACAATTCAGTGGTGTTAATTACATTCACAATGTTGTGCTACCATCTCCCGTATCCATTACCAAACTTTTCCATCAACCCAAATACAAATTCTGAACCAATTGAGCATTAACTCCCCATTCCCTATCCCCATTCTGCCCCCTGGTAACCTGTATTCTAGTTTCTGACTCTATGAATTTACTTTAATTATTTCATATCAGTGAGATCATACAATATTTATCCTTTTGTGTCTGGCTTATTTCACTCAACATGATGTCTTCAAGGTTCATCTATGTTGTCACATGTATCAAAACTTCATTCCTTTTCGTGTCTGAATAATATTCCTTTGTATGTATATACCACAATTTATTTATCTGTTCATCTGTTGACGGACACTTGGGTTGCTTCCACTTTTTGGCTATTGTAAATAATGCTGCTATGACCATTGATGTGTGAGTAAATGTTCAAGTCCCTGCTTTCAATTCTTTTTGTTATATACCTAGAAGTGGGATTGCTGGGTCATATGGTAATTTGACGTTTAACTTTCTGAGGAACCACCAAACTGTTTTCCACAGTCGCTGTATCATTTTATATTCCCACCAGCAATGTGTGAGTGTTCTTATTTGTCTGCATCCTTGCTAACACTTGTTATTTTCCATTTTTTTTAATAATAGCCATTCTAGTCAGTATGAGGTGGTATTGTGGTTTTGATTTACATTTCCCTAATGGCTAATGATGTTTAGCATCTTTTCATGTACTTTTTAGCCATTTATATATTATCTTCTTTGGAGAAATGGCTATTCAAGTCCTTTGCCCATATAAATTGGGTTGTCTGTCTGTTGTTGAGTTGTAGGAGTTCTTTACGTATTTTGGATATTAAACTCTTATCATCTATGTGATTTCAATTATTTTCTCCTGTTCTGTAGGTTGACTTTTGACCTTCTTGATAATGTCATTTGTTGCACAAAATAATTTTATTTTTATGAAATCCAATTTTTCCATTTTTCATCTGTTGTTTGTGCTTTTGGTGTCATATCTGAGAATCCATTGCCTAATGAAAGGGTCCTGAAGATTTTTTCCCTGTTTTCTAAGAGTTTTATGGTTTTAGCTCTTATATTTAGGTTGTTGATCCATTTTAAGATAATTTTGTCTATAGTGTGAGATGGGGGTCCAATTTCATTCTTTTGCTTGTGGATACCCAGGTTTTCCAGTACCATTAGTTGAAGAGACTATTCCTTCCCCATTGAGTAGATTTCACACCCTTGTCACAAATCAATTGGCCATATTTGTGTGGGTTGATTTCTGAACTCTGAATTCTATTCCATTATGCCAGTACCATCCTGTTCTGAATACTGTGATTTTTTTTTTTCCTCCTAGGTATCTCTTTAGAGCTGTTCTCTTTTTTCCATCCCTACTGTTATGACCTTCAAAGGCCATCTTCTCTGTTCAGGTTCCTGCAACAATCTTGACTCTCCCTGCTCCACTCCATCCTCCACACATTGGCCTGAGTAATTTTTCTCAAACACGGGTCTGATCACATCACTTTCGTATTTCAAATATTCCACTGCTTTCTGTGGCTCTACAGCAGAGCTTGAAAGCTGGCCACCCATGGGCTGAAATCCATCCAGAAGATGTGTTCTGTTTGGTCCATTGAGCATTCTTAAAACATTTTGAGTTCATTGCCAACATTTAAAAATCAGGAAATTCCACATAAATATTCATTCTTCAGACTTCTCTTGCAAAAGTAAAAAAAAAAATCTAACAACTCTGAGCCGACATCCCTGCAGGACAGTGATCAGCTGGGGCTGAGTGGCAGTTGCCCCATTTAGAAGGGAAATGAGCTTTCCAGTTTCCCACCATCTCTAGCATCCTCTTTTGTCTCTTTTAGAAGCCGGTGACTCCCCTGCTTCCCACTACCTGCCTGAGACTTGAGGCATTTGGGCTGTGATGACCCTGCTGCACAGGATGAAGTCCCACCCCCCTCAGCATGGCTCCCATGGCCTGGCCAGGACCAGACCAGCTCTACCAACCTCTGGGTCTCGGCCCTGCCCATTGCCCCATCACACTCCCCTGTGACCCCACTGAATTCTTACCCATAATTCTCTGAAGTGCCACACTCTCACTCATGTCTGTACCTGTGTGCAGTTGGCTGCTTTGGAATGCTTAGCCCTGGCTTAAGTCCTATTTGTCCTTCAGGACTCTCTTGGGAAGCATTTTCTGTTCCCCCATCTTCCCCAGGCTGGGGTCTGTTCTCCCGTGATAAGTGGTACAGACTCATCATCTCCCCATCACATTGTGTTGTAACTGTTGACTGGGCTGTCAAGCCTTTCCCACCAGACTGTGTGTCTGTGACTGCAGGGAGCCTTTCTGTATCTTTGTATCCCCAGAGCTTTGCACAGGGCTTGAAATATAATAGGTACCTAATAACTGTGGAATAAATGGATAAATCAGTGAAAGGCTGACTTGGGAAGAACACTACTCCAAGATGTGATATCGCCACCTACTTGCTTTTGGTGGTGGTGGGGTGGTTTTCCAGGTTCCTTTCACTCTGGAGCACCCCCTTCCCTTCCCCCTCAGGACAAAGTCTCCAACATCCTGTAAACCCTGCTCTGCAAACTCTAGAATACATCCAAGCCTACTGGGATGGTAGTTCCTAGTGGTGATAGAGGGAAAATGTATCATTCTGGGTGTTCCGGGAGAGGGAGTTGTCTAACAGTTGGGAAATGGCACAACCATTGGATATGGCATGTTCTTTAGTTATCTGAATAATAATGGTGATGATAATGACAGCGTCTAACAGTCACTGAACACTTACATTGTATCAGACCCTAATCTAAGGGCTTGCAGTATATTATTTCATTTACTCCTAACAACTTGAAGAAGTTAGGAGGTACATTTATCGTTATTTATAGGCAAGTAAACTGAGGTTCAGGGAGCTTAAACAACTTTTCCAAAGTCACACAGCCAGTAAGTGGCAGAGTCAGGATTTGAACCCAAATCTGTCTGACTTCAAATTTCACGTTCTCAACCACTGTGCTATACTCCCTCAATGACATTTCTATTTAGAAACATGAGAAATTGATTAAAATGTGTGAAAATGAAGGATATATAATAATATATACAGCAGGATTCCAAATATTAATTTTAAAAAAGAATGAGAGAAAAGAAAATCCTGAGGCATAGAAAAATGACCAGAGATACACACCAATGTATTAGCACTGGTTGCATTTGGGTAATTGAGTTCTGGGGATTTTTGTCTTCTTTTCCTCCATCTTGTTTCCACTCTTTAATATTTTCTAGCTTTCCAATAATGAGCGCTTTTATAATACAAGAAACCTTGTCTTTTGAATGACCCCAGCATCAAGTGGCAGAACAGAGGTCAGGAAGGGGCTGATTTGAGTACCAGCAAATCAGTGGGGGCTGTCTCAGCAGCTGTTGCTGATCGACGGAAAGGGGACAGTCAGCAGGCAGCAGCTGGGACCGCAGCACCTGCACCCCTAGGACAAAGGAGAAGTGGGTCACCGTTCTGCCGTCTCAGTATCTCCCCTTTTTCTCCAGGTGCTTACACCCCTGAACCCCTCAGCAGTTTCTGGTGGGCCCTTCTCTCAACTGGCCTCATGTTCTTTTATCACTTCAGCATCTTGCAGATCCTGGGCCTGGTAAGTTTGGGTGTATCCCCTCCTATCCCCTCTGTGTGGAATTCTCCACAAATCTTGATAATCCTAGTTGGCGCTAGTATATCGTTTTGTTTTGAAAATACAAGATGCTAAAGGCCAGGACGTCAGATTGTTGTGTCTGGGTTGCTGATTTATGATCCACAGCCTTGGCCTCTCTAAAGAGTTTTCGGAATCCTTCAGTAATGACTGTTTCTTTCATCCCTGGGGAGGCAAGGATGCCCTTCATTCATGGCCACTCGGGTTGGAAACAGTAAGCTGCAACGGGAAAGTGGTTTGCCGTGGATCCCAGGGGGAGGCGGGGCCCTAACCCTGGCCCTGGGCCTGGGAGAGTTTTTTGACCTTGGGTCCATGCTGGGCCTACTCCCAGGCCCTAGAGAAGGCTCTGCCCTGAGCTGTGTGACCAGTGGAAGTGAGGTGTGTGTGTGTGGGGGGGGGGGGTGACTCCCATGACAATTCTGGGGTGTTCAGAACTGCCTGGAGTGTGGAGAATGGTTGGACTCAGTAGTTGAATTATCCAGAGCCCAGGATTGTTGCGTGCATGGGTGTGTATCGGTGGCAAAGTCTCCTGGGACTCAGGAGACTCTAGGGCAAGACCTGTCTCTGCTACCAACCTGAGTGAGTTACCTTGCTCTCTGAGGCCGAGAGTTCCCCACCCATCTGTGACACCGTGAAAAAGCCCCGACCTCCCTGAGACGTGGTCAGGACGTGTCTCTAATGTGAATGGGCTTTGAAGGTCTTTGGAAGGCAGGTGCTGTGGCTGTCCTTGGGGGCAGGAGTAGCCTGTCTGTTTTTCATACGAGCGGCATTAATGTAGCATTAGTTGTGTGGAGCCTTGTGTGACCTAGCATGACTAGGGCATGGAACCGGTCACCACTGCTTTTGTCACTTTCTCTTCCCCGCCCTGGTGTATTGCTCTACTCTGTGGTGTGTTGGGGGTGGGGGGGTTGAGCTCTGTGCCAACTGTGTGAATGCTTCCTGCACTCTGGGGAGGAAGCATCATGACCTTCACACCCTAACCTCCCACTGCTCTCCACTGGAAATCCTTTATTCACACATACCATGCTCAGGTTACGCCTCCTACGGGGCAGGTTCTGCTCACGGCATTTCTCGCCATGATCTCCCCTCCATCGCTCATGCGTCCATTCAGGTGCCACCGCCCTCGTGAAATCTCTGAGGGCCCCAGTCCCCATTGCTCTACACTCCTCCATTCCCCTCATGGTATGTAGTATCCACTGAGCACCATGTAGCTTGAGGTCAGCTGTCGTAGACCGATCACCCCAACTTGCTGGATTGCCAGTTACGTGGAGGCAGGGACTGTGCCATTTGCTGTTCTTATATCCCACGATACCTCTTCGGAGACTAGGCACATAGTATATGCTTAGGAATGGCAACAGGCTCAAGGCCCAGCCAGAAAGCAAGATTCGGAGCAGAACCAAACTGAACTGCCTTTTCACAGGACAGCCTCTCCCCATCCCCTCCAGCTAGCCTTGACCCCCCTCAGAAAACCTATGGGAGAGACAACCCTTGATGAACAGGTGGGGATTTGTCAATCCCTCCTTGTCTAGTCCTCCAGTAGGAAGAAATGGCTGAGCTGGCAGCAGCCAGAGAAAGCCTAAGGATGGCGAATGCTCATTCTACCTCCCTTGTCCCTGCAGGTCACCGAAGTGAATTTGAACAACATGCTGTGTCCGGCCATCTCAGACCCATTCTACGGCCCCTGGTATCGCATCTGGGCCTCGGGACACCAGACTCTCATGACCATGACCCACGGGAAGCTGGTCATCCTGTTCTCATACATGGCTGGGCCCTTGTGTAAATATCTGCTGGATTGGCTCCAGCTTCCAGCCAAGAAAATAGACTGAAGGTGTTTTTTTGTTTGTTTGTTTTTCTGTTTGTTTTGGGGGGTTTTGTTTTGTTTTGTTTATTTTGTTTTGTTTTTCTCTCTGAGGAAGCAAGTCCTGACTTGACATGGAGAACACCCAGTTCTTGATGAAATCAAGGGAGAGGGCTATAGGAAATCTGGTGTATTTCTTCTTTTTCCTTCCTCTCTGTCCTTTTTGTCTACCACTCTTCCTCCCCTAGCTCTTTCCCCAGGACTTCTGCTTGAGCCTGGGATGCAGTGCTGTGGGCTGGGTTTTTCTTCCATCCCTTTGGCTCTTTCTCCACTGTCCCTAGTGGCCTTACGTGGGGAGATGGTTTTCCATGGCTCCTTCACTCTGCTTGTTGGTGCTTTAACAACAGCTGGTTGAGGAGAAAGGGAACAACAAGAGGTAGTTCTTTTGGCATTGAAGTGATGAGATTGAGTTGTTTTTCATTTCTCCACTGCCAGGGACCTTCAGGCTTACGCGGGGTCCCCTTTTGTCGCCAGCACAGCCCCCACCATAAGGGACCTGAGGCCTCGTTTCTCTACCAGTGGCAAGCCCAGAGCTGGGAGGTCTCCTAGCCAGAATCTTCCCACCGGTGTCCAGTGACTCAAACCTAGGGGCCCACCATCCATTCCCTTAAGGATGCTGTCTGCAGTAGGAGCTGGGGTCACTGCCCAACCCGAGGGCAAGATTCCATTGGAGAGCTGTTGTTGCAATGGCAAATCCAAAGGGAGCAGGGTTAAAATGTCCACAGCTAACGCTGGTCCTGACCCTGGGTAAATTCTGCCTATGACACCTGAGAACTGACCCATATCCCATCAGAAGCAAGCATAGAAATTAATCAACAGAAGTGGTAACTTGAGAAAACTGTAATTTGAATCATCCATCTCACTTTAGTTTAATGTTGACAATAGAGAACATTTTAATTTGGAAGGCCTCTAAATGTCCTTTTTGTTGTTGTTGTTTTTCCTTTCTTTCTTTCTTTCTTTTACAGCAGTTTTTGTGTTTTTGTTTTTGTTTTTGATGCTTGAGTTTAGAGAATCCTGATGGTGGGGGCCCATTCTGGAGGAACCCCTGTAGATCCATTTTCTGGTTTTACTGAGTATGTCAGCATCCTGGGGTTGGGACGATACAGCTCCTGCCAGTGTTGTTTCTTTAGAGCCAGATTTCTTTACTGCGGGCAGACTCAGCACTGAATTGTTTAACTTGGGGAGCATCACATGCTCCCTGTCCTGCTACTCCCAAAGCCCATGTCTGAGCCGAAAGTGAGGTGCTAAGGGATCTGGTCCCCACTGACAGGGGTTCATGTGCTCCAGAAGAGGGACCGTGGGGACTTAATTTTGATTCAAGGTGTGAGCTCAGTCATGCATGGACCTCAAAAAGGGAAGCGCTGGTTGGGTATTTGCTGGATCTTGGTTGGCTCCTACTAAGAACAGATTTGCTTAAGAACAGGAAAGATTATCCAGTGACTTCCTTTGATGAGCCTTCCCAGCCCTCCCCTCTCCCACTCTGGGCAACCCAGTTACCAGTTCCAGTATTTCAACTGATAACCTCTGAGACCTAGATTGAGCTTCAGGGACTCAGTGGTCCTGAGTTTAGCAAGTGGACCCTACAGGAAGCGGCAGAATTCGGGAAGGCCTCTGTGAGTCAGCCGAGATCCAGGGAAGCAATCTCAGGACCCTTAGAGTTCCTGGGGGTGGGGAGCAGGAAAGGAGAACACCAAAGGCTCTTCCTTCTTTTGAGCCCCCTGTGGCTTGTTGTTTTCTGCAGTCTTTGAGGGCTTGGCCAAGCTTTTCCTAGTCCTCTCACCCTCCCAAACAGGGCACTTCTTGTGTGACTAGATTCCCCCTGCCCGCCAGCCCGCCATCAAACTGTTATATGTAGAAATGGCTGGTGGGGAAATATGCAGGGACTCAGTGCCCCTTGGTCTCTTCACAAAAGGAAAGGTTGGAAGGAGGTCAGGGGAGGGGCCCCCAGGGGCTTGTGGGAAATAATGGAGGAGAAGCCAGGAGCCACTCCTCAGGGAGAATGGGCCAGCCTGGGGTGGGCAGATCTTCAGCCTTGAAATGCCACAGTGGTGTGACTCTGCAGGCGGTCTCTTCTTCCCAGTCCCTGTGGCATGGCACAAGTTGCCAGTCGGCTCAAGTTTTCCCCGTGTTGGCATGCCTCTAAAAGCTGTCCTTTGCCCTGTCCCCAGCCCCATTCTGGCTGACACTTTCTCCTGCTTGGATGGAAAGAAGAAAGTGGGAGCCACGTGCCTGGCATGGCCAGTCCAGAGACGAATACACCCGTCAGAGGAAGGTGGCAGTGAAGGGGGAGCTGCAGGGCAATCCCTCAACTCCCCCGGGTAGCCTTGGTCAAGGATCTGGGCCAACAGAACAGCCCATTCAGCTGCCCAACTCATGGCGTCAGTTCAGAACAGCAGAGAGACCGTCACTCCTTCTTAGAGTGCCCCTCCTCCCCCCTCCAACTGTTTGGTCTTGTACACCAAAGATCGGCCGGTCTTCCTCCCGGAGGCAGAGTGATGTGCTCCTCTGTCAGCCCGCGAGGGCAGTGCCGTGGTTCTGAAGCGACAGACTCAGTCTCCCCAAGCCAATATTCTCTCTTTCTCCTTAGACTTCTTAGCATTCACAGAAGCTGCTTGCAGGCTCGTTGGGGTGACGGGGGTGATTGGCGCACTTTACCGCACAGTACCTCAGTCTAGCTGTCAAATAATCCCCTTTGCTGTTGCCTGCGTCTGGGTTTTGATATTTGGGATCATTCATATTTCAGTGTTTTGTGAAGGGGGCACAGTTCCCCACAGATACCAAGTTGGCAGCGGGTCCCTGTGCCCTGGCATTTGCACTGGGTGGCACCCGGGGAGGGAGCCAGGTGGCCCGGGGGGCTGCAAAAGGACCCTTCCTCCTCCTCCTCCTGCCAAAAAGACTTCCCTGGATTTGTAGATGTTGATACAGAGACCTCTGTCCTCTTTGAGGGTGGGGGTGGGGGCTTCTTATTGGTTTCCACTGGAGGAAACAAGAAGGGCCATTTGTGACACTGTAGGCCAAGACACTGGTACTGGTTTTGGTAAATCAGGAGCAGGCATGGAGGAGGGTTTCCTTTGCAAGGCCCTGAACTGGGGAGGGGCCTCTGCCACTGCACACCCTGCTCTACCTGAGGCGGGTAGAGGAGGTGAGAGGCAGCACACATTCTTGTGTACATAGAGCAAGCCTATTTGTGCTCAGGAAAACCTAGTCGCTTATTGTTGCTCTCGTCTGTTGACATCCTTGTACACCGGTTTGCTACTCGTGGTGTGAAACAAACAAACAAAAACAAAAAACCAGGAGAAACCAAACCATACCAGGTCATTTCCAGCAAAACTGTTGTTTTGGAAACTCTTGCTTTCTTTTGGTGTCCATTTTGTGTTATATTTTGAAGAATTCTTCATTTATATTGGTGTACTGTGGTGAAGAGAATAAGATAGGCTGATCTGTAATTTTCTCCCCCAGGAAACTGGCAAATGCCGCTGACCCTCTTGATCCCCTCCCTGCCCCTGCATCCTTCCTTTTTCCCAAGCTGGGATTGCTGTGCACTGGGCAGGCCCTCTCTGTTACCACCCCCCACCCCTCCCCATGCAGTGGCTCTGGATAGAAACAGTTTTTCTAAACCCCATGAATAGCAGCACGGGTATTTTTTTGTCAGGCTGGTTCCTGGGGGTTCTGTGCCCCCACCAGCGTGTTCAGCTCTTGGGGCATTTGTAATGAGTTCTCTCTGCTTGGTAAAACCTTTTGATTGTGCTGAAATGGTTTCTGACGTCACCTTTGGAAATAAATGGTCATTAATTTGTGTACTTAGTGTTCTGGATTTTGGTCTCAGGTGCTTCTGTTGTCCAGGATCCCCAGGTGAAAAGGAACCCTCACCATGGAACTTATTGTTACAATGTTTTCTTCATTTACTGCTATTAAAAGATTTCTGAGAACCCAGAAATCTTGGCCTTGCTTCCCAAAACCCTCTTAGAAGGCCCTCTGCTTTGAAAAGGAGACAAAAGGGGCCATTTTCCCTCCACCCTGGGCTGGACCACCAAAGGGTAGTTAGCTGGGCCCTCTCAGCACAGCCTTGCAGAAGGAGTTATGTGGCTGGATGGCCTTGAATTCCCATACCCGGCCTGCTTCCGCTCAGGCTGCTGGGGACCGGGCAGGCCTTTTGCACATAGCAGGGCTTGTCTGCCGGGGATATCTGCTGGGCCCCATGGGGGTGGGCAGCTGGGCCGGATGGCTGAGCTAAGGAAGGCAGCCTTGAAACCAGAAGTGCTCGGGCTTACTCAACCCAGGATTCCTTGGGGTCCACTGTGTGCCGGCACTGGACAGCACAGGCTGGTGCCCGGGACAGGTCACACTGTACTGTGGGGACAAGAGAACAAGATAACCCTGCTTTTTGGGAATAATGAGACCTGCGTTTCTGAAGTTACTTCCTAATCATCCCACGGTGGCCATGATATTAGCTTGGCCTTCCTTTACGGTAGACAGGGGCTCTACTCGGTCTTTAGTGAGTGCAGCTACTTCTAGAAGGGATGCAGCTGGCCTAAGTGGCAAGCAGTGCAGGCGGATCATCCCATTTGCCAGTAGGTGGGCCTCCAGGTATGAATGATACAGGAAGGGCCTTGCTGCCATCCTGGATGACAAAACCACCAGCTTGGGCGAGTTGTTTCATCTCTTGCTGCCTTGGGTTCTCCATCTGCAAAATCATAGTAGCAACATTTCTGCTTGGTGCCAGGCACGGTGCTAATTCCTCTACACACGCTGCCTCTTAGAATCCCCTTAAAAGCACAGGAGTGAGGTAACTGGTCACTTGGTCCCCATTTGACAGGGAGAAACTAAAACACTGAGGATCAGAGCTAATAAACGAGGAGCTGGAATCTGAAGCCAGTTTTGTTAGATTCCAACACCCAATGTGCTTTCCACTTTCCACCAGACTCCACTGCCTCTCTGGTGTGCTGGGATTGCTGGGTAGACCTGTGCCCAAGGGGCCTGCGGCCCTTAGAGAAGCAAGAGGACAGCCGGGCAGTGATGTAGAAGATAAGAGAGAGAAGGGAAGAACCAACAACCATGTGTAGCTTCAGAGCAGGGTTGAAAACACAAAGGCAGAGGCTTAAAGGGGACGGGGACGCAAGGGGCCAGGCAAGAACTGGCCCACTGGGGAGGACAGAAAGGCTGGTAAAGAGAAGGTGAGGAGAGTTGGCCCTGTTCCCTTTTCTGCTTGCCATCCTTTCCAGAAAGAGAGCTAAGCGCCAACTACCTATGTCATCGCCATCCCTCCCTCCCCCGGGCTAGTGCCTCTGCCCCTGCCACCCATCTCTGCTCCAGTCTGTACTCCCCATTGCAGGCAGCCATTTTTTCCAAATGCAAATTTAACTGCATCCCTTTCCTGGGCCCCCTAGTGTGGCCCTGCCAGTGTCTTCAGCTGCATCTCCTCACCCCCCGTCCCCCAATAAAAGAATCATACACAGAGACCCTTGGCTCCAGCCAAATTGTACTCTGCATTTCCAGGCCATGCCATTTCCAGCTTCTTTGCCTTTTATTCATTGGACCTTCTTCTCTGTTTGAAATGCCTTTGCTCCCCAACTCTCCCTTCTCTGAGCCCTAGTCTGCAGGAGGGACCCGTTCTTATAGCACCTGGCACTGGACCGGCATTCACCTCCCTGTTGGTGATACATTCCTGGTTTTCTCCCTCAATGATACTTTAAGCTCCTTGAGGGCAGGGTAGGAGTGGGGGTGTCTGATTCCTCCCTGTATCCATCAGCCCTGGCCCAGGACCCTGTTCCATAGAAATTGCTCATTGAGCAATGATCTTATCCTAAAGGGCTGGAAGAGGGTGGGAGGCACTGTTAGTGAGGGAGAATTGTTAGCCTCGGCACCAGGAGCCACGGCCTGGAGAACACCTTGCTGAGGGGCCCCATCCCGGCTCTGGTATCCTGGGCAAGGAGGCAATATTGTGAGGGAAGAGAACTGAGACCTCTGGGGGATGGTGTCAAAGTGCCTTTCCTTGTCCTTGGCGGCTGTTCATCCCCACCTGGGTCACCCCTGAGTTCCTGGGCACACAGAATGGGTGTTTGCCTGGCAAAAGCTCCACTAGCCCTTGGAATGTGTCCCCTTGCCCTCTGAGGGGTTGGAAAAGCAGCTTGGGATGGTCACGGTCATGAGCCAATGCCCCCATGAGTTTCTGCCTTGTCCTGGTTTGCCAAGGCCAGTGGTGTAACAGAGATACACAGACGTCAGTCTGACAGATGCAATGGTTTATTCAAAGGGTATGTGGTTTGCTAACCTTGGCAAAACGCAAGGCCAGCCTAGTCCAAAACCAAGGACTCTGTTACCTCCCACACACTCTCCCCCGCAATCCCCCCAGGCAGCATCTGGCCCAGCATCTAGGTTGCGTACTTGGGGTGGATGAACTGCTTGGCAAAGGAGTTCAAGAGTGTCCCTGGGAAGTAGTAGGGAAAGGCAGCTCCTGTTGCTAACGGACGACCCAAAGTACTTTGCTTTCCACGGCTGGCTTTCTAACTTCATTCAACTCCTGCATCTCTGCCAACAGTAGCCTCAGCACCTCACCATGAGGCAGGCCTTAGCCAGGAGGGTGGACACTGCCTTGACATCCCTCTGATAGGTAACGGGGCCAAAGCATGGGGCCCACAGGTGTTCTCCTTTCCAACAGTCCATTCCCAGCCCCAGCCCTGCTCCAGCCACCAGTTCTCCCAGGTCTCTTCTGCCTCTCCCCTAGCCATACTAGGCCCTGCAGAGGTGGGCCTGCCTTTGCTGTCCCTTCATGCTACTAGAGAAGGCCCTAGTACCCAAGGGAACCCAAGCTCTTTGCTGTTGCAGTTTTCAAAAGACCATGGCCTCTCCAAGTATTCTGCCTCCTGGGAATGGAGGGGCCTTCCTGTGCACTTCAGGACAGAACCTCAGGTTTCTAGAATGCTCAAGCTGAAAAGATACCTCTAGTACGATGCTTCGTGAATTTTGCTGCATGTTAGAATCGCCTAAGGAACTTTTAAAACTCGATGCCCAGGCCTCACCCGGGCTCATAATTCGAAGCAAACTTTTTTTGTTGTTTTTCCAACTTTTGTTGTTTCAGTTTCCAGACTCTGAGTCATCACTTTGACCTGACCAGTGTCTTCTTTTTTAAAAAATGGAATATTTAAGGCATACAAAAAGGTATGAAGAATAATGTCTAAACCCAGCTTAAGAAACAAGAACCTCAGCAATACAGTTGAGGCTCCCTTACTCCAAAGGTTTAGGAGTTGTTCCTCAGAGCCTCAGGGTTTCTAGGGAAGGGTTGGATCAAAGGATGGGGGACAGAGAGGGGTAGAGTGGGCAGGGCTCTGGCCTCCCCCCTTGCTTCACCCAGAACAACTCCAATTCTTATCTGTTTGGTATACTGAAGTTCCGTAAATGATTTCATTGGGAAACGGGTTTGAAAGCCACATATTTACACCCTCATTAGTTCTGTCTCCAGCCCCCTCGTAGTCAGTGGTCACCCTGTACTAGTAGAACAAGCATTTGCAGTAGGTCTCAGCAGATGGGGCCTGCAGTCCTGGGTCTCCCTCTTAGGTCCTGGGTGCACTTGGAAAAGTCAATCCTCTCTGAGCTCTCTTTGTAAAATGGTTAGAAACACCCTTGTCCTGCCTGTCCCACAAATAGTCATGAGGAAGCCAGTGAGGTAAATGGATGGGGGGGGGGGTGCTTTGGAAACTGCAAAGTTCTGTCCAGTGTAAGGGGTTCCCATTTCCAGACAATGTGGTTATTCTGCGTGTTTTTGGAGCATGAAGGTTAGTTGGAGTTTTGACTGCACTTACCCACTGTGCCTTAACGTGCCCGTACCATCAGGGTCTGTGGTCTGTGTGTGTGTGTGTGTGTGTAGGACAGATGATAACTTCTGTTTTAAGGAATGCTGTACTTCATTGACTCTAAGACACACATTTTTGTTTTTATATTTTAACATGTCTGAAATTGGGATGCATCTCAAATCAATGGCAAGACACTTGAATCAGCAACTTTTTTTTCTGATTCAGTGGTACATAAAATAATGGACATCTTACCATCTAAGGCTTCTTAGAGTTAATGAAATGCCATAATTAGCTGGGATTCCTCTTACTGTCCCCCATGAGAGTCATCCTCCTGCTAGAGAAAATCCCTTTGGACAAACTTATAAACCAACTTTCAGCAGATAGCCTCACTCTGACACTCTGTCCTCTCTTTCTTCCCTGCCAGCATCCCACCCAGGCCTGGCCAACTGAGAAGGAGGGAGGGAGCCCAACAAGCCAGGCCAGCCAGCCCCCCAAAGCTCTGGTTTCTTTATTTCCCAACCACAGCCTGGCAAGACAGCTCAGCCTGCCTCTCTGGGGAATTCCTGGGGCTAGTCATTGCCAGAGGTGAGCTGGCAGGAGGGCAGCGGGAAGGAATCCAGTCTGTTCTGATCCCCCTGGGTTGATGTGAGCAGCTTTCTGGCCCCCACAGAGGAAGACACTGACTTCCCCACTTCCTCCAATAAGGCAAAGAAAGGTTAGGCAGCGGCCCTTTCAAGGAAAAGCGGCACCTTGGCCGAGGGGAGCCCGAGCCATGGGCGTTTCACTGCAGCTGGAGATTGCCACCAACCTTCCCTCAGTCTTGACAGCCTCTCAGATTAAGCTCATCTGTTTTAGCCTTTAGGCCAAGCTCTTCCGGAGGGGGAAAGGCACGTTGGCGGTGACATCCAGAGATACTTGGCCCCAGGAAGCAGCTTTTGGACATTTTTACCCCAGAGAGCTTAGCAAGACATGATCAGCCCAGATTACAGCTGCCCTCATGTAACTGGGTTAAAGTATTGGCCTACTTAAAATCCCTCCTGCGGTGGCCTCCTTCAAAGCTGATGAGGCCGATTAGGGGACTATTTCTGAGCCCTAGTCGTGTCCCTAGAAGCCTGGGGGCGTCCTCCCTTGACTAGAAAGACAGTCACTCAAGGCTGGAGGGGCAAGGGCAGAGTCAGCCCTGCCTGTGGGAGAGCAGTGCAGTCAGACCACACTTGTCCTCATAAAAGAGAGTCAGACAATGGCAAGACTTAAGTCCCTGGATTTTGAACGTCAAAAACCAAACCAACCCCTCAGTTTTTAGGGAAAGACCTAGGCCTATCCCTTTGCCATCTCTGGCCCTAGAGAGAGATGGCACAGGTTCAAAAGAAGGTCTTCAATCAGGGACAGTCACTAGCCTCTACTCAGGAGGTTCTGTGCATTGAGGGAGATTGTTACTTAAGCACTAAGCCTCAGTTTACTCATCCATAAAATGGGAATAATAATAGAACCCACATCATAGGGCTGCCCATAAGGGTTAAGTAGATAAGGCATTTGGCACAGTACCTGGCACATTGTCAGCATCTGTCCCATAAATGTTAAGATGCCACCACCACTATCATTGCCACAGTCATCATCACCATCACCATCACCCTCATCCTCATGATGGCAGCAGAGTGAGTGGCAAAATGATCCGTCTCTGGAACCTGACAAACCTGCTTTGATTCCTGGTTCTGGCACTTTGTAGCCAGGGGTCCTTGGATAAATGACAGTCTCTGCTACCCTGATTCTTATTCTGTAAAACAGGAAATTCATAAGGCTGTCGAAAAGTGTATAACATGGTCCTTAGCTCACAGTCAGCGCTCAATAAATGCTGGCCTTTATAATTATTTAAAGGGGGTGAAAAGAAAGGAGTTTCTTAACTCTCAAGTGCCCTATGCCCCCTGCTTTCAGAACTCACTGTGTAACCTTCCCTAGAGCAAAGGGTGTTGACTACACTTTCCCAACCTAGGGATGACAATTTTCTCCAAGACCACTGTTTCTTCTGGAATGGTATAAACCCCAAACGGAGGAAGAAAGGGCCAACTCAGCCCATCTACCCCACAGGAGCAATCCCATCCAATTTGAACCCCATGTCCCCCTTTTAAACCCCATCCTTGATGAGTACCAGGGACCACATATACTATGTGAGACAGACAAGAACCAAGTCACCAAGCGGCATTGCTCATGTACAGAGGCCACTCTGGCCACCCACCACTGTCCTTGATGACAGTACTGGGAAAGGGGTCATTGCTGAAGCCTCTGCCAGTGGGTGGCAACACCTCCATGCAGAGTTCTTGGACTCCATTGGATGTTTGACATAGAGAAACTTTAGGAAAATGTTTGCATTGCTCACACCAGCACTGTCCTTCAAAAAGATGGGGGGTTTCCACTCTTCCCAGTCCAAGACTCCCTTTCTATGCTGCCAGGATATGTGGGAGTAGAGAATATGATTGCCCCAAACAGCTCTCTGGCCAGCCTCTAGCTCCAATGCCGATACAACAAATCCACTTGCACACGCTGACACATACGGTAACCTTGGATCATTCCAGAATACCGTTTAAATGGAAATGCTAGTTTCATGAAAAGTGACTACAGCAACCCCTACTTTCAAATCTGCCTGGTGTTCAGGCAAGGGGCACGACTCTCGGCAGCTTCCTGTCAGTTAAGATGTGATTTAAACATTCTATTGTGTACCAGTTGAACTTCCTGTTTTACAATATCCCAAATCTAATGCTGCCTTCCTGCCTTTTCTGTGTAGCAGGTGATTCTGAAACTTACTCTGATTTCTCTTTCTGGGTAGGTTACCCTAGCTATCCTCCTTCCCTTCTGCCCTATAAATGGATTTTATTTTTTTGCCTATAGGGTCCAAGATAGCAATTTTTTCAACCAGTGGGCATACTCAAACTTCTCCTCAGGCCTCAAGGCAACCTCTTAGACCTGTGCAGTTCTTTCTCTCTCATCAAGGGAGAGCCTGGTGCCTCTCAGAGGACAGCTTCACAGTAAGGAACACAACTTTCACCCACCAAATGCCATTCTGCATGTACATGAACCTATTTCTTATGCAACCACATAACTTATCTCCCAGCCACCTTGCACACTCCTGCTCGGGAGCAAGGCAGCTACATTGCGAGAACAGAAACAATCACTTCCTCCATTCAGCAAGTCACGATCGTGCCCAGTGGGCAGTGGTTTCTGGTGCTGACACATTGTAAGGCCAAAGAAATGCCATTTCTCACCAGGGGCAGCTACAACTATGATCTCATGCCACTCCGAGGTGGAAGCCAGTCAGTGAAGCCCTATAATGCTAGCCTGGCCCCGGTTTGAATGACTTTTCTCAACCAGACCAAACTTCTATGCCCCTCACAACTCTTAACTCAGAAAGGACTGCTAATTTATCTTACAAAATAATACTATATTTATTCTGAAACCAAACATGGTGCCTCTAGGGGGACAGGCACTCAATAAAGTATTGATGGATCACCTTAAGCCTGACATTTGGGAGGAAAAGGCCAGAGTGGAAAAAGATGAAATGAGGCCTTCCCAAAGGCTCTCAAAATAACTGGGCATGTTGGACCTACAGCAGTGGTTTGCAGATTGTGCTGTGAGACCCTAGGCTTGAGACCCTAGGCTTCTATTGGAACTGCTTCTAAGTTTCCACTCACATTTGACTAAAAAGACATATAATTTGAAAACTCATAAAAACCTAATAAATACCTAATGTGTTATATTCGGAATGGTAATGCACTGAAGACTACCAGTGGTTTAGCAGGAGCCGTCAGATTGACTCATTTCTGTTCAAACCTCCTGCCTCAACTTCTTGTAAGCCTGTCATTGATTCTGAGGGCTAAGACTGCATTGGGGCTTTTACAACTTAGGCCTGCACAGATCCACTTTCATATAATTAAACAAGCAAGACCTCATCACTTATCTGTGCACGTCAGGACCATCTGCTGTTGTATGGCCAAAACAAAATACAGAAATAAATTGAGTGCTGAGGCTAGCACTGCAACTGTCATCCATTAATCCAATTACAAATAGTCGTCAAAACAGCCTCGTTGTTCTCATTAACTTTATAAGTAACTGCTATATGTTTGTATTTTATTTCGAATAAAACACTGCCTTTAATATCTTATTTTTAACATAATGAAATGCTAGCTAAGATTTTGATTAAAGAGAAAAAAGTTTCTTCCACCATGGAGGGAGGGAGACAGAAGGTTGAAGGGTTTACCAGCCCCTAGTGACCCGGACACTGCGTTTTAGAATGGGAGAGTGAGCACAAGGGAGCCGTGGCAGTTGGTGAACACAAAGACACCTAATGCAGCCACTGCCCAGCCACATGCCCCAGACTCAGAGACCACATTCTTCATTTAACACCTGTTGAACTAATTTAATTATCTGTCATGATGACTCTCTGCAGGGGCAGGTCAGTGTTTATATAAAGCATGTGCCCTTCACCACCCCTCTGGGTGGGTCCATTTAACAATTTGAGATACATAGTCCATACACTGTGACCCTAATTATTAAGGGGCCATTCTTTAGACAAAGTTGTAATCATTGTTCTTGGGATGAGGAAGTGGACCAGCTTCAGAGCAGTGCTTGGGACCTAAGACAATGCCTACAGACTATTGAAGGATTTCTTCCAATGGGCTTGGTGTTTGAAACGGGAGACTGTAATGTGTAGCTGTAGGTATCAAGGAGGACCTTTTAATGTTGTAGCCAAAACAGTATACACAGGGCCTTCCTCAGTTGCATCCTCCCATTCAGCTCTTCTTCCTGCAAACAGATTGGCTGTCATCGGAGCCTAGCTACAGATCTACACTTGTCTGGGTCCTGTGGTCACAGATGCTATTCTCTTGAGCAGGCAGTGACTCTCTGGTTGATGGCAAATCTGAAACCAGGTGTGATTTCACAACAGCAGACACACACACACCCACACACACACACACACACACCCCCCACCCCCCCACACACACACACCTCCCACCCACCCACCCCGGCTCACACTGATAGAGCCCCTTGGCTATGGTAGTACTTCCATCAGCAGAGAGGAATGGCCTCAACCCACACAGCCATGCTTGCCCTCTGAAGCAGTGGAACTATTTAAAAGGTGCTCAGTGGTGCATGAACTCTAAAGAGGCGAGGCTGAAACTCCAGAAGAATTTAGGTAGTTGAGGTGTGATTACTGAAGGTAAAACTGTCGAGACCATTGAGTTAACCACTACTGCTATAAAAAAGAATGCTGTGGGCTCATTAAATTACTTAATTCCAACCTGAACCTATTAATACTGTTTAAACCATTAAAAAAAATCTTACGTACCATTAAACACAAATGACAAAAATGGGTAAACATTGAGCAGATGGCTGCCTTAATGGAGCACTATTTGAAACCACAATACTCCTCTAGGATCTGAGATGGCTGTTTTTAGCCACTATGATTGACATAAGCACGCATCATAAACCTAACATGGTAGTGGGGCTTAGAGACAGCATAACATAATTCTCCTGCACATATTCACTAGCAATTAATCCCGAAATGTGTGCAGTGAAACCGAGACAGCAAATGATTCAGTAAGAGCCAGAAGTACTTCAACAATGTCTTGGTAGCTGTCCATAGAGAATGAGATAAGGCAACAGCTGATAGAGGTGGCACATCAAGAGACAGCTTTCTTGATGCAGGCTCTTATCTGGCCCTTGAAAGCCAGTAGTGTCAGACCCTATCCCAGTGATATAATGAGCTCCCTTCCCCCACTCAGGCATTTTCCCCAAGCTCAAGTTTGGGGCAGGGCTCATCTCATACCTAGCTGGACCTGGAAAAGCAACTGGTAATAACTTTCTGTGTGTGGTATGCATAGAGTGTGTGTATGAATGTGTACAAGCTCTGGGTGGCCACATTTTTGGCATTTTCAGATTCTGTCCTGCCCTCAGAAAATGGCAAAAAGTACTGATAGCAGAAGAGAGGCTTCCCACCTTATCATATGGTTTCATTGGATAGCACTGCTAATGCCCACCCCCACCCCACCCCCAACAGCTCACAAAGGGGAGAAATAAATGCCCAATAACTACTGGTTGATTTGGAAGAAATTTGGAGCAAGTTAAAGCACAGCTAAGCTCCCACCGGAATTCATGTCTGATGCTGGCCTTAGATCTGTGGCATGGGGAGACTGTCTGATAAATACTATGCTGTATCGCCAAGCCAGGATTCAGGGCTGGAGAATGACATGGGCAAATCATACGGCAGGGAACAGCTGTAGGCAGGTGAGGTTTCCCAAGTTCTAGTTTGGAAATAAATCAATATCAGTTCCTTAAGTATATATTTCAAAGTCCTCAACTATTAGCCTTTAAGTCAGAACTATTGAGGAGACCGAGACCCTATGATAGAGCAGGTTAAATAAAGAAATGACAAAAGGTATACTGGTTTTAATGTTTTATTGGGTAAATGATTTTCAAGGTAATAACAATAGTGTCAAAACTACTACAATATCTTTCCACAGCCATACCTTACAGACCCACATAAACCTCATATGTTTTTTTCTTTTTGCTCATTTTTAAATATTTTTAAAGCCATACATTTCATATAAAATGCCCATTTCCAACAGTTTATTCAAACTATTAAGCAATAAAATGTCAAAGGAGGGAAGATCTAGTTATAGCGGAAGGGGTTTCAGGTAATCTGTATTGTCTTATTGTGATCAAAAAACAGGTTACTAAGAAAGAAGGAAAGGAAGAGCTACTCCAGGTAGCTTTTTGCTCATTACAAGTCTCACCATTGCATCACCAAGAACTCATTATGCTGGTGACTGATTCAAAGTAATGTTGGGGAACATATAAAACACTAAAATAACTTAGAAACTAGATCCAAATATTTCAAAAGTAATCAACTTTGATATACAAAACAGTCAGAGGTGTTACAAAAGTTTATTTTCTCAGTGCATCTATGTACCAGCGCAGTTACTGGGTCCAGAGCAAAATAAAAGGTTTATTTTTTCTTCTGAAACAGTAATAAAAAACAAGGAAAACATATCTTTGTATATAAAGGATCAATGCTGGTCTTAAGAATAATGTAATCAGAAACCCTTAAATTGAGAGGCACACAGTGGGTTTCCATTTTTAAAAAATAAAAGGAAAGTCACCAGTTTATTTAAATAGAGGAGGCGCTCACACCCCTCAAATAAACAATTCAACATCACTAGCAAAAATCACTTAGAAACTGTACAAAAATAAAAAAAGTTAACACATTTAATCCTGCAAGGTTTTTGTAAGGACTGGAAGGCAGGCTTTTAAAGCAGCATTTGGGCATGGCTGGGGGCTTCTTTGGTTTGATGTAACACATGTAAGAGATGGAACCTATTCCAGATGACAGTTTTGAATTTCCTGCACACTTGTAGACAAGAAAAAAGGCCAGTATACAAACTTCTGGTGTGCTGGGCATAGATACACTATATGCACTGGACTGAAAATCTTATTAACTGCTTTAAGTGGGGTCGGGCAGGTGGGGGGTGGTAGTAGAGCAAACCTGGCATTTCCTCCATCAATTATACCAACCTCACACATACAGGAAGACTGGGGAGGGTAGTAGCACATTCTTGTGCAGTCAGAAGGCCACTTGGAGGAGGAGGGGGAAACGATTGTTCTTTTAGAATCTGGTACCTGGCTGACCTTGTTTAAGAACAAGAAAACCCTTCCAGAAATGGAAGCCATTTGAAACATACCAAAGTAAAATACGTACTATTTTCCAAGAGGAAAAATACCCAGTTGCATTTGAAAACAGAAAACTTAAATGGAACTAATTAACGTTTGAAAGGGGCTATGTAAACTTTGTGCCACTCAAATGAAGTTCAAGTATTACTTCTCAGCTGTTTAAAGGTCACTGAACTTGTACAATATTCTGGTGATAAGAGTGCAATTCACATTTGTGTTTCTGAACAAATAAACCACAACTGGCTAGAACACAACCTGTGCAATTAGAATCTTTGTCTGAGTTAAAAAAATACATGCTACATATTTCAACATGTTCAAAGTTAACTTAAACCACATATTTAACAGCTTTGTAATAATATAAGACAAAGATGAACGTTTGTTTGAAGCACACCATTACAGTTTATATAACACCCTTGACACCACAAAGTCTTTGAGTCAACAGCTACTTAGAGACAAAAAAAATGAACTGTGCATTAATTTGAGTACAAAAGAAGACAAAACTATCCTTTTCCCCCCAAGCCACAGTGGGAAATATTGCTGACCTCGTCCTTTGAAGCCTGCAGGATGATTATTTCTTCAGTATAATATTATTACACTGGTAAGAAAATCTGTATAACATCTGCATATATCAAGGATTTTTAAAAATCTGATATGATTTTAGAGTCCGCATGACCAGTCACGTGACCTGCTCAAGATTGATTAGCACCGTTAAATAAATACACACATATGTATGTATGTGTAAGTATATGTACACACACACACATATGTATGTAATAGTTCTTTTCTTTTTAAAAAATCTTCTAACCATAAGCTCACCCAGGACAAGGAGCCTGTTGAACTGATGAGATGATGGATAAGATGGATTTCACAACAATATTGGTCTATTTTGTCTCTCTTCAGTTTGCTTGTTGTATTTTATTTACTTTTTTTTTTTTTTTTTTTGCAGCAGACAATATCATTCAGCTTGTGCTCAGTTTCCCTATAAGGGCAAGAAAAAGTTTCCATCAGGTAGCCACTTGTTTTTATACTGAAAGACTAATCTGCTCCAAAATGTTCCCAAGTAGAAACAAAAGGACTCAATATCCCTTTCTAAAGCTCAGCAACTAACTTATTCTGACTAGTCTCTAGGTTCAATGGAACTGGCTACTGAGATTGCATTTCAGGCAAACAATTGGCTTCTTAGTTAAGGCATCGCAACTGAAAATGATAATTTCAACAACGGATGCTGTGGATGAAGGAATAAATAACAATCTTATAAGAACTCCCATCAAAAACTAAAGCAGTTTGCTTTGCCACAATGGCAGGCAGAAGAAATTCAACCAATTATCTCACAAACTAGAAAAGGAATTTTGAATTCTCAAGTAGCAGTCTGTCACTTGTCACAGCAATTATAGGTATAACCTATGCTATTTCAATTTCAGTGGCATTTCTTATAGTTTTAGAACATATCTTCTGCACTATTCATCACTTGATATATTGGTTTCCTGTTTGAAAATGTGTGTGTGTATATATATATATATACACAAACACACATACATACCCAGAGACACTAACATAAAATGAAGGTAATCTTTATCCAGAATTGGTTATCTTCCTGGGGATATACAGACCTCCTACTGACATCAGGAAGTTCTCTTTGTATACATCAGAGAAGAATAGCCCTACAAATGAACTGGGCTCTAACTATACCATATCTAAATGCCAACTCCAGTTTTACAGGTGTAATGATAATATCAACCTAGTAAATGTGTTTCTTTCAAAATATGCAGTGCAGAAAGTGATTCAAGCTATTTCATAGTATTTCTGAAACTTCAATATTGTCCCCATGACAGGCAAACATATTTGAAACCATGGCATATATGAACTTCTGTTTCACTAGATTATCTTTACCATTTCTTTGAATGGTAGCTAAAATTATCTCTGGCCAATCATGACTTATTGAAATCTAAAGCTAATAAATTAATATATAATAGACAAATGTCTCTTTTTGGTTATTTGCTCAAAATAATTTTTTCAGTTTAAAAATACTTAGGAGTAAGGAATTAGTCTAACTGTTGTTTCACAAATAGAAACAATAAAATGTTACAAGAATATTTCTCTCAATTGCCTTCTTTCTAACCCCCCTGAATTCCACTTAATTCTACTCTTCTCAAAGGCACTAAATTCTACATCTGCTCTCTTCCAAATATTCACTGCTCTTCAAAGTGATTTCTGTAGCATATCTGAAAGGTAGTTTATACTTTCTCAAGACAGTGTTTTAGTTTGTAAGTTGATTCTACAAAGTGATGAGGCAGTCTTTCTTATGATAACCAGTACAGTAGGCATAAATGATTTCTCACTCTCTGTGACAAGCCTATCATGGACCTAAGAATGTTAGATCCTAAAACTAAAGTTCATGTGTTTTAGTCATGGGAAGAACATATACTTAAGGAGTGAAGACCCACATATTAAGTTCTTATAACAGTGAATTTTAGACAAATTCGACAGTAATATACAAATACCTGAATTTGCTCTGAATTACTCCCAAACTCAACTATCAAAACATAGCTATCTTACTGAGAAAAGCTAAAGAAAAACCTAAATAAAATCCTTAAAAACTGCAAACTTTCTTCCATCCACAGTCAAAGGAAGGAAGGAAGGAAGGAAAGAAGAAGAAAAGAAGGGAAGGAAGGAAGGAAGGAAGGACAGAAAGACAGAAAATTGATTGAGATAGCAAAGCAAAATTCTATATAATATTGTAAGGAAAGAAAAATGCCAAAAGGAATATGTGCTGCAAAAAAAAAAAAATCAATGATCTAAAATAATAAAACAGGACGTTCTTACCAAATGCCATTTTCCTACCCGTTACCATGATGATCTTAATTGATGATGCTGAAGCTTCACCATGGCAACGGAAACTATCATCATAAAATGGTACAGTAAAAGAGATAGCTAGACCAAGAAGGGGTAGGGTCTCCTGGGAAGAGGTCTGCAGAGAGGCCCAATGACTGGTTGTGCGGCTCAGTGTCAGGAATAATGGTTGTATGGTGGAAGGGGATGACCAATGCCATTTTGGAAATGATGATGCTGGCGATGGGCAAGGTATTCAGCATAGCTTAGGGTCATCTTTTCACTACGGTACCTGAAAAGAAGTCAGGGAAAAAAGAAAGTTAACATAGACAGATGACATGCCAATGTCAGAGCTAGGAGAGTCATTAGAGATCATTTTATAAATGAGGAAACAGGCCCAGAGAGAAGCAGTGACTTGCCCAGTGTCACACAGCTAATAAGTGGCAAAGCTGGATCAGAACCCAGGAATCCAAATCTCAATCCACTGCTCTTTCTACTCTACTACTCCTTGTTTAAATTGTTTTCCTAGAAATTTTATTTTCCCCTCACCCTCAGTTGGCTAACAGAAAGGAACAGGGGAAAGCCGACCTATTACCATCGTGTACTCAACTCATTTTCAGGGATCTTCCATCTCTCCCTCTTTGACTATTCCTTTCCCTCTGTCCACACATCCTCCATTAAATTAACAAAAAAAAACCACTTTTCTTAATTCTGGTCTTCTTGAATCCTCTTCTATTTCCCATCTTAGCCTCTTTTCATTGCCACCCTTCTCAAAAGAATAATGTGTATTTTCTACCTTTAATCCCTCATATCACACTACTCATCACTACAGTGCTGCTTGGCTTCTGCTGCCACTATTCCACAGAAACTGCTTTCAAGCCGCCCCTGATTCTGCTTGACTTCTCTATTTTGATATCACTCACCATTCCCTTTGGGAAACTTTCTTGCTCCTTGGGTTCTACAACTCCACATTCCCGTTTCTCCCCTACTTCTCAAACTCCTCCTTATCTCTTTGACTGTTCATCCTTTCCCTGCCTTATAAGATTTTCCTCCTTTCTATCTTCAGTTCTTCTACCTCTATAATCTTCCCCCCTCAGTAAACCCTACCCTTAAAGCTTCAACTTTACAGAGGACTCCCAAATCATCATCTTTAGCCACAAGTTCTATAAACATACATTTTCAGTGACCTACCTTCTAAATAGATATCCCAGGAAGCACTTCAAATCCAGAATCAATGCAAAAACATGACTCTCCTCCTGTGGTCCTTACCTTGCTTAATGACCTCACCATGGTCTCTTATATCTAGATTAAAACCTCAGAGTCATCAATCTTTGACTTATTCTTCTCTACTATTAAATGATGCCCAAGTCCTTTCATTTCTTTTACCCTATTTTCCTATCTGTTCTCTCCTTTCTCCCTATCCCACTGCTGCACTCTGGTTAACTTCCATTTCACCTCTTTTGGATTTTTGCCACAGATACTTAGATAGTAGCAATGTCTGCTAGCTAATTCTCCTGTTTCCAATTCCAACTCTAAACCTCTCCAAATCCATCCTGACCAACACCACTGTTCAGAACCCTTCAGTAGCTACTCAATGCCAAAGATCAGGTCCTAACTTCATAGTCTGCAACTCAAGACCCTCCATGATCTGGCCCAATCTGTCTTCTGGGCCATATTGTCCTTTAATGTCTGCCTGCTATGTGTACTTGGAGAGGCCAGCCAAACCGGACTATTAACCATTCCTCAGAACTTGTTCTGTACATGCCTTGACTCATATGGTCCTCCTTTGAGGGAATCCCTTTCCTCCCCTGCTCTCCATCTATCAAATATTCGCCCTGATTCTACTTCCTCTTTCTTTGAAACCTTCAGTTATTCCCCATCCCCTCCTAGAATTCCTTTTCCCCTACTTTATGATCTCACACCACCCATAACATTTTGCCTTGTATTAACAATTATTTTTGTACATGCCCTTCTATTCCCCTAGACTGCATGAGCTCAGGGAGAGCAAAGATGGAGGCATTTTCAAATTTGTAACCCCTCAAAGCTTAGAACAGTCCATTTGTAGACTATCAGCATTCATTGTGGTTTTGTGGAATTGAAATAAATGGAAACAGCAACCCATTTTCCTAAAATGCTTGCTATTTTCCTTTTAAATAAGTATCCCTATTATTTTATGCTGCAATTTACTTAGCATTTGTGAGTCTGGCTCAATTGTGCTTTTCAGCAAGCTTTCATGGTAGACTTCTATCACTGCCAAAACTCTAAGGTTAAATTCAAAGTTGAGGAATGCTTATCTGAATCCTGGGGTTCTGCTAAGAAGTGTCAAAAGCTAACAAATAGCTAGTTCAGGCACTTTCTCCAATAATCTAGTCTAAAGTCTCGGGGGGCTTGCTCTTACAAAGCCAGAGTAATTCATCCAGAGCTAAAGATGGGAAGGATGGGCTTATACATTATATAGGTTTTACTGTCAAGCAGAGCTCCATTGTATCCACCCCTCAGTATGGCCCTGCCATTCATTTCCACTGTTTTTTGAAAAGAGAAGCAAGTATAGTTAGAGAGACCAAAGAAATCAAAGGGTTATGGGCATACACATCAAAATGTCCTGGTTAGTGTACTTTTGGTACCTGGTCAGTTTTATGGTTTTCCTGAATTCATTAGTGATTGGAGCTTTGTATCCTCCTTTCCTTAGTAAAGAGTCTATGGTCTGAATATGGTCCCATCCTGTTGAGAGTCAACCAGACAGAATATTATTCCAGCACATGTAGCAAGCACTTTTGGTTAAATACAAAATGGTTTTGTAGAGGACAGCTATCACTGTCACAAAATGCCATCAACTCCTTTGGTCCCCAAAACAATTACACAGAAGAGCTAAGATTGCATCCTGTACCAAAGCAGGTTCACCACCACACACCTTAAATTCTAGCTATCCAAGGTGTCTTAACATTGGTTTCTTTATGTCAACCACATTTGAAGGCAAGAAATCTAAGAGGTTGGCAGAAACTACTCAGTCATGTTTTGTAACAAACTACAAACACTGTACCCTCCTCTCAGTGGCATCTTCAAGAGAGGAAAAAGTCTAAATGTCATTGTGCCAACTCAGCAGCATTCAGGACTTCCACACTAACTCATAGTAATTGCTGTTCCTAATGGTATCTTCTGTAGTCAATCAAGTGTATTTTTGTGCAATATTCCAGGACATTTCTATTGGTTCTGACATGGGATGGTCATATACTAATATCTGAGGCACTCTATGTCTTCTGTATGCTTTACCAGGTTAATGGCACTCACTGCAGGTTTGAGTCATTTTCTAAAGCAACACAAATAAATCTTCACGCAGCTGCTTTAAAAACTAACTCTCATTTTGGTGATTAATGATGTTAAATTTGGCTGTTATGTGTCTCACATGTATAGGAAACAAACGCAGGAAAACCAAATTAATACATACTTTCTAATGACAAGAAAATCTCCATAAGATAAAGAACTATCAATTTCAACTAACATGACAGTAGAATTTAGTAATGGGTAGAAAGGACAAAATGCTGCAGAGTGAAAAGTTATTTCGTGTGACAGTGTTAGTTCATAAAGGTTTGTGCTACACCCATGAAATAGGAAAACTTTTGTTGATTAGGAAATGCAGACCAAGCATATATATAAAACACTAATACTTCATGAGTTCTCAATGCCCCTAATCTTAATCTTAATGGGAAACCTATAATCTTAATATTGGTACATTAAGTAAAGGCAACTGCCTAAGAAGGAAATATTTTGATACTGACAATGAACTATCTTGGCTGACTAACAAAAGGCTTGTATATGTCTCAAAGCTGCCTACAGCACAGTGGAATATGGGAAAATGGCACCTCAAATTGAAAGCAAACTGTTGCCTAAAGTAAAACCCAAGGTTTACAAATCTTTACTTTTGTGTGTTTATGCTGTCAAACTTGAGTGCAGACATTCAACTTCTGTGTGAGTAATTCACCGATTTGATATAGACATTGCAGTGGCAGTGATGGAAGAGGCATTTCTTACAATTTGACATTGACCAATTATCAGACATAAACTGCAAGGTCAGATATCGCATTTCAATTTGTATATTTGTTTAAATTCTTCACCAGATCATAGGAAATAAAGTACAACAATGACCTTGCTCCTTTGCAACCTCCGGTAGGTAGGTGGCGGTGCGTTTTGATCCTTTTTCATTGATGAATTCTATTCTAATGCCATGTACACCCACCTGAAAGAAATTGGCAGTTTTATTAGTACAGTCTTCTTCATAGAAACAGAAAGAAAAAGGTTATAATTTAACTTTCAAGAGAATGCAGTTTTTACTTTCCCCTTGTTTTTTCGGAAGGGCATATCAGTGTTATTTTTCCAAATCTTTGACTTTGTGTTATGAAGGTCATTCATGATGGCCATGGAGACTGAAGACATTTATTTACATCTGTCCAATATGTGCTGGGCTATGCTATTCTGTTTGGAGCTGGAACAACCATTCTGGGGTTGGGTGTAGAATAAGAAGGTGGAGGGCAAGAATCCTGCCCCCACTTCCAAACTTTGGCTCATGACATTAAAAGAACCAGACAAAAGGAAATTATTTCAACGAGACAGCCAAACCATGGCCCTATTTTTGCAGGTACAACCAACATACAGATTAAGTTCCAAAATTTCTGGTGCTGACTCCCTCTCAAACTCTCTAGTCCCTTGAATAATATGTAATTAAGCAAACATAGTCAGATACTACTGAAAAATGTAATAAAAATGACTAGATCTTACATCATCATCCATTACAGATAATATTTCTAAAAATGTATATGGCTTAAAGTGGGCCATGTATATCATTGCCCTCACACGGTGCTACTAAATTTAAGAGCATTGAAGACTTCAAGTCATTTCAGGGAAGGACATTTTTGTACAGTTTCTCTAGAGACTAGCCCAGAGACCACTATAACTTTGTTAGGTGAAACAGGCAAACTTTTGATGATGCTCTAAAAAAAACAGTCTTCTAAGAAACTGTGGGCAATTTCTTCCTAATTTTTTAAATTAAATGTACGCTTTGATTAGCATACATTCAAAAGGAATCTGTCCTTTCCCATCATATCTCACATAGGATAGTATATCAAACTAAAGATCATTTAAAAAGTTAACTCCTTTGTAAACACTAACAATAAAAATGAAATTTCAAAAGCATAACAACCCCATTCCATTTTCCCAAATCTATGGTTGCTTTAGATCAATGATTCCCAAGTTGAATACAAGGCCATCCAAGGGGCTTCTTTTCAAAGCAAGTGAGTGGAGTCATAGACCGTTACTCTTTCCATCAGTATGGATGGAAAGGTCTAGAAATAGAGAAGGGGAGGGGAGAGGTCAATGAAAACCTCTTTTGCTTCTGCCCTTACCCTGAAATTTTTCAATTTTTCAAAAAAAATTTTTTGGGGGGGGCTCTTCTCACATCCATCATTAGAGCTGTTGGATCTTCTAAGCTATTTAAGTTTTTTATTAAAGCATATCTCTGTGGCTGTTCTATTTAATATCAGTATTCTTATAAATCTCCAGTCGAAAATATAACCATGGCAGCTGTTTAAAACACTAATACAATAAGCCCACGCACACCCCCTTCCCCTGCCATACCCTGTGGGAAATTACTATGAACGGCTGAGAAAAAATCTGAGTGCTTAGCTATCAGGCATTTCCAGGATAAAGAAAATCTACTCAGCTCCCCAGTGGCTGACATAATACTGAGACAATGACAAATTTGTAACAGTTTCTGTATATTGACTTTCTGATCAGTGATTTTAAATTTTTTCCCTTTGAAAATATCAGTTTCTTTATACTTTTAAAAATATATACAGAATAAATAATTTATGCTATCATTCACTAAAGTGAATTTTGAATCAACTCTATCAAAAATTTGTCATGTTAAAATTGAAAATAATATTGCTGTTTATTAAAGTGTCTAATCAAAATTGTGAGAGGAAGAATGCTTCCCTATATGTGAGATGAGAGCATTAGACTAAATCAGTGGTATGCCACTAGGATGGAGAAGGGATGGAGGCTGCAAAGTTTATCAGAATTTCAGGTGGTTTCATGCTTAAGAAGGTATAGAGTTTGGAAAATGAACAACTCTCTGTGTTATTTTTACTCTATGTGAACTAGATAACCTCTAATAACCACTCTCACTCTGACAAACTGACTATGTATTGAAAGAATATGATTTAGTCAAATGAGGCAGGGGTGATTTAGATACATAAGTCATTTCTTCATAGTACATGCTGTGTTCTTTGAAAAAAAATTTTCAGGGATTTTAAAGCCTAGTAATTTAACAATTAACAGAGGTTAAGAACAATTGTGTGGTATGTGAATGACATCTCAATAAAACAGTTATTAAAAAACAAGAGATTAAGACCAAAAATGAAGAACACAGTGACCAAAATAGAAATTATTCACCAATATGATTGTTTTATTTACTTACGTGTTTTGAAAAGGCCCCGCCACCAAATTTGATATAAAAAATTATCATTAAAGTACTCCCATTTTGAATTAATACATTTACAACTTTAATTCTTTTCTGGATTCTAATGATTCTGAACAATTGAAAGCCCTTATAGAGTGAACTGTATGTATGGTGATTTTAAAGTGAATCCTTTGTGAGAAATAACTTATTTCATGGGGCATAAATGTACTCCAAAAAGATATAAAACTCAAACCAGAGTGACTCATTATTTCAACCAGTGGAATCAGGAGAATAATATTCTTAAGAATCAAAGAATAGCTTTTTGTCACCTGTTGAGCAACAGCATTTTCCTTACTCCCAAGACCATAGATGCCATCAAATCATCACACTGCACATTCAAAGCAGGAGAATGGAAAATGGCCAGATATTGAGTATGACAAATTCTGGCCAGCCTATGTAAATCATTGGCTTTGCCAGTTAGGTCATCTCCACTGAAATGAGCACCAAAACTAATTTTGTAATGTTTCAAAGAGGCATCTGTCATAGCTGAAACTCCAAAATGTAACCCTCATACATAAAAACCAAATCCTCCCTTACACAGACTGGAAAATTCTTTGGCTTAGTGGCATCCCAAGAGATGAAGGCCATAGTTGTAATGATCAGCTAGACAGGAGACCAGCTAACTAAGTAATTGGGATTCCCTGAAGCATACTTGCTCTTAAAACTCAGTAACTTTCTCTTCCTAAGGACGGATAAGGAGATAACATGTGGGAAAACTATCTCACCAAACATACCCCTAACTAATCTGACCACTGCCCAAAGTATAGCCAGGTGGCCAAAAACTGGAGATATGCAAATGTGGCCTTATGGGAGTCTGCCGGTCATTTCTGAAATTATTAGAGGGTCCTTACTTTCAAGGTCCATCAGCTGTGATAATATCCTTTTAATCAAGACTGTACTTTTGCTAAGCAAAGCTATACATCAACTTGAATGATAGTAAATTAAATGTAGGACTTATAGATAAGAGGATATGGAATTAAAACAGAGCTGTATCTGTGTGTGCTAAGAGATCATTAAGACCAGTTCAACAGAGTCCTATTTCATGCTTTAAAAAAAAGGCATCTTTATTCTGAACCATTCCATAGCAAGCGATTTTTATTAATGCTATTATACAATCTTTTGTTTTTAGCATTGCTCAGAATGATTAAATATCAAGACTAATATTAAAACCTTAAAATATATCTTGATTATCTGGAGTTGATTATTCAGTTGGGGGATTATTTATGCATCCCCAACTCCACCTGCCTCAGTCCCATCCTCCTTTCTCTCTTGTCCATTTCTCTATTTGTTCGCTCCTCTATCAGAGAGCATGTGGGTCCAGAGAAGATACACGCAAATTAATCAATTTTGCTACATAGTAAAAGGTTTGATAGGAGAGATTATAAATAATGGCTAAAATGAAGCTTCTAGACTGTCGGCAGATATCATTTATCCTTGTTATTCAGCCCCTTGTTAGAAATATGGCTTCATTTAAAACTATTATCCTCTAATGCAGTGATCCTCAACACAGGAACATTAAAAAAAAAAAAGACCCTCTCCATCTCCCATTGCATTATAATACACGGTCCATCTTATGCTCCTCGCAATTGCATATTCAAAGCTTAGTATCCCCCCCACTCACCACAAAGGCAAAGCAGGGGAGAACTGGCTTGTGGAGAACAGGTAGCTCGTGGACGCCACCTGCTGGTTAGTTAGAGAAAGTGTACTCCACGAAGCTGTAGATCTGATAAATTAGAGATAAGGACTTCAATTGGTCTACACATCCTAAAAGAACCCTATCAAGTTCAGCAAATGCCAAGAGGCCAAAAACAACAGAAAATTACAAAGCATATGAAAAAACCAGACGATATGGATAACCCAAGCCCAAGCACCCAAATCAAAAGATCAGAAGAGACACAGCACCTAGAGCAGCTACTCAAAGAACTAAAGATGAACAATGAGACCATAGTACAGAATACAAAGGATATCAAGAAGACCCTAGAAGAGCATAAAGAAGACATTGCAAGACTCAATAAAAAAATGGATGATCTTATGGAAATTAAAGAAACTGTTGACCAAATTAAAAAGATTCTGGACACTCATAGTACAAGACTAGAGGAAGTTGAACAACGAATCAGTGACCTGGAAGATGACAGAATGGAAAATGAAAGCATAAAAGAGAGAATGGGGAGAAAAATTGAAAAAATCGAAACGGACCTCAGGGATATGATAGATAATATAAAACGTCCTAATATAAGACTCATTGGTGTTCCAGAAGGGGAAGAAAAGGGTAAAGGTATAGGAAGAGTATTCAAAGAAATTGTTGGGGAAAACTTCCCAAATCTTCTAAACAACATAAATACACAAATCATAAATGCTCAGCGAACTACAAATAGAATAAATCCAAATAAACCCACTCCGAGACATATTCTGATCACACTGTCAAACACGGAAGAGAAGGAGCAAGTTCTGAAAGCAGCAAGAGAAAAGCAATTCACCACATACAAAGGAAACAGCATAAGACTAAGTAGTGACTACTCAGCAGCCACCATGGAGGCAAGAAGGCAGTGGCACGATACATTTAAAATTCTGAGTGAGAAAAGTTTCCAACCAAGAATACTTTATCCAGCAAAGCTCTCCTTCAAATTTGAGGGAGAGCTTAAATTTTTCACAGACAAACAAATGCTGACAGAATTTGCTAACAAGAGACCTGCCCTACTGGAGATACTAAAGGGAGCCCTACAGACAGAGAAACAAAGAAAGGACAGAGAGACTTGGAGAAAGGTTCAGTACTAAAGAGATTCGGTATGGGTACAATAAAGGATATTAATAGAGAGAGGGGAAAAATATATATGACAAACATAAACCAAAGGATAAGATGGCTGATTCAAGAAATGCCTTCACGGTTATAACGTTGAATGTAAATGGATTAAACTCCCCAATTAAAAGATATAGATTGGCAGAATGGATCAAAAAAAATGAACCATCAATATGTTGCATACAAGAGACTCATCTTAGACACAGGGACACAAAGAAACTGAAAGTGAAAGGATGGAAAAAAATATTTCATGCAAGCTACAGCCAAAAGAAAGCAGGTGTAGCAATATTAATCTCAGATAAAATAGACTTTAAATGCAGGGATATTTTGAGAGACAAAGAAGGCCACTACATACTAATAAAAGGGGCAATTCAACAAGAAGAAATAACAATCATAAATGTTTATGCACCCAATCAAGGTGCCACAAAATACATGAGACAAACACTGGCAAAACTAAAGGAAGCAATTGATGTTTCCACAATAATTGTGGGAGACTTCAACACATCACTCTCTCCTATAGATAGATCAACCAGAGGACCAATAAGGAAATTGAAAACCTAAACAATCTGATAAATGAATTAGATTTAACAGACATGTACAGAACATTATATCCCAAATCACCAGGATACACATAGTTCTCTAGTGCTCACGGAACTTTCTCCAGAATAGATCATATGCTGGGACATAAAACAAGCCTCAGTAAATTTAAAAAGATTGAAATTATTCAAAGCACATTCTCTGACCACAGTGGACTACAATTAGAAGTCAATAACCATCAGAGACTTAGAAAATTCACAAATACCTGGAGGTTAAACAACACACTCCTAAACAATCAGTGGGTTAAAGAAGAAATAGCAAGAGAAATTGCTAAATATATAGAGACGAATGAAAATGAGAACACAACATACCAAAATCTATGGGATGCAGCAAAAGCAGTGCTGAGGGGGAAATTTATAGCACTAAACACATATATTAAAAAGGAAGAAAGAGCCAAAATCAAAGAACTAATGGATCAACTGAAGAAGCTAGAAAATGAACAGCAAACCAATCCTAAACCAAGTAGAAGAAAAGAAATAACAAAGATTAAAGCAGAAATAAATGACATAGAGAAGAAAAAAACAATAGAGAGGATAAATATCACCAAAAGTTGGTTCTTTGAGAAGATCAACAAGATTGACAAGCCCCTAGCTAGACTGACAAAATCAAAAAGAGAGAAGACCCATATAAACAAAATAATGAATGAAAAAGGTGACATAACTGCAGATCCTGAAGAAATTAAAAAAATTATAAGAGGATACTATGAACAACTGTATGGCAACAAACTGGATAATGTAGAGGAAATGGACAATTTCCTGGAAACATATGAACAACCTAGACTGACCAGAGAAGAAATAGAAGACCTTAACCAACCCATCACAAGCAAAGAGAGCCAATCAGTCATCAAAAATCTTCCCACAAATAAATGCCCAGGGCCAGATGGCTTCACAGGGGAATTCTACCAAACTTTCCAGAAAGAACTGACACCAATCTTACTCAAACTCTTTCAAAACACTGAAGAAAATGGAACACTACCTAACTCATTTTATGAGGCTAACATCAATCTAATACCAAAACCAGGCAAAGATGCTACAAAAATGGAAAACTACCGGCCAATCTCCCTAATGAATATAGATGCAAAAATCCTCAACAAAATACTTGCAAATCGAATCCAAAGACACATTAAAAAAATCATACACCATGACCAAGTGGGGTTCATTCCAGGCATGCAAGGATGGTTCAACATAAGAAAATCAATCAATGTATTACAACACATTAAAAATCCAAAAGGGAAAAATCAAATGATCATCTCAATAGATGCTGAAAAAGCATTTGACAAAACCCAACATCCCTTTTTGATAAAAACACTTCAAAAGGTAGGAATTGAAGGAAACTTCCTCAATATGATAAAGAGCATATATGAAAAACCCACAGCCAGCATAGTACTCAATGGTGAGAGACTGAAAGCCTTCCCTCTAAGATCAGGAACAAGACAAGGATGTCCGCTGTCACCACTGTTATTCAACATTGTGCTGGAAGTGCTAGCCAGGGCAATCCGGCAAGACAAAGAAATAAAAGGCATCCAAATTGGAAAAGAAGAAGTAAAACTGTCATTGTTTGTAGATGATATGATCTTATATCTGGAAAACCCTGAGAAATCGACGATACAGCTACTAGAGCTAATAAACAAATTTAGCAAAGTAGCGGGATACAAGATTAATGCACATAAGTCAGTAATGTTTCTATATGCTAGAAATGAACAAACTGAAGAGACACTCAAGAAAAAGATACCATTTTCAATAGCAACTAAAAAAATCAAGTACCTAGGAATAAACTTAACCAAAGATGTAAAAGACCTATACAAAGAAAACTACGTAACTCTACTAAAAGAAATAGAAGGGGACCTTAAAAGATGGAAAAATATTCCATGTTCATGGATAGGAAGGCTAAATGTCATTAAGATGTCAATTCTACCCAAACTCATGTACAGATTCAGTGCAATCCCAATCAAAATTCCAACAACCTACTTTGCAGACTTGGAAAAGCTAGTTATCAAATTTATTTGGAAAGGGAAGATGCCTCGAATTGCTAAAGACACTCTAAAAAGGAAAAACAAAGTGGGAGGACTTACACTCCCTGACTTTGAAGCTTATTATAAAGCCACAGTTGTCAAAACAGCATGGTACTGGCACAAAGATAGACATATAGATCAATGGAATCGAATTGAGAATTCAGAGATAGACCCTCAGATCTATGGCCGACTGATCTTTGATAAGGCCCCCAAAGTCACTGAACTGAGTCATAATGGTCTATTCAACAAATGGGGCTGGGAGAGTTGGATATCCATATCCAAAAGAATGAAAGAGGACCCCTACCTCACACCCTACACAAAAATTAACTCAAAATGGACGAAAGATCTCAATATAAAAGAAAGTACCATAAAACTCCTAGAAGATAATGCAGGAAAACATCTTCAAGACCTTGTATTAGGCGGCCACTTCCTAGACTTTACACCCAAAGCACAAGCAACAAAAGAAAAAATAGATAAATGGGAATTCCTCAAGCTTAGAAGTTTCTGCACCTCAAAGGAATTTCTCAAAAAGGTAAAGAGGCAGCCAACTCAATGGGAAAAAATTTTTGGAAACCATGTATCTGACAAAAGACTGATATCTTGCATATATAAAGAAATCCTACAACTCAATGACAATAGTACAGACAGCCCAATTATAAAATGGGCAAAAGATATGAAAAGACAGTTCTCTGAAGAGGAAATACAAATGGCCAAGGCACACATGAAAAAATGTTCAGCTTCACTAGCTATTAGAGAGATGCAAATTAAGACCACAATGAGATACCATCTAACACCAATTAGAGTGGCTGCCATTAAACAAACAGGAAACTACAAATGCTGGAGGGGATGTGGAGAAATTGGAACTCTTATTCATTGTTGGTGGGACTGTATAATGGTTCAGCCACTCTGGAAGTCAGTCTGGCAGTTCCTTAGAAAACTAGAAATAAAGTTACCATTCGATCCAGCGATTGCACTTCTCGGTATATACCCGGAAGATCGGAAAGCAGTGACACGAACAGATATCTGCACGCCAATGTTCATAGCAGCATTATTCACAATTGCCAAGAGATGGAAACAACCCAAATGTCCTTCAACAGATGAGTGGATAAATAAAATGTGGTATATACACACGATGGAATACTACATGGCAGAAAGAAGGAACGACCTCGTGAAACATATGACAACATGGATGAACCTTGAAGACATAATGCTGAGCGAAATAAGCCAGGCACAGAAAGAGAAATATTATATGCTACCACTAATGTGAACTTTGAAAAATGTAAAACGAATGGTTTATAATGTAGAATGTAGGGGAACTAGCAATAGAGAGCAATTAAGGAAGGGGGAACAGTAATCCAAGAAGAACAGATATGCTATTTAACGTTCTGGGGATGCCCAGGAATGACTATGGTCTGTTAATTTCTGATGGATTTAGTAGGAACAAGTTCACAGAAATGTTGCTATATTAGGTAACTTTCTTGGGGTAAAGTAGGAACAGGTTGGAAGTAAAGCAGTTATCTTAGGTTAGTTGTCTTTTTCTTACTCCCTTGTTATGGTCTCTTTGAAATGTTCTTTTATTGTATGTTTTTCTTTTTTGTTTTCTTTTTTTTTTAATTTTTTTTTCCATACAGTTGATTTAAAAAGGAAAAAAAGGTTAAAAAAAAAAAAAAAAAAAAAGAGGAAAAAAAGGAAAAAAATATGTAGTGCCCCCTTGAGGAGCCTGTGGAGAATGCAGGGGTATTGGCCTATCCCACCTCAATGGTTGCTAACATGACCACAGACATAGGGAACTGGTGGTTTGATGGGCTGAGCCCTCTACCGTAGGTTTTACCCTTGGGAAGACGGTTGCTGCAAAGGAGAGGCTAGGCCTCCCTATAATTGTGCCTAAGAGCCTCCTCCCGAATGCCTCTTTGTTGCTCAGATGTGGCCCTCTCTCTCTAGCTAAGCCAACTTGAAAGGTGAAATCACTGCCCTCCCCTCTACGTGGGATCAGACACCCAGGGGAGTGAATCTCCCTGGCAACGTGGAATATGACTCCCGGGGAGGAATGTAGACCTGCCATCATGGGACGGAGAACATCTTCTTGACCAAAAGGGGGATGTGAAAGGAAATGAAATAAGCTTCAGTAGCAGAGAGATTCCAAAAGGAGCCGAGAGGTCACTCTGGTGGGCACTCTTACCCACAATTTAGACAACCCTTTTTAGGTTCTAAAGAATTGGGGTAGCTGGTGGTGGATACCTGAAACTATCAAACTACAACCCAGAACCCATGAATCTCGAAGACAATTGTATAAAAATGTAGCTTATGAGGGGTGACAATGGGATTGGGAAAACCATAAGGACCACACTCCCCTTTGTCTAGTTTATGGATGGATGAGTAGAAAAATAGGGGAAGGAAACAAACAAACAAACAGACAAAGGTACCCAGTGTTCTTTTTTACTTCAATTGCTCTTTTTCACTTTAATTATTATTCTTATTATTTTTGTGTGTGTGCTAATGAAGGTGTCAGGGATTGATTTAGGTGATGAATGTACAACTACGTAATGGTACTGTGAACAATCAAATGTACGATTTGTTTTGTATGACTGCATGGTATGTGAATATATCTCAATAAAATGAAGATTAAAAAAAAAAAAGAAATAGATAACAGGGTGATGAGATAGAGACCTACAGGATGGGCGAATGATTTAAATACAGTTGTCAGAGAAAATCCTCAGTCACCAGGAAAAAAATGACATTTGAATAAGGAGAAGGAGCAAGTGCATAAAATCAAAGGACAGGGTCTTCCAGGCACAGGTGCATAAAATCTAAGTTTTATTTCACAATAAGGAAATAACTGAAATGTGGAACTGTAACCCATAACATTCTTTGAAATGTGCTCTCTACTTGTTAAATTGTACTTTGAAAGTTATCACTGTTATGTATATGTTAAATTTCACAATAAAAAATGTATTAAATGAACTAAAAAAAAAAAAAAAAAGCTTAGTATCCCCATTTTGTCTGTAAGGTAAGTGTCAGTCTTGTCATCGCCTAGTAGTACTACAAAAAGGTCTCACTTTTACTCATGAGTCTAAGTAGCAAAGCCCACAATCTGAATATGCTGAAACATGAACGAGTCATTTGGCTCAAAGCATCAATGAGTATAAAATGTGTTCTGGCTAAGTCGAGTAGGCTCCATGCATTTGGGTCCACAATTAGCTCCATAGGTCCTTACCCTCAGAGCTAAATTTGCCCCTGATCACAACCTGGCCAATAGAAACAACCTACTTCCACAGGTGACATCTTGTCTTAGCAAATGCCACAGTAAGTCCCACTCTTCCCTATTTTCAGAAACAAATGCTCTGTTCCCCTGTAGTATTATGGCCATAGCTCACTCCACTGATTTTCAGTGAGTTTACCTTGAATAAAAAATATCAGGTGGAAGAATTTAAAAGTCTGGCATGTCCTTTTTGATGAAATCATTTGGCAAAATATGCTTTGCAATTAACAAAGCAGCCAGTTACTGGTCATTCACATAAGACTGACCTGCCAGGCTCAATATGCCAGTTCTACTGAATTGAATGAAAGGACTCTGTTCCTAATGAGAGGAGCTCAGGATGTCTGGCACACCATCCTAACCTTTAGAGACTGGCATCTTAGAAGATAAGGATGCTCTCCCAGAAAACAGCCCTTGATACCAGGAATCAAAACAAATACTGCATTGGACAGTCCCTGAGTCTGACCCAGAGTCTGGCATTTCTTATATTCTTAGGAGGAAAAAGTTATATGTGGTATGTTTCCAAAAAAGCACAAAAACCACAATGCAGCACGTTCCCTGTTTCATTCATAGTCCCAAAGTACCATTTTCCAACCCCAGCTTGGCCATCTGAAAACAGCAATTCTTCCTTTTCCCAATGAAAGCAAATTCAACATAAAAGAAGAAAATACTTCAAACTTATATCTCCTCTTAAGTTTATCCTCCTGAGTAATTCTTCTTTGAGCAAGAAAAATTGTTTTTAATCACAAAGGCTGATAATTTGTACAGATCCTAAAACATCACCTCCCCCAATCCTGATGCTACCAAAAAAATTAAGACTAAATATTATTCAGATTTGCCCATCAAATCCTCAAAGTTAGGACTCTGGATCGCTTCAATCCAACCACCAATTTGAGAAGAAAGTCTGAAGTTTTGAAGGTGCCCATTTGATTAACAAGATCCCTTTGGAATCTGCTCAAATAATAAATTTTAAAAAGCATTGCTGCAACTCAGCTTTTTTTTACTCAGTGCTTTTTACTTCTGTAAACATTAAAAATTGTAAACATGGATTTTTTTTCTGTTTACAAAAGTAGTACGTGCATATTACAAAAAAAATTCTATAGAAAAGTATAAAGGAGAAAGTAAAGATGACCTGTAATCCTAGGAGCATCTATAGATAACTCTTGCTTTCGTGACTTAAAAAATAATTTTTTTCCTGAACTGAGTTGCCACCAAGGACTATATTTTTGGGCTGTTTTTATCCATTAACTGACCAGTTCCTGTACCTGTCCTTGCTTTTAAATATCCTTTAAGTGAGAAGCTTTTAGAAGTAGTAGAAATACTGAAAACATAAATCAAAAAGGTAATTGATTACAAACCACCACTTAGACACGAGTAACCTTTTAACATATTCTACTAAAAAACCCTGCTTCATCATCTACCTCAGCTGAGGTTGTTTTTCTGTTGTTATTTTGTGAAAACAACTGGAAAGTCCCCTTGACCAAAATACATATGTGTTGCTCTTCTCTAAAATCCCTGCCAGGAATGTAGACCTGGCACCGTGGGACGGAGAACATCTTCTTGACCAAAAGGGGGATGTGAAAGGAAATGAAATAAGCTTCAGTGGCAGAGAGATTCCAAAAGGAGCCGAGAGGTCACTCTGGTGGGCACTCTTATGCACACTTTAGACAACCCTTTTTAGGTTCTAAAGAATTGGGGTAGCTGGTGGTGGATACCTGAAACTATCAAACTACAACCCAGAACCCATGAATCTCGAAGACAGTTGTATAAAAATGTAGCTTATGAGGGGTGACAATGGGATTGGGAAAGCCATAAGGACCAAACACCACTTTGTCTAGTTTATGGATGGATGTGTAGAAAAGTAGGGGAAGGAAACAAACAGACAAAGGTACCCAGTGTTCTTTTTTACTTCAATTGCTCTTTTTCACTCTAATTATTATTCTTGTTATTTTTGTGTGTGTGCTAATGAAGGTGTCAGGGATTGATTTAGGTGATGAATGTACAACTATGTAATGGTACTGTAAACAATCGAAAGTACAATTTGTTTTGTATGACTGCGTGGTATGTGAATCTATCTCAATAAAATGATGATTAAAAAAAAAAAAATAATAAAAAAAATAAAATCCCTGCCAATTAGTCACCTTTAGCTTAGAAATTAGGTCAGTCTCCATGGACTAGTTCTTGGCTTTTGCAGAGCTTACCAAAGGACCAATTAGTGCCAATTTTAATTCATGTAGGATGCTCAGACATCTTGTCTATCAGGAACATAAGTCTGCCAATTTATTTCACAAAGACCGCTGAAAAACAATCTGATAACATTTATTTTAACTAATAGCCTAACCAACAACTCTACAATACCTGAACTATCTAATAATTATCCTTATGAACTTTTAAAGAACTAGCAAGATTTTAAATAAAGCATTGCTAATGAAGAGGTGCTTTCAAAGCTTCGAAGCCAAACGTGTTTATATATCATTTGCAATGGAAAAAAATCGGTCTTATTCTTAAGATTTTGCAGAGAACAAGTGACAGCTCAGAGTGCAATTAAAGGAAAAAACTCAGTTCTCTGTAATGATTAATTACAACGAGCATTCTCTAAAAATTGAACATCCTGAAGCTTTCCAAGGAAAGTTCAGGCAACACAGGTGACCTTTAAATAAAAAGCCTACTTCTCATCAAAAGTTAGTAAAATGCATTCTTACAATTTTTTTAAAAAAAGGGAATGAGGGAGTGAATTTACAGACAAGAAAACTAGAATTATACAATTTTCTTAAAATCTAGAGGTGTGAATTAGTTTACTTTTCAAAGACTGGAGTTAAAAAAAAAATCACCTCTTGGTAAACATATCCAATATAAAATAACATTTACCTGATAAGAAACTAAGAAAAATCTTATTCATATTAGATATACATTGAATATCTGAGTCAATGCATTTTTACTCAGTCTACAAGAGATTTGTTTCTAAAAAGCTGCATATGGGTTGAATTTATGTAAGTGAATGAATTCTAAAGCCATATAAGTGAGCCCTTCCCCAAAGCAAAGCACCTGTTTGCAAAGTGAAAAACTGCTCTTTAATGTATTTGCTTAATTTGAATTTACATATATAATTTTGACTTAGAGGATGCAGCAATAAAATAGAGGCATTTATGGTTCAGGATATTTTTCTTCCCAATGAGAATTGTTTTGTGAAAATGAAAATCTAGGGGCACCATTTTAAAAACTGGACTATTTTTCACTTTTGGTGCCAACATTTAAGCTGGTAATGGCGTTTTTAAAGTTAGGGAACTCTTCTTATGATGTGACTTCTAAATGGCTAGTGGTGATTCATTCTGTGGAAGTAAAATGAAACAAGCAATTGAAAAAAAAAAAGGAGTCACAGAATCACACACTCTCAGAGTCAGTATTATCTAGTCCGACTTTTTCAGCTTCTTGGTAAAGAAACTGAGATCCAGAAAGTGGCCATCAGAAATAGAACCTAATAGTTTCCTAATACCCAAAATGCAGCATTCTTTTAATTAAATGCTGGGGATGCACACATACAGGCAAACTGTCCAAGAAAGAATAGACTATAATGGAACACTTAGGGAAGAGGGAGGAAAAGAGTTTGTGGATTATGGGGGAAGAAGCAAGAAAACTTCCCCCACCAAACAACACAATGGGAGGAAAGTAGGAAGTAACTGGAGGAGGCCTAAGAATGGACTACACAGCCCATTTCACTAAGAGTACCAATAGCTGATGGAAACTTTTATGCATTAAATAACCTTCTAAGAAGATACTTTAGTTTCTAAGGCTTGCTTTCCTACTAGACTTGTTACACATGGACTTGTTGATTCACAGCAGGCTCTCTCTAGATGGCCAGGAAGCACTAAGCATTCCGAAGGTTCCACAGCACTTGAAAAACATTTAGAGTAGAGCAACGGGACAAAGACTAAATTATCGTAATGATAGTGACATCTTACACAAAAATCTCAAGGTCCCTGGGAAAATACTGTGGAAAACATTCTGCTAGATATATCAAATTCATTAAAAAAGGAGAGAGAGAGGCTGGAATCTTAGGTTAAAAGAGAGGCAAAGTTTGGCATTATACCAATTTGGGGAAAAATAATCAAGGGGGAGAGGGGAAAGAACATATATAACTAGAAGTCATTTCACTTGGTGACTTTGTGAGTCATGTTAACCATCTGTGTATGAATGGGAATGCTGTTTTCAGGGGCAGATTAAGAGGAACTAGAAAAATGTAAACCTTATTGGGGGGGGGTTGGGAGAGTGAAAAGAAGAACATTAACTTCTAAAGTATATGAGAGACAATGATGGAAGCCAATTTATTCATCTCATCTGTTTACTCTCATGAAGGTTGTTACAAAAGCGCCCTATTATTAACTGCAACCAAACACGTCAGAAATGGAGCTGGGATGACTCAAGAGGTGTGCTTTGGAGGCTGCTTTTCAAGTGAAGTGCAGTTCTCTGAGTACGAGGAGTCCAATAAGGCTTACATACAATGACAGATACATTGGTCCTTTAGGGACAGAGCCAGACTAGGGACTGAGGGTCCGGCCTTATAGTCCAGGGACAGATTTTTGGCATCATACAAGAATCATGCTGGCTAGCCCCACCCAGCGTGAGCTGATTGTCTGTAACTGTTGTGTGCAAAGAAGGAATAATCTGTTTTAAGACCGCAATGTATTGCCTAAGTGACTGCTGTATACACAGGTGAGATGATCAGTGATCCAGGGAGCTAGTTATAGCAGAAACTGCCTTATGGTTTGCGAAAATTTCATTAACCTATTGAAATATGATCCAGGGGTCTGCTTTAGAAAACAGAAAATATTTCTTCCAGACACCTTGAAATGAACTTGTCTCTAAAGCACAGAAATAAAAGAGGTGCACAAGCTTTTCTTTCTTTCTGAAACACAACTGTCTGTCAATCTGCCTGTCATTCAGAATTAAGATAATGCTATCAATTGAAGAACGCAAAACAATGGCAATGAGTTCTTATGTTCAAACACAAGGCAAAGTCATGCTGGCTTTCTCCCTAGGGGAGCAATTTTCCTCATTTAACAATCATTTTAGCCTTGCAGGTAGATATTTCAATCTATTAGTTCATGAATTTTTCCCCCAATTATTCACTAGCCATCCTTCTCCTCCCTACCAGGGCAATGAGTAGATCTTGATGCAGGCAATGAGCAGCGATCTTCAGAAGGGTGGAACTACTCTCCCAATTTGTCCTTTTATAGCCTTTGTGGGTGCTTTTGTTGTTGTTTTTAATGACTACCCAGATTTCTTGAGAGGCTACCTATAGACATTCACTTTAAGTGTTGCAATTACTATTTTGAGGAAATATAACATATGGAAGCATTACTGATCATTCTGTCAATTCAACATTGACTTGAAATTAATTACGTCCACCTGTGAAACCCTTGATCAACCATTCCTCACATTATCAAATAGGGAGCATTCTACCCTCTAAAAGAAAGTCTCCAGTAAATCCTACTTTCCTACTAACTGCCGTTACAAAATTAGAGACATGCTAACAAAAGAGTTCCCAAATAGACTGAGTTAAAAGCCCTGGGTGAAGAAGACTGTAAGAGGGTAGCCAGACCTGGGGCTGTTCACTTGTTTTCTAATCATCTGAAAATTTCATGTCCTTTACTGCTGGTCACATTCCTGGTCCTCACAATCAAAGAGATGTCTCTTTAGTTATGGAAGTTATATTCCACTACGCTCTGGGACTTCTAGACTTTGCTCTTTTCCTGCTTTATCATCTCTTCAATTAGGAATTTTCATTCCAAATTGTCTTTTCATAGCCTTCGTGGATGCTTTTGTTGTTGCTTTTAATGTCTACCCGGATTTCTTGAGAGACATTTTCATCCCTTCAATTAGGAATTCTACTGCAGTAACACACTTCACCAGTAGGGGTCAACTCTCAAACTGTACTTCCACCAGAAAAGCCCAATGTTAGAGGATTCTGCTTATATTAAACATAATCATTGCCTATCTTTGATTTAAAATTCTCTATTAAAATTCTAGAATAACTTCCTTGTCTCCCCTGTGGCATAAACATTTACAGGACTTGGCACTTCAGGGTAAATTTAGATATCTAATAAAATTAGATATCCACATAGGACAGTTCATAGTTGGAAGAAAAGTTATACCTATTTGATGGTATGAAATTTCTCAAAGTAAGGAGTATGCCGTTTCATAATATAGATCGACTTCTCATAAAAGAAATTCTCAATATAAATAATAAACTTACAAAGACAAACCATAGGCAAAGACTTCCCACAATTGTCTTTTAAAAAATGACTATATATTCAATATGATCTCAGTTACATAAACAAATATGCAGATATACTGATCCAAAGACACAGAAAAAGAATGGAAAGAAATATACCAAAATTTTCACAGTGGTTATCTCAAAATGGTGGAATTATGAATGATTTTTATTTCTTTATACTTTTAGAATTTGTTAGGCTTTCTTCAATAAGTTAAGATTACTAATAATGGAGTGTAGGTTTATCGATATAATTTTTTGCATTTTTAGTTAAGTGATTAAAAAACACACAACACAAATTTACCATTTTAACAATTTTAAAGTGTACAATTCAATGTTATGCAACCATCACCAGAGCATTTTTATCGCCCCCCAAAGAAAGTCCATACTATTAAGCAGCCACTCCCCATTCCTCTCTCTGCCCAGCCCCTGGCAGCCACTAATCGGCTGTCTCTATAAATTTGCCTGTTCTAAATACTGCATGTAAATGGAATTATACAATATGTGATCTTTTGTGGCTGGCATCTTTCACTTAGAATGATGTTTTCGAGGTTTTTCATGTTGTAGTGTATATCCATACGTCATTCCTTTTTATGGCTGAACAATATGCCACTGTATAGATATACCACATTTTATTTATCCATTCATCCATTGATGGACATTGTTTCCACCATTTGATTATTGTGAACAGTCCTGCTGTGAACATTCATGTACAAGTGTTTATTTGAACATCTGTTTTCAATACTTTGGGGTACATATCTAGGAACGGAATTGAATCAACATATAATTTTTTAAATGTCTTTAATTCTTACTTTGGCACTCTGTGTTTGAAGTAGTACTGGTTTTTCAGAGTTGTTAAGCATAACACTTAGAATATCATTCCCACAGTGATATCATTCCATTTTCAATCACTGACTATGGTACGGTACGTTTCTTTTAAGCCCAAATTCACATGCTTGCAATTAAAAATGTAATTTTCACACTTACATTTTGAGAACAAATTTCTCTTATGCCAAATACTTTTCACTTTGATGAACTAACTGAAAAGGACAGTCCTTTCCTCTTACCATAGCCATTCTAACAGTGCTTAATTCACTTTCAAATGCTTATATATTAAAAGCACAAAAATATATGTGTGAATCTTTTTTGCTTCAACAGGAAAGCAACATTTAATAGATACCAATATTTAAGCCCTAAAGAATGTACTAAATACCCACGAACAAGTAGAAGCAGTACAGAATCTTCTAGAAATTCAAGTTGGCAGATGGTGGCCAGAGAGGATAAATGCGCCCTGAAAGAGTACACAACACCAACTGTTAAGTGCTTTACCCCTCATCCTCCTAACAGAAAGCTGATACATCTCATGAATATAAATTATAGCCCAGTAATATTAAAGTTGATTTTAGCTGTAGACAGTGCCTGAAATGGGCCAAAGAGGATGATGGTATACTCTAGGCTCACCCATACCTATTTACTGTTGGTTCCCCCTGTTTTCCTTTCCCCAAAACACATGCACAGAAGCATGTATGCTATAGACATTCATATATGTCTCTCTCTCTCTCTCTCTCTCTCTCTCTCTCTCTCTCACTCACACACACACACACACACACACACACACACTGTAACTATACTTCCAACTCAAGTAAGGGTAGAAGTGTTTTTGTAACTTAGCCATCCCCTTGATCTCAGACCCTTCTCCTATTATCGCTCCCACACTCACCACTACACACACACACACACACACACACACACACACAAGCACACGCCAATTCAGAAAGCTAAAATAAAATTCTGGCTAAAGAAGAAGAAGCAACAGTCTTAAAACAGTAAAAGAACCATCCCAAACTGTTACATTTGTTAACATGTAGAGGATATGATTTGAGACCATTTAGAAATAAAGTACTGGGGAATATTTCCATAATATTGGTAGACTTTAAGAAAAATTCAACTAAGAACAATAAACTTAGAATCAAAGATAAATTAGAAAATGTTCATTCTACAAAAGGTTTTACATATTCCAACTTTGCTAGGATTAGCACTATCAATTTCTTATTTTTTTCTTGAGGAAAACTCTTAAGATACTTTCATATTCTGATCATGCTCCAATAAACTCAACTACAATACCCAGAATAAACTATTTTATCATACTGTCTGCAGAAAAGTTTCTAAATAACTCTGGTATAACAACAATAAATCACAGAGATTTTTCAAATGACAATTAAGAACTTTATAAATGTCTTATTTGTATGTGGAAAAACTGAGTTGCAGTGGAGCAAACTGTCCAAAGTCTCAGAATGAATCAGGGCACAGCCCAAAATAAAATTCATGTCCAATTAACTGTCAAGACCATGATCTGTCGACAAGGCAAAATATCTCAGTTACCATAGGAGACTGTCCTTCTAAAAAAGCATAATTAAGACATATTATATCTTAATGATACAGTAATGTCATTATGAGTGTGTGTGTGTGCGTGCGTGTGTGTGAGGGAGAGGGACAAGCTATGTATATCACTGAATTCCCAGAGTTCCATTCTTACAGCATTTTTTCTTCATTCTTTTTATATACATCTTTTGCTACTAGACTATAAGATGCTTTATGGTGGGCATCAAATCTTATCACTTTTGGACACATAGCACAGTACCTTGAATACAGTAGGCATTCAATGTGGGCATGTTTGTGTGTAACATTTCATAGATATATATTCAACTATCTCCTCCCAATCACCAAAGCAAATCATGGTGAGAAACTTTGAACTTCATTAACAAGTCAAACCCACATATAAAGAAGAATAAAAATATGATCAATATAGGCTACTTAGATAATGGCGATGCACAGAGATACCCTAGATATAACTTTAATATTAGTTCCTATTGTGTTTAAGTGAACAAATTAAGGTAGCCAAGAATGAATTAACATTATTTAACTCTAGTTAACCAACACTCCATTATTATCCACAAGCTGATTTCCTCAACGGGTGTATTATCCTAACCCTTTTGCTCATTGTTTCTGAAATGTAGCCTCTGACCATCTAATTGCTTGGTGGCAGTTACACCAGAGTGCACAGGAATGAAAATAAGAGAAGAAATAAATTCCAATCAGTCCTTATTACCATTATTAACAGTTTTTGTGAGGTGCTCTTTTGAGAAAGTAGGATAAAATGAAGACCAAATTCAGTTTGGGGATTACAGCAGCATATAAGAGGAGTTTACATTATTGCCGTTTTAAAAACTCCTTCACTCTTATCTCACTTATCAACTGTGAGTTTTGATTATTCATGTTACGTTCTTACAATATTGTGAGAATGGTTTGCAGGAGTTATTTTCTGCAACTGATTTTTAACATCTACTCAAGATTTACCTTCATTTTTCTTCTAAAATTTTCTATAATCTTACCTCCCAGTCCAAATAATCACAGACATCTTCAAAGTTAGTGAGCAAAGACACTGAGCAGAAAAGCCGCGGCAGCTCATCCCTTGTCATTGGGGGAAAACGGCTATCTTTAAGGGCACTGTTGAAAACAAAGTAAATATTAAAGTAATTACTACATGTGACATTTCCTAATTTCAAGTGCATACAATCATTTCAAACTAGTAAGAGATTTTAAAAAATCAGTAAGGTATCAAAGGTACCAATAATCTTTAAATGTATTCAAAGGCCTCAAAGATGTTCAAAGTCATTTTTTTCATTCAATAGATTGTGCTTGGTAGCCAATCCTGTGACCACTTCAATTGTAAGAGTGAATGATCAATTCCATTTCCTGTACAATCATTTCCTGGTGGATTTCCCTGTTACTTGTATAATCTGAGAATATTTTGTTTTACTTTTGAGGGTAATATAAACCAGACTAATAGAAACTTGTGGGAAGACTTTTGGACCTAGTGCTGGTGGAGGAAAAAAAAAAAATATATATATATATATATATATCTAATGCTGTAATAAAAGTTCATTCTAGGTTGGCTAGTTACCATAGAACAGCATCAAAGAGTTTTAAAAAAAATAAAAATTTCATTTTCTTCAAGCAAAAGAAATCAGAGGATACAAAAATAATCATGCAAATTATAGACAAAATACGCACAAGAATTTCAGGCCCCCTATAAAGGATATGACTCAAAAACTGCAAAACTACAGGAAATAGGACTAATCTAGGGAATAAAAGTATGATTAGGAGACCATTAATCACATCAGTGGACTTCTGAGTACATCAACTTTGATTGGATCCTGTAATCAAGTGTAGTATATCACAGTGCCAAACTCTAGAAACCTCACTGTAAGAGACAAAAAGGTTGGAAGACCATAATTCTTGTGACAGAACAGACAGTAGAGTAGATAGAAAAAATATATGTGTGTGTACGTAAAAATATGTACACACAAACATACATACAAATACTGTGTGTTCCTTGTATTTTTAAAAGAAACCACTTCCCAGTCAGGAAAAACAAACACACCTCTGATTGCACACTATATTAGGTATATGGCACTATGGGCATTCATGCCATCCATCTTCAAATGTCCTATATAGCAGCCAGACTTAGAAAATGTTTTCACAGTTTAATCCCTAGAGGAGACACCTACAAACTGTTTAGGTGGCCCTTGGAAATAATTTAATCCCTTCTTCAATGACTTCCTCATTGTTGACTTTTCTTTTCTCCCTTCCTTTGCATTCTGAAACTCACTCACTCTCTTGTACAAATACACCCCTAATGTTTGTCAGTATTCTCAGTGTGTTTTGGTGCTCATTCCATCCTGCTATATGAAGGAAACAGCTTATATGAAGAAATAGAGATGATATATATTTATAAAGTATAAATGTTTTTCCCATTCAAGAAGCCAAGATTAACCAAGAAAATATGAAATCTGTGAAAAACTCATACTCTGAGAATAGCATTTCACTATTTTATAATTTAACAACATAAATTTCTTATGGTTTGGCTTCTTTCATTTTCCTACTGGCAAATAAATTTTTAAAAAACATTTTCAAGTACTCATTCAAAACCAAAATAAGGACATATATGTGTTTATACCCCTCCACAAACACACATATACACATGCTCGTACCAGAGAGAAGTTCTAAAACACAGACCAGAAAAATGCTGTAAAAACCAAAAGGCCAATCACATTTTCAGTTTTCCTGTTAAAAAGAATAAAAGTGAAGGAGAGAGAGAAAAAAAATGCCTTATACATTAGAACCATAGAAAATGCAATTTAAATGCAGTTTTATAATTTCAAGTAGTTATAATAATATAGTCGCTAACATTTATATATATTTATATAACAGCTTTATTGAGATATGATTCACATACCATAAAATTCACCCTTTTACAGTATACAATTCAGTGGTTTTTACTATATTCACAGAGTTGTGGAACCTTCAACACTATCTAATATCAGAACATTGTGATCACCCCAAAACAAAATGCCGTATCCATCAGCAGTCACTCCCCCATTCCCCCAGCCCGTGGCAACCACTAATCTATTTTCTGTCTGTTTGGGTTGACCTGTTTTGGACATTTCATATAAATGGAGTCATACAATATGTGGCCTTTTGTCTGGCTTCTTTCATTTAGCATAATGTTTTCAAGTTTTGTCTATGTTGTAAGCATGTAAAGTACTTCATTTTTATTTCTTAATGATATTCCATTGTACAGATATATCACATTTTGTTTATCCATTATCAGCTGATGATGTTTTGGTTGTTTCCACTTTGGCATCATTATGAGTAATTTTGCTATGAACACTGTGAACAAATTTTGCGTGGATGTATGTTTTCATTTCTCTTGGGTAGATACCTAGGAGTGGAATTGTTGGGTCATATGGTAACTCTATGTACAACCTTTTGAGGAACTGCCAGACCATTTTTTGAAGTGGCTGTACCATTTTACACTCCCACCAGCATTGTATGAGGGTTCCAATTTCTCCACACCCTCACCACCATTTGTTATTGTGTGCCTTTTTTGTTATAGTGCTAGGTATCCTTTAATGAAGAGCTATTTGTATCTAGCTCTAGCTTTTACATTAAAATAATACATATGCAGAGGTCTCCACACAGTTAATTTCCCAACATTTGGAGGCAGCGTATCACTGTTTATATTATATCCTAGCAAACTAACGAAAGGTAAATTTTATTTCAGTGCAAGTCAAACCATTTCACATCAATGGAATTTTTAAAACTATAAAATGTAACTGAGGATCAGGCTAGCAAGCTTTTCTTGTGATATGGAGCATTGTTGCTCAATCATTCTAGGCTTTAAAAACAATAATGTTTAGAACAAGCAATAAGTGGGACAATGCTAGCATGGTTAAGGAGAGAAAGTGATGATGATGCCTTGCCATAGCAAGACTCAAACGTATTAACTTCAAAGCTGTGAAATAGTAAAGGTACAGTAGTCATGATGGAAACAGTCTGATTTTACAGAAATAGTCATTCAAACAAGATCTTTAATTCTTGCATTTTTCATCCAAACCTACGTAACTTTTTCAAAGCTGTGAAATAAAGGTACAGTAGTCATGATGGAAACAGTCTGATTTTACAGAAAGTCATTAAACAAGACTTATAATTCTTACATTTTTCATCCAAACATAAGTAACTTTTCATTAAATTCATGAGCTCAAAAACGTAGGACTCCCTCAATGTCTGTAATGCAAATTCCTAGGGAAAAGAACTAGCAATGAAAGCCTAGCAAGGATTTAAGGGATTATAAAAAGATGAAAAATACAGCCGGAGGCTGACCTCAGAGCTGCCAGGCTGGTGTGGACAGCTGATAAACAAGAAGATTCCAGGTCTCCTGAACCAAGCTCTCTCTTTAGAGTATAGAATATGTAATGCTAAAGTCGAGACTTTAGAGAGGATATTGCAGTCTAGAGTTAGGTAGTGACTTGCTCAAGGTGACCCTGCTGGTTAGTCAGAGGTGGAGAAACAACCTAGATTTTCTGACTCAAGTCCAAACTTCCTGCTAGTATCCACACTTTAGTTTCCACCTTTGAGTGGATTTTTTTTTATTTTAAAATTAAATGGTTGCCTTATGTGGCAATTCTGATCTCATACCTGAAGTGCCTCTGCCTAAAGAAGATAAATCATAATTCAATAGCATTCATTAGTGGCCAAAGGGTAAACAGAGCTAGTTTTCCTGTCAACTGGAAATCTGCAGGAGTAAAATGGATTTTAAAATATTAATATTGTCCATGGAAAGCATTTTATACTGAAGTAGTGACTGCCAATTTCAATTCTAGGTAGTCTAAAGAACTGACAAATAAGAGGATCTTGTGATAAATTTATATGAAGTTCTCTCTGCTAGAATAGGAAGCTGTTTCCAATGTTTAAATACTGCTGGGGGGGGTGGCGCGGTGGGGAACACATAGACAAAACCAGCCGTCTGCTCTATCACCCATATGATGGATGGGTAAGATTTAAACAACAGTTTAATTCACACACCAAATTCAAACATAGTCAATTCAAATTGGCACATTCCCAAGAATATACTTCATCTAATTGAAAAGCAGAATTAACATCTGTCAAAATTAATATCTAACATTAAATAGCACTCTAATGAAAATGAACATTTTAAAAAAGAGAATTAAGTTTAGCTACTGAAGAATCAAAGGGTTTGTGTCATGCCTGGAATGCAAAAAGACAGCTGAAAAGGTACAAAACCTTAGATATTACTAGACTTATAAAAAAACATAGCAGATAACAGACATGATTTAAATGAATCTATTCAGTCATTTGCTCATTCACTCATTCATTCATTCACTTTCTTAACATTGAAGACTCTAATCAGTTAACAGTAGAAATTTACCGAACTGAGAATGGTTTAATATTACATTTTTCAGGACAAGAAAGTAATTAAAAACAAAAATTTAAAATCCTTGTTTGGATAAGGTTAAAAAAAAAAAAAAAGCAAATCAGGCATCCATCAGTCTAAAATAAAAGTTTCTTCATGAGGGGTTTTGACCACCTAGAAATTCCATATTCTGCCATTCTTCATCAGAGACTCTGGAACAGACTGCACATGCGGCATGTTTGAAACCCAGAAACTTAGAATACTGGAATCCAAAACCCAAATCTGAAAAATTACCCATAACCTGTCTTTCATCTTAAGTAGCAATTTTAGCTTCTCAAAAGTAAAAAAATAATGGACATAAAACAAATACATAAAAGTTAGTGACTCATTCCCAATCAAAATCCCAACAGGTTTTTTTTTTTATTTTTATTTTTTTTAGAAATTGGCAAGGTGATTCTAAAATTTATAAGCAAATGCAAAGGACCAAGAATACAAGTTTGAGAAAGGGGAACAAATTTGAGGACTCAAAAGCAACTTGAATACATTCTTTTAGAGAATATATCATTTCAAGACTCTCTATCAATTTCAGTTTCCTCTCCATTTCAAAAATAATATTTATAAATATTCTTAGACATGAGCATTTAGCTCCAACACACTGAATCTGCCTAAAATCTTGGTCCCCAACACAAAAATGATATCTCTTGCATCTCTCAAACTCTTAATATTATTATGTAGGCTCATATTCATTCATCTTCAATACTCAAAACATAACTTTTTCTCCTTCACGTGTTTTTAGACTTGCCAGTCATTTTTCTGGAAATTTCTTTCCATTTATTTCTCCCAATAAATTTCTCTTATTACTTTTGCAAGTTTCTCCATATTTAGAAATCCTTCCTTAGTTCATTCACTCAATAAAAACTTATGTAATTCCCACTATGTATTAGGTATCGTGTTATGTGCTGATAGAGATGAATACAAAAGTAGTCTCTGATTTCAAATGGAGTCGATAGGTCGATCTGGTGGACATTCTTACGCACTATATTGATAACAATTTTTAGGTTTTAATATATTGGAATACTAGAAATAAATACCTGAAACTACCAAACACCAACCCAGTAGACTTCACTCTTGAAGATGATTGTATAACAATGTAGCTTACAAGGGATGACAGTGTGATTGTGAAAACCCTGTGGATCGCACTCCCTTTATCCAGTGTATGGATGGATGAGTAGAAAAATGGGGACAAAACCTAAATGAAAAATAGGGTGGGATGGGGGGAATCTGTTTTTTTTTTTTAATTTTGATTTTTTATTCTGATTCTAAATCTTTCTGGTGTAAGGAAAATGTTCAAAAATAGATTGGGGTGATGAATGCACAACTATAAGATGGTACTGTGAACAGTTGATTGTACACCATGGATGATTATATGGTATGTGAATATTTCTCAATAAAACTGAATTTAAAAAAAAAAGTTAGTGACTACTGATCAAACCTAAAGGTAAAGAGCAACAACAGACACAATTATGGTTATGGAAAAAGGAAGGGAATCTTCTTTCTCTGAGGGCTGTGACCCAAAAGAAAGTTTTGAATTGAAAGCCATACATAAAATATTATTTAATTAGGAGATGTTTTTCCCCTTGGCGTAATAAATATAACCTACTTGCTGCTCAATTAACATTAAGATTTATTAATTCTAAAATATATATTTTAATGTGAAATGAGTAATTAATGAGGAATGAAGGAAAGAACTAAAGGAACAGAACAAAGGGAAGAGAAGATAGAAGGGAGGGGAAGAAAGAGGAAAAGGGAATATACATATATATAAAAATAACAGGAAGAGCAAAGCAAGAAGCAGAAAAAGGAAATGGGAGGGGAAAGAAAGACAAAAAAGGTGGATACCTAGAAAGGGTACTAATAGAAACACAAACAAAGGGACAAAGAGAGAAAGCAAGGAAAGGAAAATGGAAGGGTAAGAAGGAGAGGGAGATAAAGGGCGATGGGTTCTGCAAGGTATATTATTTGGCTCTATCCTATGGGATTCACTTAGGCTTCAGAGTGTTATCACCTACTGCCCTCTGATTAGCTCAAAGTTCCTGAATTGCTCTAATCCTGAAGTCTTAAAAGCCTCTACTCAATATGAGATCGCCATAGCTGCCCACCAGGAGGGAAAATTACTCTCTGGGCTGTAAGCTGTGATTACCAGAGCAATATCATCAGAATCTACCTCCTAGGTCACAAGTTCCTCACCTCTAAATTAGGAGAATAGGTTGTGAATTTGATTTAATAGAGCAGAAACTAAAATTGGATAATAAGAGATCCATAAGGAAACAGATAGCTAAATGTTTTGTATATATGGTATGTATTCCTCACGTCCCTCCTTATATGTCCACATAATGATTTCTCTGTAGTGTCTGGATTTGCTCTATCCTCTTTTTAGAAAAGAACTACTAGATAGAGATTTTTTGTTGCTGTTATACTTATTTTTCTGAAGACAATCTTTAAAAATGTACTCTACCAGAGCATAATGAACGTAATTTAATTTTCTCTTTATGGCTTAGGTTCATTGCTAAGACTCAATATGACTTTGGGTCATTCATTACCATATAGCATTAGAACAGTGCTCTCTTTTCTTTGAAAAGAAACATTGATAGGTTTGAAAAACAGATTATATATAGTATGACCACCAACAATTGCCATTTGGAGAATTTGAGAACATGAGATCATCTCCACCTTCAAGGGAATGTAACACAATAACCTGATACAGACTTTCAAAGTTTCCAGGGATCTCATCTTTGTGTTTTATAAGTGAGGAGTCTATAAAATGGAACTTCTTCTTAAATTGAATTAAATGTAAGTTTTACTGCCTTCCTCTTGGAATTTAGAAACCTCTACAATACTACATAAGTATTATTTCTCCAAAGCCATCAAAAGCGTGTTTCCAAAGTATGACAACAATTTCCTATGACTCACTGTCAATAAATATAGCTCCTAAAAATGCAAAATTGAAGTCATCATTAATACATGAACACTATTTCAAGTCTGTCGAATACAGCACAGTACAATGGTCGAGAGCTGGGTTCTGAAGTCAGACATACTTGCATTTGAATTCTGGCTCCACTGCCTACTAGCTCTGACATTGCGGCAAGTTTTTTAACCTGTTGCAGCCTCCATTTCCTCGTCGATAAAATGGGGAGGATTGGTCTTTTGCTTCTGTACAAGAAATGTTTATCAAGAAATGTAAGTTCCTGAATTATATTCAAATTGTGTTCAATGGATTTAGATATATTATTCTCTATCCTACTCATTATACAAAGTAGGCAAAATCATTAGGAAAAAAAAAATCTTTAAGAAGCAGACACAGACTGAGAGATGAGAGGCTCCATAGGCAGCAACTGCTTTCCTTATCTAAGCCATTAGTCTCCAAACTGTTTTGATTGAGCATTCTTATCAATAAAAAAAAAATTGCATGTACATCCTCAGTATGTATATTTATTCTAAAGTAAACACATCTACTACTACCACTGCTGATATATCGAAGCACAATATATACTTAGAATCTGCGTTGTTGTTTATGACAGGGGGCAAAAATACATGTTTCAAATAGCGTTCTTGATGGCTTCTCATTTTTTGGCTGGCATCTTGTCAGGTCTGATTAGATTTATCTTTGTTTTTAACTTATGACTTGGCCAAAAAACTTTCAGGGGAAGTATCAGCTCCACCAATTTCTTATCTTGGCCTTATACCTGCATTATTACTGTTAGCATCAGTTTGTTGTTTCTTTGCAGGAATCTTCTCAAGTCACTTGCCCATCTGCATGGGTTAGTTTATCTAGGGTTAGCTAACCCACACAGAATGGTCATATGGCTTAAGAAGATTCCTGTAAAGAAACCACAAGTTGAAGATAATAGTAAGAACCATGAATATAGTTCTTACCAGGCACATGCAAACTACAATACGTTGCAATATTCAGGGAATAAAAGAATGCATGTGCCACTATCAACCGCACCCCACCCCACCCCCACTCCACCAAACTATGGCTTTCACACTCTTTCCTCAGGATCCCTCACTGTATATGACAGTGACCCTCTGACACAGACCAAATGAGAGCACCAGGGTCAATCCATATATTAAACATTAGAGGAGTCTGAGGATTTTCTTATATTTTAGATAAAATAATCATAAATAGAATTTATAATACTTTCTTTCCACAACACAATGGATCATCTGGGTGCAACCTTCTTTGGAGACTGGTCCTAATAATTACTTAATAAACTCAGAAATAACACTCTGAACAAAAGCAACTTTAAATACAAAAAGAGCCAATATCTGTTGAACACCTACTGTGTGCCAGGTGCTTTACATTTATTACCTTGTTTAATCCACAAAACAAGCTCATTTTGTAGATGAGGACACCGAGGTTCAGTGAGGTTAAGCGACTTGCAAAAGGTCATCAAATCAGGTAATAAAGCTGAGATTTGAACTCAGGATGACCTGCCTCTAAAGCTCATTCTCTTTTCACAATAACACATGGCTTCCAGAATATCAGCAAATCAACATAAATGTATGCACATTTAATCAGTGTTAAAGGATTTTTTCCCCAATCAATGCTTCTTTTCAGGGTTTAACTGAGAGCTTTAGGTGTAAGTATGAGTAGGTTCTGAAACTGCCTAAGATAAATGGTACTATTTAGTGAAAGTATTAGCTTGTTTTTGTTCTCCTCCTCTTTCCTCATTTTGATCTTGGTGATTCAGAGCTGCTGCCATTGAAAAACATCTGTTTTATCTAAATTTAATAAGCCCTATTAGTGGGATACTAAGCCTTCCCTTATTCTGAAGCCTTTTCACAATTTGAAATTTAATCTGCTGAAAGTCATAATTGCATTACCAAAGTACTAGTTTTGGACATATCTAGGCTGGCAGGCCTGTTTTTGATTTTTAACTTTGCTTTTGCAACATGAATGAATAAGCTCTCTTATACTCACCACAAGAGTCATGCATTTTTTTTTCCTTTCCTCATTCCATGGTAATCAAATCTATAAATTGAACTTTGTAAACTGCAAAACATATGTTGTCACTATAGCTTATGTGCCATGTTAAGGTGGTTTGGTCTTACCCACTGGTTTACTGTTCCTCCCAATACCATTGCCAGCCCTTGATGGTAAGGGTCAGCTGCTTCTCATTGTGTAGTGTGTAAATATATATATATATATATATATATATATATATATATATATAAATTTTCTGAGCTGCTGTCACTGACTGGGGGCTAAGGGTAACAAAGGAAATGAGTTAAGTCTATTTTAAAGATGGGGTACAAAGTAAAAATTCTAATACTGAGTAAGAAAGAGAAAAGGAACCCTCCCTCCCCACTACCTCACTGTGAATTTTTCTCATCTTTATTTTCCTTCCTCTTCTTCCCCTCCCAACCTTTTAGAAGTTTTTCCTTTTTCCCTCCTTTTTATACTCAAGTAAGATAAGGAATAAAGAAAAGAATAGTTGAATGTTGAAAGAAGGGCATGAAATAAAATAATGGGCGTGGAAAAATAGAAGAGGAAAAACTAAAACAAACAAAGGTGTACAGTTGCTGCCTTCACCACCACCAGTGCCACACGAGGACATGTCTAATAAGCTGGTGCGGGAGGAAGTCTCGTGTTCTCATGCTCTGTCATTGGGTCAAGATGACCCACTCCCTTCTGTACTGGTTTTAATGTTCTTTTGCAGCCTTCAAGTAGTAGATGGGTGATGGTGACAGAGAAAGGTAAATGATCCACTGTCTCTTTCTTTCCAGAGTTTTTAAGGTATCCTTGAAAAGCAGAGGGGGTGTTAGAAAGAAAAGTGGCTTGTCCCCACAGCCTAGCTGTTTAACCAGTGAATCCTGGGCAATGTTTATTGAATCAGTTCCTTGATTTGTGTACTTTTCAATGAGATATTTCTCTACAATGAAGTATGATTATACTTCTGTTTTTAAGGCCTCTGTAATATTGTTTACATTTATTTAAACGGAACTACTTTAATTTTTATGACTATATGATATCTTTGGGGGAAGTTTCCTTTAAACCAGTCATACCATGTTAGTTTTACATGATTCTTCAGAGTTTCCAAAGTGTCTTCCCATCTTTGATCTTAGTTGATGCTTAGCAGCCGCTTGAAGTACACAAAGCTAATGCTACATTATATTAGGTGCCCTCCAAGAACAAGGCCTCTTATAGCCATTGGGTCATCAAATATAGGAGCTGGAAGTGCTAAGAGACCCATCTAGTCCACACCCTTCATTCCACACTGGGGGGAACTAAGAACCAGAGCAAAAAGTGTTGTTTCCAAAGTTACACAGCTACTTAGTAGTGGATTCAGGACTATATACTGCATCTCCTGACTGCCCTTACCAACCCATCAACTGATCTTTCCATTATTCTTTCACATATTTGTTAACCAACTCTGTCCTAGTCTGATAACACTCTAGGAACAGATGTTCAAGGAGCAAAGAGGAAAGTGATGCCAAAGGCACCAGGGAATGGCTAGAACAAAAAAACAGTGAGCTGTCCAGCATAACTCCATACTGTCAGGTGCTTGGCACTTGCCAGTATGCTGAAGTCCAGCAGAACCTAGAAACTGAGCAGATAAGAAGAGTCAGGGAACAACGGAGTACCAACGCTGTGGGTGTGGTGGTGAATGCAGTCTTTTTTTTTTTTTTAATATTTTGAGCTCTTTGTTACGTACATCATTTTCTTTATATTCTTTCAAAACTAGTTCAATCAACAAACATTTATGGAGTCCCTGCTAGGTGGATAGCATTGTGCTAAGTACTGTAGGCTGTGTACTTTAAAAGATATGTTTTATCCCTTCCCTGCCTTCACATCTCAGCTACCCCCATATCCTTCCTAGATACTAAGTTGCTTGTGCGTGTGTATACTTTTTTTTGCTCTTTATATATTTTAAAGCAGTTTTATTGAGATATATTTACATACCACACAATCTATCCAAAGTGTACAATCAATGGCTCTCTGTATAATCACATAGTTGTACATTCTTCACCACAGTCAATTTTAGAACATATTCATTACTGCAAAAAGAAAAACCCCATACACCTTATGCCCCCCTATTGTTGACACTTAGCATTGGAGTAGTACCTTTGTTACAACTGATGAAAGAATATTAAGATATTACTTTTAACTATAGTCCATAGTTTGCATTAGGTGTATTTTTTCCCATATATCACCCTATTATTAACACCTTCTAATAGTGATGAACATTTGTTCTAGTTCATAAAAGAACGTTCTTATATTTGTACTATTACCCAGAGTTATTGTTTACAACCAGGTTCCCTGTGTTATACAGTCCCATGTTTTATCCTCTAACTTTCCTTCTAGTGACATAAATGACCCTGAACTTCCTCTTTCAACCACAATCACACATATAATTCAGCACTGTTAATTACACTCACAATAATGTGCTACCACATCACCACTATCCATTTCCAAACATTTACAATCAACCTAATTAAAAATACTGCACAAATTAAGCATCAGCGTCCCATTCTCTACCCTCATTCTATCTCCTGGTAACATATATTCCAGACTTTAACTCCATGAGTTTGCTTATCATATTTAGATCATATTAGTGAGATCATACAATATTTGTCCTTTTGTGTCTGGCTAATTTCACTCAACATAATGTCCTCAAGGTTCAACCATGTTGTCACATGCATCAGAACTTCGTTCCTTCTTACAGCTGAACAATATTCCATCATTATGTATATCCACATTTTGTATATACATTTATTAGTTGATGGACACTTGGGTTGTTTCCATCTTTTGGCAGTCGTGAATAATGACCCTATGAACATCAGTATGCAAATGTCTGTTAGCATCCCTGCTTTCAGTTCTATTGGGTATATATCTAGAAGAGGGATTGCCAGATCACATGGCAATTCTATGCGAACGCAGTCTTAACTACTGCCCTCCTTTGCATTTCTCATCTACTCCCCCCTCATCTTGCTTTATTCTTACCCACTCCTAGTACATGCCTCTCTCTTACCCTTGCTCTTCTTACCTTACAGTCCATCCATTCTGTCCCATCATTTCTCTCTAGCTGCAACATAGAAGGACTGTTTTACATTTTTAAACGAGTATTTAATTCCCTATTATCAAACTCTGATGACTAGAGAATCTCTCCTTATTGTTAAAAGCCATGGTTGTTCTGGTTGTTGCCAAACTATAAGCTGGTCAGGGCAAGAGAACCTCAAAGCCCATTTACAAGTACATAGCACAATATCACGTGTAGATTTAGCATGAGGAGAAATGTGTTCTTGATGTACTGCTAAAGCTCTCAAACTTGAATCCTATCTACTTTCTAATCTCTTTCTTTGTAAGAGATTTTACTTTGATAATTCAACAAACATGATTAAAATGAGCCTGCAGAAGTAGATATTTTAGGATATTTTAACTCTTCATATCGTGTTTGGTTATGTGTTATTAAAACTAATTTTCAAAGGCAAAGAAAAAATTTACTTGTATAAAGCGTTTTCCATTCTATTATCATTAAAAATTACTTAATTCTTCCATTGAAAAAGTCCTACTTTGATTTTGTTTCCACAAGACAAGCAACACGGGGTAATAAAATATGTTGGAAAAGCTTTGTAACATACTGCTGCAATAATGACAATTGCTGATTCTGTACTATAGTACATATTAGGAAAACCACAATAGATATTGAAAGGAAATGGCATCATTTGGGTGTGGAAAAAAAGCAATGGATAAAAGCCATGAATTTAAATTATAGTCATGTGACAATAGCTCTGCCCCCACAACAACAAAACTTGCCATGAAAAGGTGGCAATCCTGATGGTTACTGATAGAAGGGAATATCTGTGAACATTAATTCATTCACTCAGCAATTATTTGTTGAGTACCTGCTATGTGCCAAGCACAAGTATTCATCTAGGGGTCAATGTTCTATTGCAGTCCTGTGGAACACCTTGCTCATGGAAGTTTTACTACACTGCCATTACATGGCTTGCATTTATATGAGCTATTCAAAGTGCCTAATAATAAGCATTAATCTCATAAACTAAGTCGCAGCTCAGAGAGGTACCATAGCAGGGAGGCACTGTTCTGGTTTGCTAAAGCTGCCGCTATGCAAAATACCAGAAATGGACTGGCTTTTATAATGGTGATTTATTTGGTTACAAATTTACAGTTCTAAGGCCATAAAAGTGTCCAAACTATGGCATCAACAAGAGGATACCTTCACTGAAGAAAGGCCAATGGCATCTGGAACACCTCTGTCAGTTGGGAAGGCATATGGCTGGTGTCTGCTGGTCCTTTGCTCCTGGGTTCTGGTTTCAAAAAGGCTTTCTCCAAAATGTCTCTGGGCTTCTCTCTATGTTAGCTTCTTCTACTCCTGTGCATCTAAGCATCTGAAGTCCTCTCTTAGCTTCTCCGGGGCAAACTTTGGGCTTCATCTCTTAGCTTAGCATCTCCAAACATCCTTCTGTCTGCATTTCCAAGCATATGGGTCTGTGTCAGCTCTTAGCTTCTCCTAGGAGCAAACTCTGAATTACATATCTTAGCTTCTCTCCAAAATGTTTCTCTCAGCTTCTCTGAACTCCTTGTTTCTGTGAGCTCTCTTAAAGGACCCCAGTGATCTAATTAAGACTCACCCTGAATGGGCGGGGTCATATCTCCATGGAAATGATCTAATCAAAAGGTCTCACCCACAGTTGGGTAGGTCACCTCTCCATGGAAACACTCAATCAAAAGTTCCCACCCCACAAGATTAGATTAAAAGATCATGGCTCTTCTTGGGTCCATAACAGCTTCAAACTGGCACAGACCCCTACACTCACAAGGCCTTACTTCTTCCCAACTTTGAGAGATACTAGCCTATTCATAGAAAATCTACAGGCTAAGAAAAAACCTACAGAAACCCACACTAAAACCTAAGTTTTTGACAATTTATGCCCACATGTATAAGTACTATAACATCATTAGACCATAAGTTCCATGAGTGTGGCGACTGTGCTCATTTTTGCACACCATTGTATACCCAATGCCTAGCATATTGTAGCTGGTCAAGAAATGTTTAATGAATCAATGAAAGACTATAGGAAAAAGTAGTCTCCTGTCATCTCAAATTTAATAAACATTTATTGGCAATATAATAACAGTCCTATTAGCTATACTTCGTTGAATAGTCAACTTTCCCCTATACTCGAAATATCCTTTTATTCATCTACTTAAAAACCGTCCACTAAAGTGTGTTTTCCCACATTTAGTATCTATTAAATGCTGTTCATTTAGAAGGTAGTAACTGGTCTTTTGAGTCTTTAGTTAGATTGCCGTTCATTCACAGCACAGCACAGTTTGGCAACATCTTTCTATCTAAAACTCATAGACTGCTATAAATAGATTATAATCTACTTCAATGATAGAGTTACAGAGTTGCTTTTATCTCATAGGCATTTTCCCCCAAGGAAAACACAGATGCTTTGTATCCTAAAGGAGCGCAATAGCTTCTTATGTTTGTGGGGTGATTATTATTACTTTTTTTGTTGTAGTTGGAAACATTTTATAAGGAGTGACCCATATCATTAGTAGATTATTTTTATGCCTTTCACACCTTCTTGTAAAGAAACATCTTTTGAACTGGATAAATCAAAAGATGGCAAGGGCGAGCACAGAAAAGAAGCACAGATAACAGTCTCTGTAAAAGAACGTGGGCCAAAAGAAAATCAGACATTGATTCGCAAATAAGAAAATCCTTTGAAAAAATCCTCTGCCCACTATTCCTGTTCTCGGTGGGATTTCAGGTTAGTAAATATCCAAGGGGGAAAAGGGTTGTTTTTTGGAAATCAACCCTCTGAAGCAATGCAAATTATCTGGCGGGAGAAGGGCTGACTTTGGTGAAGGTGGGTGTGAATAGTGCACCTTTGGAGACATCAGAATGTCAATAGGTTTTTACAACTTACCAGACTGAAGGGGGTTAAAATATTAGCATGCACCAACACACATTCTCTCAATCACATTAGATTTTAAAATTCTAAGGTCTGGCTTGCCTTTTATGGAATACTGGTTCAGAATGCTGCTCAGAGACTTCTCCACAAATCTGAGAGACCAGATGATAGCACTTCATTTTCCTTTGCCACTGCCATGTCCCCCTCTTTCCCTTCTCCACTTCTTAGACTTTGGTATACAATATTAAGGAAAGTGAGGGAATATTTTCTATGGGTTTAACTTTCCTGGAAATAATTATCAATGATGGAAAGCAAATACTAAGTACCAGAATAAAACCTCATTAATTTGAGCTTCACTAATTCAAAATTTGTGTTAATTCAATCAGACCTAGGCTAAACGTTTCCCTTGGCAAGCCTGTAAAGGAAGGGTCTGCTAAGAAAATCATCTATGTAATTAAGATTGTAAGGGGAGTATACTTACTTAAAGAGAAAAACACTACTGTCAGGACTTTAGAAGTAACCATTTACATGCAGTATAACATCATATTTACAAATCTTTTATGTCTATTAAAAAGCAAGTTCTCTGGAGGACGTCTACTTGATAATACCCCATTAGCCCATTTTGAGTTATCTGCATCACTAAAACAAGCAAAACTATTTTAAAAATAAATATTTTACTTGTTCCTTATTGGTTAAACTAATCTTCCTTCAATTATTTTGCATTTGCGAGCTTTTATTTCCACTTTTGTGTTGCTAGCTATTCGCCTATGGTCTTTGTCACACTCAAGAACCTCAAAGAAGAAACAACTCTTCAGTGGGTCACTAATAACTGAATCAGAAATAGAGCCCAAGCTTCTTGACTGAGTTTAATCACTTACTGTCTGACCTAAAAAAATTACAAACTTTTAGCAACCTGGAGCACATCTCGGGGGGGTGGGGGTGGGGGTAAAAAAAGGCTCATACCCCTGAGGTATAGACATATACTCCAACACAAAATAAAAAGCCAAAGCAACAAAGTACTTTGGAAACCTGTAAGTTAAGTTTGAAATATCCAGTCATTATGAAACAAATAGCAAATGAAAGCTGCATCACTGTCCAAAGGAAGCATTCCTGGAGGTTGTTACTCCTCACACATCCATACTGGCTCTCACTTCACTAGCTCAGGGCAGTCTTCCAGCTCTCCCAGCCACTCCCTCTGCAAGCATGGCTCACTGCCTTAGAGTCTTAGTTACCTTGTCACAAAGATAGGGATGACTGTTCTAATTATATTGTAAGCTCCTAGGCATTGCACAGGTGTCCCTTAAGCACAAGACACAAGGAACTCTGCACATCATGGGTGCTCTACTAACCTCTCTTGGTGTGAGTTGATAAGACTCTTTCTTTTCATATACAGTATTGTAAATCAGAGCAATAAGGTAAAAAGAAAATGAAAAGGCTCCTAGATTCTAGTTTCCATAGAAACCTTGAAAATACCAGAAACACCAAATGTGTTTGCTAAGAAAATTTGGGACACTAAAATTGATAGGTACCCTTTGAAAGGCCTATACAAGAATACTGAATAAAATAATCATAGGTTAAGATTCCCAAAAAAAGTGAAATGCTAGTTAGTAAATTTTATAGGGGAAAAACATTCTTTAAATTGGTTTTAAGGAAGAAAGTCACACGCACACACGCACACACACGCACACACACACACGCACACATGGCTGTCCTCTCTTTTAAAATTCTCTTTATCTACTGAGTTAAACATCTGTGCCATCTCTGTATCACTACTGTTAATCGAGAGGAACAATAGGGCCCACAGTCCAAAAATCATCTCCAACTGGACACCATAAGCTTGTGACTCTTTTTAATTGAGAATTCCACTTTTCAAATTATGCTTGGCTTAGACAAATACTTCAGGTAGTCAGCAAATACAGGGCACAATCCAACTCCCGGGCAGAGTGAGGCAGCTCAGAGTTATTCCTATTCAAGAGATTTTATCTATGGGAGATTAAAAAAGGCATAATCCATACCTGGATAAAGCTAAGAGTTGACTACTAATTCTTAAAATAAATATTAACAAATGTGGTCATAATACAAATTGGACACTTGTCTAAATTTATTTCACTGCTTAATGATAGCCTACTACAGTATATTAATATTAAAATAAATGTTTACAATCTTTTATTTGAAAATGGTTCTTTCTGACAATGTGTATGACAAAAACCACTCTGTCATTTTCATTACATTTCAGGGCTTCCCTTCCCTTCAAAAAATTAATATAAGTGAACATCTATACCCAAGAAACCATCTAAATCATTTTGTGGTACTAGCATTCATTTTCACTGCATTATATGAACATTGCTGAAAACTTAGTGACCTTGGCTCATAGAATGTTATTTTCTCTGTTCACGGAAATTTCTGCAATGGGGGCTGGATTGTTTGACTCTGGGAAACTGCCCCCACAGGCAGTTTTGAAAGTCTAGGCAAGTCAAGGAAGCTAAGGTGTCACAAGGCATTCCTACACACATTTTAGATGATTCCTTGGATAGAATTATACCAGTTTAAGTTTCATAGTTAGGAAATCACTCAGCTGCAATATAAAAACAACTCTCACAAATTGGAATCATATTCACAAAACATCTGGAAAGTTCCCCAAAGGAAAGAAGATTACAAAAAGTATTGCTAAATAGATGGAAGAAAAGATGCTGACTTTTATCATAATACAAAATTCAGTCCGTTTCCATTGTGCAAGACAAATCAACAGATGTGTTGTTTACCTTTAAGGAAGCCTGGAATCTATTTTAATTCAGCCTTGAATCCCAGAAGTTCTTAGGTAATAAGTACAGATATTTAATTCCATAACAACCACCCAATATTTACAAACATTTATTTCTTTATAGATCTCTCATCCACAAAATGTATATTTGGTTAGAAAGAGGAATTTTGAGGCGTCAGCTGTACTTTGACAAATGTTGCAACACCAATGTTTCTTCAAGCAAGTGGTCGCCTATAATAAGTATCTTTTATTGTCTAAGCTTTGCTTTGTGGCATGGGCTAAGAGAAAATAATAACCGGGGTCTTTTTCCTCTATTTTCTTTATTATGCTTTTACCATAAAATAATCTATTAAATAATAATCATATATAACATATAGTAACATAATAAATAATATATTCCACTCCCACTACCAAATCCTGAAAGAAAACAAGTTAATATAAATTCTCAATTCAAGAAAAATCTTCAATGCTCAAATACATAAAAAATAAATAACCTAAGATTAAGTCAAAATTACTTTGACATGAAAAATGACTTTTACAAAGAATATGTCAATCATGTTCCTCTTCCCTATCAGGTAAGAAGGGACTTTTGGAGTTATCTTCAACTATTCCCTCTGCCTTACTCCCCACATACAGTCTCGTCTTGTTCTATCACTACCATGTCTCTGTTACATATCCCTATTCAATTTTCCTGCTACTAACCTAATTCAGGCCCGTACCATCTCTCATTTGGAATATTTAAAATTAGTTCCCTAACTGGTCTGTCTCTAATCTCTATCCTTTCCATTCCACCCTATATACAGCAGCCAGAGTTATCCCTGATCACCTTATTCCTTTGCTGAAAATCTTTCAATGGCAACTCAATGCATCTAGGGAAAAAAAAATCTAGTCTCAGCCTATCATTTTATCTCCCACTACCCCCAACAGAGCTCAAGCCAAGCAGGGTTACTTACAGTTCTCCCCCAAACAGCATACACTTCTGTCTCCTTACATTTGGCCCAGAAAGTTTCCGTGATGCATAATGCATACCTTCTCCACATCCTCACTTTTGAATATTGAAATTGTCTTAAATATCCAGAGGAGTTTAGTTTAAATGTCAGTTCTTCTATAAAACCTTCCCCAGTCTAAGCAACCAGAGCTAATTTCTCCCTTCTCCAGTAGCACTGTTGATACATTTAATGTAGTACTTACTACATTCTTCCTTATGGTTCTTTTGTATACATGTCAGTCTCCTTAAAAGACTGCAAGCTCCTCAAGGGTAGATATCATGCACTGTTCATCTTTATGGCCCCGCAGTATCTAGTATAGTACCTTCCTCAAAGTTAAGTCATCAGTAAATGTGGAATTGAACTGAATAAATCTTATTTCAGCCTGATGTAATTGAGAGACAAAGACTGTCAAGGTTTATAAAAAATTCTGTCTTTAACTACAGCTGTGTTGTTATAATTGCTGCATATTTAGAGAAAATACTGAAGCATCTTTCAATCAAGCTTTGAAACTACAGTAACTATTGTTTGAATTACCTTATTAAGAAAATAAGTAGAACAGCAAGAACACTGAAATCTGTAGTAATACACCAATGAGAAAAAAAAGATCTTGTACAGTATATTCTGCTGCATGAGTTCAATCAACAAACCACAAACGCAGTCTTTCTTATTAACCCAAAATATAAAGAGAGCAATATTAAACATACTAATGAACACTAGCTAGGAGACTGGGTAGAGTGTTAGTTCTGAATTAGTCACTACTTGCTGCAGCTGGATTTGGATCTTCTCCCATCCAAGGGCTGTGCAGATTTGATCCCAATTAGTTTCCAAGTCTGACAAAATCACAACTTGGAAGTGGCCTGACTACTGGCAATTGTTAAGCACAGTAAATCCCTCTCATTCTGTAACCCCCCTAAATGTCCTATATTCACAACTTTTGTGTACCAGATGTTGTGCTAAAATTAAATTCCTATCTGAAGGATGTTCATATCAGAAGGACCTCTTTGAACAGGCTGGATGTTAGGATCAAAATGTTGCCAATTTCCCGATCCCTAACACAAATCTTCTTCCTTGGGAAAAGGGGGGGAGGAACTACTTTGTTTGTTGAATCCAGGTTTTCTTTCTACATCAACACAGGCTCTCTAGGTGGCTTCAACCATTCACAGAATCAAGCATAATTAACTGGATATTAATAAAGGCACAGTGTGGAGCCAAACTCTGGGATTACTCACCTGAAACTTTGGTCCTCCCAAAGTGTTCAACCACTGCAAAATAATCATTTTTGAGAAACCATCACCAACTCACCTAATCTTTTCAGGACTATGAACTACAAACAAAACTTCACAGAAATGACCATCTCTCTCTTATGGGGACTAAAAAATTATATGGGCAACAGTGCCACTGTGAAAAAAGAAGTCCTTCATGAAACAATTCTAAGAAGCAGCCTCACAGCACCTTCTCTTACAGATGCTTGCAAGCTGCAATTGTGTACTACAGGTATTCTAAAGGACACTGAATAGCATCCTTATTTCTTCAGGCTATTTGTTTTTCATTTATCTCATTTCTAGAAGGGTATATACAGGTTTCTCCATGGGAGCACATTTTATACTCTCATTTCAATTCTTTCATTTTTATAGCACCAAAACTTAACAGCTACAACTAGAATACCTAACTTTTTTTTACCTAAAGCCTCCCATAAGAATTGAGGGTTCATATCCTTTATTAAATGATACCTGATGCAGTTATAAAGCAAATAGTAACAATTTCCTTGAATTAAAATTATAAAGACAAAACTAAATAGATATGTCTCACCTTAGGTTTTATCTAGTTCCTAAAAGAGTAAGTAAATCACTTTTGCAAATTTTTTATGTTCCTATGACTTACATTTTCAGAGATGTTTTAATCTTCATTTATTGCTTTCCTTGAGTAGGTTGTGGTTCCTAACACTTTCCTTAATTTCTGATCATCCTTACCATAAACCTTCCTCCACCTAGTAAACAAATACTTCAATATACTAAGGGAACTGACTCTTATTCACACATTAATTTTTATCGATGACTCCCTAATTCCCCTCAGCTACTTAGGAGACACAAAGATGTGAAAAACATAGCCCAGATCCTCAAGGGACTACCAATATAGGTAGGGAAGACACGCAGGTTAGTTTCTTACTACACTGCAAGGCAAGATAAAACAAGTGCTTTAACTGAGGTACCAGCAGTGCGTCATGAGCATACAGAGGAAGAAGCAAGAACTCTGGGGGTTTAGGGAAATCCCTGGGTGAATCGTTTGGGAAACAGAAGAAGAATCCGCAATGTGAAACCGTAGAGCCACGAGCATGTACTGATTTATTTGAAATTTAAAAATTTTCTTTCTGGGAGGCTCTCTTAGTCTTGAACTTAAAATAATGGAATATACCACAGGAAACAGGCAGAGCAGCAGCAATCAACTATGACATTCATCTGTCTGGCGGAATTTCTGCTCTGACATGCCTCATCACCCTGCCCCTCAACCCCATTCAGCCTATAACTTAAGCATACAAATGACAAATGACATTTAAGTGCATTGTTTAGCTCCACTGACATCCCCAAAACTAAAAATGTTACTAATTTCTAAGCTAGCACCTCCAGTAATTTGCTGGTTTCTCTTCCACTGCATCATTAATTTAACACGTTACTGTGATCAGTCTCTGGTATGTGGGGCTTGAGTCTGTGAAATAACATCTTTGTCTGCTGGCAAAATTCTTTGAATCCTATTAGGAACCATGTAACATGGACAATGCACCAACTAATGTTGCTATTAATTTTACTGTAATTAACAGACAGTATATAAAGAAAATATTTTTAAAATACCTATCCTGCCAACAGGCTTTCAGTGATGTTTTATTTGTTCCAGACAAAGAACAGTTTTTCAATAGATCAGGGGCAAAAACAGAAGAAGGTATTCAACAATGTCTATAGTTCTAAAGTTTCATTACTCTTTACCTCATAATCCAAAAAGATAATGCATCCATTAAAAGAGTTGCATACAACAAAAATATTTTTTAAAAATCTGCCTTGCCTTTCAAATATTCTAGGATCCATCCCCAAATACCAGCTTCAGTAAGAAAGAGGCACAAGCTGGATAATTCTGTTATTTTTTCAAACCCAGAAATCTAAGTATGAAAAAACAGACATAGTCCATGACCAAATCCATACAATTTCTTTCTGGAATTCCTTTGTAATTTCTATGAGAAAAGGGTTAGTCATGAATGTATCTGTCGTTTGTGATAAGTTGCCCCAAATAACTTCCAATTATAAAAATGAAAAATAAGGCAATAAATTGGGTCTAAATTGAACTTTGGAATTTGTTTCCTTAATTATAATTTCTAAGGAATGGACTAACTTTTTATCCCAAAAATGATGCCTCCCTTTTGACCAGTTGTAGAGAAGAGCAAAGTCGAGGCTTTTATCTACAGTTCTTTCAAGCTGAATCCTTCCCTCAACACCACCACCCCCCCCAAAAAAAAAGTCATAATGGATTTAAGAGGGTTATACTGGCTAGAAACCTGACGGCTGAACTAGTAGATTCCATGTGAATTTGCTGGTGTTAAATGCAGGTGTTGTGTGGAAAGAAATCAAAGTTTGAGAAATGTGTACCCTTGAGATGATACATTCTGATGGGGCTATGGGAGTTAAGAACACTAAACTAGAATGATAGGAGAGCTGTGAAGAAAAAAGGCACATGAAGGGGACAGTTCCACAGGAGTCTACAAGGAAAGAGAACCCAAGAGAAATTGAGTGAGAATAAAATGAACAGACTGGGGTAAAAGGGATATTTTGGAAAACCGAGTTAAAAAACTGAATCCCCTTCCCCCTCAAATAAAGAGTAAGACTATTCACTGATTTTTTTTTCTGTGAGCTGAGACTAGGAGATACCAGTTTAGTTAGTAAAGCAAGTGGCTATAAGAAGCTTTCACGGTAGAAGGGTGTGTGATGTTACTGGAGGGGAGCAGTATAGCATATTGGCTGGGAACACAGGGTTAGGAGTCAGATAGAATCACATTCAAATTCGAGTGCTGTCATGTATTTATTAGCTGTTATTCAGCAAGTTACTTAACTTTTCTAAGCCCTGGTTTTCCCAAACTGTAATATGAATGTAATATCTTCAACTTCACACAGTTGTCGGAAAGATTAAATGAGGCAATTTATACAAAATATTTAGGATAGGTCCAGCACACACAAAGAAATAGTTTTTATTATGATTAGGAAAAATGACCAGTAGTATGTTGGTGGCATGTTTGAAGAAAAGGGAAATCAAAGACAAGAACAACACAATAAAGTGTTGCTTTGGATTTCTTTAATATTGATATTCTGTTAGTCCTGTAGGGCTGATTGAAGAAAAAAGCAAATAACTAGCTCCAAGGATATTTTTAATTTTATAGACATATGCCAAAAACTTGAAACAAGACAAATAACCTGGGAGAAGGCCTTTACATTACAAAATGATTATCTTATTACTGGGTTCCTTGAAACCATATGCTTAACAACAAAAAAAAATTGAAAGAAACTCAAATACTTTTATGGACATCTTCTATTGTGGAAATTGTACTGATAGTCACAGGCAACGTCAGGAGACCTGTGTTCTAACTCTAGTCCCAACTTTGTGTGATAAGTTGTTGGGAGGACTAAAAGATCTAGTACCAGCTCTATCCAGTCAATTCCAGAAATCTAATGTAGGCAGTGAAAGAAGTTGTGGCGGCAGCAGCTTCAAGGGTTTCAATAGTAAGAGGTCAGTTAAAATTTTTATGGGTGGGTGGATGGGAGTCAGTTGTAAAGCTGTGTAATTCAGCACTCCTAAACTTCTAAGGACTCAGACATTACTCAGAGGGTAAGTTTAACGACTGCTGGTTAATGTGGCTTTCTATAAAGAATAAAGTGCTAAATACAAGTGATCTTTGACTTCTGACACTTCAACTAAAGCTGTATGGTAACTGGAGTTGTGGCAATCGGTTTAGAGGCATTTGAAAATGACATGGGCTACTTAACTGGTTCAAAGTCAATGGAGATATTCAGATAGACGCTATATGCCCATTTCTTGAAAGATTTTAAGAGAGATTAAAGTATCTGATAGGGGTTGGACTAGATGACTTCTAAGGTTCCCTACCAGCTCTATGGCTCCATGGCAAGCATCAATTCATGTTATTATGCTTCTTCCAATCACTTATAGCACTTATAACAAGAGACCAACCTATGTTAATCTGCTTTCTAAAGCATTCTGTTTAAGGATCCCTGTCCCCTGGCTCAGTCTAACTCCAACCAGCCTTAAACCACTCCTCTCACTACCAATCAGCCTCAGCAACTCCTATTGGCTCAAGTATACTGGCAGCAAGGAAAGATAACAAAAGTAAGCTAATAGGAGCAGACAGAAAGACAGGAGAATAGTAATGGTTATCAGGATCAAGTAAAGTTGCTGCATAGCAACTTTTTATTTGCTTTGATGTGGCTTGGTAAACTACTGCTGAGGACAATTTCAAAAGGAAGAGACAAACACGTCAAGTTAATAATTACAACACAGTGTCTTAAGTGTTATAATAGAGGCCTGAAACAAAGTGCTGTGGGAACACAGAGACTGACCAATTTTGCCAGGGAGCGTCAAGGAAACTTCATAGAGGAAGTAACCGGCAAGCTGATTCTTGAAGGATGAGTAGGAGTTGACTGGGTGGAGATGGGGAGAGGTATGGTTGGCAGAGAGGACATATTCAAAGCCAGAGACATGAACGAATATATTTTTGGGAAGTCGAATAATTGTGCAGGGCTGGAGTGAGGTTAGGGTCGCACTGTGTAAAGGGCCTCTCATGCCATGCTTCTTAAGAAGTATGGGCTTGACCAGAGCTCTTTGACTAGGAAAGGGACATAGATTTGTGTCACAAAGCTAACTCTAGTGACTGGAATAGAATGGTTTTGAGAGGAAGAAGGGAAACCAGTGAGCCAGAATGAGAACCTAGACTAAAGCAGTGGCAATGATGCCAGAGAGGAGGAGATGGATTCAAGAGATATTTGGCAGGTAGAACCAACAGGAAATATCAACTGTTAATATCACGCTTGATGGTCAGTTTTATGTATATGTATTTTTTTAAGGATTACATAAACAGAAATGTGATAGTGACTGATTACAGGGAACTGATGTATTTTCTGATGTTTCTTTTCATATTATGAAAACCCCTGCTAACCCACATGTGTCCAAGAGAAAAAGAACAATTGAAATTGGTATAAAAATATCTTAAATCTCATTTCACTGAGTTTATTTCTTTCTGCAGCAGAAATGTAAACCAGTTTATTTCTTCCTGCAGCAGAAATGTAAACACTTACTAAGTACCAAGTATGTGCCAGATAGGTTGGCAATATACCCATTTTACAGATGAGGAAACCAAGACTCAGGGGAGGTTGCGTAACTTGCCTAAGGTCACAAATCTAAGAATTGAGGGATCCAGGACTAGAACCCAGATTTTGCTGACTCAAAAGCCCATGCTCTTTCTATAACATCACACTGCCTCTATACTTAAAAAGCAAATAGCAAATGTTTTTAAAATATAATTTAAAAAGTAAATATCACCATTATAAAAATGACTGCATTATTTTATCTTCATTTTATTGAGATATATTCACATACCACGCAGTCATACAAAACAAATCGTACTTTCGATTGTTTACAATACCATTACATAGTTGTACATTCTTCACCTCAATCAATCCTTGACACCTTCATTAGCACACACACAAAAATAACAAGAATAATAATTAAAGTGAAAAAGAGCAATTGAAGTAAAAAAGAACACTGGGTACCTTTGTCTGTTTGTTTCCTTCCCCTATTTTTCTACTCATCCATCCATAAACTAGACAAAGTGGAGTGTGGTCCTTATGGCTTTCCCAATCCCACTGTCACCCCTCATAAGCTACATTTTTATACAACTGTCTTCGAGATTCATGGGTTCTGGGTTGTAGTTTGATAGTTTCAGGTACCCACCACCAGCTACCCCAATTCTTTGGAACCTAAAAAGAGTTGTCTAAAGTGTGCGTAAGAGTGCCCACCAGAGTGACCTCTCGGCTCCTTTTGGAATCTCTCTGCCACTGAAGCTTATTTCATTTCCTTTCACATCCCCCTTTTGGTCAAGAAGATGTTCTCCGTCCCACGATGCCGGGTCTACATTCCTCCCCGGGATGACTGCATTATTATAATAGGCTATCTACTTTTGTGAATATTTGAAAATGTCTATGATAAAATTATTTTTCAAAAGAATTGCAATGTCAAAATACTCAAATACAGAAAAAAATGCATTCCATGTGCACTCAATAAAAACTACCATAAGAAATTATCCACAAAAAAGACCATAAACTTTCAAATCTAGGTAAAGTACTAAGACAAAGGTTCATATTTTATAATTAAGTATTACTAAATGTTGGCAAAAATGAAACTTTTATTTATTCAACTAATATTTCCTCAGTGCCTACCATGTACCAGGCACTATTCTAGGCCATAGGAAATACTAGAGCTGTCCCTGGCCTCATGAAACTTACATTCTAGTTAGGGGAGACTGACACATATGCAAGTCAATTTAATGGAAGGGCAGGTGGTGCTAAGTCCTATGGAGGAAACCAGGGCTGAAGTGTGGGGCTTTTTGCTATATTATCTAGGGGACAATGCTAAGGAATCATTTGAGTAGAGACCTGAAGGAAGTAAGAGCACAAGCTACACAGATATCCAGGAGAAATTTGTTCCACACAGAGAGAATGGCAAGTGCAAAGGCCCTGAGGAGGGACCAAGTTTGGTGGGTTGAAAGGAAAACAGGAGGCCAGAATGGCTAATGCCAAGAGAGCAGAGGAAGGGGGCAAGGAATGAGGGAGAGGCAGGGGCAAGCAGAGCACAGTGGCCTTAAAGGACATTTAACTTTTACTCTGAATGAAATATAGGCTTCATAATGTCTTTGACTTTTACTCAAAGTGAGATGGGTAGACATAGGAGGGCTTCTTGTGTCAGATATAAGGATTAATAATAACTGAGAAATTTAGTCACGCTGGTGGTGTGTGTTTGCCCATTTTAGCTAATTGGTAAAATGTGCTGCTCCGAGCAATAAAAACTATGAAGAGGAAGATGCAACAGCATGGAAGGGCACATATTCTTAGACAATAGACACACACCTTAGTGAACTGATATATGAGGCACAGGAGCATTTCAATACACAATGGATGACAATTTTTAAATGCAGCCTTTTAAAAAATATACTTTTAAAAGGAATAGTTAAATTTTATAACATGTGCTTACAAACCTGTGAAATTTAATACACACAGTCATCCTCCAGCACTGACATACTTAAGAGGTGCTTCAGCTGAAATCAGGTGTTATCTGAGATGACTCCCCTTCCTAACCACTATTCTTTATTAGAGGTAGAAACTCAGGAAAGGGGACTAATAAACCATTTCTCCAGGTTGCTCTGAGGCCAGATGTCCAATCAGAAATCTCCCCTTTTGTCCATAGCATTTTCAGGCCTGTTGAAACCCAACCTATGTTCTCAGTTCCAGTTCCACTCCAAAAAGCTTTTGTTCTAAGGTCACATTGGCTCTTTTCAGGGAGCATTTGAAAAGAATTCAGCAGTTTTGAATATCCCCATTTTTTTCTTTTAGAGTCAAAGCAATTATTATTATTAACTATTCATGATATAGCTAAGTTTTGAGTATTCAAAAGGAAGCATGTTTCACATGCTGAGATGATGCTGAAACTGGGCTGGGGTCTGATTCGTCCAGGTGCTCTTATCAGAGCCCCTTTGTTATCAACTGCCTAGGGTGTAGTCTGTGATATGGAGCAAGACAAAACTAACCCAAATATGGATTGAACCCCTGACCTCATTAGCAGTGTAAGTCTAAACAGCAACGTACAGTTGTTTACTGCTCCTCATACACAATGGAGTGCCACTCATTTCAAACACTTAGAGTACTTCTCCAGATCTAGGTAAGCAAGTCAATCCCCCTTAGCTAGGGAGTAACAAAAGGTCATCTTAGAAGAATGGCTTCAATTAAAAGCAGTCTGAAGAAATTAAAAGAGATTCTCTTTCCTCCCATCCTCAGTAAAGTGGCAACAGTTGGTATCTTTTAAATCAGCTTTGTGAAATATATAAAGCAGTCATGAAAGTAGCTAGGTATGGTAACAGGAAGTTGCGTTCTGGGCAATCCCTTTAATTAAAACTTCTGAAGAATTTATTTTATGGCCTATTCTAATTTTTTATTTCTCCACTAGGAAGGACACAAAAGTTGGCATTTCAAGGTAGAAATTTTAAAATGAGAGTTAAAAAGTGGGAAAACCACATACTAATCTTATTTGAATGGTGAAGTCTATAGTTTTAATATGATATTTGCAGTATAACTAATTTTGTGAGCTGAAAAAAAATTACGTTAATAAAAATGAATTTCCTGAATAGGAGACCAATTGTAAATCTGTACTTTACCTTTATGTACTTTAAATTTATTAACAAATATACTAATTTATTCACTATTAAATGTTAAAGATATTGAAAATCACTGCACATTTGCTATTAATAATTAAGAGCTTCATTCTCAATGAAATGTATTAAATACTGTTTTCCATCTTTAAAAATTCCTAGTACCTATAAAATTCATATTTCAATGAACTTTCTAAAAAATTACTTTTTGTCCATGTCTATTCTATTTGTTATATAGTATGATTTTTTTTCTTTTGTTAGCAAGAAGCAGCTCAGATAACATACTCTTTAGGACAAGATTTTATATTGAATATTTACTCTTTATTTAAAAATTGAGAAACAATATAAAAAATTTGGAAGTTATTTCTAAGGAAAATATATTTATATTGGAAGATAAAGGGCTAACAGTGAGTATATAGTCTTTAAGTATTTATGTAGTCTTTAAAGAACAGCAAACTAATCTCAATAATGAAAAGGAAAACTTTTCTAAGGGCTCCTACTTTGGAGATCCACATTTGAGGCAGATTAAAGTTTGAGGAAAGGGCAAAGATCACAAAGGAGGGCTTTGTTCATTTGCCTTTTAAGGAAATTCTTTAAAAAGTATTTTTCCATGCTCATAATACAATTCTGAAAATTTAAATATTAAAATGCACAAAACCTTCGACATTCAATTATTTTAAAGTACTTAAATTACTAGTAACATTGTTCCCTACAAGTAGTAAAAGCAGATTTGTACGATATTCTGGACAAAAATAGTTGCCTTGAACATATCAATATATTGGTGTAATCTCAGTCTTCCAGAACACTAAGATATAAATCTGTCCTATTGTTCATTCAGGTCCTAGTGACTCAGATGCTTCATACATTTATATGCAGACCTAATATTTATTTTGTAAATATTAGAACAAAAATATTCTTTAAATGTCTATAATTTTAGACCATATCTAACATAACAATGATTTCATATGGTATTTGGGCTCTAATTTATTTTGACAACTTCAGCCTGTCATCTGAAAAAATGAAGAATATCACAGGCAATGATTCTCAGGAAAGGAAGGAGATATCAGTTTATGTACTGAAACAAAATAGGAATTAATTTTAATGGTCTAGGAAGTAAGGGGAATCTAAATTATTAACTTTTAATTTTCTTCCTTTGTCAGGTATCAGGGTTATTAACCAACTTGGTTCTAGCTACTGTTCCAGCTAGTGTGAATTTGTATGTCTATATGTATGTGTGCTTAAGTATATTCCATTTCTGAGGTTTTACTTTTTTCTTATAGCAAGTTCATTTTTCCCTTTCAAAATATGTGTTACTAAACTCTCAAAATATCCAACACCTTGTATGTGGTCACTTTGATAATAATGATTTATATACATCCCAATAATTTTGACTTTTGCCCATGTAGGATAAAAATAAACCACAAAAAAAGTGGTATAAAGAATTTTGCTTTTACCTAAAAGTGAACTAGGGATGGACCAAATGAAATAATTTCATAAATGGCTTTAAATATATTTCTGCTTTTGATACAGATGTAGTCTATGTTTATCCAGTACTACCTTCTCTGGCTCTTGGGCAAAAAGCACTTTCTACATAGGACTATTACTATTTATATAACTTATCTCTCCTACTATATTTTAATAAGGTAAAATTTAGACTGGATTTACAAGATAAACTGGTTAAGCAAGCGTGACTAAAAAGGGAAGGAGCAGTCTACCAAGGAGCAAAGGGGTAAAGTTAAATTTATAGACAAATATAAGAATAGGGTCAATTTCATGGTTCACTCTATCCCTATCAAACTCAAGAGCCCTGACATGGCAAAAACCCATTTTCAGCTTCTTTCACACCTTTTCCTTTTTACAGATGGCCCTTCCTGCCATCGGCATTGTGCCTGTGGCTCTTAATGGAGCAGCAGGGGGATTTCACCTGGAAACTCTGTAGATCTAAAGAGTCTGATATACTTGTTATCCTTAATTTCTGTGGCAGTAGGTGCTATATGAATTCAGACAATTCTCTCTAATTCAGGAGTCATTACCCATAACTGGGAATGGTTCTTGCTCTTTAGTACCTCTTTCCACACTCTCCTGGCCGTTTTTTGGCTACATCTCTGCACATTAACACAACCACGAGATGGTGGAGTACATTCAGCTAGCGGCTAAGATGATTCCAGATTGCTACAGATTATATTTAGCTATCTATGGATAATTTTGAATAAAGAGCATATAACAATCCATGTTCCAAATGATAACTTAAATTAAATGATTATAAAATCTGACATTTAATTTCTCATTTGGTATTTCATACACTGAAACTATCAAATTAGATATAAATTTTGATACTCAGGCCATCCCGCCTTTTTCTAAAAAGCAATAAAATATAGGTTGTAAATTAAGCTAAACAATTCTGCCTAGTGTTCTTGATACATTTCATTTATTTCTCCAAAAAGCCTTCTTTAGCCAGGAGTCTTGCCACAGACACTTGCCAAAAATAGTCTGGCCTTAGCATCTCCAAAATGAGCTTCTATGACAATGGTGTACAGTCAGAAGTGACTCATGTACAGCTTTTCTTTTCATAAGAAAAATCAATCTGGGTGATGCTACCATGAGAAATAATATTAAACTAGAGAGAGAACTAAGTTTAAAGTGATTATTCACAATAAGCCAAGAGTAGTTACCTGAAATGATCAAGAATAAAAATTATCACAAAATAGTCCACAGTCCACCTGCGCGTGGAGGGGGGAATGTAATTATACAGCTTACAAAGTTTTAAAATTCATACTGCTTTAGAAAAATACCACATTACAAGACCAAAATAAACAAGCAAATCTGGTTTACAATGAATCTAGCCAATCTAGCTAGGACCTTTGAAAGTAATAAAATAGATTTGTTAGCTATTCTCAATATCTCAAAAAGCCTAATAGAAAGTGAACATTTCTAACCTGCAAACAATCTCCCTCTCCCTCCCTCCCCCACCACACACCCCACACCACACCACTCACACAGAACAAAACAAAACAAAATACATCTCCTTTTATGTGACCACCCTGTTCCCTAGAAAGAAATAAACCTCAGTTGCTAATTTCTCAGAATTAAGCAGCACAAAAGTAGCATAGTTCAGAATCAAGCTCCAGTCACTACCCTCACCTGCATAATTACTGCACTGCCAAGAGGTCTAAGTTCAACAAAGTAAACAAGAAGAAAAGAGAGTCTTTTAAATGTGGTGATAAACCACATTCCTGTTACTAAAGAAGAACATAGCTATTAATCATTTACATGTTCTAGAAAAATTACCACCAACTTGAATTTACATAAAGAAATAGACCTGCACTTCGCTGAACAATTTGTCAGTCAAAATTTTAAGGAATCCTCTTTGACTGAGATGTCTGTGTTCTTCTGTTAATCTTAATTCTCTTCCATATAAAAGTATGTTAAGTATTAATGGGTGTCTGCTTTCTACCATGTAAAAGCCATAAATGCAAGTAGCTCAGTAAATCTCAGAAATTCTTCAACCAAGACAAAGAATACCTCTGGTCTGAAGTCTTGGACACCAATAAATAGAGTAATTTGTGGACTTCAGTTCCTTACAACTTCTATGGGTAGCCTTCTATCAATAATTCTGAGCTCTCCTGTACTGCTTCTTATTTGCTATAATCTCTCCTGCTTTTACCCTGAGTTTCCAAGGACAGGGAAAGAATAATCTATTTAATAGTTCCACATTGAAATTCTCACAAATGTTTCATGCTAAATACATAGAAGCTGTGTATTTTTACATTTAGGAGGAAATCTTCAGCCTATTTATAAAGTCCAATCTAAAATGAACAAAAATTTCAATTAGAAGAATATGCAACTTCACTATGACAACTACTTTAATTCTAAGACATGAATGAATAAAGACTAAATTCCAGGACAGGCATTGCATTTAAAAAGTAGTTGGTCATTTTTTTTTTTTTAATTAAATTCAGTTTTATTGAAATACATTCACACACCATACAATCATCCATGATATACAATCCACTGTCCACAGTATGATAACATAGTTATGCGTTCATCACCACAATCTATCTCTGAACATTTTCCTTACATCAAAAAGAACCAGAACAAGAATAAAAAATAAAAGTGAAAAAAAACACCCAAATCATCCCCCCATCCCACCCTATTTGTCCTTTAGTTTTTATCCCCATTCCTCCACTCATCCATACACTAGATAAAGGGGGTGTGATCCACAAGGTCTTCACAATCACACTGTCACCCCTTGTAATCTACATTATTATATAATTGTCTTCAGGAGTCCAGACTGCTGGGTTGGAGTTTGGTAGTTTCAGGTATTTACTTCTAGCTATTCCAATACATTAAAACCTAAGAGGTGTTATCTATATAGTGCATAAGAATGTCCACCAGAGTGACCTCTCGACTCCATTTGGAATCTCTCAGCCACTGAAACTATTTCGTCTCATTTTGCATCCCCCTTTTGGTCAAGAAGATACTCTCAGTCCCATGATGCCAGGTCCACATTCATCCCCGGGAGTCATACTCTGCGTTGCCAGGGAGATTTACAACCCTGGGAGTTGGGTCCCACGCAGCGAGTTCACCTGTTGAGATGGCTCAGTTAGAGAGAGAGAGGGCCACATCTGAGCAACAAAGAGGTACTCAGGGGGAGACTCTTAGGCACCATTACATACAACTTTAGACTTTCCTTTGTGGTAATGAGCTTCATAAGGGCAAGTCCCATGCTTGAGGGCTCAGCACATCAAACTGCCAGTCCCAATGTTTGTGACAACATACGCTAGGGGATCAGCATCTTAAAGTTTAGAGATAGGCCTTACAATTCAGGGATAGAGTTAACTGCTGTAAGAGCTTACAATCTAGGGACTATTACAATTATTGTGTCCACGTTAGGCTATGTTCTAAGATTCAATTCTGAGTTTACACATTGTAGTTAGTCCATATTAGTGAGGCATCATCCCTCTCACCATGTTTTCTCCAAGTTGGTCATTTTTTAATTTAGGTTTTAGAAATTAAGGGGCCATAAAAAAGCTAGATCATTGTTTTCTGTAAAGTGGTTTGCTTTTTAAAAGAAGAAAGGGTATAGCTGGATAACCCTCTGAAAACTGAACAACAGTCTAGCTCGTCATAGAAGACAATGAATAACCACATATTCTAATTTGTTTCTTTTTTTAAATACAGCTATATCCAGAAAGTCTTTAATTTTACTGTTTGTTTTTTGTTTTTATTTTTCTTCCCTTTTATCTCTAAACTTCTAAGTTCATTTCATCTCATGTATGCCTTTTATTATTTATGGAGTTTTAAGTTTGGCATACTGGAATCCAAGAATACCAATTGCTATGATCTGAAATACTGCATTCTTCTTTGGGTCTAGTCCACTATTCACATATAGCCAAAGAATACAATTTCATATCATACAGCTGATTATTTTTGTAATAGGCATTATCCTTTTATACAATATTAATCCGGGTCAATCTTTTTTCTGACTAGTCTATACAATCTTGAGTTATATCATTTCTATAAACACATCTAAAGATTTTCTGGAGTTTTCAATAAAGTTCCAAAATCTTGGTTTTAACCCCTAACTAGAATTTTTGAAGAATTATTGATGATTTATAAAATATTATAGTAATCTGCTTTGAAGTTCGCTATTTTCATAATGAAGGTGCAAAACAAAATCTCCATAATTTGGGTATCCATGTCGTGCATATATATAACAGAATGATCATTCAAAACATATATTTAACTTCAATTCTTATGTACTAGTGAAATTTTAAAAATTGCTAGAAGCGTAATAAGATAAAGAATATACACGTTTCTAAACTGTCAACTTCTAAACTTACTGCCCATCAGAAAAATTGTATATATTTTTTTATTTATTAGAGAAGCTGTGGGTATACAGAACAATCATGTATAAAATACAGGATTCCCATAAACCACCTGTTCCATTTGCTAAAGCTGCCAGAAATGCAATATAACAGAAATGGATTGGCTTTTACATTAGTTAACAAATTTACAGTTGTAAGGTGATGAAAATGTCCAAATTAAGGCAACAAGAGGTAGATACCTTCTCTGAGAAAAAGGCTGATGGCGTCCAGAACACCTCTGTCAGCTGGGAAGGCACGTGGCTGGTGTCTGCTAGTCCTCTTCTCCCGGTTGTGTTGCTTTCAGCTTCTGATTCCAGTGGCTTTCTCCATAAGCATCTGTGGGTTCTCACTTAACTTCTCTGGAGCAAACTCTGGCCTTCATCTCTTAGCTTAGCATCTCCAAACATCAGGTCTGTGTCAGCTCTGATTTCAAAGGCTGTCTCCAAAATGTCTTGGCATTTTTTTCTAAGTATCTGTGAGGTCTCTTAAAAATGTCTCTGTCTTTTATCCTCTCATAAAGGACACTAGTAAACTAATTAAGACCTACCTTGAATGGGCGGAGTCACATCTCCATGGAAATAATCTAATCAAAAGATCCCACCCACAATTGGTTGTGTCACATCTCCATGGAAACAACCTGATCAAAAGATCCTACCTACAATTAGTCTGCACCCACAAGAGTGGATTGATAGAAAATAGTCTTTCCTGGGATACATAACAGTTTCAAACTGGCACACCACCCTATTATTAACACCTTGCATCCGTGGGGTACATTTGTTACCACTGAAGAAAGCACATTTTTATAATTGTACAATTAACTGTAGTCCATAGTTTAACTTGGGGTTCACTGTGCAGTGCAGTTCCATGGACTTTAAAATTTTTATCCTATTATTACATATACAACCTGACAGAAAAATTTATTTTTGTTTTACCTGGAATGTAGCAGTTAAGAGCATGGACTTTGCAGTCAGGCAGCTTGGGTCTGAATCCTGGCTCTACCACTTACCAGATAGATGTATGAGTGGGAAAATTAGTCGAACTCTCTAAACCTTGGTTTCCTTATTTTTATTTAATTTATTGAGACCTGTTTTGTAACCCAACATGTGATCTATCCTGGAGAATGATCCATGAACACTTGAGAAGAATGCATATCCAACTGTCTTGGGGTACAATATTCTGTATATATCTGAGGGGTCTAGTTCATTTATCATATTATTCAAAGTTCTTTGTTTCCTTATTGATCCTGTCTAGATGTTCTATCTATTGATGAGAGTAGTATACTGAAGTCTCCAGCTATTATTGTAGAGATGTCTATTTCTCCCTTCAGTTTTGTTTTGCCAGTGTTTGCATCATGTATTTTGGGGCACCCTAGTGAGGTGCATAAAGATTGTTATTTATTCTTGGTGAATTGCCCCTTTTATTAATATATAGTGTCCTTCTTTGCCTCTTATATCTGTTTTGCATTTAAAGTCTATTTTGTCTGTATTAATATAGCTACCCCAACTCTTTTTTGGTTACTGTTTGCATGGAATATCTTTTTCCAGCCTTTCACTTTCAACATATTTGTGTCCTTGGGTCTAAGGTGAATCTCTTGTAGACAGCATATAGAGGGATCATATTTTTGTATACAGTCTGCCAATCTGTCCCTTTTGATTGGGGAGTTTAATCCATTAACATTCAATGTAGTTATTGTAACAGCAGTAGTTACTTCAACCATTTTATCTTTTGGTTCCTATATGTCATATCTTATTTTTGTCTCTTTTTATCCTTTTAGTTATCCTCATTGATAATATTCATTTCTACACTCTCCTCCAAGCCTCTCTCTCCTGTCTTTTCCTTTCAGCCTGCAGAACTCCCTTTAGTATTTTTTGTAGGGCGGGTCTCTTGTTGATGAACTCTCTCAGTTTCTGTTTATCTGTGAATATTTAAAATGCTCCTCATTTTTGAAGGGCTGTTTTTCCAGATAAAGAATTCTTGGCTGGCAGTTTTTTTTCTCTTTCAGTATCTTAAATATATCATACCGCTGCCTTCTCACCTACATGGTTTCTGAGGAAAAATCAGGACTTAGTCTTATTGTATGTGAAGAATCACTTTTCTCTTGCTGCTTTCAAAATTCTTTATCTTTGGCATCTGACATTCTGATTAGTATGTGTCTTAGAGTAATTCTGCTTAGAGTATGCTGCAATTCTTGGAAATGTAATATTCAAGTCTTTCATAAGTTGGGGAATTTTCAGCTATTATTTCCTCAAATATTCTTTCTGCCCCTTCTCCATTCTCTTCTCCTTCTGGGACAACCATTACACATATGTTTGTGAGCTTTGTGCTGTCATTCAACTCCCTAAGACCCTGCTTCATTTCTTCCTTTCTTTTCTCTCTCTGTTCTTCTGTCTGTACAATTGTTGATGTCCTGTCTTCTAATTCACTGATCCTTTCTTCTGCCTGTTCAAATCTGCTGTTGCACACCTCTAGTGTATTTTTAATCTCATCTACTGTGTCTTTCATTCCTATGAAAACTGTTATTTTTCTTTGCATGCTTTCAAATTCTTCCTTATACTCACCCAGTGTCTTCTTAATATCCTTTATATCTTTTGCCATATTTTCCTTCATCTCCTTGAATTGATTTAGGAGATTTGTTTGAACATCTTTGATTAGTTGTTCCAAATTCTGTGCCTCCTCCAACCTTTTTATTTGTTCCTTTGACTGGGCCATATCTTCCTGTTTCTTAGTATGGCTTGTAATGTTTTGCTCATGTCTAGGCATCTGATTATCTTGATGTGTTTATTCTAATGGTCAGTTTCTCTCTCTTGCCTAAGGTTTTATTCTTGATTAGCTTTGGGTTAAAGCTCTTCTTTGACACTTGTTTCAACTTATTCTAGATCATTAGAATTGTTTAACTGATCAACACAGGGCCAGGGACCCACAAAAGGGGGAACAGACCAGTTCCAAAGGGCTCTCAGAGAGGGTCAGGAAAGGAAAAAAAAGCCATTTTTAATCTGCCTCCCCTAAGCTGCACTTTCCTGGCCTGCCCAGCAGATGGCACTCTTCTGCAAAAGTTTCCCTGCAGCTCTAAGGCTGCAGAACAGAAGCCACACTCTGCACTTGACCGTTTCCCCCCATCCTTTTCCTGGGCAGGAGAACCTTCATTCCCCCTCTCTGTCTGTGGCAGCCAGCCACCAACCATATCTGGGGCAAGCTAGCCCCAAGGGCAGGGGATGGGCATCAGCTGCTGCCACAGGAGCAATTCACTCACAGGTTTTGCTGCAGCTTCTCAGTCTCCCCATCCCACTCATTCTTGGATGCTGTACAGTGCTCCCCCTATCTCCAGAGCCCCAGAACTGCTGATTCAGACATTTTCTGCCAGTCCACCAGCTGTTTTTGTAGGAGGAGTGTGTCCTGTATCACCCTACTCTGCCATCTTCCCTGGAAGCTCCAAGTTTTCTTATTTTCTAAGAGCTATTGTGAGGACTAGGCATATAAAGCTCCTCAGCAGTGTCTGACATTGTAAATTCTCAATAAACTGTGGCTATTAATAATCAAAACAACATGTCGAAATGATAAGCACACTAGTGGACTGGAAAACATTATTTTGCCACCTTTTACAATGGCTCCTTACAGATTTTATTCTAAAATAAGTCCAGAGAAAAAAGTGATTGCATATTTTAAGTCCTGTTTTTTTGTTCATCACTTCCAAACACCTGATTCTTATTATCATATTAAGCAGATGAAATTAAGCCAAGCAAAAATCAGAAGTAAAACCAAGTATGTATATATGCCCACACACACATATACACACATCTCTACTGTGCTATGTACAATTTGAGGAAGCTGTATAGAAACATGAAAAAAAAAAAGTTGAAAAATAAACAAGAAGACCCATGGCTATAATGAGGAAAACAAGGTATACAAATGTAGGCAAATTTCCAAGTTCAACCATTGGAACAATTCATTCAGAACCATATTATTGTCAGAAAAATATACTGTAATTGTTCTGGTAATTATCCTAAAAGATAGACTCACAAGTCCCGAAAAGTTGGATATTCTTATCCCTTCTAATCAATGCAGGCAAAATAATTTCATACTTTCTTTAAACAGAAACATCAAATTACTACTACAGTTACTACTACAAAAGATTTCTAAAGTATATAGTATTTGATAATGTGATTTCTGTCACAGTTTCACTAAAAAGTACAAAGGGTTTTCACTATCAACTCCATCACCCTAAATATAAAGTAAAATTGAAATGTTATAACAGACTTGTGTCTCTTGAACTGTACTCCTGGGAACACTTATTTCATAAGACACTGGGGTGGGGGGATAAAAGCGTTATAAAATCAAATAAGTTGCAGCCTTGAAGAGATTCACAACACTATTAACATAAAAGTTTCTGAGAAGTCCTGCAATGAGGAGAGCTGTTTAAATTTGTTTAACCAGTGTTTCCCCAACTTATTTGGCCACAGAATCTCTTTTTCATGCAAAGCCAAGGAACCAGTGTTCCTCATAATAACCTGTTTTGGGAGATGTACCATAAATGCTTTTGATTAGTTATTAAAAGAGTAATTTCATATACACCTGCCCCAAAAAGGTAGTCACTGTCAGAATTTGCCAAAGTCCCGAAATAAGCTCACTATATTACATGTCAGAAAAAAAAAATCTCACATGCAGAGACTAGCACTTATACTAACTTTAACAAGTTGTAGTTATTTCCAGAATACGTGTTTTGCCCCCCTCCCCCCCCTTACTGCCTGTTCCGGTTTGCTAATACTGCCATTGTGCAAAATACCAGAAATGGACTGGCTTTTATAAAGGGGATTTATCAGGTTACAAAGTCACAGTTCTAAGACCATAGAAGAGTCCAGACTAAGGCATCAACAAGATGATACCTTCACTGAAGAATGGCCGATGGCGTCCAGAACACCTCTGTCAGCTGGGAAGGCATGTGGCTGGTGTCTGTTGTTCCTTTGCTCCCAGGTTGCATTTCCCAAATGTCTCTGGGCTTGTCTCTCTTAGCTTCTCCAAAGCAAACTCTGGGCTAGCATTTCCAAATGTCTCCAAGCATCTGCTTTCAATGGCCGTTTCCAAAATGTCTCTCTCAGCTGCTCTTGGGGTGTTTTGTCCTCAGCTTAGCATCTCCAAATGTCCTCAACTCCAAGCATCTCTAAGTATCTCTAAGCATCTCTAAGCATCAGCAGCATCTGGACATGGAGCTCTCTTAATTAATCCAGTGAAGTAATCAAGACCTACCCTGAATGGATGGGGTCAAATCTCCATGGACACATTTAATCAAGAGGTCACACCCTAATCAAAAAGATTAATCTAAATCTGTCACCACAAGATTGCATTAAAGAATATGGCTTTTTCTGGGGGACATAATATATCCAAATCAGCACATTGCCTATATGTTATTTAATCACGTTCAAACATCCACTTCCTAATACCTGTGAAAAGCTAAGAATGAATGTGAGCCTTTAAGCCACTACTTTTCTTTCCAGGCTTCACTGTAAGCTAAGAAAACTCTACAGCTGTGAGCTACCGCACACCTTCAAATACGAGTATTTTAAACTCAGTTATCAGCATTTACTAAGTGACATGAACCTGCATTATGCCATTCTACAGTAAAATAATGAATGTTCTACAATGTTGGTCCTGAAGCAAAGTAGTGATTGGTTATTATTTCATCCCCTAACATTCCTATTAAGTATGCAGAACAAAATACTGTAATTACTACTTTACCTATGAAGACTATTAAGGATAAGCAGTTTGCCCCAAGTAACAGTGGTCAGCAGGGACCAATTTCTTATTGGACAGATACTGTGCATATTGCAACTATAGAAACTGTATCAGATAATCACTCTAAAATATGAACAAAAACAGGAAATTCCTTTACTAATAGCTTATTATTTAAGGAATTTTCTTCTTTTGAAATAACTTTGGAACACAATTTGCTAGAAATCTAAGCTTGAACAACAACAACAAAAATCAGATGGAGTGCTAGATAGCTTTTTTGTGAGTTCGGAAATTAAGAACTGAGTCTTAGCAACTCTAATGAGGCATTCATTACTTTGTCATTGTGTTAGATGAAACAAAATAAGTAAGCTACGATTAATTCTGGGTGGAGTGTGAATGTGAATGATTATGCTGCCAGGCTGTGGCATTACATTCTTCCTGGGTTCTCCCTTCAATTTCAAAAGTACATAAAAGTATAACAAATTGTGTAAGATGAAAGAGACAAGAACTATTTTTTAAAAGCCGATTAGGGAAGATACCAGGGCGGTTATTAAGGAAAGTAAATGCATTTTGTTAACCCATGGTCATTTGGCATTGATTTTTAAATTAGACAAAATAAGGTGGCCCCTGGAAAAAAATACACTTCAAAACATCTATGTCAGAATACATGTAATCAAGGTATTCTATATTATGATAATATCTATCAATAACATTTTACTGGTAAATTGTCAAAGAGAAGGAAAAAATATGATATTAAAGGAGTCAAGAATGTTGACAATTCAGTAAAAGAAAAGGAGTTACAGTATCAGGTCCAAGTTTCGTAAACTTCTTTTTTAATGTAGAATCAGAAGTAACAAAAATTGGTCTTCACCTGGTAAGTGTGTACTCCCTGAGTCCTGAATGCAAATTCATGGCAGAAAAAGTACCTATGCATCCACGCAATCTTTTGTCTCGACCGATCTTCCATGTTACAAACAGTGGGCTGTAATGTAAGATAAAAACATGGTTAAGTCAATTCAAACAAGTTATTTATTGAGTACTTACTAAATGCAAAGTTAAGTATCTTAGGTATAAAGATGAAAAGGACCTAAAGGGACTCAGTGTGTAGTCCAGCAAGATTGCATTTAGCAATAATTACAGCTACATTTTATTGAGTGTATTATGCTAGGCACCATAATAAATGTTTTAAATTATTTCTTTCAATCCTCCTTGACAATGCTAGGAGGCTGATATTATTGCTATCATCCCTATTTTACAGATGAGGTAGTCACACAGTTAATACATAATATGAAGTAGCTATTCAAACTTAGGCAATCTTGACTACAGAGTTAACCATCACAGTCTACTGCCTGATTCCTCATTTAACCCTCAAGTTACTAAGTGATTCATAAGTCTAATTTAGAGAGTCTGGGGGAAATCAATAATTTCAACAAATACTTACTGAATATAAAAGGACAAAGCACTGTGAGAGGTGCTATAGGAGATAGATATAAAGATGCCTAAAACACAGTTGATGCTGTCTAGGATCCAGTACAGGAGACAGGCATGTCACAGCTAACTATACTACAAGGCAAATGAAATAAGTACTATAAACCATGTCCAAAGTGTCATAAATTAAACTACTGGGCTAGAAGGAAACTTCATGGAGTCTGATAATCTATAGCTTGGCCTAGAAAAATGAGCAGGGTTTGGAGAGATGAAGGGTAACAACAAATATTAAAACAGTAATACTTTGAAGTCAGAAAATTTATTTTAATTTTTAGATAAAATCATTGCCTAGAAATACAATCAAACATTAAAGTATAGATTATAGTAAAATGGTATTAAGAAGGTAATATAGTTTTAAATGAAGTTTAAGACTATAGTATAGATGTTTGGACTTGGCAGCAAACCATGACATCCTCAATTAATGGTTAAGTTGAAACACAATTTTCTTCTAATCAGAAGTAACTTTATATGTTAATTTTATGAAATAAATTGATTTACACATTTTAGGACATTTTGTTTTAAAAAAAAGCCTACAGCTGGGGATAGTTTGTGTTAACGCTAGTGTTATAGTATAATACATTTCTGCTTTCTGAAACTTGAAATTTTAGGGGGCTGTTCTAGTTTGCTAATGCTGCCAGAATGCAAAACACCAGAGACAGATTGGCTTTTATAAAAGGAGGTTTATTTGGTTACACAGTTACAGTCTTAAGGCCATAAAGTGTCCAAGGTAACACATCAGCAATCAGGTACCTTCACTGGAGGGTGGCCAATGGTGTCCGGAAAACCTCTGTTAGCTGGGAAGGCCGTGGCTGGCGTCTGCTACAAAGTTCTGGTTTCAAAATGGCTTTCTCCCAAGACGTTCCTCTCTAGGCTGCAGCTCTCAAAAATGTCACTCTTAGTTGCTCTTGGGGCATTTTTCCTCTCTTAGCTTCTCCAGAAAAAAAGTCTGCTGTCATCGGCCATCTTCAAACTGTCTCTCATCTGCAGCTTCTCTCTTCTCAGTTCCTGTGTGTTCTTCAAAGTGTCCCTCTTGGCTGTAACAAGCTCACTCCTTCTGTCTGAGCTTATATAGTGTTCTAGTAAACTAATCAAGGCGCATGCTGAATGCGCAGAGCCACACCTCCATGGAAACTATCTAATCAGAGTTATCAACCACAATTGGGTGGGGCACATTTCCATGGAAACAACCTAATTCAAACATTCCAACTTAATCCCCACTAATATGTCTGCCCCACAAGATTGCATCAAAGAATATTGCTTTTTCTAGGGGACAGAATACATTCAAACCAGCACAGGGGCCATACCATATCTTCTATATTTCTTATAATAGAATAATGAGTTGGAGATCTTTCTTTTAAAATACCCTCTAGTCAGTCATCAGCAGTTGGGTGAAAAGCTAACCCATTCCAGGGCTTCAATCACCCATCCTCAAACATTTAAGTGATGCTGAGTTCTGACAGATAGCCCCAGTGGCAGACAGGTTCCCAAATAAATAATGAATATACACCAGGAAGTAATACTATGAGTTTTCTTCTTCCAAGAGCCAAAAGCCCAGTGGCATTGAAAATATGACTAAAGTATCAGGCTACATTACTGTTAGTATTCAAATGGTGGACAACCTATGCTAAAAGTATGGAAATATAAAGGAAAGGGTGAAAGGCAGGTTTTCTGCTTTCTATATCATATGTGCCGAATATCTTATAACTTGAGACAAGATTTTAACACCAGTTGGAAAATTTTCTCTAATTGCTCTTGACTAATAGTTGATCAGGAAGACAAGAACTGGATGAGATTACTTTCTCACCAATTCTTTCATTACTCATACAAATATTAATACTCTAAAATTCACACATTATCTTTAAAGATGAATTTCACCTCTTCATTTTTCACTTTCTAATTTGGTTTAGTCAATGTTAGCAACAATATTTACAGACAGTACGATATTAATTCTTTCCCATAACAACTCCTATAGAAAGTATCTCTATGCAAGGCGGGTCCTTTAGCAGTGTCAGAAGAAAATGAATCATACTGTAACATATGTAATAACATGTCTTTAAAATACTACAATGGCTTCTCAATAAAACAAAATTAAGTCATATTTTCTCTTCCTCAATGCCTTGAGGGAGAAACCTCAAAGTGTCTATTAATTCATTTCCTATCAAAAACACTAGAAATGAAAAGTCATTTAAAAGTATTTTACCTTCAATTCTCTTATTTATCCCACTAAAATATATATGTGCATCATTCTTACTATAACTTTATCTGCTCAAACTTTCAAATTTGAAAGGATAAATAGAAAAAGAATACAAATGAAAACACTATACGATGAAATATGCTGCAGGGCATTCAAGCACAGTGTGTGGGGGGGTGGTTGTATGCAGTTTCTTATAATGCTGCACTAGCACTGATGAGGGAATGATTAATTCAGGGGATAAAGTGCTGGCAGATAAGCTGCATATTTCCAGGCAGACTGGAGAGAAAAAGCACTCTATAACGAGCAAGCGCAAGGAGATGTAAAGTATACAGTGTATTCAGGGCACAGTGAGCAGTCTTGGTAGTCTTGATAACTTGCTATGGTCTCTTCCAGATTTAACATTCTATGAATTTTAGGCACTGCTGTACACATGTTCTCATGAGCCTTCATAAGGGATAGAATAAATGCAGAATCATCTCAACTCTCCCTATTCCTTATCTGCCCTAGGGAACATCCACTTTGAGGATTGGTACTCTGAGGAAGTATCTGTGTCAAAGATGGGAAGGAATGCTACTTGACAACCCAAGAAATCAGACTTTGAGAAGGCAGAATAAAACTATTCCTTAAAAGTCTGGGACTCTAATTTTCCATTTACAAATGTTCATCCAATGCCCTTTATAAAGAATAAGTATAACCAAAATACTTAAAAGCCACATTTAATGGGGAAGAGGACCCAGGAAATTAAGCATTTTAAAGTGGACTGGAAACGAATAAAAATCACTGAGAGCAAGAGATTACATCTTCTTTTTTTTTTTTAATCATCATTTTATTGAGATATATTCACATACCACGCAGTCATACAAAACAAATCGTACTTTCGATTGTTTACAGTACCATTACATAGTTGTACATTCATCACCTAAATCAATCCCTGACACCTTCCTTAGCACACACACAAAAATAACAAGAATAATAATTAGAGTGAAAAAGAGCAATTGAAGTAAAAAAGAACACTGGGTACCTTTGTCTGTTTGTTTCCTTCCCCTACTTTTCTACACATCCCTCCATAAACTAGACAAAGTGGAGTTTGGTCCTTATGGCTTTCCCAATCCCATTGTCACCCCTCAAAAGCTACATTTTTATACAACTGTCTTCGAGATTCATGGGTTCTGGGTTGCAGTTTGATAGTTCCAGGTATCCACCACCAGCTACCCCAATTCTTTAGAACCTAAAAAGGGTTGTCTAAAGTGTGCGTAAGAGTGCCCACCAGAGTGATCTCTCGGCTCGTTTTGGAATCTCTCTGCCACTGAAGCTTATTTCATTTCCTTTCACATCCCCCTTTTGGTCAAGAAGATGTTCTCCGTCCCACGATGCCGGGTCTACATTCCTCCCCGGGAGTCATATCCCACGTTGCCAGGGAGATTCACTCCCCTGGGTGTCTGATCCCACGTAGGGGGGAGGGCAGTGATTTCACCTTTCAAGTTGGCTTAGCCAGAGAGAGAGGGCCACATCTGAGCAACAAAGAGGCATTCAGGAGGAGACTCTTAGGCACAAATATAGGGAGGCCTAGCCTCTCCTTTGCAGCAACCGTCTTCCTAAGGGTAAAACTTATGGTAGAGGGCTCAACCCATCAAACCACCAGTCCCCTATGTCTGTGGTGATGTTAGCAACCATGGAGGTGGGGTAGGCGAATACCCCTGCATTCTCCACAGGCTCCTCAAGGGGGCACTACATCTTTTTTTTTTTTTCCTTGTTTTTCTTTTTTTTTTTTTTAACTTTCCCTTCTTTTTTAAATCAACTGTATGAAAAAAAAAGTTAAAAAGAAAACAAACATACAATAAAAGAACATTTCAAAGAGACCATAACAAGGGGGTAAGAAAAAGACAACTAACCTAAGATAACTGCTTAACTTCCAACATGTTCCTACTTTACCCCAAGAAAGTTACATAATATAGCAACATTTCTGTGAACTTGTTCCTACTATATCCATCAGAAATTAACAGACTGTAGTCATTTCTGGGCATCCCCAGAACATTAAATAGCTTATCTGTTCTTCTTGGATTATTGTTCCCCCTTCCTTAATTGCTCTCTACTGCTAGTTCCCCTACATTCTACATTATAAACCATTTGTTTTACATTTTTCAAAGTTCACATTAGTGGTAGCATATAATATTTCTCTTTTTGTGCCTGGCTTATTTCGCTCAGCATTATGTCTTCAAGGTTCATCCATGTTGTCATATGTGTCACCAGATCGTTCCTTCTTACTGCCGCGTAGTATTCCATCGTGTGTATATACCACATTTTATTTATCCACTCATCTGTTGAAGGACATTTGGGTTGTTTCCATCTCTTGGCAATTGTGAATAATGCTGCTATGAACATTGGCGTGCAGATATCTGTTTGTGTCACTGCTTTCCGATCTTCCGGGTATATACCGAGAAGTGCAATCGCTGGATCGAATGGTAGCTCTATATCTAGTTTTCTAAGGAACTGCCAGACTGACTTCCAGAGTGGCTGAACCATTATACAGTCCCACCAACAATGAATAAGAGTTCCAATTTCTCCACATCCCCTCCAGCATTTGTAGTTTCCTGTTTGTTTAATGGCAGCCATTCTAACCGGTGTTAGATGGTATCTCATTGTGGTCTTAATTTGCATCTCTCTAATAGCTAGTGAAGCTGAACATTTTTTCATGTGTTTCTTGGCCATTTGTATTTCCTCTTCAGAGAACTGTCTTTTCATATCTTTTGCCCATTTTATAATTGGGCTGTCTGTACTATTGTCATTGAGTTGTAGGATTTCTTTGTATATGCAAGATATCAGTCTTTTGTCAGATACATGGTTTCCAAAAATTTTTTCCCATTGAGTTGGCTGCCTCTTTACCTTTTTGAGAAATTCCTTTGAGGTGCAGAAACTTCTAAGCTTGAGGAGTTCCCATTTATCTATTTTCTCTTTTGTTGCTTGTGCTTTGGGTGTAAAGTCTAGGAAGTGGCCGCCTAATACAAGGTCTTGAAGATGTTTTCCTACATTATCTTCTAGGAGTTTTATGGTACTTTCTTTTATATTGAGATCTTTGGTCCATTTTGAGTTAATTTTTGTGTAGGGGGTGAGGTAGGGGTCCTCTTTCATTCTTTTGGATATGGATATCCAACTCTCCCAGCCCCATTTGTTGAAAAGACCATTATGGCTCAGTTCAGTGACTTTGGGGGCCTTATCAAAGATCAGTCGGCCATAGATCTGAGGGTCTATCTCCGAATTCTCAATTCGATTCCATTGATCTATATGTCTATCTTTGTGCCAGTACCATGCTGTTTTGGCAACTGTGGCTTTATAATAAGCTTCAAAGTCAGGGAGTGTAAGTCCTCCCACTTCGTTTTTCTTTTTTAGAGTGTCTTTAGCAATTCGAGGCATCTTCCCTTTCCAAATAAATTTGATAACTAGCTTTTCCAAGTCTGCAAAGAAGGTTGTTGGAATTTTGATTGGGATTGCATTGAATCTGTAGATGAGTTTGGGTAGAATTGACATCTTAATGACATTTAGCCTTCCTATCCATGAACATGGAATATTTTTCCATCTTTTAAGGTCCCCTTCTATTTCTTTTAGTAGAGTTATGTAGTTTTCTTTGTATAGGTCTTTTACATCTTTGGTTAAGTTTATTCCTAGGTACTTGATTCTTTTAGTTGCTATTGAAAATGGTATCTTTTTCTTGAGTGTCTCTTCAGTTTGTTCATTTCTAGCATATAGAAACATTACTGACTTATGTGCATTAATCTTGTATCCCGCTACTTTGCTAAATTTGTTTATTAGCTCTAGTAGCTGTATCGTCGATTTCTCAGGGTTTTCTAGATATAAGATCATATCATCTGCAAACAATGACAGTTTTACTTCTTCTTTTCCAATTTGGATGCCTTTTATTTCTTTGTCTTGCCGGATTGCCCTGGCTACCACTTCCAGCACAATGTTGAATAACAGTGGTGACAGCGGGCATCCTTGTCTTGTTCCTGATCTTAGAGGGAAGGCTTTCAGTCTCTCACCATTGAGTACTATGCTGGCTGTGGGTTTTTCGTATATGCTCTTTATCATGTTGAGGAAGTTTCCTTCAATTCCTACCTTTTGAAGTGTTTTTATCAAAAAGGGATGTTGGATTTTGTCAAATGCTTTTTCAGCATCTATTGAGATGATCAATTGATTTTTCCCTTTCGAGTTTTTAATGTGTTGTAATACATTGATTGTTTTTCTTATGTTGAACCATCCTTGCATGCCTGGAATGAATCCCACTTGGTCATGGTGTATGATTTTTTTAATGTGTCTTTGGATTCGATTTGCAAGTATTTTGTTGAGGATTTTTGCATCTATATTCATTAGGGAGATTGGCCGGTAGTTTTCCTTTTTTGTAACATCTTTGCCTGGTTTTGGTATTAGATTGATGTTAGCTTCATAAAATGAGTTAGGTAGTGTTCCATTTTCTTCAATGTTTTGAAAGAGTTTGAGTAAGATTCGTGTCAGTTCTTTCTGGAAAGTTTGGTAGAATTCCCCTGTGAAGCCATCTGGTCCTGGGCATTTATTTGTGGGAAGATTTTTGATGACTGATTGGATCTCTTTGCTTGTGATGGGTTGGTTGAGGTCTTCTATTTCTTCTCTGGTCAGTCTAGGTTGTTCATATGTTTCCAGGAAATTGTCCATTTCCTCTACATTATCCAGTTTGTTGCCATACAGTTGTTCATAGTATCCTCTTATAATTTTTTTAATTTCTTCAGGATCTGCAGTTATGTCACCTTTTTCATTCATTATTTTGTTTATATGTGTCTTCTCTCTTTTTGATTTTGTCAGTCTAGCTAGGGGCTTGTCAATCTTGTTGATCTTCTCAAAGAACCAACTTTTGGTGATATTTATCCTCTCTATTGTTTTTTTGTTCTCTATGTCATTTATTTCTGCTTTAATCCTTGTTATTTCTTTTCTTCTACTTGGTTTAGGATTGGTTTGCTGTTCATTTTCTAGCTTCTTCAGTTGATCCATTAGTTCTTTGATTTTGGCTCTTTCTTCCTTTTTAATATATGCGTTTAGTGCTATAAATTTCCCCCTTAGCACTGCTTTTGCTGCATCCCATAGGTTTTGGTATGTTGTGTTCTCATTTTCATTCGTCTCTATATATTTAGCAATTTCTCTTGCTATTTCTTCTTTAACCCACTGATTGTTTAGGAGTGTGTTGTTTAACCTCCAGGTATTTGTGAATTTTCTAAGTCTCTGATGGTTATTGACTTCTAATTGTATTCCATTGTGGTCAGAGAATGTGCTTTGAATAATTTCAATCTTTTTAAATTTATTGAGGCTTGTTTTATGTCCCAGCATATGATCTATTCTGGAGAAAGTTCCATGAGCACTAGAAAAGTATGTGTATCCTGGTGATTTGGGATGTAATGTCCTGTATATGTCTGTTAAATCTAATTCATTTATCAGATTGTTTAGGTTTTCAATTTCCTTATTGGTCTTCTGTCTGGTTGATCTATCTATAGGAGAGAGTGATGTGTTGAAGTCTCCCACAATTATTGTGGAAACATCAATTGCTTCCTTTAGTTTTGCCAGTGTTTCTCTCATGTATTTTGTGGCACCTTGATTGGGTGCATAGACATTTACGATTGTTATTTCTTCTTGCTGAATTGCCCCTTTTATTAGTATGTAGTGGCCTTCTTTGTCTCTCAAAACATCCCTGCATTTGAAGTCTATTTTATCTGAGATTAATATTGCTACACCTGCTTTCTTTTGGCTGTAGCTTGCATGAAATATTTTTTTCCATCCTTTCACTTTCAGTTTCTTTGTGTCCCTGTGTCTAAGATGAGTCTCTTGTATGCAACATATTGATGGTTCATTTTTTTTGATCCATTCTGCGAATCTATATCTTTTAATTGGGGAGTTTAATACATTTACATTCAATGTTAAAACCGTGAAGGCATTTCTTGAGTCGGCCATCTTATCCTTTGGTTTATGTTTGCCATATTTTTCCCCTCTATTAATATCCTTTATTGTACCCATACCGAATCTCTTTAGTACTGAACCTTTCTCCAAGTCTCTCTGTCCTGTCTTTGTTTCTCTGTCTGTAGGGCTCCCTTTAGTATCTCCAGTAGGGCAGGTCTCTTGTTAGCAAATTCTCTCAGCATTTGTTTGTCTGTGAAAAATTTAAGCTCTCCCTCAAATTTGAAGGAGAGCTTTGCTGGATAAAGTATTCTTGGCTGGAAATTTTTCTCACTCAGAATTTTAAATATATCGTGCCACTGCCTTCTTGCCTCCATGGTGGCTGCTGAGTAGTCACTACTTAGTCTTATGCTGTTTCCTTTGTATGTGGTGAATTGCTTTTCTCTTGCTGCTTTCAGAACTTGCTCCTTCTCTTCTGTGTTTGACAGTGTGATCAGTATATGTCTCGGAGTGGGTTTATTTGGATTTATTCTATTTGGAGTTCGCTGAGCATTTATGATTTGTGTATTTATGTTGTTTAGAAGATTTGGGAAGTTTTCCCCAACAATTTCTTTGAATACTCTTCCTAGACCTTTACCCTTTTCTCCCCTTCTGGGACACCAATGAGTCTTATATTTGGACGTTTCATATTATCTATCATATCCCTGAGGTCCATTTCGATTTTTTCAATTTTTTTCCCCATTCTTTCTTTTATGCTTTCATTTTCCATTCTGTCATCTTCCAGGTCACTGATTCGTTGTTCAACTTCCTCTAGTCTTGTACTATGAGTGTCCAGAATCTTTTTAATTTGGTCAACAGTTTCTTTAATTTCCATAAGATCATCCATTTTTTTATTTAGTCTTGCAATGTCTTCTTTATGCTCTTCTAGAGTCTTCTTGATTTCCTTCATATCCCGTACTATGGTCTCATTGTTCATCTTTAGTTCTTTGAGTAGCTGCTCTAGGTGCTGTGTCTCTTCTGCTCTTTTGATTGGGGTGCTTGGGCTTGGGTTATCCATATCGTCTGGTTTTTTCATATGCTTTATAATTTTCTGTTGTTTTTGGCCTCGTGGCATTTGCTGAACTTGATAGGGTTCTTTTAGGGTTTGTAGACCTATTGAAGTCCTTATCTCTAATTTATCAGATCTACAGGTTCGTGGAGTACACTTTCTCTAACTAACCAGCAGGTGGCGTCCACGAGCCACCTGTTCTCCACAAGCCAGTTCTCCCCTGCTTAGCCTTTTTGGTGAGTGGGGGAGTGAGTCTTGTGGGGCCCAATTGGTGTACCAAGCTTGCGTGTGTAGTTGGTGTTGCCTGCCCTGTATGTGGGACGTGTTTCTGGGCAGTCGGGGAGGGGGGGTGGCCCTAACAATCAAATCTCCCTGATGATCCTAGAGTTTTAAAGCTGCTGCAATAGTCTAATCCTTCAGTTCAGTCCTGCCACAGTTTGTCTCTGCCACTGACCCACAAGTCTTTGGTATTGGCGTATGGCTCCTGAGACTTGCAAGTGGGCCCCTCTTCCAGGCTGTGCACCCCGGGTCCTCTGTTGAGGGATGACTGTGCTATGTCACAGGTGAGTGCCGTCCCCCCAGGGCAGTTCTGGGCTGCTGGGCTGTGTAGGGAGGCTCCCAGTCTGCTCAAATGATGGCTGAATGGGGCTTTGTTAATTCACACTGCTCCACCTTCCCAGCTCTGGGACAATCAGCTGAGGTTGCAGGGAAGGCTAATGTCCACGCCCAGTTTTGTGGTGTGTGCCTGTTATTTGAAGCACTTCCGTCACACTGGGTTGTCTGGGGCAGCTCTGGGCTATGGGGCTGGCGATGGGCAGGAGTGTTTCCTGTCCACCAGGATGGTGGCTGTGAGCAGACACCCCCCTTTTCTTGGGAAGTTGTGGTGTTTAGTGAATTTTCTCAGCCACTGGATTAATGCCTTTTGTCTCAGAGCTCTCTTAGTTCTGCTCTTGACTTGACGTGCCCAAATTGCAATTCTTTGAAGCTTTCTGTATTGGGCTTCTTAGAGTAATTGTTTTAGAAAAAGAAAAAAGGATTAAAAAAAAAAAAAAAAAAAAAAGTTCCTTCCTCAGAGATCTAATGGGTTATTGAAATGCTAATAGACAAAGCAACCAGGGCCATTAAGGAAAGGTCCACAGGGCAGAGAGATCAGCTTTTCTTCGGGATTTGCATATGCGCCTCAAGGCCTGAGCTCCGCTCTTCCCCTTTCTGTGTTCACCAGAACTCCAAAAATCCTCTGCTTTTATTTTGGAGTTTTTCGCGTTATTTTTTTTTTTCTATGCCTGTCTCCTCTCTGCTGGGCTGGCAGCTCTCAGATTCTCTGGTGTCTGGTCTCAGTCTATCTATGGTTGGAGTATGAATCAGTAGAATGAGTTTCCGAGAAGGGCTACCACTGCAGTTCTCCCTTCTCCTTCCCGGAGCTGGCAGCCCCTCCTCCCACGGGACTGAGCCTGGCAGGGAGGGGCGCGGGTCCCCTGGCCGCAAAAACTTACAGATTTCGCTGATCTCAGCAGTTCGACATTTTCATGAGTGTTGTATGAAGTATGCCCAAAGTCAGATTGCTCTGTGGTGTCCAGTCCACGCAGTTCCTGGCTTTTTACCTACTTTCCTGGAGGAGTAACTAAAACTTACAGCTCACCAGTCTGCCATCTTGCCCCCGAGATTACATCTTGTATGTGATAACTGCTTTGTACAGGGCAATAACCATGGGAACACTCAATATGCATTATCTAAAAAAATAACAATCAAAATTTTTCTTCATCCAATACACAGAGGGAAGAAAGAGGCAATTTCATTCTTAAATTTGCTATTAAAACATGTATGAGTTCCCAAAAGGATGTAAGACATTGGCATAATCAGAGACAGATCAAGAAAGTGGAAAAAGACTTTTGAGCCTCCTAAGAGGAGCTGCTCAATAACAAGGAAATGAGGAAAATAGTTCATAATAAGACAAAGATTGAATGTTTTCGGAAAATACTTTTACCATATGGTCTGAGGCCACCTACATACGTTGAAAAAATACTACAAACTGGAAATGGGCTAAAAATGGGATGAAATATTAATGGAAATATTTATCTGAGGGTAACCAGACATAGCTTTTTAAGGAATTTTGCTACTTCTGAACATTTTGTCCTGCTGTGTTCTGAGAAACCTTTGGAGGAAAGTAAACTCCCCATTTTTCCAAATCTGCAGACAGGAACAGGAAGTAACCACCTAATCTAGGTGAATCTTCCCTGCCAACTGGCAGCTAATACTGTCGTGTCAATAGTGGCAAATGTAGTTCCATGGAATCAGCAAGAGTAAAGAAATCCAATGTAAATCTGAAGAGGATACTCCCCAGCCCACGTTGCAGGCCACTTTCCATGCGCCTCTTATGAAACTGTTCTATTGATGATTTAGTACACCAGAATGGATTAGAAATATGTTTGTGGGAGATAGGTACAATTAGAGGAGACAACAAAAAATACTATCTTCCCTGCCATACAAGGTGAAAACAGAGGTCAAAGAAACTAATCTTAGACATTTGCCCCCAACCCCATCTGCTCTTCTAAAAATGAAATTTGTAGTGGTAACATCAACAATATATCAATCCCTACCTATATAATAATAATTTACTACAACAGGAATAGTTGACAAGGTTATTTATATAGCATAGGTAGATATAGGGAAAGAGAGAAGCTTGGTTCTTTTCTTCTGCCATCAAATAGCCATTGTCCCTTAACAACCTAGCTCAAAAATCCAACGGTATTACTCATAGCATTTAACTAAACTCAATACCATAATTCCCCAGGATCTAGAAGCTTAGAGGAAAACAAATGGTGGTGTTTTCCTTCTACCACCAGAACTTTTCACTTCCTATTTCAACACAAAGAAGTTATATATTTCATTTCCAAACCATATCAACTGCAGATTGAATTCATAAAAATGTACTTAATATAGTTAAACCCCTAACAAAAACGTTTGTACAGAGTTCAGAGTTTATGTAGTAATGTATCTAAGGTCATTGAACCAGCAAAGCCTTTGAGAGATTATCTATTTCCTCTTTGTTTTACAGGTGGGAAGAAAAAAAAAAAAAACTGAGATCCAGGAAGACTAAGCTCAAAGTCACCAAGCTGGTTAGTGTTAGAACCTGGCTCAGTCTCCAAATTTTCTTACTAATAGTTTAGTGAGTTTTTTTTCCCTCTACAAGAAAAAACATTGTGAGTAGCAAACCTAGATCTTTTCTAAAAGATTAGAGAATAGGAAAATTCCATGGATACCATACAGTACCACACAGGCGAGCATAAGCACAAATTTCCTCCTTCTACTCCTCCCAGGAGGGGAGAGAGAGATTAGATTGGAAGAACCAGAACAAGTGGAAGTGCTGGAGCAGGCTAGAAAGACCAGATCCAATTTACAGGCTTCTACACTATTCCCAACAGCTTAAATCAGACATGCCCAAGCAAACCAGTTTATCTTTGAGGCCCTCCCAACACCCTTTCTGACCCACTCTCAGCCTTCTAGCTTCATTTTTTCCCTCTTGCCTAGATAGACTTCATCAAACCCAAGTCTTCTATTTAATATCTAGAAGTTTCCTCCAAATCAAAACTTCCATTTACCAGTGTTTAACAACTACTCAACTAGGTATTGATCTGATTATTTGATTACAGAATGAATGAGGATTAACTCTTCCAGGAATAATTTGAAATTCAAATTGATGGAATATTGTGAAAGAAAAGGAATTGGGGGGAGGGGGTAAACTGGTGGAAGAGGAGGGACAGGATGGAAAAGGTAATCTTAGATGCATTTTACACTTTCTCATAGGCACCAATCTTTTACTGTAAATTTTTAAAATGCACTACATCACCACTCTAGCTTATACCCTACCCCTCCCTCCAACCTTTGTAAATAACCTGTACCCCATGGGGCTCAGTAAAACAAGGAGACACTGCTTAGGTAGACAGCATAGGACAGTATGGGAGACCACAAATATTTGAGAGTGGGAATTGGGAATTATTAATCTTTCAGTGTTTTTCTTGGCTTGGCGTGCCAAGAAATTCTATCATAGCATTATATTCTCTTTTTGTTGCATTTTTACAATGCTAATGTAACTGACAAATGCCAAAGGAAGGGGAGCAATCTAAAGTCTTACAGATGATTGGAAAGTTTGAAAATGTGTTTTTTTTGTAAATCAAGGGTAATCATCTCTGACATATAGCCGGCCAAGTCACAAGCATACTTTAAGAGATTAGCTTGATTCTGCCAATTTTCTAAATGAAAGAACCATTTCTCTGCCTTAACAAAACCAAATCAATAATTTTCAGCAAACTTCTTTTTTAATTCAGATTCAGGCTTGATACGTTGAAATAGTAAAATAAGACTACCTGGATAAGAAAAAAAATTACTATATTTATACATATTTTCTTTCCTTAGTTTATCCTGCTGTGGGCATGAAACTTAATATATGGGAATTTTTTTTTTTTTAACTTTTTACTTTGAAATAATTTCAAACATACAATACAGTTGTAAAAGTAATATAATCACAGTTGCCAAAACAGCATGGTACTGGCACAAAGATAGGCATATAGATCAATGGAATCGAATTGAGAATTCGGAGATAGACCCTCAGATCTATGGCCGACTGATCTTTGATAAGGCCCCCAAAGTCACTGAACTGAGCCATAATGGTCTTTTCAACAAATGGCGCTGGGAGAGTTGGATATCCATATCCAAAATAATGAAAGAGGACCCCTACCTCACCCCCTACACAAAAATTAACTCAAAATGGACCAAAGATCTCAATATAAAAGAAAGTACCATAAAACTCCTAGAAGATAATGTAGGAAAACATCTTCAAGACCTTGTATTAGGCGGCCACTTCCTAGACCTTACACCCAAAGCACAAGCAACAAAAGAGAAAATAGATAAATGGGAACTCCTCAAGCTTAGAAGTTTCTGCACCTCAAAGGAATTTCTCAAAAAGGTAAAGAGGCAGCCAACTCAATGGGAAAAAATTTTTGGAAACCATGTATCTGACAAAAGACTGATATCTTGCATATATAAAGAAATCCTACAACTCAATGACAATAGTACAGACAGCCCAATTATAAAATGGGCAAAAGATATGAAAAGACAGTTCTCTGAAGAGGAAATACAAATGGCCAAGAAACACATGAAAAAATGTTCAGCTTCACTAGCTATTAGAGAGATGCAAATTAAGACCACAATGAGGTACCATCTAACACTGGTTAGAATGGCTGCCATTAAACAAACAGGAAACTACAAATGCTGGAGGGGATGTGGAGAAATTGGAACTCTTATTCATTGTTGGTGGGACTGTATAATGGTTCAGCCACTCTGGAAGTCAGTCTGGCAGTTCCTTAGAAAACTAGATATAGAGTTACCATTCGATCCAGCGATTGCACTTCTCGGTATATACCCGGAAGGTCGGAAAGCAGTGACATGAACAGATATCTGCATGCCAATGTTCATAGCAGCATTATTCACAATTGCCAAGAGATGGAAACAACCCAAATGTCCTTCAACAGATGAGTGGATAAATAAAATGTGGTATATACACACGATGGAATACTACGCGGCAGTAAGAAGGAACGATCTCGTGAAACATATGACAACGTGGATGAACCCTGAAGACATAATGCTGAGCGAAATAAGCCAGGCACAAAAAGAGAAATATTATATGCTACCACTAATGTGAACTTTGAAAAATGTAAAACAAATGGTTTATAATGTAGAATGTAGGGGAACTAGCAATAGAGAGCAATTAAGGAAGGGGGAACAATAATCCAAGAAGAACAGATGAGCTATTTAACGTTCTGGGGATGCCCAGGAATGACTATGGTCTGTTAATTTCTGATGGATATAGTAGGAGCAAGTTCACAGAAATGTTGCTATATTAGGTAACTTTCTTGGGGTAAAGTAGGAACATGTTGGAAGTTAAGCAGTTATCTTAGGTTAGTTGTCTTTTTCTTACTCCCTTGTTATGGTCTCTTCGAAATGTTCTTTTATTGTATGTTTGTTTTCTTTTTAACTTTTTTTTTTCATACAGTTGATTTAAAAAAGAAGGGAAAGTTAAAAAAAAAAAAAAAAAACAGAAAAACAAGGAAAAAAAAAAGATGCAGTGCCCCCTTGAGGAGCCTGTGGAGAATGCAGGGGTATTCGCCTACCCCACCTCCATGGTTGCTAACATGACCACAGACATAGGGGACTGGTGGTTTGATGGGTTGAGCCCTCTACCATAAGTTTTACCCTTGGGAAGACGGTTGCTGCAAAGGAGAGGCTAGGCCTCCCTATGGTTGTGCCTAAGAGCCTCCTCCCGAAGGCCTCTTTGTTGCTCAGATGTGGCCCTGTCTCTCTGGCTAAGCCAACTTGAAAGGTGAAATCACTGCCCTCCCCCCTACGTGGGATCAGACACCCAGGGGAGTGAATCTCCCTGGCAACGTGGAATACGACTCCCGGGGAGGAATGTAGACCTGGCATCGTGGGACGGAGAACATCTTCTTGACCAAAAGGGGGATGTGAAAGGAAATGAAATAAGCTTCAGTGGCAGAGAGATTCCAAAAAGAGCCGAGAGGTCACTCTGGTGGGTACTCTTATGCACACTTTAGACAACCTTTTTTAGGTTCTAAAGAATTGGGGTAGCTGGTGGTGGATACCTGAAACTATCAAACTACAACCCAGAACCCATGAATCTCGAAGACAGTTGTACAAAAATGTAGCTTATGAGGGGTGACAAGGGGATTGGGAAAGCCATAAGGACCACACTCCACTTTGTCTAGTTTAGGGATGGATGAGTAGAAAAATAGGGGAAGGAAACAAACAGACAAAGGTACCCAGTGTTCTTTTTTACTTCAATTGCTCTTTTTCACTCTAATTATTATTCTTGTTATTTTTGTGTGTGTGCTAATGAAGGTGTCAGGGATTGATTTGGGTGATGAATGTACCACTATGTAATGGTACTGTAAACAATCGAAAGTACGATTTGTTTTGTATGACTGCGTGGTATGTGAATATATCTCAATAAAATGAAGATTAAAAAAAAAAAAAAAAAAAAAAAACTAGGGGAAATATTTGCAACTCATATCACAAAAGGCTATTTTCCAAATAAATAAAAGTCTATAAATCACTAATAAAAAAGACCAAAAATCTTAGAAAATTAGATGTGAAGAGACAGGTCCTAGAAAGGGAATACAAATTTAATTACAAAAAGATGCTCAACTTTAGTAATATATGAGAAATGCTAAAATAAAACTATAACAAGATAAAAAAAAAAAAGTAATATAATCCCCATGCAGAGAATTTCCAACATACCCCCACCCAAATACTCAGATAGTAATATTTTAAGGGTGAAATACTTGTGTTTTTTTCTGATAACAGGAACACACAACACACATATAAATAAAATTTAAAGGACAGTTTGCTATGGATTTCCAAAATGAAATTCTATTTGGATTTCCTAGTCCTAAACCATTTTTCCAAAGAGCTTTAAGGTTTGAGACTGTCTTTACTATGAAAATAATTATTTTAATATAAAACAGTCCATGGGAAAAAAAGATGATCCTCTGATGAAGTTTTAAGGTTCCTAAACTTGATATGAGCAAAACTAAGGAAAATAAAAGAACTAGATCCAGGGGTTTTAGAATGAATACTAATTGACACAGTCAACTTTTATTTTTAGGCCATTAAAAACTTTTATAGAACTGTATTTTGGTACTTCCATTTGAATATATGTATGCCAGATGTTCAGGGAATTCATAACTCTTTAAACAAAACAATAAAAACAACCAAGGTTTTTTGTTTGTCCTTGTATCTTACCTCCCCAGCTAAAGATCTTTCTTCTACCATCTTGCCTTCCCCACAGAGCCCACTCAATTAGCAGAAATAGAGTAGGTGGGACATGAATGTTTTGACTGATTTAAACAGTAAGGTAAATAGAGCTAGAAAGTTACCCAGCTTCTTCATTTTAACCTTTGATCAGATCTTTACCTCATCTCCCGCCATTCCAAGGAGATCTAATGTAATGTGCCAGCCTAAAAAGACCTGATAAGACCAAACAAGACCTAATAAGATTTGTTTTTCACGTGTTTTCTGCGTTTAGAAAGGTTACTGTTTCGATTTTAAGATACTTGTATTGAATTACTTTCACTAGCTCCAGTGGGAGAAAGGGGCTGGAAAGACTCAGCTTTGTAGCAGGAATTCGGCAGGCCCTTCTCATTTTAGGGGGACAAATAAAGGCAGGATCTAGGGACAAAAAAATACTCAGTTGAGACCATATTTTTATCAGGGTATGTTGGCATTGCTTTTTATCCCTCTTCTTTCACCTTTCAGAAAACAGTTCAATCTCTCAAGAACCTCTACTTTAAAATATCCAAGAGGTAAAGATTTTTTATATATAGGACTGACATCCTTGCCACCAAAGTGCTTCTTTTTAAGAGTCAACTTTATTAAAGTATAATTTATATACAATAAAAGCACTCATTTTAAGTGTGAGATTCAATGAATTTTAACAAGTATATATATACACGTAATCAAGATATAAAACATTCCCATCACCACAATGAGTTCCCTCATGCCCCTTTACAGTCAATACCTTCTCCACACTTCTGGCCCCTGGCAAACACTAATCTGCTGTCACTATAGTTTTGCCTTTTCTAGAATTCTATATAAATAGAATCATATAGTATAAAGTATTTTGTATCTGACTTCATTCACTTAGCATAATGCTTTTGATATTTACTCATGGTTTTCGGGCCTTTTTATTTCTGAGTAGTAGTACATTGAATGGATATACCACATTTGTTTATCCATTCACCGTTGATGGATATTTGGGTTGCCTCTAGTTTGGGGCTATTATAAAAAAAGCCACTATGATAATATTTGCATTTAAATCTTTTTGTAAACATTGGTTTTCATTTCTTTTGGGTCAATACCTATGAAAGGAATTGCTAAGTCATAGGTAGGTATTATGTTTAGCTTTTAAGAAACTTTCAAACAGTTTTCAAAAATGGCTGTACCATTTTTCATTCCCACCAGCCACATATGAGAGTGACAGCTACTCTACATCCTCACCAACACTTGGTATTGTCAGTCATTTTCAGTTTAGTGTGTAGGGATATGCCATTGTGATTTTAAATTATATTTCAGTGATAACTAAGGATACTGCGCAGTCCTTCATGTATTTAATGGTCATTGATATATCTTCTTTTGGGAAGTCTCTATTCAACTCTTTCACCCATTTTTAATTGGATTGTTTGTCGTCTTCTTATTGAGTTGTAGGTATTTTCTACATATTGTAGATACCAATTCATTGTCACATATATGTACTGCAAATATAGTCTCCCAGTCTGTGGTATGCATTTTCATTTTCTTACTGGTGTCCTTTTTTAAGCAGTTTTATTGAGATACTCACATACTATAAGCCATCCAAGGTGTACAATCAATGGCTTTTAGTATAATCACAGAGTTGTGCATTCATCATCACAATCAATTTTAAATCATTTCATGAAGATTTTCTCCTGTTCTCTCCCAGAAGTTTTATAATTTTAGCTTTTACATTTAGAGTTATGATCCATTACAGGTTAATTTTTGTATATAATGTGAGGTAAGGTTTGAGGTTTTTTTATTATTTGGTGATGGCTTTTTGTTTATATGTACATAAGGGATACAGATCTGTGGATTTCTTTTCCTGTAAAGTCCTTGCTGGTTTTGTTATCAGGGTGAGGCTGACCTGAGGTGCATTTGAGGATTTTTAGGACTGATCAGGGAAAAGATTTAACCATGAGCTGGCAGTAGCATACAAGTGGCTTTATATATTTAGGTGGCAATTGGACAGGTTTGTATGATAGAGGAAATCCCTCTCAGCAGGGAACTTTCCAGAGACAGCAATGTGAAGCCTCACAGAAGGGGAGCAATTCAAGGGAACTTCTAGGGGAGAGAAGAATCAGAGAGGGGGCTTATGTGTCCAGGTGATGGTGCTCAGCAGCAAGGTGGGGAATCTATATGTCAGAGAACTCCAAAGGGCAGCAGTGGCATGAGGTCTTTTACAGCCCCAGGATTTGTCTTATCTATAGCAAGCAGATGTTGGGTGAGGTAGACTTTAAAAGTCTAAAAATATGCTTATTTGAGCCATACTGAAAACAACTGGATGTGTAAGAATTTTAATTTGGCACCAGCAGGCCTTTGAGCTAAAATGGACCTGTCCTGCTGTGAAGAACAATATAGGGCCAACACACAGGGGCCATCTCTGGCTCTCTTATATAACACGGCCTTATAGAATGAGTCTGGAAGAATTCTATCTTCCTTTATTTTCTAAAATTTGGTTTATTTGTTCCTTAAATATTTGATAGAATTTACCACTGAAGTCATCAGAGCCTAGAGTTTTAATTATGCAATTGTTTTTCATTACATTTTAAATTTCTTTAATATATATAGGGCTATTCAGATTGTCTAGTTCTTTTACAGTCAATTTTGGTAATGTGTCTTTCAAAGAATTTTTCCACTTCATCCAAGTTGTAGAATTTATTGGTGTCAAGTTATTGCAAATATTCCCCTATTCTTTTAATGTCTGCAGGGTCTGTAGTGATGTTTATTCTTTCATTTCTGATATTGGTAATGTATTTTTTTTCTTTATCACTCTAGCTACAGGCTTACTAATTTTATTGATGTTTTCAAAGATGTTTGGTTTCATTGATTTTTCTCCAGTGCTTTTCCATTTTCTATTTTATTAAATTCTCTATTATTTTATGCCTTTTACTTACTTGGGGTTTAATTTGCTCTTTTCTTTAGCTTCTTAAGGTGGAAGCTTAGATTATTGATTTTAGATATTATATTCTAATACACAAATTTTTAAGCTATAAATTTCCCTTCAAGTACTGTCCTAGATGCATCCCACAAATTTTAATGTTGGGTTTTCATTATTTTTCAGTTCAAAATATTTTCTATTTTCCCTTATGATTTCTTCTTTGACCCATGATTTATTTAGAAGTATTGTATAATTTCCTAATATTTGGGAATCTCTAAATAACTTTTTGTTATTGATTTCTAATTCAATTCCATTTTGGTCAGAAAATACATTTTGTATGATTTCAAATCTTTTACATATATTGAGACTTGTTTTATGGCCCAGAATATGGTTTACCTTACTGAATGTACCCTGTGAATTCAAAAAGAAAATATATTCTGATAATGTTAGGTCCAGTGCTTTAAAATGTCAATGAGGTCAAGTTGGTAGATAGTGTTGTTCAGGTTTTCTACCTCTCCTCTGATTTTTTTTGACTACTTGTTCTACCAATTAACTGGTGCAAGGCTGTTGAAATATCCAGCTCTAACTTTGGTTTTGTCTATTTATCCTTTCAGTTTTATCAGTTTTTTTCTCCATGTATTTTGGGGCTCTGGTTAGGTGCATATGCATTTAGGATTGTTATGTCTTCCTGATGAATTGACCACTTTATCATTATGAAATATCCCTTCTTACCCCAGTAATACTGCTTGACCTGGAGTCTAATTTGTCTCATATTTACATACTCACTCCAGCTTTCTTATGATTAGCATTTGCTTAGTGTATCTTGTCCCATAGTTTTACTTTTAATTAAAAGTATCTGTGTCTTTAACCTTAAAGTTAGTTTCTTATAGACATCATATATTTGGGTCTTTCATTTCTTTATGTAGCCTTTTAATTGGAGTGTTTAGACTACTTATAGTTTATGTCACTCACTGTTGATATGGTTGGGTTTAAATCTACCACCTTTATATTTTATATTTGTTTTCTATATTTCCCATCTGTTTTTTTGTTCCTCTTTTCTTGTCTTCTTTTGGATTAAATGAGTATATTTTAGTATTTCATTTTTATCACCACTGACTTACTAGATATGCCATTTTTTCCAGTGATTGTTCTAAGTTGCACAATATGCATCTTTAACTTATTACAGTCCACCCTCAAACAATATTATATCACTACACATATAACTTAAGGACCTTAACAATATGTCTCTATTTCCCTTGGAACTATTGCCAAACCTTTTACTTCTGCATACTTTATAAACCCCATGATACATTATTAATTTTGCTTTAAACAGTGAACTCACTCTTAAAGAAGTATAAAAATTAGGAAAATGTCTCTATATTTACCTCACACTTAACACATTTACCTGGCTTTCTTCAATACTTTGTAGAGATCTAAGTTGCCAACTGGCATCATTTTCCTACAGCCTGAAGAACGTGCTTTAAAATTTCTTGTAGTTCAGGTCTGCTGGTAACAAATTCTTTCATTTTTTTATATGAAAAATATATTTCACCTTCATCTCTTTTTCATCTTCATTTTTTAAAAGATATTTTCAGTGGATATAGAATTTGAGGTTGATTTTTTTTTCTTTCAGCACTTTAAAGATGTTATTTCATTGTATTCTGGCTTGCACAATTTCTGAGAAGTATATGGTGTCCTTCTCTTTGTTCCTCTGTATGTAATGTCTTTTCTCTAGATGCTGTTAAAATGTTCCCTTTACCACTGCTTTTCAGCAATTTGAATATGATTGATTTAGTGTGGTTTTCTTTGTGGTTATCCTGCTTGGAGTTCACTGAAATTCTTGGATCTATGAGTTTATAGTTTTCATCATATTTGGAAAAATCTAGTCATTATTTCCCCAATTGTTTTTTCTGCCCATTCCTCTCCTTTCCTTCTGGGAATCTGATTACACGTATATTAGTCTGGGTGACGGTGTCCCACTAAGGCTCTCTTTTTTTTCCCTTCAGTTTTTTCCATTCTGTTTCAGATTGCATTATTTCTATTGTCTTCAAATTCATTGATCTTTTTTTCTACACTGTCTAATCTGCTATTAGTCCTATCCAGTGAATTTTTCATTTCATATACTAAATTTTTCAGCTCTCGAAGTTCCATTTGGTTCTTTCATACATCTTCCATTTCTTCCCTCATTATATTCATGTTTTTCTTTCAATCCTTCATTATTTGTTCAAGCTGTTTTAAAGTCCTTGCCTGCTAATTCTACTACTATCATTTCTGGTTCAGTTTCAATTAACTGATATTCCTCCTGGTTATGGGTCACCTTTAGTGCTACTTACGTCTAGCAAGTCTTTGAATGCCAAATATAATCATTTTATTGTTGAGTATTCTGATTTTCCATCTTCCTTCAAGGATTGTTGAAGTTTATTTTGCCATGCAGTTGAATTACTTGTGAATAAGGCTTATTTTTAGGTTTTGTTAGTTTGGGTTTAGAGTAGCCTTATTCTAGGTCCAGTTTAGCTCTACTACCAAGGAATGACCCTTCTGAGGCCTCTATAGAATGCCCTGGGTGTTCGACAAGGTTTTTCATCTCTTGCAACAAGAACTCAAATGTCTCTCAGCCGTGTATGAGCTCTGGTGATTTTTTACCTATAGCTCCCAAGCAGTTGTTTTTTGCCCAGCCTCATGAAGTTGCCTTCAGCACCGGCACAGACTCATATTCAGCCAAAGATCAAGGGGACACCTGTGCAGATTTCTGGAGCCAATTCTCTGAATAGCTCCCTTCTCTCTGGTACTCTGTCCCACAAATTCATGCTGCCCTGACCTCCCTGAGTTCCTACTCTGTCTCATCAATTTAGCAAGACTGCAGGCTCTGCTTGGGTTCCTCTTCACAATAGTGAGGTCCAAAAAGAGCCTCCAGGCAAAAAGCCAGCCTGACTGCACTTCGTTTGTTTCCTTTCTCTCAAGGACCACAGACCTGTGTTGCTCATTGCCCAATGTCTGAAAAGAGTTGTTTCATATATTATGTCTAGTTTCTAGTTGTTTACAGGGGACATGGAGTAGAAGGGAGCAAGTCATGTACCAATTACTGCTCATGGGCAGAAAGAAGTAGAAGTTCCAAAGCCTTTATTTAAGCCGCGATTCCCTTTAAGCTTCAAATTCTGTATTAGATTCCATGTGTTAAATGTGGAAAAGGCCTACCATAAATAGTACAAGAATAGAGTAAGCAGGAAGATGGTTCAGGAGGCAGAAGACAGAAGGCAAAAGGGACAGACTCCTTTAGCTTTGACAGGTGAACTCTTAAAAGAATATTAAATGACTCAATCAGTTTCATGGGCAATATACTGCTCAGAATCCAAAGGTTAGAGATGTCACTCTTCAAAACCTTTCAAAGCCAGAACTCTAAAATCCAAAGTAATAAAAAAAAAAAAATCACAGTAGTCAGGTAGAAACCGAACTTGACAAAAATGTCAGTTAACAGTCAGACTAATATTTCTTACATTAAGTCCAATCCCAAAATAGCTCACTTCTCTTATCTTCCACCATGTGAGTTTAAAAAAAAACTAAATGCAATCTGAACTACCTTATTTACAACACCTAAATAATCTTGAGGAAGTTGTTAATAATCATGAATAATGTTTGAGATATGTTTTGATATTGCTATTTACAGGGGTTATTTTTCGGCTACGATGATTTAAACAATTTTATGGCATAACTATTTACCACACTACTATACTAGTTAACACTGAATTTATCACAGTCTTAATGGTACAGACCTTGCAATAACAATCCCATATCTATAGAAGGGCAGTCACCTAAAGACAGGAACCCTGCATTAAGGGAAACAAACATGCAAAGTTTGTTTGTGAAGGAACAAATTAAAAAGTTCTATTTTTTAATTCCTCACTAACATATCAGGCCATGCCCTGATAGTTCAATGTTCAGCAGTAAGTTAAGTCAACTTCTAATCTAGGAGGCACACAACAAAGTAAAGTTCCACAGAAAATTAGGATATCAGTAAGCAAACCAGTGTAGAGTCTTTGAGAGAAAAGGAAAATCCATGCATGACACTAGCTGAGAAACCGAAGTAATAAGGTAAGGACATGAGAAGAGTAATCACTTACCTACAAAGCAATATACTATACCTACACCCTTTTCTTTAGGTAGCCCTATATAACTGCCTACTTGAAAACCTAAAACTTTGTAAACAAATGAAGTAGTAGTTAACTAAAGGGACCAAGCTTCTTGGAAAGATAAGAAATAAGGCAGCAGCCCTACCAACAAGCATCAGTTTAACAACTTCCTATGTATATTTAAATGTTTTGGTTTAAAAAGCCCAAAGATATAAATTAGTCAAAAAATGGTGTATAGGTTCTGGAAATGACAGTGACCTACTCAATGTCATCATATCAATACAAGAAAGCAAGATTTGCCACCTGAGCTATTGAACATACTCATTTCTGAAAGGTAGTTTTATTCTAGAGCTCCACCTAATCCTCTTCTTTAAAACATCAAGAATTTACTCCAGACCACTGCCTTTTAGATCAAACCCACAGATAAGAAAATATTTTATTTTAAACTAGAGTCTCCCTATTCTCAAATCAGAAATGTATAAGTATGAACCACATACTCAATCCAGGATTTCTATACAGCTGTAGAACCACAGACCAAGGGAAATATCCTTTCCCATAGGAGCTACCTCTCCCAGCCCTTCTTGGCATTAAACACTAACCAAATTTTCCAGTTAAAGATGAAGATCTCTGGACTATCCATGTCTCAGTTGAGTCCTGGTAGACTGATTAAAAAAATCTCTATTTGACAAGGGTTTTTCAATGACCAACTTTACACTTCCAAATGTGCCCAAAAGTCTTTCCTTATTCTGCCAAAACAAACATACCACAAAAACACTTCTTCAAAGAAATGACACTGAGCAATGGTAAAATTATTGTAATAAAGACTGATCAGTTGAATTCAAATTGTTTTCTATAAGAACACATTTCTAATTTTAAAATATAAGAAAATTTTCAATGGTTGTTTCACTTGTAATTAAAAAGTTCCCATATGAACTACAGATTAAGATAATACATGGTAAGTATCTAGCCCATTGCCTGATTCAACAATGCTCTCTTTTCACTCCAACCCTACCTGGTAAGAGAATCAGCTTGAATTAGAGAATTTTGGGTTATAGAATATGGAAAAACAAACAAATGCAGCTTTATTACTTTTCAGTAGGCTCACACTCATCTGCCATCCCCTCCTCTATTAAATTGGTACTTCAAAAAATAAATAATTCAGTAGATGAGAATAACTAGTAATGAATACATCAACTATTTGTATATAAATGGACACTTCTTTTATAGCTTGAACAAAGTCAAATTTCGTTCCTTCCAGCCCACATAAATATCATTCCAAATATGGAAAAGGAAAATATGATTGGAAAATAAATCAGTAAGGTTTCTAGTGATGAAAATATGGAAACTTTTTGAAATAATTTCAAAGTAGAAAAAGAAAATTCTGACTACCTGAGAATGAGTCGAAAATCTTCATTTTTAAATTACAACTGTATAAAAAATAAAATGATAGATAAAAAGGAACATTTCACAAACCATCATGACAATATGTATGTATTTGTGGGTATATACACACACACAGATGTGTGTGTGTATATATGTGTATACACACACACATATATACACACATACCCATATACTACTAACAACAGCTAACTTTTATTGAGCACTTACTATGTGCCAGGTCCTTTTCAAATGTTTACATAGATTAATTCATTTAAATCCTCACAACAACCCTATGAGGTAGATACTACTATTATCCTCCACTATATAGATGAGAAAACTGAGGAACCGAGGGTAATCAACTTGCCAATGGCCACACTGTTACTAAGTGAGGGGAGCAAAATTTGAACCCAGGCATTCTTGCTCCAAAGCCAACACCTTTACCACATAATATGAAAGTGCATGTGTGTGTGTGTTGTTTGATATAAATCACTTGGAAAACAGTATTCCAAAGTGGAACTGTATTACTGACTTTAAAAGAAACACCTAAAAATTAGAGCAAGCATAAATAAAACTGTTATTGTTGAATATGTACATCATAAAAAATAAAAATAAACATTAGAAAATTAAAAATACAAATTCACTAGAGAGAAGAAAATCTGGAAAAATTATGAATAATATAAGTTCACTGGATGTTAATAAAAAGCATCCTATTAAAAGATAGGATCAAAACACTTATATAACATTTAATTTTTTATTCATTACAAATGTAATACATGTTCACTGTAGAAAACATTTTGGAAAATAAAGAAAAATAGAAAGAAAAAAATTAAAATCACACATAATCTCACAACCCAAAAACAATGGAAAACTTACAATGTTTCCTGACAGTTGTTTTCTACAGATATCTTTTAACATAGTAGTTAAGACTTTTGGTTTTATATGCTACTTCTGTTTTCAACTGAATTGCATAGACATTTTCCTAGTTAATACTCTCCAAAAATACTTTAATGGCTCCATGATATTTCATCATATGGGTGTTCCATAATGCATGTAACCACTATTAAACTGTGGGGAACATCTCTGTGCATTAAAGTTTATCCGGAACTCACTCAGATTTATTTCCTAAGGATAGATTTTTTAGAAATAGAATTACCAGATCAAAGTTTATGAACATTCTTAATGCTCTTGATGATGAATTTTATGAAATTGCTTTCTAGAAAGACAGTACCACTAAAAGAAAAAGATTGACTTTATTATGTTAAAACTTCAAGAATATTTATTTACAAGCAGCATTTATGAATCATTTTAGTTAATGGCAGCTGCTTTAAATGTTCTCATTGTTAAACCAGTAAAACACCACAATGGAAACACACTGTCTTAATTTTAAGGTCAAATAGCCATTATAGTTTAAAAATTAAGCTCAAGTAGATTTGCCTCTTGGTTATGAATGGCTTCTTTCCAACTTGCATACTCCCTGATCTTCAAAACTTTTAGGAGAACTTATTCTATGCTTTTACGCAATAAAACTAAAAGCATCTGACCTAATCTGTTGAACAGTAATAGACTTGATTCATGATGATAACTGTGTAACTATATAACTTTTATCATGTGACCATGATAATGAAAACCTGGTGACTGACACTCCCTTTACCCAGTGTATGGGCAGATGAATAATAAAAGATAGACAAAAAATAAATAAATAATGGGGGGGGTACAAGGTATGGGATGTTTGGGGTGTTCTTTTTTATTTTTTTCTTTATTTTGGAGTAATGAATATGTTCTAAAATTGATTGTGGCAATGAATGCACAACTATATGATGATAGTGTGAGCCATTGATTGTATACTTTGGATGATTATATGGTATGTGAGTATACCTCAATACAAATGCATTAAAAAAACTAGAAGCATCTGAGGAGGGTTTTTATACTGTTTTGTCAAACATAAAATAGTTGGAGAAATATTTAAAAACCATCTATTTTTAGTGTTTTTGATAAGGCAAGACATTATGTTTAAAGAATAAAAAATAAAACACAACTCTAAAAGCATTTGTTTTGAGATTGTTTCTCCAAAGGTGTTTTATTCCTAACAGCCTTCCTCTACTGTCTGTCTTTAAGTATTTGGTCATGGATTTATATTCCAACTCCATCAGGGTTGCTTACAACCATACAAGAATCATACAAAGTAGCAAGGTCTTAGTTTCATTAATGGAAAGGAGGATAGAAACTGTTAAATACTGTGAGAGACAGAGATCTACTGAGGCTGTCTTCCCAAAACTAACTTTTTTATGGAGAGTCTACCAGATGTCACTGGTAGCTATGCAATTTAGTAATCTCATGGTTTAAGTCAAAAAGAAAAAAAAAAAAGGCTTCATTTTCTTCATAGCATATATCACTTCCAATTTGTTTACTGATTACCCAATACACTGTAAACTCCAAGAGGGCAGAGAATCTGTTTTCTTCACGGCTGTATCCTTAGCCCTGGCATATATAGTAAGGGCTAAATACATTTGTAGAATGAAACCATTTAATCTAATGGGAATGGGATTAAATTAATTAAATGGGAATCTGTCACACTAAAAGGGAGTTCTGTTGCAAGTCTAGACCCAAGAAATACTGGTTTTGAATGTGAGTGGAAGTCTAACTGTGGCACATAGGGTTTCAAGCAAGCATAAACAGCTATCTCAGATGCCTAGATAGAGTTTAAAACTTCTACCTTCTAGAGATATCTCTTAGGGAGATAAACATCTCAGGAACAAAATTAAGGGTAAATCTAAGAAATGTTTTGTACTTAGAAGTCTAGTGATTGGGTAAATCACATACCAGTACTTCAGAGTTCAAAACAATGTAGTATAGTAGGAAAAAAGTGCTAGAATGGATGAGAATGGGAGAACAGTTAGAAAACACAGGCACAAGGCTCAACTCAACCAGAAAACACTGAGGGAGGCATCCAATTCCTTTCATCCTCAGACATGGATATGAAAGATGGGGCCGAGTGTACAGCCTTCTTGATGCACTGCTATCAGGATCCAAGGACACTATCCATTAAAAAGATCCTGGAAACTACCAAGTATTATAATGCCATATCAATAGAGGTATAATTATTAATGTTATCATTTTTGGCCAACAAGACATCTACTAGATAGCCCCTCAATAATTGTTAATTTCCTTCCTTGGATACCTGGGAGAAGTAGGGGTAGTTTTAGTAGCCTCCTCATAAGTATTATAATTTAGGTAGTTCTTGAAAGGATTCCATACCTGGGGAAATGTAAGATTCTGGTGTAAATTGTGTGCACAATGATAGACAGTGCTTTAGTCAATCAATTGGTTCAAGACTTAAAGATTAAGGAGGAAAGAGAGAGTTAATATTCACTGAGAGCATACTACAAGTCAAATACTATTAGGTGCCTTCATATGTATTTTAATCCTCACAGCAATCCTATAAAAAGGTATTATTTGCATTTACAGATGAAAAACTGAGGCTGAGTGGTTGGTTTGCTTACCCAAAATACCACTAGTATGGGGCAGACCTGATACTACCAGCCAGGGCTGTCTGATTCCAAAGCCACAGAAAACGTTTATCATCTCCAGATATGAATGAGCTCGTGCATCATTTCCTTTTGTGGTTGGTATATGGGTTAACCAAAAATGCTGATACACCCTACACCCATCAGGAACCAAATTGACAGGGAGAAAATTCTAAGGCCATGAAAAAAGGTGATCCTCAATCTGGGTAAAGTAGTTAAAGCTGGCCCCCAGGTGCAGGTGGGGAGAGGAGACATCATGGTCCATTAAGCATGCACTGGATGACTGTTCAAAAGATTTCACAGGTAGATGCAGGATATCTTTGGCAAGAGAAAAGGCAATTTCCAGTATTCCCCATATGATAGATAGGTGACTAACAAAGTCTGTTATCCTCTCAAAAGTATACCTAGTCCAACTGTAATACTCTGCCTGAAAATACTTAGAGAGATACCAGGTAAGAGTCCTTTTCCACAGGAATGATAGTGAACAACATAAAAAAGGGTGGGTGTCAGCACTATTACCTCTAAAGGAACAGAATACCAGGGAAAATGTTGAATCAAAACAGAGTAAAACTGGACAACAAGGAAATGCTATCAGGGTTCCAGAGGCAGGAGGGCTCCAAGCAAAAGCTAGTAAATCGTGGCAGAGAAGATTCAGAGCACACACAATGTTATCAAACTTTAGAGCTCAAAATTCTGATAGCAAGAGATAAGGACTGCTGGGAGAAAAGTCACCTTCAAATGCCTAGAATTTTTCCAGGTTTGGTCAACATAGAAGCAAGGTATGGTTTTGGATTGCTCGGATAGCCTTTTGGAAAGCAGAAAGCTTCCTCTTAGACTAAAAGAATCTGAGAATCTTCCCTAAAGAAACCTAGTATCATGGTAGATAGAAGTTGTGTGAATTCCCACACTGCCACACCTTTCCCGGAAAATCTGCCAACTGGCAAATAAGATAGAATTTTAAGGTATCACTGATAAATATTTATAAGGTAAGGGCAGTGGCTATCTATGGTGGGTTCACAGGCCTAATCCTTGGTATTTATTCTTCCCAAGTCCTCAAATAACAAAGAATGTGACCTAGGTGGAGCCAGAAGACAAAATTAGCCTACCTTGCAAATTCCCCTGACCCCTGTATCTATACTGGGTTGAGGGAGGCTGGGGTGGAGAGGAGGGAAATTGTCATATGGGAGAGGATACAATCAAGCTTGGTCAAGGTCACTGAAAGTTCTAAGGAATGAACTGCCCAGTCTGAAATTCATGGCATTCTCCAAAGGTAGCCATCACCAGACGGCAACAGAAGTTAGAGCTGAGAAAAGCCAAGGATGAAAGCTTTAATGAACTCTTCATTCACATCGTTTAGGACTTGATTAAAAATCACCTTCTCAAAGAGACTTTCTATCAACCTATCTAAAGTAGAAGATGACAATTCTGTTATTCTCTATGTCAATCCCTTGTTACTTGTCTCCAATACAATTAGTTCAGTTGTCTGTCTCCTCACTAGACTAGAAGCTATATAAGAACAAAGACCCTTTCTGCCTTTTTTACTGTTGAATCCCCAGTGCTTAGGACAGTGCCTAGAACACAGTAAGTACTGAATAATAATTTGTTGAATAAAAACTGGTTAATATATAACAGTGGTTCTCAAAGTGTGTACCCTGGAAAAGCAGCATTGGCATCACCTGGGAACCGGTTACAAATTAAAATTCTCAGGTCCCACCCCAGACCTGAATCAGAAACACTGAGAGTGGGACCAGCAATGTATGGTTTAACAAGCCCTCCAGGTGATTCTTATGTGCAATGAAGTTTAAGAACCACTGGTATAGAACAGTGACATACAGAAGTTTACCTTTCAAGAGTACAGAAACATACATTTCCAGGTGATGGGAAGTATAAAGGTAAAGGTTCTATTCTTTGAGGGTGTTGAAATGCTTGGTCAGGACATCCATGATTCTGAGTCTGCTATGTTCACAATATTATATCTGGAATGCAGCAAATAAGGACTTCCAAAAGTAGGATATGCTAAGTAGGGATCTTGGGCAACTTATTTAACCCCTCTAAGCATGTTTCCTTATCTGTGAGAAGGGAATAAGAACGATTTCACAGGTTGGAAGAATTAAATGATATTTTTTTTAAAAATTTTTACCCAATTTCTAGCACATAAATAAACAATAAATGGTAGTGGTGGTGCTTCTTCTTACTGAATGTCTTGGGGGCCTGTGAAGATGAGTATCTCATGGGAACAGTTTTCAACCTCCAAGAGTGCCCTGAGAAGAAAGGAAGTATGATATTTTTCTAAAGAATATCTACTATCACCAAAATGCTAGGATACAAAAAGCTTGTGATAGTGTAAGGACAGACCATTTGCTGGACTCTAGAGGCGAAGAGATACCAAAGAAAAGAGATAAGTTAACTCATTAAGCATCCAAAGTAAGGAGGGGAAACAAGATTGGAGCAGAATTAGAGATGGCTGGCAGAGAGGTGAGAATTGCTGACAGAATGGCAGGGTTGAAAGAACAAGGCTAAGCTGTGATGGACTCTTCTCAGTGGGCAAGAAGGAAGTCTTTATATGTCTGGTGTCTGTATTTTCCAAACTAAAATTTGGCATAGAGTCTGGCAAATATGAGTGTACTTATGGACACAATGGAACAAAACATCTCAAATCAGAGCTGTCCTGGGAAATCCAGGATATATGGTTACTGTCTGAAACTGGTCTATTTTTAAAAGAACCCAACACCCGCAAGGCTAAAGAAGTGCTTAGTTTCACAATACCCCTCACAGAGCCTCTGGTTATGACTCACCCTGAATGAAGGATGGTTAAGCGCATGACACCCCCCCCCAAAAAAAAAAAAAACTAAAGTGTGTATAAGATGTTATTTAGGGTCATTTTCTCTTTCCATCTCACCAGATCCTTCTGGTTTCATAAATTCATTAGCCATAATCTGGAGACCTTAGTAAGAAAAGAAAAGAAAAAAACCATCAAGCTTATGCCTGGTATCCTAGATTAGCTACTATTGCATTTAATAACCAGGTCAAGAATTCTTTTGGACTATTTATTGCCTTTGATGGCAAAGGGGACAAAAGGCCCTTCAATATTAATGCAAGTTGATGATTTCAGTTTCTTGGGATCCAGTGGAATTTCCAACTGTTGGCTGTGAATACGGGGCTGGTTAGGAAAGTTAATGGCCTTACTGACAGTGCTTCTATCAGTAACTATCTATCAGCTATTATCAAGTCAGCCAGAGGTAGGTGAGTTTGATCAGACAATTTACCTTCTTGTGAAGGTAGTGGGTTTAAGCAAGATAAAAGAATCCCATCTCCTAGAATTCAAGAGCAAGGTGTCAGAAGGGGGTGGGGGTGGTGAACAGTAAACCACCTCTTCTTATTGTGTCAATTCTCCTTCCAGGGAGACTTTTCCCAAAAAAATCAAGATGCAGAGACACACTAACTGGTGCAGTCATTTAATGTGACTGAGGAGGAGTTGTTGAATCAGAGGATCTTTCCACTTCAGGGAAATGGCTCTGCCTCCAGATCTAGTTGAGTGGTAACTTGAAAATTGTTCTGATTTCCTCTCCAATCCTGGAAAAGAGAGGTTGCCTTGTTGTAGTTGTACAGAGCACATTTCACTATCCGTCCTCAGCCAGTGATAGCAATAAGCATGACTTATTCTAGTTCTTCATTCTGGGGGAGAAGTTAATGTGTGTACTGCTGCTCAGAATTCCTGACCTGAAGCATTTCTCACACCTCAATCCTCCAAGTTACTAATCTACGTAACACCATCCAGTACAGGCTAGACTTTTGAATACTATGCCGTTGGAGGGCTTAGTCTGTTATCTTGGGCAAGTCAGAACTACATATTTAAGGTATATCATTATCTGGATTAAAAGAAACTATAAAGGAAGCTAAGAGGTTTTTCTTGCCCCATTCTTTCTCAATAGAGAGAGTGTAATACAGAGTGCACCAGGCCATGCCCCAAGGGTAAACAAGATGAGAAGCCAAACGGCAGTTGATAGGGTCAATTTAGTACAATAAACCATTATTGAGCACCTTCTCTACTATGGGCTATGCACTAAGGATTAGAAAGGAAGAGGACCATCTCTGCTCTTCATCAGTTTGTAGTCCAAGTGAAGAACACAAACATAAAGCAGTAAATGATAAGACAACAGGTATGAATTAAAAGTGATGGGATACAGAAAAGGGGCACTTCACCCAATCTGGAAGTTCAGGGAAGCAAGAAAAGAGAGAACCATGACTAGTGAAAGTACCTTTAGCGCAAGAACTGTATCTTGGAGTCACCGGATAGAATGAATTGAAGATAGAATAAAAAGAAGGGGGGAAAGCTAGAAACTCCTGGTCAAAGAGATTTGGGGCTTTTTTTTTAAGTGACAAAGGCTCAGACAGGGTGGATAGTTCTCTTTCAGTACAATGCCAACTCACCCACATATATAAACACCTAGCAGAGTGCATACCATATAGTAAGTTCTTAGCAAATGTTATGTCTGTTGCTTTCTCCCCACAAGCTCTACCAGAATTTCAGGAGTCAGACTGTGCACTCTCAGGAGTTGAGAGAAAACTGGAGATCTCCAAAGTATACCTGGAAGCAAAAGTACACACCTTCCTCTGCAGGACTTTGTTGGTATATGGCTGACAAAATTCTCCAAAATCCACTTAGTGATGGCATAGCCCTTCTCTTTGGGTGAATAGTGTTCGCCTAACATGAACCTCCGTATTACCACTCACATTATTCAATTAAATGCCAAAATATACTATTTCTTTCCTGTGTTATCTTTTGTACCTGTTCTTTCATCTTAAGTCGAACTTCACAGCGAATCTTTATGTAGACCAGAGTCTTCTCTGGGCTAAACTACTCCAATGTTCTAACCAACAATGAAATCTGTCTTAAATGTCACCAATCTCTCACTCTACTTCAACCATACCACTCTTACAGTGTTTCCCAACAGGTCAGAAAATCAAGTCAAAATGCTTCACAGATGCTTTCATTTCAAGCCACTTCACTCTCCCTCACCTGGTTCAAGAATTCTCAAATATCCTCATTTCCTGATAGTTCCTTGAACAACACTACTCAGTCAGCTCTGTTTTGTGATCCTCATTGATTGGAATGTCTAGTCCCCTCCCCAAATTCAACTTCTAAATCTCTGAATCATAATTCAAACCTTCCATGAATCCTTCCCCAACAAATAAGAATAGGTCCATTAATTTCAACAGACTAATATGCCTTCTCCATTCCCATGTATAATCATGAACACCCAATTTCCCATTATCCACATGTGGACTAACAGCATAACCAACAGCTCTTTCCCAAACCACCCCAAAACTCTGTCAGTTACCTACTTCTTTACAGCCACTCCAGTGAAGGCAACAGAGCAATCTAAAGACACATAGAGACAGCTCAAGAAATGATGGAAAAAGTCAAGAAAAGGAGGCAAGGGTGAATTATTATTTTGCACTATTTACTTTAGGGGCCCTTACAGGAGGCAGGGATAATGAGAAGTGATGACATATGTAATTTAATTATATCAATTTATAGTTAAAATTGAACTATAACTTGTCATCATAGAAACAGCCACCTGTTATAATTAAGTACAAAAGAGAGGATTGCTGATGGGACCATGGCATTATGTTTGAGTCTTCCCTAAGTTTGGCCATCCCCAAGTGGGCTCAAGACCTCCAATTGTTTGGATGAGAACTACTACAAGTGCTGGGAGCCTCTCAAGAGTCACTTTGCTGCCAATTCCAGAAACCCAGCAGGACCTAATTGAGACTGGAGCATTGCTACCATAACTGACAATGGATTTCCACAGTTTCTTTTAGAATTTCATGCACTTCGGTAGTATTGGGGGGATGGGATTGGTTAAAATGAGAACTCACTTTTTCAGTCAAGTAATTCAGAATGTTTGTAGAAATGTTTGGAAAGTTCTGTGACTGTCAGCTTGGGTACTCAATAAATACTTAATGATGTTAAAAAAAGAGATGACTTATTTACATATGTAAGTACTTGCTGGAGGAGCAAGTTGGTAAACTGCTCTATTTAAACTGAAAGTTCACAGACCAAGATTAATATGAAATGTGTATGTGCATGAACATACATCCTTACAAGGTAAATGTGCCCATCTTATTCATCCCTATAAGAAAGCTTGCCAAACTCCTATTAGCACTCAGTAAACTGCCAAATACATAGATGGCACTCAAATGGTAGTCAACAGGGATCTTCAATACTGAATGAAAACCTATCCAGTCAAGTACAGGAGGAAATGAATCTTTAAATCATAAAAACACTCAAGAAAAGCATCCTGCACATTACAGCATTCTTATAATTGTACTGGAAGATATACTGTAATTTACTTAGTATAGCTAAGAATTTATAGAACCATGATTCAGAGTTGCACACGATCTGGTTTTAGCACTAAAGCTGAAAAATAAAACCTACTGGAATCAATCCAACTAGCTTTATTTCCTGGAATACAGGTAAAAAAACCAATTATAGTTAACATTAGGATAACATAGCTTCTATATTACAATGCTCTCTAGCTCATACTGAACCCTTTTTTTTTTTTTTTTGGTTACAAAAAATTATTTACAGCAAATAATCAAGGATAACAAATATTTTCTCCAATTCTCTGTCATTAACAGTCACACCCCATAATGAAAAAAATATTTATGTGCTGCTGGCAAAGCAACTCTCACTTGATAATTCACTGTGAATATCAGAACTGAAGAGCATTCCCCCTCCCCCCCGTCACACACAGTTTTATTCAGCACAACTCCCCCCAACTCTTACTTCTTTAAACATTATATAGAAGCAAACATAAGTATCTGATGTGGATGTCAAGTCAATTCATTGCATATGCTATGGGCTTAATTTTCTAAATCAAGGTATTTTGCAACTACTATCTTTTTAACTTGTCACAGTATAAGATTTATGCCAATTAGGTTGTACAGTCTGCTAATTTTATTTAAATTGCTAGTATAAAGTCTACCCAATAGAAAATGTATTGAAAAACAGTACATTCCCATTCTTCTTTGTGTGTCTACAGCAGTCCTGAAATGTACCAAATATGGTTACAATGATGTAAATTTTAATGAGATATTTATGTAATTAACATTTAATTAAATATTTCTAGTGCTTATCAGTAGTGAAAAAGGCCAGTGTTGAAAACAATTTTCCTCCTAAATCAATGGCATACAGGTGTTAAGACCCAATGAAATTAGGTATTTTTAGGTCATCAGACTTATTCAACTTCTCAGAATTGTACTTACTGAACATAAGCATATAATGCATATAAAATACTTTAGGGTCTTTCTGAATAGAGCTTAAAATGCTTTCTTTTTTCTGCAATAGTATATATTTCTTTTGCATGCACTGAATCCTTAATAAGGATTATTCTTATTCCGATTCTTTAATATTCAGTAGAACCAAAACCCAATAACCTGCTTACAATCTCACAAATTCAGCTACTCAATTTTCTTCCTGTCATTACTATAATACTTAATGTTTCTGAAATTGCAGTACCTCATCATTAGTTGGTTGACTTCATATCACACCCTTTTTCTCTCCTACAAGTAAGATATGTGTGGGTATTTTAATTCAAAATTTTAGTTTAAAAATTTCATGACACCTCTTGAGGTAATGAAAGGCAGATTAAAAATCCACTGCTCTTAAATTCCTTGCCTTAAAATTTAAAAAAAAAAAAACATTTACTAACTACCTTTATACATAACAATATTCTAGATAGATAACTACTAGTGGAGTGGGGAAAGGAAGGGAAGGAAGATACAACAATGAAGACATGAGGTATCTGCTATCAAAGGAGATTACAATCCAATGTAGGAGACAGACATGTACACAAAAAAGTAGAAAATATTCGATGACTGAGGTATTAGGGAAGGGTAATGGAGTTTACTGGGGGTTGGGGAGGGTTTAGAGAACTGGCAAAGTCTGAAAGGAGCCAGCTTCAGTTTCAAACTGGAACCCTGATGTCATGTGGCAGAATTTAAATTACACTCCATATACAAGCAAAGGTGCTAAATATAATTATTCAGTTTGTACTCTGCTTTCCATGCCAAATACTTATGGGGCTGCATCCAACCAGGAAGGGCACATTTTTCTAACCCACACAAAGGCAGGTGCTGACAGGGGCCCTGAATACACAGATATTTACTGTCTCAGGTCTTTTCCTATAGCAGCAATGCAACACTCTATTGTCTAGTTAAGTATATTGGACCAATTAATTTCTTTGTATTGACAATGCATTATTGTTATGTAAGGTGTCACCATTGGGGGAAGTTGGGTGATGGGTACACAGGATCTCTCTGTACTATTTTGAAACTTCTTGTGAATCTATAATAATTTCAAAATAAACAAAAGAAAAAGAACCAGGCATTTCCAGTGTGCTGATATGAAAGTTATCTTCAAGATTTACTGTTAAATGAAAAAAGAAGGTGCAGAAAGGTATGTAGAATATGCTATTTACGCAAAGCAAAAAAGATACATATTAGTATATGCACAGACTATCTGTGTAAGGATACACAAGAAACTGATGGCAGCAGTGGTTCCCTCTGGGAAGGGAAACTAAGTAGCTGGCAGACAGGGATGGGAAGGATCTACATGAATTTCATACCATGTGTGTATAATACCTCTTAAAAAAAAGGTAATTCCAGGGGCACAGTTTTCCTGCCAGAAGGTTTAAAAGTATCCCCTCCATCTGACATATTTCTCTTCACTCAGCTCAGAAGGCCCAAGGATCATGGGAAAGGATTTAGGGACAGGTTCTTCCACTTATCCAGCTGTCTGCTAGACTGTCAACTTCTCAAGGGCAAAGGATCATGTATTTGCTGTACCTGGGACAATGTCTGGCCCATTTAGGAATGCAAATTTGTTTTTATTAATTTGGCGTATTGTTCTGGCCCTTTTCTTTTGCCCTGCTCTTACAACCCCAGACCTAGAAGGTTCTTTACTATTGACTCTGCTCCTGGAATGATGTTTAAAAAATAAACTTCTCATTAACAAAAGTCATTCCCAGGTCAACAACTGTTTATCCCTAGACACCATTGCTGAAACAGATGCAGGATTATTCTAATGAGGGCAAGATTTTTCTGGAAATATGGGTGATTTATAAATTTCCTTTTTAATATCAAAATTTACTAATGGTGGTGTTCAACATGACATACAATAGTTATAATAAACATATCTGCATTACCTGTCTGATGTGGATATAGCAATTTGTATGTCTGTGAACCAGATGACTTATCAGTCATCTTAGCTAAAATCTCCCATTAACAATCATCATCCTTGACTTGTATAGGCTTTGTTTGTACCTCTATAAGGCACTTATTTGTACTACAGTTAACTGAGTGCATAACTTAGCTTTCTTACTAGAGTATAAACTTCTTAAGGGCAGGAAAGCCTTATCTACACCTCAATATTCCTACAGCAAATAATATATAGGTCAATCATCATTGAAGACTGCTCGGTTAATCAACATTTCATAATTTAAAAATTAAATAACTTTTTAAAATATTTAATTTATAAGTAAAACCATTTGCTTAAAATAGCAGTGGGTTTGTTTTGAGGGCAAATAAAAGACTTTTACAAGTATATTATAAAAATAAATTTTGCTATCTTAACTAATAAGCCTCATCTCTTGAGGATGTTGCTCTTCTTTCAGGAAGGTGAAGCCAGAACTTCCTATATCTATATACTGGAACTACATCCTTTCTCCCTTCCTCAACCATTTACAGCTTGCCTCTAAGCTGAAACATTACTACAAAATTGCTAAACTACTCTCTCTTTAAATTTGGTAAACAAATGCTAAATAAGGAGACTAAGATCCCTGGAGGGAGAGGGAAGGAGACAGGAGTCCCTCCTGAGAGCATCAGTTCAGTAGCTTCCTACTTACAAGGAATCCTGCCTTGTCTGCTAGACATACCTGATACTGACAGCCAGCCCCCAGAAGCAAGCTCCTTGTTTGGAGCTACTTGCAATAGGTTCAAGATCCATTCAAAACTATTCAGGGCTTTTATTCATTTTGCCTGCCACATTAGTTCTTCCTCAAGTAAAAGAACTGAAAGCAAGTCAAAATTAGAGCTGATTTCCCCCTACACAGGAACATATCACCAATATTATAATTTAAGTTATAATGGAATTTATTATATGGAATTTTGTTAGTCTATTCTATAATTCATTAGGTGACTTAGGTTACATAAGTTCCAAAAGATTAAGTTATACTAAAATTCCATTATAATTCTTTATTATTTTAAAGTAATCATTAATATAAAAGGCATATTAGAACCCTTTGCACTTGTCACTTGTAAGCCTTTATTAGAGCAAGAACCACATCTTATAGATCTTTGAATCTCCCACAGTGCCTTGGACATAGTAAATTCTAAAGAAATGTTTATTTGAATTAACTTTTTCAGGGGTGCATTTAATCTGCACATTGACAGATAACATTTCTAAAATTCTCTCTAAAAGAATCAACATTGTTTTACTGGTGGGTCATACTTACTTCAGAATAAAATAATTTTTCCACAGACTCTTCAGAGATCCCACCTAAGCCAAAAACAACTTTCTGGGCAATAGATATACAATATTTTTACAGATATTGCACATCAGGCTGAAGGTCTCTTGAAATTAGTCCTGGAAAAAAGGTAGGGAAGCAGAGAAGACAGATTTTTAACTGTCTTCAGTTCTGTGAAGGGTGTCATGAAATTCTGAACATATTAATTTTAATTTCAAAAAATAAATACATGCCATTAAGCACTTTTAGGAGAGAAGAGGGATATGTCAAATCCCATAATGTTAGAAATCAGACTGAGAAGAAACAGGAGAGACTTAAATTCTCTTTGGTATAGTTTTCTTATATTAAAAATAGGAATAAGAACAAACTCTTAATTCATGAACATGTTCTGAAAATTAATTACAAAATTATTTTTGTAGTATTTTATTAAGTTTATCTAGAAAGAACCCAAAATAGTCTGTTTAGGCAATATACTTGTACTTGTTCAGAACATATGAAAAAAATTGTCAAATAAAGCTTAACTTTGGAGAAAAAAAATCAACCTATAACCTCACTCTCAGAATCTAATCTGCATCCAAAGCACTGAAATTTCTAAAGCTAGCTACCAATTTTTTACTCTAGTTTGAGTTATTTTCTTAATGACTGCCCTGGGAATTACAAATAACTTCTTTAACTTAAAACAATCTGGTTCAGATTAATACCAAATTTCTGTAGTACACAAAAACTTTGCTCTGTTCCCTCCCCCTCCCTTTGTGCTATTGTCACTCAAATTACATCTTTATATATTATAAACCCATCAAGTTTTATAATTACTAATTTATGCAGTTGTCTTTTAAATCAGAAGAGTTACAAACAAAAGTACCTTTTTAAATATATTTACCTAGGTAAATACCTTTCTTTACAGGTGCTCTTTATTTCCTCATATGCATTCAAGTTACTGTATAACGTCCTTTCATTTCATCCTGAAGGACTCTCTTTAGAGTTTCTTATAGGGCAGGCCTGCTAGCAACAAATTCTCTCAGTTTCTATCTGGGGATGTCCTAATTTCTCCTTCATTTTTGAAGGATAGTTTTGCTAGATATAGAATTTTTGGTTGGCAGTCCATTTTTTTCAGGACTTTGAATATTTTGTCCCACTGCCCTTCTGGCCTCCTTGGTTCCTGATTAGAAGTCAACTGTTAATCTTGTTGAGGATCCTTTTTATGTGATGAGTCACTTCTCTCTTTCTTCTTTCAAGATTCTCTCTTTCAGCAGTTTGATTATGATGTGTCTAGATGTAAATTTCTTTGACCTTATCCTACTTTGAGTTCACTGTGCTTCTTGGATGTATACGTAAGTATTTTCATCAAATTTAGGAAGTTTTCAGCCATTATTCCTTCAAATATTTTTTCTTCCCCCCCTCTCACTCTTCTTCTGGGACTCCCAATGTGTGTAGGTTGGTATGCTTGATGGTGTTCTACAGGTTTCTGAAACTGTTCCTTTTTCTTCATTCTTTTTTTCTTTCTGTTCCCCAGATGGGATAATCTCAATTGATATATGTTCAAGTTCACTAGTTATCCTTCTGCCAACTCAAAATCTACCGTTGGACCCCTCTAGTGAATTTTTCATTTCAGTTATTATAATTTTCCACTCCAGATTTTCTATCTGGTTCTTTTCTTATAATTTCTATTTCTTTTATTGATATTCTCTATTTACTGAGACATCATTCTCATACTTTCCTTTAATTCTTTAGACATGGATTCCTTTAGTTATTTGAAATATTTATGATAGCAGAATTAAAGCAAGTGTCTAATAAGTTCAACATCTAGGCTTTCTCAGTTTCTATTGACTGCTTTTTTTCCTGTTTATGAGCTATAATTTCCAGTTTGAGTGTCTTGTAATTTTTTGTTGGAAACTGGACAATTAAAATATTATAACGTACAAAGTGTGGGAATCGGAAAATGCCCCTCCTCCAAGGTTTGTTGTTGTTTGTTTGTTTAATAACATTCCTGTACTAATTCTGTAAAGTCTGCATTCTCTGTCATGTGCAGTCACTGAAGTCTCTGCTCATTTAACTTAGTGGACACCTAATGATTGGTTAGAAATTTCCTAAAACGTTGTGAACCAGGAAGTCTTTCACCCTATGCCAAGGGGTCCTCTGCATGTGTTAAGGCATCCTTTAATCCTCTGGCAGTTTACAACTCTGCCTTCACCTTCACTTCCAGCTTGTACAGGGCCTTAAGACCAGCCAATGGTGAGAGATTGGGGCCTTTTCTGGTCTTTCCTAGGTATGCACACAGTCCTGCATGTGTTTATCCTTCTAAACCCCCAGGAATATGCTGGAGCTTTTCAAAGCACCCTATAGACCTCTCATCCTCAGATCGTCCTTTTAAGTTTTTTGGCCAGACTCTTCTTTGCCCAACTAGTATCACCACCTCAGACAGATGGAATATTAAACAGCTGCTGCTGCTGATTTTGGACAAATGCTCTGGGGATAGGACTTCCCCAGAGCATTTCTCAAGGCAAATAAAGACAAGCCTTGTGAATGGGGCTTTTCCAGGAGCTGCCAAAAAAGCCAAATAGTGACAATTCTCTGGGGATAAGGATATTTGGAGCATGCCCCCTCCAGTGGCTGCTGGTTTTCACAATTACAATGGTTGTGAGGTTGCTGGTATTCAAGGCTATAGCAGAACTGGGAAGAGGGAGACAAGACTAGGTCAAGTTAAAATGCAACAAAGCTCTCTGTTCTTATCAAAATTAAGCTATTTTTATTGAATAAATGCTCCTTGGATGATTGGTAGCCTGTGGTCAATTTCCAGAGTTCTAAATACAGTGATTTTTACCAGTGTTCTCATTGCTTTTATAGAGAAGTGGATTATCATAGGTCCTTACTCCACCATTCCATAAGTCCCCTTTTTACTTGAATTTGGGAATCATTCTGGAATTGTTGTCTTCTAAAAAGACAATAAACTTCAGCTCTTAAAATTGCCCAACAAAATTTGTGGTAATCCTGGTAAAATCTACACATAAACTATTAAGTTAAAATACTTATGAACATCAACAAATTTAGAAGAGAGAAAATATAATTGGCCTAGATATACATTCCATTTTACCATTGGTGATTATAAGGAAATAAATGTGTTTTGTGATAACAGGTGCAATCAAAAAGCATTTATTGTTATAAAACTTTGGCTCCTTTTCAAGTTTTTTTTAATATTACTTCTTTTTATTTTTTTTTTTTGCTTCTTTTTAATGATTCACATATTTTAATTTTAAATAAAAGAACATGAGAGGTTAATATGTAGTGGAAGCGAAAAAGTCAGTAGTATGGAGACTGGTGAGCTGTAAGTTTTAGTTACTCCTCCAGGAAAGTAGGTAAAAAGCCAGGAACTGCGTGGACTGGACATCACAGAGCAATCTGTCTTTGGGCATACTTCATACAACACTCATGAAAACGTGGAACTGCTGAGATCAGCGAAATCTGTAAGTTTTTGCGGCCACGGGACCCGCGCCCCTCCCTGCCAGGCTCAGTCCCGGGGGAGGAGGGGCTGTCAGCTCCGGGAAGGAGAAGGGAGAACTGCAGTGGCTGCTCTTATCGAAAACTCACTCTACTGATTCAAACTCCAACCATAGATAGACTGAGACCAGACACCAGAGACTCTGAGAGCAGCCAGCCCAGCAGAGAGGAGACAGGCATAGAAAAAAAACAACACGAAAAACTCCAAAATAAAAGCAGAGGATTTTTGGAGTTCTGGTGAACACAGAAAGGGGAAGGGCGGAGCTCAGGCCTTGAGGCGCATATGCAAATCCCGAAGCAAAGCTGATCTCTCTGCCCTGTGCACCTTTCCTTAATGGCCCTGGTTGCTTTGTCTATTAGCATTTCAATAACCCATTAGATCTCTGAGGAGGGCCGTTTTTTTTTTTTTTTTTTTTTTTTTTTTAATCCTTTTTGCTTTTTCTAAAACAATTACTCTAAGAAGCTCAATACAGAAAGCTTCAAAGAATTGCAATTTGGGCACGTCAAGTCAAGAGCAGAACTAAGAGAGCTCTGAGACAAAAGGCAATAATCCAGTGGCTGAGAAAATTCACTAAACAACACAACTTCCCAAGAAAAGGGGGGTGTCCGCTCACAGCCACCATCCTGGTGGACAGGAAACACTCCTGCCCATCGCCAGCCCCATAGCCCAGAGCTGCCCCAGACAACCCAGTGTGACGGAAGTGCTTCAAATAACAGGCACACACCACAAAACTGGGCGTGGACATTAGCCTTCCCTGCAACCTCAGCTGAATGTCCCAGAGCTGGGAAGGTGGAGCAGTGTGAATTAACAAAGCCCCATTCAGCCATCATTTGAGCAGACTGGGAGCCTCCCTACACAGCCCAGCAGCCCAGAACGGCCCTAGGGGGACGGCACTCACCTGTGACATAGCACAGTCATCCCTCAACAGAGGACCCGGGGTGCACAGCCTGGAAGAGGGGCCCACTTGCAAGTCTCAGGAGCCATACGCCAATACCAAAGACTTCTGGGTCAGTGGCAGAGACAAACTGTGGCAGGACTGAACTGAAGGATTAGACTATCGCAGCAGCTTTAAAACTCTAGGATCATCAGGGAGATTTGATTGTTAGGGCCACCCCCCCTCCCCGACTGCCCAGAAACACGCCCCACATACAGGGCAGGCAACACCAACTACACACGCAAGCTTGGTACACCAATTGGGCCCCACAAGACTCACTCCCCCACTCACCAAAAAGGCTAAGCAGGGGAGATCTGGCTTGTGGAGAACAGGTGGCTCGTGGACGCCACCTGCTGGTTAGTTAGAGAAAGTGTACTCCACGAAGCTGTAGATCTGATAAATAAGAGATAAGGACTTCAATAGGTCTACAAACCCTAAAAGAACCCTATCAAGTTCAGCAAATGCCACGAGGCCAAAAACAACAGAAAATTATAAAGCATATGAAAAAACCAGACGATATGGATAACCCAAGCCCAAGCACCCAAATCAAAAGACCAGAAGAGACACAGTACCTAGAGCAGCTACTCAAAGAACTAAAGATGAACAATGAGACCATAGTACGGGATATGAAGGAAATCAAGAAGACCCTAGAAGAGCATAAAGAAGACATTGCAAGACTAAATAAAAAAATGGATGATCTTATGGAAATTAAAGAAACTGTTGACCAAATTAAAAAGATTCTGGACACTCATAGTACAAGACTAGAGGAAGTTGAACAACGAATCAGTGACCTGGAAGATGACAGAATGGAAAATGAAAGCATAAAAGAAAGAATGGGGAAAAAAATTGAAAAACTCGAAATGGACCTCAGGGATATGATAGATAATATGAAACGTCCGAATATAAGACTCATTGGTGTCCCAGAAGGGGAAGAAAAGGGTAAAGGTCTAGGAAGAGTATTCAAAGAAATTGTTGGGGAAAACTTCCCAAATCTTCTAAACAACATAAATACACAAATCAAAAATGCTCAGCGAACTCCAAATAGAATAAATCCAAAAAAACCCACTCCGAGACATATACTGATCACACTGTCAAACATAGAAGAGAAGGAGCAAGTTCTGAAAGCAGCAAGAGAAAAGCAATTCACCACATACAAAGGAAACAGCATAAGACTAAGTAGTGACTACTCAGCAGCCACCATGGAGGCAAGAAGGCAGTGGCACGATATTTTTAAAATTCTGAGTGAGAGGAATTTCCAGCCAAGAATACTTTATCCAGCAAAGCTCTCCTTCAAATTTGAGGGAGAGCTTAAATTTTTCACAGACAAAGAAATGCTGAGAGAATTTGCTAACAAGAGACCTGCCCTACTGGAGATACTAAAGGGAGCCCTACAAACAGAGAAACAAAGACAGGACAGAGAGACTTGGAGAAAGGTTCAGTACTAAAGAGATTCGGTATGGGTACAATAAAGGATATTAATAGAGAGAGGGAAAAATATGGCAAACATAATCCAAAGGATAAGATGGCCGATTCAAGAAATGTCTTCACGGTTTTAACGTTGAATGTAAATGGATTAAACTCCCCAATTAAAAGATATAGATTCGCAGAATGGATCAAAAAAAATGAACCATCAATATGTTGCATACAAGAGACTCATCTTAGACACAGGGACACAAAGAAACTGAAAGTGAAAGGATGGAAAAAAATATTTCATGCAAGCTACAGCCAAAAGAAAGCAGGTGTAGCAATATTAATCTCAGATAAAATAGACTTCAAATGCAGGGATGTTTTGAGAGACAAAGAAGGCCACTACATACTAATAAAAGGGGCAATTCAGCAAGAAGAAATAACAATCGTAAATGTCTATGCACCCAATCAAGGTGCCACAAAATACATGAGAGAAACACTGGCAAAACTAAAGGAAGCAATTGATGTTTCCACAATAATTGTGGGAGACTTCAACACATCACTCTCTCGTATAGATAGATCAACCAGACAGAAGACCAAAAAGGAAATTGAAAACCTAAACAATCTGATAAATGAATTAGATTTAACAGACATATACAGGACATTACATCCCAAATCACCAGGATACACATACTTTTCTAGTGCTCACGGAACTTTCTCCAGAATAGATCATATGCTGGGACATAAAACAAGCCTCAATAAATTTAAAAAGATTGAAATTATTCAAAGCACATTCTCTGACCACAATGGAATACAATTAGAAGTCAATAACCATCAGAGACTTAGAAAATTCACAAATACCTGGAGGTTAAACAACACACTCCTAAACAATCAGTGGGTTAAAGAAGAAATAGCAAGAGAAATTGCTAAATATATAGAGACGAATGAAAATGAGAACACAACATACCAAAACCTATGGGATGCAGCAAAAGCAGTGCTAAGGGGGAAATTTATAGCACTAAATGCATATATTAAAAAGGAAGAAAGAGCCAAAATCAAAGAACTAATGGATCAACTGAAGAAGCTAGAAAATGAACAGCAAACCAATCCTAAACCAAGTACAAGAAAAGAAATAACAAGGATTAAAGCAGAAATAAATGACATAGAGAACTAAAAAACAATAGAGAGGATAAATATCACCAAAAGTTGGTTCTTTGAGAAGATCAACAAGATTGACAAGCCCCTAGCTAGACTGACAAAATCAAAAAGAGAGAAGACCCATATAAACAAAATAATGAATGAAAAAGGTGACATAACTGCAGATCCTGAAGAAATTAAAAAAATTATAAGAGGATATTATGAACAACTGTATGGCAACAAACTGGATAATGTAGAAGAAATGGACAATTTCCTGGAAACATATGAACAACCTAGACTGACCAGAGAAGAAACAGAAGACCTCAACCAACCCATCACAAGCAAAGAGATCCAATCAGTCATCAAAAATCTTCCCACAAATAAATGCCCAGGGCCAGATGGCTTCACAGGGGAATTCTACCAAACTTTCCAGAAAGAACTGACACCAATCTTACTCAAACTCTTTCAAAACATTGAAAAAAATGGAACACTACCTAACTCATTTTATGAAGCTAACATCAATCTAATACCAAAACCAGGCAAAGATGCCACAAAAAAGGAAAACTACCGGCCAATCTCCCTAATGAATATAGATGCAAAAATCCTCAACAAAATACTTGCAAATCGAATCCAAAGACACATTAAAAAAATCATACACCATGACCAAGTGGGGTTCATTCCAGGCATGCAAGGATGGTTCAACATAAGAAAAACAATCAATGTATTACAACACATTCACAAGTCAAAAGGGAAAAATCAATTGATCATCTCAATAGATGCTGAAAAAGCATTTGACAAAATCCAACATCCCTTTTTGATAAAAACACTTCAAAAGGTAGGAATTGAAGGAAACTTCCTCAACATGATAAAGAGCATATATGAAAAACCCACAGCCAGCATAGTACTCAATGGTGAGAGACTGAAAGCCTTCCCTCTAAGATCAGGAACAAGACAAGGATGCCCGCTGTCACCACTGTTATTCAACATTGTGCTGGAAGTGCTAGCCAGGGCAATCCGGCAAGACAAAGAAATAAAAGGCATCCAAATTGGAAAAGAAGAAGTAAAACTGTCATTGTTTGCAGATGATATGATCTTATATCTAGAAAACCCTGAGAAATCAACGATACACCTACTAGAGCTAATAAACAAATTTAGCAAAGTAGCGGGATACAAGATTAATGCACATAAGTCAGTAATGTTTCTATATGCTAGAAATGAAGAAACTGAAGAGACACTCAAGAAAAAGATACCATTTTCAATAGCAACTAAAAAAATCAAGTACCTAGGAATAAACTTAACCAAAGATGTAAAAGACCTATACAAAGAAAACTACATAACTCTACTAAAAGAAATAGAAGGGGACCTTAAAAGATGGAAAAATATTCCATGTTCATGGATAGGAAGGCTAAATGTCATTAAGATGTCAGTTCTACCCAAACTCATCTACAGATTCAATGCAATCCCAATCAAAATTCCAACAACCTACTTTGCAGACTTGGAAAAGCTAGTTATCAAATTTATTTGGAAAGGGAAGATGCCTCGAATTGCTAAAGACACTCTAAAAAAGAAAAACGAAGTGGGAGGACTTACACTCCCTGACTTTGAAGCTTATTACAAAGCCACAGTTGCCAAAACAGCATGGTACTGGCACAAAGATAGACATATAGATCAATGGAATCGAATTGAGAATTCAGAGATAGACCCTCAGATCTATGGCCGACTGATCTTTGATAAGGCCCCCAAAGTCACCGAACTGAGCCATAATGGTCTTTTCAACAAATGGGGCTGGGAGAGTTGGATATCCATATCCAAAAGAATGAAAGAGGACCCCTACCTCACCCCCTACACAAAAATTAACTCAAAATGGACCAAAGATCTCAATATAAAAGAAAGTACCATTAAACTCCTAGAAGATAATGTAGGAAAACATCTTCAAGACCTTGTATTAGGAGGCCACTTCCTAGACTTTACACCCAAAGCACAAGCAACAAAAGAGAAAATAGATAAATGGGAACTCCTCAAGCTTAGAAGTTTCTGCACCTCAAAGGAATTTCTCAAAAAGGTAAAGAGGCAGCCAACTCAATGGGAAAAAATTTTTGGAAACCATGTATCTGACAAAAGACTGATATCTTGCATATACAAAGAAATCCTACAACTCAATGACAATAGTACAGACAGCCCAATTATAAAATGGGCAAAAGATATGAAAAGACAGTTCTCTGAAGAGGAAATACAAATGGCCAAGAAACACATGAAAAAATGTTCAGCTTCACTAGCTATTAGAGAGATGCAAATTAAGACCACAATGAGATACCATCTAACACCGATTAGAATGGCTGCCATTAAACAAACAGGAAACTACAAATGCTGGAGGGGATGTGGAGAAATTGGAACTCTTATTCATTGTTGGTGGGACTGTATAATGGTTCAGCCACTCTGGAAGTCAGTCTGGCAGTTCCTTAGAAAACTAGATATAGAGCTACCATTCGATCCAGCGATTGCACTTCTCGGTATATACCCGGAAGATCGGAAAGCAGTGACACGAACAGATATCTGCACGCCAATGTTCATAGCAGCATTATTCACAATTGCCAAGAGATGGAAACAACCCAAATGTCCTTCAACAGATGAGTGGATAAATAAAATGTGGTATATACACACGATGGAATACTACGCGGCAATAAGAAGGAACGATCTCGTGAAACATATGACAACATGGATGAACCTTGAAGACATAATGCTGAGCGAAATAAGCCAGGCACAAAAAGAGAAATATTATATGCTACCACTAATGTGAACTTTGAAAAATGTAAAACAAATGGTTTATAATGTAGAATGTAGGGGAACTAGTAGTAGAGAGCAATTAAGGAAGGGGGAACAATAATCCAAGAAGAACAGATAAGCTATTTAACGTTCTGGGGATGCCCAGAAATGACTATGGTCTGTTAATTTCTGATGGATGTAGTAGGAACAAGTTCACTGAAATGTTGCTATATTATGTAACTTTCTTGGGGTAAAGTAGGAACATGTTGGAAGTTAAGCAGTTATCTTAGGTTAGTTGTCTTTTTCTTACTCCCTTGTTATGGTCTCTTTGAAATGTTCTTTTATTGTATGTTTGTTTTCTTTTTAACTTTTTTTTTCATACAGTTGATTTAAAAAAGAAGGGAAAGTTAAAAAAAAAAAAAAGAAAAGAAAAAAGACAAACAAGGAAAAAAAAAAAAAAAAGATGTAGTGCCCCCTTGAGGAGCCTGTGGAGAATGCAGGGGTATTCGCCTACCCCACCTCCATGGTTGCTAACATGACCACAGACATAGGGGACTGGTGGTTTGATGGGTTGAGCCCTCTACCATAAGTTTTACCCTTGGGAAGACGGTTGCTGCAAAGGAGAGGCTAGGCCTCCCTGTATTTGTGCCTAAGAGTCTCCTCCTGAATGCCTCTTTGTTGCTCAGATGTGGCCCTCTCTCTCTGGCTAAGCCAACTTGAAAGGTGAAATCACTGCCCTCCCCCCTACGTGGGATCAGACACCCAGGGAAGTGAATCTCCCTGGCAACGTGGAATATGACTCCCGGGGAGGAATGTAGACCCGGCATCGTGGGATGGAGAACATCTTCTTGACCAAAAGGGGGATGTGAAAGGAAATGAAATAAGCTTCAGTGGCAGAGAGATTCCAAAAGGAGCCGAGAGGTCACTCTGGTGGGCACTCTTACGCACACTTTAGACAACCTTTTTTAGGTTCTAAAGAATTGGGGTAGCTGGTGGTGGATACCTGAAACTATTAAACTACAACCCAGAACCCATGAATCTCGAAGACAGCTGTATAAAAATGTAGCTTATGAGGGGTGACAGTGGGATTGGGAATGCCATAAGGACCAAACTCCACTTTGTCTAGTTTATGGATGGATGTGTAGAAAAGTAGGGGAAGGAAACAAACAGACAAAGGTACCCAGTGTTCTTTTTTACTTCAATTGCTCTTTTTCACTCTAATTATTATTCTTGTTATTTTTGTGTGTGTGCTAATGAAGGTGTCAGGGATTGATTTAGGTGATGAATGTACAACTATGTAATGGTACTGTAAACAATCGAAAGTACAATTTGTTTTGTATGACTGCATGGTATGTGAATATATCTCAATAAAATGATGATAAAAAAAAAAAAAAAAAAAGAACATGAGAGACTATGACTGATCCTAGTCATGGTGGGCCTGAAGACACAGCATCTAGTCCAATGCCTCGAGTCATAACTAAATAACAAATTAAAGGTTACTAAGAAAATGTCTCAATGTATTTCTTTGATGAAATGGGGAAGATGATTATTATAAACTCTAAGTATTACAAGTTATGGAGAAGGTTGACAACAATAGTATCGTTATCCTAATACTAGATTAAGAGATGACAAACATATTACAAGGAGATAATGAGTTAGTTGCAGGTATGATATGAAAACAACCTGCTTATAACTTTGTGTGTATATGTTAAGGGAGAGAGAGGGGAAATGCATAATGCTATACATATAACTGCCCTGCCCCTCTTACAGTAGCACCTAGACTTGTACATGAGACTCTGGGTTTGGGGATCATGCTACAGGGCAGAGTGTCATGTTGCAGGAAGAAAAATGTTGAGAATCACAGACTTAATGTTTTAACACACTGTAAGGGTTATGGTAAAGTCTTTAAGATATTTTCTGAGAGGACCAATTTAAATAGCACAAATCCTTAATTATGGAGGAAATCACTCATAACAATAAACAATATAGTCTCAGTGATATGTATGATGTTATCATTCATCCAGAGTTTCATGGTTCTATTTCTTCAATATTCCTTAAACTAAACAAAACAAAAATAAAACAAGCCTGAACATATAATAAATGTGTGTAACATGGTAGGTTTTCTTTACTGTATATCTTCAAAATTCATGGACCTAAAACCTGCAATTTGAGGAATTCATGAACAACCATTAAAGTCCTTGATTAAATCATTTTTTTTTTTTCATTTTGCTGAGAACTTAATTTGAAGAATCTGAACCTTGTGTACTTTAAGGCTAATGTGTGTGAATCAGTTGCTAAGTTAGTGAGTAAGCCTATCCTATCGCCTGATAAGGCTTGGATGTTTTCTTTGCATTTTAAACTACGCAATAACTCAGGAAGTGATAAAATTTTTGTTTCTGAAAAAACAAATGGCCTCCCAAGTAAAGCAAATTTCTAGTGCTGGTGATTAACATGAAGAAATGGTTTAAAAGTCTTAAAACAGTGTTGGTTGTTAGCCAGAAGATATTAATTTTGGATAAGTTAAAGACTGGCTTGTTGCTTTGACTCAGCTCTATAACAGAAACAAGTCAACCATAAAACATTTTATGAGGGAAATTACATGCTAAAATATTATTTGTGATTTCAAGGATAGCTTACAATTCCTTGGACCAGGCTTCTTCAAATCTGTTTTTCTTCATCTAAATTATATTAATGTAAAAACAGACATATCAAGAATTTCCATAAAGACAAATAAAGAAACCCTTTTGTTCACTAAATGTAGAATATTCCAAGTATGACAATAACATAATGGCAGGTTACTGAATATACCGTGGAAATCACTTTTATTACAGATATCTATGTGCAATATGCTCATTTGTTTCTAACATAGGATTCTCATTGGTCCATAATCACTAGATTAGACTTTTCAAACTTATCAACTGAGGTATCCCTAGGCAAAGGAGAATAAAGGTATGAATGGATAGGATTTAAGGAGAGTTGCCTAAGTGGCTCATCACAAATGGAAAATTTCTTTGTGGTCTTACGCTTTATTTTTAAAATCATGTGAATTTTACTTTCTATAACATACATGCATTAGTTTTAATATCAAATACATGTTTTAAGTTTTAATTATAGAAAATCGACACTCCAAGAAGAGATACTATGTTTACCCTGCTGCTTCATTTATCCTCTAGCACACCGCCAAACAGCTAGATTCCAATATGTTTAGATAAATGCTTGTTTCTTCTCTAATATGTCTACAGTTAGGGGTCCTAATCTAGTGCCCAAGGAGAAGTTTCAGGGGGTCTGTGGTGGTGCCCCAATTTGAGAAACATGCTTAGACTTTCCCAACCAATGTTATTTGGTAATTCTAGAAAATCCTATGAAGCCAGCACTATCAGAAGTTCCTATGAAAACCTGATCAAAGATATTGAATCTCTATTCAGAAAAAAGCACATACACTCAAAATTTTGCATAAAGTTTCAGTGTGTTTGCAGACCCTCTAAAATCCATTCCTGGGCACTAGATTTAGAACCTATGACTATAGACATATTAGGAAAGAAAGAAGCATTTATTTAAACATACGGGAGCCTATAACTGAAAATAAAATAGTAGAAAAAGAAGAAATAAATAGTACCAGGGATTCCAATCTTCCATACAAATGGAATAGTAGAGTAAAAGATAAGCAGATGATTAAAGCCTGTGTCATACCTCACTGGGAACCATCAACATGTATTCTTACCCTCATGCATACAGCTACATATATAGCCAGGTCAGCCCCCAAATAATAAACAATATCAAACAAATCCACAAAGATCTTATTATTTCAGTTATACGCACAGAGAAAAAGATTCCCATTTCCAGGTAAGGCAGAAGAAGCACACTAGAACATCTCATTCATCCCCTACTTTAAAACCTCCCTAGAAAAACTTCTAAAAACCATTCATATCTAGCATAGCGCTAAATTCAAAATCAGTCTAATTAAACAGTGCTTATACACTCCTTTAGACACTCAAGTCCATTGTTTGAAAAAGCTCTTAAGTCACAAATTTACAACCTCACCCTGCCCCTCCAACACTCCAACACCTCTCCCAAAAGAAAAACTAGCAGAACCAGTAAATAACTTTCTACATAATGCAAAGTACCAAATACTACTTATAATAGAAGTAGTGAAAATTCTATAATGCTGTTGCTCCCAAGCCTTTGAACACCGAAGACTGCTACTCCCCCAAATGACAAAGCTGCAGAGAAAAATTAAGTTAAGGAAGGGGAAGAGAAGAATCTTCCTGGATTTATACTTCAGATTTGGGGTGGGAAAGATTGGGAGTGAAAAGTATTCAAATAAATATAATGACAATTCTGAGATCATGAAAGCAACAGAGGCCATACTGGGGTGGTGCAAATTATTTAAGTTAATATAGGGTTAATGAAGGGGTATTATGGGATGATGAATAATTATAATTCTTCATGAAAGTGAAAGAAAGCTCAAAACTAAAATGCTTCTCTTCTGTAAGAACTGACCTGAATTTCTCTAGGCTAAATTGAAATAAAGTAAATACAAGCAAAGATTCTAAGAGCAACTCAATGAAGACAGGAACCAGGACCCTTTGGACCCACACCCATTTTTTCACTTTAAAATGGGATTTGCTTGTTCTCTTGCCCACAGCCAAAACGGAAAACCACTGACTTTTTAACCCTGATTATACTCTACACTATGGAGGCCACTACCTATTTAAGATGCCTGTTGTTTGGAGCCTGTGAAAAATGAAATTGGCATCTAAATGGTTCAAAGTCTCTCTAAGCAAACATACCTTCTCCTCTCCCAAAGTGAACATGTACCGTTAATAAAAATTTTAAGCTTCTTGAGAGTGATCAGAGACTTTTGTGTGGTCTATCCTGAGAATCACTAGATTCCTTTTGACCTCCCACCCTATTTTGTAGCTTAAGCTGTAGGTCTATGATAAGCCACATAGGTCAACATCCATCTCTTCCTCATCAATTTTGATACAAAAATATTTCACTGCCACTATTTTCTTCTAACGTCTGGTATTTCTTCAAATTACAGATTATTCATAATTCAAGGCTATGACACAAAGGACAGCTCATTTATTTATAAACATAAACTAACTGCATAGAGAACCCTGTTAATAAGCATTAACCCAGTTAATGGGTGCTGTTTTTTATTTCCTGAGTATGATGAAACAAAGTTCATGCTAATGTAGTTAGAACCTGTCAAAGATCAGTCCCATGGATGCATTCTGGAAATAATTCCATGTTCTGAAACATTCTGGAGAATAAAAGGAGAGAATTACCTAAGTAAAAATTTAAAGTGATCACTGAAAAAGAAGTTTAATTATCTTATGTCTTAAGATAATTAAAGACAAATCATCAACTAAATAAGTGTTGTGATAATCATGCCTGAGAATTTTGCTTTTTCTCCCCCTTCGAAAGAGTAATCACTGTTCAACATATAATAGAAATATGCTCTTCGACTGTAACTTAGGAATCTATTTTAGAATTTTGTTTCTAAATAATTGTATAAAACCTTTAAAAACTTGCTTATATGGTTTGTATGTCTTAGAATTGTAACAGTCTTGAATGTTAAGAACCATTAGAAACATCCCCATTAAACTAATCAATGTTTAAGCTAATTTGATAAATGACATCATTCAATAATTAGTACACAATCCTTCTATAATTATAATTCCTCAGTATCTACCTTATGTGGGTTAAATTTGCAATATACAAGTAATATTTTTTCATTAAGTTTGGGAGGAAAAAAGTGGTTTAAAGACATTTAATTCTATAGTAATCAGTGTATTTTTTTAAATTACATAATTCTGTAGCTAGCTAATTTTCACAACATCATGTTTGAGACATTGAAGATTACAAGAAAAAAGAACACTGAGTACAGAAGGCACTTAGGCCAGGGTGATGTAACCAATGTGAATCTAACTGACTTATGCTGAATGTCTATTGATGAGTGAAAGCACTTTGTCTACACAGCAGACTCCTGCTTGTGTTATTTCCCAGTCTCTTGTCCAGGCTTCATGACATTCATGACATTAAAGGAGCTGCTGAGGCATAATTAACTGGACAAAAGGGAAACTTTACCAAGAAAAAAGGCAATTCACAGGCCATAAGAGTTTAAAATTGTCAACTAGCAGACCTTCATTTCCCAATGCCTGAATTACAGCAACAGTCTCCTGAGGGTCCCCTTCCTTGCTCGTTTTCCCCACTTCAATCTATCTTTGATTGGTACTCATGGCCCCACTGTATAATGCTTATTCTGACTTCTGTGTCTTTATGTTATTTCCCTGCGTAGAATACTTTTTCCATCTACAAAAATTCTACCCAGTTCAAATCTTCCTTTGTCCATGAAGCCCTCCTGTAACAACCCCAGCCCACATTAGTCTTTGTAAAAACTCTTACAGACCTCATTGTCTTCATAATTCATTCGGTCCTTAAATAATATGTGACCTCATTATTTGTTTCATAAATCTCGTCTCCTCAATATGGTTGCAAGCTTTTTAAGAGCAGGAAGCATGGGTTATGCCTATTTTATAGACCTTTCATGCACATCCAAAAAGGAGCTTAGCACAATGTTCTGCCCACAACCATTATATTACTTGTTGAACTGAAATATTAGAATTAAATATAATATAAAGAGTAGTACTAGCTTAGATTAAGAGATAGATTCTGACATAAAATACAATGTCTTAAGATAATACTGGCAAATAAATATTGAGCATTAAAAAATATTTTTAAAAGTCTGTAAGCAAAGGGATATTCATGCTGGAAATTCTGCTTTCTTCATTAGAACTGGAAAGCCATCTCTCAATGGAAGAAGTTAGAAACTGCTCCAAAATCCAAACTGACACATTAAAATTCCATCATAATATTTTTTAAATGTCTGCATCCCTGCTTGATAAAGAACCTCGCACTGATATGGTAGACAATGGGGCAAATAAACAACTTTCAAGACCCATGACTTGACCATATCTATTATTTCACAGATGCCCCACTACCACATTTAATGTTAGCTTTTCATTAGAAATAACTGTGGACACTTCAATGAGCAATTTCAAGAAGTGCTTACCTAAAATGGTTAATATCTATACATATGGACCTAAAGGTCTTACTTACAATATCCCATTATGCAAGGTGTCTTCCAGTTTTCTCTCTCAAGAATTATCAGGTTCACCTGTCAAACCTAATGTTCTCCTTTAATTCCTTGGTCCTTCCACTTTTAAGAGTTGATGGACAAGGGAAAAACTCCTAACTGTCAAGGATATTTCCTCATATTGTTACTAGCATATTCATCAGAAAGTATTAAGGAACAGAGGATGACAGGAATAACCTACAAGAAAAGCTAGAAAATCAAGTTCTTTGTTAAATACAGGTAGTTAGTATTAAGTACACCAATAAAGCAAATGATAAATGCCAGGTCAAACACTAACTGAAATGCTACTAGTTTGAAACCTACTAAAGACAGCTATTTCTGACTCTAATGACTTTAAGCTAGTTTATTCATAATTTTCAGTAAGATTAGGAAAAAAAAATACTTCAAAGCCAAAACCAGGCTCTCCTGAAAATATGCTTTCTGCATCTCTGATATATATTTGCAAGATTTATTTTTATGGGATTATCAAAATTTCAATGAAAAATTTGTGGCTTGAAGTAGAACCACTATTATGTACCTTTAAAAAATAAGCTAAAATCAGCATGAATGTATACAATAAAAGATAAACTAATTAACCAAAAATGGATAATACTCCAGTTATCTGTGAGAATGTAATTGTAAATTAGGTTGACCATAGTAAGTCCTGTTAAGAGACAGTGGAAACCAGGTACAGAAGAGATGAATATGCTCAATAGAATGCTTTCCTGTGGTGGCATTCTGCAACCAATCAGAAATTATAGTTTGGTCTATCTTTTAATATTATCTGTTCCATAATCTTTGTTATGGTAAACAACTGTGCACAAACTATATAAAAGAAACCTTGTATGTCTAAGTACAAGCTATTAATACCTAAGCACACAGACCTAAAAATAAGATACATCTGAATATCTGAGGATTCATAACGATGGTCTTAGACAAGTAAAGAAAAATAAGAAAGGCTAATGACCAGAGAGTAGCTTCATTTATGCTGTTTGGGATATACTAAAGCCACTTGTCCCAAAGCTCCCAAACATACCTGGAGGCCTCATTCTGATGACAATACACAAACGGTTTTCAATTTGGTCTCCTGGAGGTTCTGGGGGGGGGGGGGTGGCGGGAACTACATGCTGGTGCTTCTGTATAAGTAAACCTGATGACGTGTATTTGTTCCTGATACAGATAATCATTTTTTAACAAGAATGACATGGCCACTGGTTCTAAAAGAGGGACAAGTTGGTTTGTATAAAGTAAAATATGTTTCTTGGAGCAGTCCTATTCCAGACCATGCACTAGGTCTCTCTTTTCTGCCCTGAATCCAGGCCTCACCTCATTTGACTATGATCTCACTTTTCTCCCTCCCTGATTCCCACATGCCCTCTATTCCTGCCTCTGGCCCTGTGTGTCTGACTCTCTTTCTCCACTTCCAATGCTTTCAGTGTGGAAGAGTGAATTTCTGTAAAACAACTTGGCAGACAGGGCAATACTTAGAGGAGTTTATGAAGTAAAACACACCATAAGCCACATTATCACCTCATTAGTGTCAGAGAAAGAGAAGCAGTATCATTCCCATTTGTTCTGGTGAGGGACTTTTGCACTGACAATTAGAAAAGTGTGAGATAGGTGAATCTGTAAACCAAACAAAAAATTGTAACTACTGACTGCCCTGTACCCACTCCTAACATCAGAGAGCTATTCCACATAATCAAGTACCTGGCCAAGCTAGTGGCAATTTTTTTGTTTGCTTGTTTTGTTTTAATGCAAAAGAAGCCTAAGCCAGTTTTTTGGATTTTTATATTTGTTTTTATCATAGCAGACGTCACAAAATGTGTTGAGAGCAACACTAGAACATGAAAAAAAGGTCAGAAGACTTCATGAGATTCTTTAGTGAACAAATCACCAGCATCATCTTCCACTTACCATATAAAAAAAGGTTGCAAAAAAAGCACCTATCACCTAAACGGTTACCTCACCATTGTTCAAAATCAGCACAACAATGGTATGTGCCTTACTACAGTGAAGTATGGTACTTAAGCCCAGTTTTACTACTCATATAACTTACTTGCACTCAAAACCACCTATATCTAATCCTGTGGTTGTTAGGCTACTGCAAGAAATAATGATCCCACTAAGAAGGCACACACTAACACATGAGCCTTTCTTTAAGGTGCTGGCTAATTGGCCAAAACCAATTCTTACAGATTCTATTGTGTAAGAATGACTCAAAGATCCACTAACACATGAAGCAAAGCAGAGAATCTGGTGTTACAACCTCTCAGCAATCCAAGATCCCTATAGAAAATATGTTACCTGAATGTGTCTCGTATGTTTTCAGATCACAATGGAAGTATATGGAATCACAAGGCAAAATGTATATGCAATTAAGTCAATCTCACTACTTTTCCATTATTAGAGAACTGATCAACATCTTCTGGCAGGATATTGCATAACCAAATCAACTGTGCTCCTCCAGAATTGTATGTGGCTTTGTGTCACAGTGAGGACTATCTTTAAATGAAACTTACAGGGGAAAGGAGAGAATCATCAAGACCATCACAGACCTTACTAAAAATACTAATATTAGTAGGACTAGAGTCAAGCAGAATTTTACATGTTTGCCCATCCACAGAAAATTGCAAAGATCATAAGACAATATGGCTGATCCTGTCAATTGATAACATCCATCCTTCATGGTCCAGCAGAGGCACCAAATAGATAAACTTTAATTTGTCTACTTTAGTTTCTAAGCTTGAGGCCATAGAACCTAGAATCTGGTACCAGACAACACTTCTAGTCCTTCAGAAACGTCCTCTAATTCAAGTTATGACACTACAAGTTCATGAGATGGTGTTCCACAAGGCTCTATTTTGCTGAAGGCTGTGCTTTGATATATGCACATAAAGAAATATCACAACCACTGACTGCTTTACAAATGAAAAGCATGAAGACAGAGAAAATGTATAAACCTACACTAGGGAGACCCAACATCCTGCACCAGGTATTTTTACCAGTAATACAAAGATGAAAGCTGTGACTCATCTCTACCCATCTGAGCAGTTCGAAGTCACAATTTGCAGGGTGGGGGTCAGGCTGGGGGAAGAGAGACTGGAGAGATACCAAGAGCCCAATCAAAATGCCACAATAGCTCGGTCACTGCTCTTTGATTCTGCTAATTCAAAAAGAAATGACATTTGATAACTGCCAACACTTGAAACTACACATATTAAGAAATCATTTCACCTGCCCAACTATTTGTTTCTCTCCATTTCTATGTTTTTTAATGGCACCACCATCCTCCTGGTTCCCCAGGCTTACAAACTGAATCGTGTTCAAAGCCTCTCTCCTTTTCACTTCCCCCAGACAATGGAAATTTGCTAGATTCTCATTTTCTGTATTGCCTTTTAACTCACATGCAATCTCCTCATTTCAGGTCCTCATCCAAAAGTTATCCCAGCTCTCTTTATACTTGATCCAAATTCTATGGACCATATCTTCTCCTTTCTCCCAAATTAGATACAGTTGGGGATAGGTGCAGGCGGTGGGGGGGGGGGGGGGAGCTCTGAGACTTGTGATCAAATTTCATAGCCAATACAACAGAGCTGTTTAACAAACTTTTCCTGTGTGTAAGAATAGCTAGGCACAGAGCCAAGAAAAGAAGAGGCAATGATGGAAGCCAAAAATCAGGTGAGCAGCAGTCTTTCACTCCTACACAAAACCTGGCCCTGAAATGCAAGTCCCTGCATATGCTGATAACTTTTTCCAATTCTTGATCTTGCAATGTTTCTACAGACACAAACTCTGCCCCTACGACCATGTCCCCATTTTCCCAGTGTAAATTTTCCTACTGCCCTCATAACCTTAAGGCTAGCTGGTCTTCATGACCTAGAGACTCTCCTCCTTCCAATTCACCTTATATTTAAGAGGAATCTTCTGCAAATGCTGTTCTCTTCCTAATAAAATAAACTATAATCAGATCCAATATCTCTTATCCAGAATTCCCAAAGGTTTTCCAACACAAAAGGCTACTTTTAATTTCCTTGAAGTTTTATGACCCTAGAGGCCAGACCAAGGGGAGTAGTGCAGAAAATGCTCAGTATAAATTGTTGACTAAAGACAGCTGCTGGGAATCCCCAAGTACTGTGACAAGGGGTGTGGCAGTGACAACAACCAGTTTGAGAACAACTAAGTAAGACTTCAAGATCTGTTGGTCATACACTCTTCACCAAAAATCTCTGCACATTCTCCATTTAAAAACTTGGCTTAATAGTTATCCCCTCCAAAAAGCCTTCTTCCTGACCACTGCTTTATTCCATGTCATTTCTGAACTTATGGATAATATTTCATCTTTATATTATTAATCTATAATCATGTATATATTGCTATGTAAGTATTTAAGCCATTTTTGTATATGTATCATATCTTCAACAAAACTGTAAGCACTGTGAGAATGACTATTCTACTTTTCTGATTTCTATACATGGAACTCAGCACAATACATATACTAAAAAAAAAAAAAAAAAGTTATTTCCCCCCAGAAGCATATAATTTCCACTCAGCTATTCAACATTTTTAAGGTTAAGTTTGAAACTGTGATATTAAGTGCCAGTAGAAAATACACCCACACTTGATACGAAAGATGCCACTTATAATTGAACCAAACATAAAGTATGCTCCACCCAACCCACTATACTATTACACCATATTTCTTCCATTGGGCTCTTTTCTTTATACTACACAAGCTCGTGGCTCATTTTTGCTCTTAGCAACACTGTAACTACAGAAGCTCAACTCTAAATAAGTTACTGTTGAGAATCTCCTTCCCACCTACACAACCACTGGGTTCCCACACTGTCTCCAGTGTCCTGTGAGCAACTGCCCAATTACTGAATGTGGAAAGACAGCTTACACATTGAAGGTCCATTCTTGGCAGCCCCTTGCTTTTACTGCTGGTCCCCACTTAGCTTAATTGATTCAGAACAGTATCAAAAAGAGACATTATTACACAAGTTAAAAAAAAAAGACTATTTAAGAAAATTTAAATGTAAAAGCCCTGGTCATTGTGCAGTTTAAAACAGGCAAGCATGTGTGACAGAATAACGCCTATTGAAATCTGGAAAACTCAGGAACTTTGACTAATCTTATGGTACAAGTTTAATATTTCACATATACATCCTCAAAAAGTAAAATTATAAATGAGAAGTGCAACTGATTTCAAAAATATAACTTATTGCAGTAAACGGTTATTGTTTAACACAAATATAGTTTCAAAAATTGAACAGTTTTTAAAAGACAGTAATGTGAACGTTAGTATGTTTCTGACTCATGCATCAGTTAACAACTCAGGCATGGGTTAACAGAGCATTTTTCACTTTTTCAGTAGTGGTCTTTCGTCCCATTGGATTGAGAGATCCCAGCAGAGTCCTTCTTGGCTGCCACCCACAAACTATGGGACCTGAATGCAGCACAAACACAATTCATAAGCAAGAAAAAATCTAAGCCAAATTATCACTCCCTTTGGCCATATGGGGAAGAAGGTAAAATAAGCATTGAGTTTTTCTTTTTAACTAAATATACCTTGCCCTACATACACCTTTATGCATGGATATAAAAATAATTTGGTAATTTATATTTCTACATCCTTCCATTGCAGTCACTGTTTTTACAGCATAAATGATAATTGAGGATGTGTCTACCTTCTTTTCCATCAGTAAGATAGGATGCTAGATTGTCTACCAATGGAAATCAACATTGTTGCAAAACAACCCATATAATACAGTTAAAAAGGCTCAACATTTTTCAGACAATGTTTGTTTAAGAAAAACTATACATTATTATCAGTAAATGGAAATCAGTGCCATTATTTTAGGATAAATAAGGAAATCTGTAATGGCCTAGGAGCATCATCTGCAATAGAAAGCTACATCTGCCAGCTATTCTGATCAGTTGATATCAAAAAAGACATAATAGAAATATAATAGCTCATGTTTAAAATGCTGATTTAATATCACTTTAACCTGAGCTGCATCAACAAATCATCTTTTTTTTTTTTTAAACTAACATGCAATAGGACTGTTACTGTTCTGGTGAAAGAAAGTGCCCATCTCACCTCTCCAGTCCAATCCAACTCCTCCCAAGCACCCTGAAAAACAGTAATTTGACTTCTGTGGCAAGATAAGAGTTAGCTGTCCAAATACCTGATCTGAGTCTCTCAAAATCTGCACCCTTAGAGGTGGATTTTGCAAAAGTACTTTTTATTCATCTCAACAGAAAACCACATTTATTGATGTATAATATTAAAATATCTTCTATGTGTGTGGTCTGTACAAAACATAGTACTATAATAACTTAGAAGGTGGCAAGATGATTAAAATTAAAAGTTCATGGGACACAGCACCCAACACAGCACTGAAGATATGAAAGAGAACTATCCTAGTGCCTTAGCAGAATCCTTTTATATTTATTTGTAATGAGGGAAATTCTAAAATGCAATCCAGCAAGCATAAGCTTAAGTAAAAGCTTTTAAAATCTCATAGCATGTTATTTAGTATGTTAACCATAAAAGCATTTTTTATGGTAACAGAAGGGGGCTTTACTTATTAAAATCAGTACAACTCACTTGAAGATGTAATATATGTCATACTTGAGCTGATTTTAACCCCTAAAATGTGTCCCTCACATTTAACAATTTTTGAGAAAGGACCTAAAATCATACCACAGGTTTCCAAGAGTCACTCTTATGCTCTTGGCAGTACTCAGTCTCCCCAGTGCTAGGTTAGAAAGAACATGATAAATAAAGAAGAGTGACATAGAAGCAGGGAGTTTTATACTGCCATTCCCTTACAATCACTCAAGTATTTATTCAGGTCCTCACCACTCTCTAGCCCAGAGGTTCTTCAATGTGGTCTTGGAAACTGTACCATCAGCATCACCAGGGAACTTGTTAGAAATGCAAATTAACAGCCCCACCCCAGACTCACTATAAGCTATAATGATTATTCTTCTTCCACCACATTTTAACATATCCACAGTGGTCAAAAGTTTGTCTTATTTGTCTGTTTAATTCCAGTTGTAAATACATGAAAAAGAAACCCAGTGGCTGGGATATTAGAAGAGAAACCATACCTAAATACTTGTGCAAAGTAGCCACTGGTAAATGACATTTTCAGAAGCATTTTCAGTATGAACTGGTCAAATGCACTTTTCCTGCTAAAATTTTTGTTATATTCATTCAGTTAACCCAAACTCATTTAAAAATGTGTGAAAATAGCACTTCTGGAAAGTGTGTTCTCATATACTTTGGAGCAATGGAGTGTGAATACTAAAACAGCCTTTGCCAAACTCATGTAACAGCTCAAGAACTAAACAGGAGTGAATTTTTGCAGTCCCATGACTTTGCAGAGCCAACCTAAGTATCATCCCAGAACTGATTTTAATACATCCTGGACATCCAAGAAAAGGCAAAAAAGTCACATATAAGTCACTCAACCTAATAAATACTTCATAGATTTTACATAATAGTCTTTTCAAAATGAATTTTACTTCTTGAGAACCAAAAAATAAATTGACCAAGTAAACGTGTGGACTTAGGATTTAAGCTCCTAGAATTGACATTATAACATTTATAAAGATATTTAATTCATCTGACAAAGTGTCAGCCTGGATGCCCTTTCATACATTTCTTATGAACCAGTGCCCAAAGATGAACCAGGCCTGAAAGAAAATGCAAGACCACAGAAATGTCATACAAAATTAAATACATTTAAATATCAAAAGCCAAAGAAAACAAACAATACAAACTTACAATTTCCAGGACACTTTATTACAACTTCCACTTTACATATTAATATTTTTAGACTAGGCAGAAGTGTTTATGCTTATGCAGTAGTAGTCCAATTCCCTAATCTCACAAAATGAAAAGCAGCAGCTTAAAAAGAACATCAATTCAGGTAGTTATGATATGGGAGACAAGGGGCACTTGTCTTAGCTTGGAAAAGGATGATGCTTTTCAGAAGTTTCACTGAAATTTCTGTCCATTATTTTTCTTGTTGATGTTAAGTAGTCATAATAAAAGCAATCGCCCTCTTTCTTATCCTGCCCTTCCTTGGTCTTTCCACTCTATCTAGCATTTAATGCAAAAAGTCAGTTTACACTCAGTTTACACATTAAAAAAACATATGTCCCATCTTCCACACATCCAAATGGCCAGGGATTAGAGTTAACCTGGCTTTTAGCGGTAACAGTGTTATTTTAAACAATTTCAATCACACTCTTGAAGGGTAACATAATTAAAAGTACAAAAACAAAGGAAACCATTAAAAAATCCTACAGATTTACTGTTGGGATTTTTTAAATATTTCTCAAACCTTCAAGCATAACATAGATATCATAAAAGTGAAGACACAAAAGCGAACGCACGCTTAATGTATAAGCTGACAGTGGCTCTGTAGAGACAGTTCTCACTTTGAATGAGCTATTACCCAGAAGGTAGAATGAAAAAAAAGAAGGGGGGAAAAAAAAGGTCTCACTCCTCAACGTGAGTGAGCCGGCGGTGCGCTTCACTAGAAATACATCTTAATGGGTATGTTCGCATAAAAATAGGTACTAAGGGGAAACTGTGTTTTAACCCCCCCCCCCCCCAAGACACAGGGAAACCCGGAGGAAAAGATGGGCAACCTTCCTTCGCACAAGCTCCGGAGCGAAGTTCCATCACTAGCAGAACAGAAGTTGGATAGTAACTATTTTCACCCTGTAATGGGATAGTAGCTCTCCATGTGCAAGGTACGCGGGATGGGAATACTGGCGGGGCTTTCACGTGGGGTAACGGAAACCAAAGTGAGGAGAGGTCAACACCTTGAGTAATCCAGATCTACAAAACCCGGGCGGGGGTGGGTGGCGAAAGAGGGAAGGAAAGGGTCAAAACTCCTCGAAGTTCTCGCAAAGAGAAAACAATCACCTCTGGGAGCCAGTGGGCCAACCCCCGCAGCAGCACCCCGCTCAAAGAGTGGGGTGCTTCCCTCGGAGGGCAGAAAGCGCGGGGTGCCTTTAGGTCGAGTGGCTCCGGGGACCCGGACAGCGAGAGGAGCAGGGGCAACCGCCGGCGGGGAGGCGGACTCTCACTTTGCCTCAACTCTGAGCCCCATCCCGAGCGCAAGCGAGAGGGCGGCGGAGGACACGGTACTCACTAGGGCTCGTTGGTGAACCGGGGGGTCCGGGGTTGCTGGTATCCATACAGGTGACAGTAGAGCACATCGAAGCAAAAGCAGCACATCTCCGCTGACACCACCATCTTCCGGGAGCCGGGCGATGAGGACGAAGCTGCGGACGATGAGGCGGGCGAGGAAGAGGTGGCGGGGGTCGGGGTGGAAAGTAGGGTCCCCACTCCGCAGTTCGGTGGTGGCGACAGGGAAATGCCCCCGCCGCCGCCGCCGCAGCCCTGGGGGGGAGAGAGGGCACAGCCGCTACCGGTACCTCCTCCGGTTAGACCTCCTAGTCCGTTGAGCCGCGTACCGGCGCCTACTAGTCCCAACTCCCCCGCTCGGCACTGGCTCTCTCCGCTGCAGTGGGAGAAGGAGGAGGCGCCACCACCGCCACCCGAGCCAGAGGGGGGCGAACTGGACAGTTTCTGCTTCTTCACCCCACAGCAACCCGCCGCCATCTTGGAACAGTCTCCCCCACGCAGCGCTTCCGACCCATGAGTGAGGCGAGCTGGCGGCGGGGACGAGCACGCTGCGGTCCCGGCCGCCGGGGGCGCGCCGGGAGGCTCGCGGGCCGCGCGCGCGCGCTGCTTCCCGGCCGGTTGCTGGGCCACGCGGCTCACCCGCGCGCGCCCCCGCTTAGGCGCGCGCCCCACTCTCCCGCGGCTGGGCGCCTTGTGTCGGTTGCGCCCGTCCGCCTCGCGACTTGTGTGAACCGAAGCCCCAGGCCCTGAGACCCGCAGGGGATGGAAGGCGCGAAGCCGAGGTGAAAGGAAAGTGAAGGAAACGACGACGACAAAGTGGAGTTTGGGAGCAAAGAGGGTGGGCGCGCCTGAGGAGGAGAGAGGTATAAGGAAACTAGTGTCAGGGGGCGGAAAGAAAGAAGAAAGTCCGAAGTAAGCATCCAAGTCCCAGAGCACAGCTCGATGACCCCCGCTGGACATAAGAGTGACACTCGAGCCGAGTTATGTGAAACTTGAACCACCCGGCCTCAAATACGCTGGTTTCTGAACTGTTGCAGTGTGAGCAAGCAGGTGCTGGAAGCTCCACACCTGAGACCGCCCTTGTAAAGTATGAATGTATAACGCAGTCCAGGAAATGGTCATACTGTAGTGTCTTTAATACCAATCTAAGCACACACTGACGGTTTTCTGAGCAATACTCTTTCTTTTCCTTATCGACAAATATTCAAGCCCTATTGAATCTCTATATACCTTTTACTTGTTCACCCAACTTTCCTTGCTAGCCCCGTGAAAACGTTTAAAAGCGAAAAGTCGTAACCAACACTTCACTGGTTAAAAAATGTTAATTGTGCTTTAGGATTTGGGTGGTAGTTTTGGGGGGTTTTTTTTGGCTTGAGAATAGAGCAATTAGAAATATACCTGTGGTCAATACAGATCTTACAGGTAAATAGGGGAGACTTTTTACTTAATCACAGATTGAAAGATTGTATTCATGTGTATAGAGACTTCTTAATATTCATTTTTTAAATTTCTCAATTGACACATGCTTCGGTGGGTGAGGAAATGGATGATTGAGTCAGTTGGATTCTGCGTACCTATGATGCAGCTATATAAGTAAATAGTATCAGTAATGAAATGTTAAACTTCTTAGAAATGAATCTGATAGAAATAGAAAGTGTAAGTCATTTGCATTGTGTCTACACCATGCCAAAACAGCTAGACGAAGTTAGGTATCTGCATATTTGAAGACATCAGAAGACTGATTTTTGTCACCTTTGATCTAAATGTGTGGGATCTTGCAAATAGCTGGGGACTAGCTATTCATTCCACTCAGGAAAAAAAAAGTTTATTCATTAAATAAATACATAAATAAATATTGAACCCCTGCTCCATACTATGTGCACAACACTGTACTTACGTTGAAATCTAGGGGATACCCAGGAAGTATGCTTCCCACTCTCAAAGAGTTCATGAATTAAGTCTGATCTGTTGATGTAATCAAATAAATAGCTACTATTTATTGAACACGTTTTAGGTGCCTTAGTAGGTTCGTCACCTCACCTCATAATCCTTCAAAACAATATATTATTGCATTTGATCTTCATAGCAACTCTTTGAGGTTGCTTTTTTACAGACGGGGAAATTGAACCTCAGAAGTAACTTGCCCAACATCACACACCTAGAAAGTGACAGCCAGGATTTGAATGCGGGCATTTCTGATTCCAAAATCCATGTCATTATGCTATATTGCCTCTCCATACCAGTATATGATAGCAAGGTTAGTGATGGACATAAGATAATTACATTAAACTACAGTCGGTGGAATGGAGGTTAAACAAATATAAGAACTTAGTTATTATAGAAAGATTGAGAGACACTAAAATATGTTACCATGAAAAGAGGAAGAATCTCCTTCGAAAAAGATTTTAAGAAATAGACAGAAGATCATCTGTCTGGGGTGGTTAAATGCAACCTAAAGACCAAAGAGATGGATTAACTGGTTTGTGATATGTGATCTCAACCTCTCAAACCTCATCATCACTATTAGAACTGACCTCATGCTTGAGGCAAATAACAATTCATTGTCAACCTCTCAAACCTCATCATCACTATTAGAACTGACCTCATGCTTGAGGCAAATAACAATTCATTGTCAACTACTAGTGGTGTAAAGAAAAAAAGCATTAATTTGTTTCTATGTCACAGAGGAGAGAGCAGACTTGTTTTTTAAAAAGCAAATGCAACAACTGGTAGTCTGTTAGGGTGTTTTGTTTTGTTTTGTACTGTATTCTTAACTATCAGAGCCTACCGTTTAATTCATTTGAAACTGGGTCAAATATAGTATCAGACAATAGGTACTGATTTACTCCCCACACCACTAAAAAGTGATCACTTCTAGAGTAGAAAACCAGAGCTATTTAATGAATCACACAACAGTTTAGCATGGGGAGCAAAGTAGGATACCATGGATGGCTGCTTCTGCTAGGGGAATTTAGGAAAGCACAATGTAATCTCCCGATTTAGAATTTGGCCAGTAGATGAGAGTCTAACGCCCCTACTCTTGTGAAAATAGCAAGAAATCTTTAATAAGCACCAGTAGTCGTGTCCTTAGTTCTGTGTTTCACCTAAAAGACAAAGCACTATCATGGCTATAGTACCAGGCTAAAGGACTGATACAATGGGAATCCCAAAGACAAGGACACCCCAGCTGAATTACAAATATAGCTCTCCCCCCCTTCCTGCCACCCAAAGATTTTTAATTCCGGTTCCAAACCTCACTAGCATAAAGGAAATAGACAAACCCAAACATGATTACAGAAAATACATCATCATTTTACCACTAGGGGTTACTATCTGAAGTGCTTCATTGTGCTGGCTAAAAGGGGAAGAAATACTCTAAACTTTTTCTCTGTGTTAACTTCTCCTGAGCTTGGCTCATTTCCATATTAACCTTGAGCCTCAAGATGATCTTTAAATTCCCTGGCAGGTGGTGGTGGTGGTAGTGATGGCAGTAATGCCTCCTTTTAGCCTTTACGGAAATGACTTTCCTGGCCTTGTTTCTGTGCAAAGTCACCAGCATAGAAGTCAACATATTTCATTCAAATATAAATGAAATCCACAGATCAAAATCTGTGAAAATGGGTTTTTGAGCATCTATGGAAAGTGCACAATGATTGGAAAACTAACCTTACTCAGGAATCTCTAGACTTGAAGTATGAAGGTCAAAATATGATAGAGCAACTATATGGTGGTACTGTGAACTATTGATTGTATGCTTTGTATGACTGTATGGTATGTGAATATATCTCAATAAAATTGAATTATTTTTAAAAACTGTCTAAAAATAATAATTACCTTATCAAAACTATCTTTAACAGAAGAGAGTTGAATATAATACTAAGTAAGCTTCAAATAGATAACTTTTATTTAAATCATATCAAATCAGTTTGGGATTTAGAGCACTGCTCCATGGGACTAAATTTGTATTTTAATTAGTCCATTTATTTGGTAATATTAAGGAATTATTGGGGTTATATTCTGTGTGTGTGGTTATGTTTTTTAAAAAACAAAGTCCTCATCTTTTAGAGATACATACCAAAGTATTTATGGATTAAATGACATATTAAGGTTTGCAGTCACTAGATTATGATATATTTAGTATATTATTCTATTCTTGCTGCTTTTGTATGTTTGAAAATTGCAATAAAAAGTTTTTTTATCAAAAAAATATGATAGAGCAATGTGTTTTTACCCATTGCTGATACTGTAGTGAAGTGATAATACCCTCCAATGGAAACATTAAGGTTCCTTCTGCTCTTTGTAACTGACTGTCAAGCTGGGAGCTAAAGATTCCATGTTTCTTTTAAATGAAAAAAAAAAAAAGCCATGGCCTCATGGTCAACAAAGCACATTCAAATTGTAATCATTTCTGCTTCTGCATCTGCTTCTAAATTGCTATTAACTAACTCTTTTATCAAATGCTTTGTTATACAACAACTGTGAAAACTATTCAAAGATTTTGCACATTATATACCAAGTGGTGGAAATGAAAATTGAATTAAACCCAATAGTTACTGATTATTTTATCATTACCTCAATTTATTCTCATGTTTGCAACATTGTTTTTTTTATTCCAGATAACAGAAAAATAATTATAATTTGATGAGGTAGAGAAAACTTGTTGCAAAATGTTGCAAAATTGTTTTCTTTGGTTTCTGGGGGTGTGGTTGAGATAAGAAACGTTCACATAGTTCAGTGAAAAAACTGCCATTTATGCCCAAACAAGTGTTATTTTTATCTTCTGTCATCAAAATTTCTCAACTGTCATCCTTGAACAACTGCAGTATGTAATATTATTAGCTACCACTTTGATGTAACCTTGTACACATATAACATATGATTGTGGCAGTGGAGGTAGTGATGGGTTTCCTTTATATTTGAATGAATATGTAAATAAATACTGGAAGTCTTTACCTACTTTTCAATTCAAATTGATAAATTAGTTTTTATTTTCCTGCTTACAAAACATATCCTTTCCCCCAAGTCCTTTCTTTGTCTTATGAACACGTTTTTGAGCCAACGTACCATGATCTACATTAGACTGTTTTCTAGTTGATTAATTTATATTTTCATCTACTGTCAACTGGAGTGGAAGCTAACTGAATGTGGTTTTCCTACCTATATCCTTGAGAAAAAGTTATATAAAATTGTTAATGCAATTTAGATATGCAAATATGTTTATTGAATGTGAAGAATTTACAAAGCTAGCTACTTATGGATTGGAAAGGAAAGCTTTTTAGGGAGAAGATGATAAACAGTATTATTTGGAGCAGTTAGAAGAATTGTGAACAATCAAAACATGAAGGTACCTATTCTAGCTTGGAAAATCTTGACAATTTTTTCTCTTACTCTCTTCCTTAAAATAATTCATCTACTATCCTCTATGCATATAATGGGGTATGAAAATGTATATGCTACAATCCAACTGTGTCCCCCAAATTTAATTATGAAAATGTAGTTATTTTCTATAACAAATCTTGTATTCTGGAGCACCTATTCCAGTTGATTGGAGGTACATATTGGGCAGGGTGAAGATTAACGTTCTCAATTAAAATTTAACAGACTGTTTTGACTTAAAAGTCTCCTTTGTACAAATATTAAATTAAAAGTTCAAACTCACCCAGGGGGATGAGGAGAGGAAATCTATGCCTTGTAATCTCTGCTGGATCTGGTTGAACTGTAGCTCATTTTGCCTCACTTGATCCACTGCATAATGTCTGCAATTTATGGCTTATCCTCTCAGCACAGGCAATGCACACTGATTGTGTCAGAAAGGTTGGCTATCTCCCCATACACACTGTCCAACTTTCCTACCTCAGCTCCTAGTGATGCTGCTAACCTTCTAAACTTCAGCATGTCCTCCATCCAGCCCATGACTTTATCCACTCCAAAGCCTCTTGTTTGGGGCTGTTGACTCCATGCTACAGCAACTGCCTGGCAGTACAGTTTAATCCTAAACTACATTCTGCATCTTCCACCAGACCCCATGTGGAATTCTGGACTTCTTTCATGCCATTTGGAAGGCCTCTCTCTAACTAGAACCCCTATGACCATTTTGACAGCAGCTGCCTCGTGGTGGCATATGATTTTTCTAAGGAACTTGAAGTTTCCCCCAACCTCTCTGGTTGCTTCTATCTTCAATTTTTATTGGGGTATAATTCATAAAGCATAAAATTCACCATTTAAATTTTACAATTCTTGGTATACTCACAGAGTTGTGCAGCTATCAATATAATCAGTTTTAGAATACTTTCATCACCCCCAAAGGAAACCCCATACCCATTAGCAGTTACTCTCCATTCTTCTCCTAACCCACCTTCCTCCCCAGCCCCTAGCAACCACTAAGTCTACCTTCTATCTCTATAGATTTGCCTATTCTGGGCATTTCATATATATGGACTCATACAATAAATGGTCTTTTTGTGTCTGGTTTCTTTCACTTAGCACAATCTTTTTCAAGGTTCATCCATATTGAAGCAAGTACCAGTACCACATTCCTTTTGGGGGCTGAATAATATTCCATTGATATACAACATTTTGTTAATCCATTCATGAATTGATTGGCATTTGGGGTGTTTCTACTTTTTTACTGTTATTAATAATGCTGCTATGAACACTCATGTACAAATTTTTGTGTGGATATCTGTGTTTTGTTTTTTTTTTTTCATTTTTCTTGGGTATATGCCTAGGAGAGGAATTGCTGGTTCATATAATAACTCCATTTTAAGCTTTTGAAGAACTCCAGACTGTTTTCCAAAGTGGCTAGACCATTTTAGACTCCCACTAGCCATGTATGAGGGTTCAATTTCTCCACATCCTTGCCAACACTTGCTGTTGTTATTATTATTATTATTATTGCCATCATAGTGAGTATGAAGTGTATACATTTTTTATTTGCATTTCCCTAATGACTAATGATTTTGAACATTTCCTCATGTGTTTATTGACCATTTTTATATCTTCTTTGGAGAAATGTCTATTCAAATCCTTTGCCCATTTTTTTAAAATTCAATTTTATTGAGATATATTCACATACCATACAATCATCCACAGCGTGCAGTCAATTGTTCACAGTACCATCATATAGTTGTGCATTCAACACCACAATCAATTTCTGAACATTTTCATTACTTCAAAAAAATAAAAATAAGAATAAAAATAAAAGTAAAAAGGAACACCTAAAACATCTCACCTCTGCCCCTATTTTTCATTTAATATTTGTCCCCATTTTTCTACTCATTTGTCCATACACTGGATAAAGGGAGTGTGAACCACACGGTGTTCACAATCACACGGTCACACCGTGTAAGCTACATAATTATATAATTGTCTTCAAGAATCAAGGCTACGGGGTTGCAGTTTGACAGTTTCAGGTATTTCCTTCTAGCTATTCCAATACCCTAAAAACTAAAAAGGGATATCTATATTGCTCATAAGAATGCCCTCCAGAATGACCTCTCGACTCCATTTGAGCTCTCTCAGCCACTGAAACTGCTCTGTTTCATTTCACTTCCCCCTTTCAGTCAAGAAGACTTTCTCAATCCTACCATGCCAGATCCAAGCTCTTCCCCGGGAGTCATGTCCTGCGTTCCCAGGGTGAATTACACCCCTGGGAGTCATGTCCCATGTAGTGGGGAGGGCAGTGAGTTTACCTGCCAACTGTGCTTAGAGAGAGAGAGGCCACATCTGAGCAACAAGGGGTTCTCTGGGGGAGACTCTTCGGCCCAATTATAAGTAGGCTTAGCCTCTCCTTTACAGTAACAAGCTTCATATGGGCAAGCCCCAAGATTGAGAGCTCGCATTTGCCTGTTTTTAAATTCAGTTATTTGTCTTCTTATTATTGAGTTGTAAGAGTTCTTTAAATATTCTGGATACAAATCCTTTATCAGATATGATTTACAAATATTTTCTCCCATTCTGTGGGGTTGTCTTTTCACCTTCTTGATGATGTCCTTGGAAGCACAAAAGTTCTTCGTTTTGATCAAGTCCAATTTCTCAATTTTTTCTTTGGTCACTGTTACTTTTGGTGTCATATTTAGAAAACTGTTGCCTATTTGAGATCATGGAAATTTACACCTATGTTTCCTTTTTCTTTTTTTTTTTTTTTTAATCTTCATTTTATTGAGATATATTCACATACCACGCAGTCATACAAAACAAATCGTACTTTCGATTGTTTACAGTACCATAACATAGTGGTACATTCATCACCCAAATCAATCCCTGACACCTTCATTAGCACACACACAAAAATAACAAGAATAATAATTAGAGTGAAAAAGAGCAATTGAAGTGAAAAAGAACACTGGGTACCTTTGTCTGTTTGTTTCCTTCCCCTATTTTTCTACTCATCCATCCATAAACTAGACAAAGTGGAGTGTGGTCCTTATGGCTTTCCCAATCCCATTGTCACCCCTCATAAGCTACATTTTTATACAACTGTCTTCGAGATTCATGGGTTCTGGGTTGTAGTTTGATAGTTTCAGGTATCCACCACCAGCTACCCCAATTCTTTAGAACCTAAAAAGGGTTGTCTAAAGTGTGCATAAGAGTGCCCACCAGAGTGACCTCTCGGCTCCTTTTGGAATCTCTCTGCCACCGAAGCTTATTTCATTTCCTTTCACATCCCCCTTTTGGTCAAGAAGATGTTCTCCGTCCCACGATGCCAGGTCTACATTCCTCCCCGGAAGTCGCATTCCACGTTGCCAGGGAGATTCACTCCCCTGGGTGTCTGATCCCACGTAGGGGGGAGGGCAGTGATTTCACCTTTCAAGTTGGCTTAGCTAGAGAGACAGGGCCACATCTGAGCAACAAAGAGGCATTCGGGAGGAGGCTCCTAGGCACAACCATAGGGAGGCCTAGCCTCTCCTTTGCAGCAACCGTCTTCCCAAGGGTAAAACCTGTGGTAGAGGGCTCAACCCATCAAACCACCAGTCCCCTATGTCTGTGGTCATGTTAGCAACCATGGAGGTGGGGTAGGCGAATACCCCTGCATTCTCCACAGGCTCCTCAAGGGGGCACTACATCTTTTTTTTTCCTTGTTTTTTTTTTTTTTTTTTTTAACTTTCCTTTCTTTTTTAAATCAACTGTATGAAAAAAAAAAGTTAAAAAGAAAACAAACATACAATAAAAGAACATTTCAAAGAGACCATAACAAAGGAGTAAGAAAAAGACAACTAACCTAAGATAACTGCTTAACTTCCAACATGTTCCTACTTTACCCCAAGAAAGTTACCTAATATAGCAACATTTCTGTGAACTTGCTCCTACTATATCCATCAGAAATTAACAGACCATAGTCATTCCTGGGCATCCCCAGAACGTTAAATAGCATATCTGTTCTTCTTGGATTATTGTTCCCCCTTCCTTAATTGCTCTCTATTGCTAGTTCCCCTACATTCTACATTGTAAACCATTTGTTTTACATTTTTCAAAGTTCACATTAGTGGTAGCATATAATATTTCTCTTTTTGTGCCTGGCTTATTTCGCTCAGCATTATGTCTTCAAGGTTCATCCATGTTGTCATATGTTTCACGAGATCGTTCCTTCTTACTGCCATGTAGTATTCCATCGTGTGTATATACCACATTTTATTTATCCACTCATCTGTTGAAGGACATTTGGGTTGTTTCCATCTCTTGGCAATTGTGAATAATGCTGCTATGAACATTGGCGTGCAGATATCTGTTCGTGTCACTGCTTTCCGATCTTCCGGGTATATACCGAGAAGTGCAATCGCTGGATCGATTGGAAACTCTATATCTAGTTTTCTAAGGAACTGCCAGACTGACTTCCAGAGTGGCTGAACCATTATACAGTCCCACCAACAATGAATAAGAGTTCCAATTTCTCCACATCCCCTCCAGCATTTGTAGTTTCCTGTTTGTTTAATGGCAGCCATTCTAACCGGTGTTAGATGGTATCTCATTGTGGTCTTAATTTGCATCTCTCTAATAGCTAGTGAAGCTGAACATTTTTTCATGTGTTTCTTGGCCATTTGTATTTCCTCTTCAGAGAACTGTCTTTTCATATCTTTTGCCCATTTTATAATTGGGCCGACTGTACTATTGCCATTGAGTTGTAGGATTTCTTTATATATGCAAGATATCAGTCTTTTGTCAGATACATGGTTTCCAAAAATTTTTTCCCATTGAGTTGGCTGCCACTTTACCTTTTTGAGAAATTCCTTTCAGGTGCAGAAACTTCTAAGCTTGAGGAGTTCCCATTTATCTATTTTCTCTTTTGTTGCTTGTGCTTTGGGTGTAAAGTCTAGGAAGTGGCCGCCTAATACAAGGTCTTGAAGATGTTTTCCTACATTATCTTCTAGGAGTTTTATGGTACTTTCTTTTATATTGAGATCTTTGGTCCATTTTGAGTTAATTTTTGTGTAGGGGGTGAGGTAGGGGTCCTCTTTCATTCTTTTGGATATGGATATCCAACTCTCCCAGCCCCATTTGTTGAAAAGACCATTATGACTCAGTTCAGTGACTTTGGGGGCCTTATCAAAGATCAGTCAGCCATAGATCTGAGGGTCTATCTCCGAATTCTCAATTTGATTCCATTGATCTATATGTCTATCTTTGTGCCAGTACCATGCTGTTTTGGCAACTGTGGCTTTATAATAAGCTTCAAAGTCAGGGAGTGTAAGTCCTCCCACTTCGTTTTTCTTTTTTAGAGTGTCTTTAGCAATTCGAGGCATCTTCCCTTTCCAAATAAATTTGATAACCAGCTTTTCCAAGTCTGCAAAGTAGGTTGTTGGAATTTTGATTGGGATTGCATTGAATCTGTAGATGAGTTTGGGTAGAATTGACATCTTAATGACATTTAGTCTTCCTATCCATGAACATGGAATATTTTTCCATCTTTTAAGGTCCCCTTCTATTTCTTTTAGTAGAGTTATGTAGTTTTCTTTGTATAGGTCTTTTACATCTTTGGTTAAGTTTATTCCTAGGTACTTGATTTTTTTAGTTGCTATTGAAAATGGTATCTTTTTCTTGAGTGTCTCTTCAGTTTGTTCATTTCTAGCATATAGAAACATTACTGACTTATGTGCATTAACCCTGTATCCCGCTACTTTGCTAAATTTGTTTATTAGCTCTAGTAGCTGTATCGTCGATTTCTCAGGGTTTTCTAGATATAAGATCATATCATCTGCAAACAATGAGAGTTTTACTTCTTCTTTTCCAATTTGGATGCCTTTTATTTCTTTGTCTTGCCGGATTGCCCTGGCTAGCACTTCCAGCACAATGTTGAATAACAGTGGTGACAGTGGACATACTTGTCTTGTTCCTGATCTTAGAGGGAAGGCTTTCAGTCTCTCACCATTGAGTACTATGCTGGCTGTGGGTTTTTCATATATGCTCTTTATCATGTTGAGGAAGTTTCCTTCAATTCCTACCTTTTGAAGTGTTTTTATCAAAAAGGGATGTTGGATTTTGTCAAATGCTTTTTCAGCATCTATTGAGATGATCAATTGATTTTTCCCTTTTGACTTGTTAATGTTGATTGATTTTCTTATGTTGAACCATCCTTGCATGCCTGGAATGAACCCTGCTTGGTCATGGTGTATGATTTTTTTAATGTGTCTTTGGATTCGATTTGCAAGTATTTTGTTGAGGATTTTTGCATCTATATTCATTAGGGAGATTGGCCGGTAGTTTTCCTTTTTTGTAGCATCTTTGCCTGGTTTTGGTATTAGATTGATGTTAGCTTCATAAAATGAGTTAGGTAGTGTTCCATTTTCTTCAATGTTTTGAAAGAGTTTGAGTAAGATTGGTGTCAGTTCTTTCTGGAAAGTTTGGTAGAATTCCCCTGTGAAGCCATCTGGCCCTGGGCATTTATTTGTGGGAAGATTTTTGATGACTGATTGGATCTCTTTGCTTGTGATGGGTTGGTTGAGGTCTTCTATTTCTTCTCTGGTCAGTCTAGGTTGTTCATATGTTTCCAGGAAATTGTCCATTTCCTCTACATTATCCAGTTTGTTGCCATACAGTTGTTCATAGTATCCTCTTATAATTTTTTTAATTTCTTCGGGATCTGCAGTTATGTCACCTTTTTCATTCATTATTTTGTTTATATGGGTCTTCTCTCTTTTTGATTTTGTCAGTCTAGCTAGGGGCTTGTCAATCTTGTTGATCTTCTCAAAGAACCAACTTTTGGTGATATTTATCCTCTCTATTGTTTTTTTGTTCTCTATGTCATTTATTTCTGCTTTAATCCTTGTTATTTCTTTTCTTGTACTTGGTTTAGGATTGGTTTGCTGTTCATTTTCTAGCTTCTTCAGTTGATCCATTAGTTCTTTGATTTTGGCTCTTTCTTCCTTTTTAATATATGCGTTTAGTGCTATAAATTTCCCCCTTAGCACTGCTTTTGCTGCATCCCATAAGTTTTGGTATGTTGTGTTCTCATTTTCATTCATCTCTATATATTTAGCAATTTCTCTTGCTATTTCTTCTTTAACCCACTGATTGTTTAGGAGTGTGTTGTTTAACCTCCAGGTATTTGTGAATTTTCTAAGTCTCTGATGGTTATTGACTTCTAATTGTATTCCATTGTGGTCAGAGAATGTGCTTTGAATAATTTCAATCTTTTTAAATTTATTGAGGCTTGTTTTATGTCCCAGCATATGATCTATTCTGGAGAAAGTTCCGTGAGCACTAGAAAAGTATGTGTATCCTGGTGATTTGGGATGTAATGTCCTGTATATGTCTGTTAAATCTAATTCATTTATCAGATTGTTTAGGTTTTCAATTTCCTTATTGGTCTTCTGTCTGGTTGATCTATCTATAGGAGAGAGTGATGTGTTGAAGTCTCCCACAATTATTGTGGAAACATCAATTGCTTCCTTTAGTTTTGCCAGTGTTTCTCTCATGTATTTTGTGGCACCTTGGTTGGGTGCATAGACATTTACGATTGTTATTTCTTCTTGCTGAATTGCCCCTTTTATTAGTACGTAGTGGCCTTCTTTGTCTCTCAAAACATCCCTGCTTTTGAAGTCTATTTTATCTGAGATTAATATTGCTACACCTGCTTTCTTTTGGCTGTAGCTTGCATGAAATATTTTTTTCCATCCTTTCACTTTCAGTTTCTTTGTGTCCCTGTGTCTAAGATGAGTCTCTTGTATGCAACATATTGATGGTTCATTTTTTTTGATCCATTCTGCGAATCTATATCTTTTAATTGGGGAGTTTAATCCATTTACATTCAATGTTACAACCGTGAAGGCATTTCTTGAATCAGGCATCTTATCCTTTAGTTTATGTTTGTCATATTTTTCCCCTCTGTCTATTAATATCCTTTATTGTACCCATACCGAATCTCTTTAGTACTGAACCTTTCTCCAAGTCTCTCTGTCCTTTCTTTGTTTCTCTGTCTGTAGGGCTCCCTTTAGTATCTCCAGTAGGGCAGGGCTCTTGTTAGCAAATTCTCTCAGCATTTGTTTGTCTGTGAAAAATTTAAGCTCTCCCTCAAATTCGAAGGAGAGCTTTGCTGGATAAAGTATTCTTGGCTGGAAATTTTTCTCACTCAGAATTTTAAATATATCGTGCCACTGCCTTCTCGCCTCCATGGTGGCTGCTGAGTAGTCACTACTTAGTCTTATGCTGTTTCCTTTGTATGTGGTGAATTGCTTTTCTCTTGCTGCTTTCAGAACTTGCTCCTTCTCTTCTGTGTTTGACAGTGTGATCAGTATATGTCTCGGAGTGGGTTTATTTGGATTTATTCTATTTGGGGTTCGCTGAGCATTTATGATTTGTGTATTTATGTTGTTTAGAAGATTTGGGAAGTTTTCCCCAACAATTTCTTTGAATACTCTTCCTAGACCTTTACCCTTTTCTTCCCCTTCTGGGACACCAATGAGTCTTATATTTGGACGTTTCATATTATCTATCATATCCCTGAGGTCCATTTCAATTTTTTCAATTTTTTTCCCCATTCTTTCTTTTATGCTTTCATTTTCCATTCTGTCATCTTCGAGGTCACTGATTCGTTGTTCAACTTCCTCTAGTCTTGTACTATGAGTGTCCAGAATCTTTTTAATTTGGTCAACAGTTTCTTTAATTTCCATAAGATCATCCATTTTTTTATTTAGTCTTGCAATGTCTTCTTTATGCTCTTCTGGGGTCTTCTTGATTTCCTTTGTCTCCCGTACTATGGTCTCATTGTTCGTCTTTAGTTCTTTGAGTAGCTGCTCTAGGTGCTGTGTGTCTTCTGATCTTTTGGTTTGGGTGCTTGGGCTTGGGTTATCCATATCATCTGGTTTTTTCATATGCTTTATAATTTTCTGTTGTTTTTGGCCTCGTGGCATTTGCTGAACTTGATAGGGTTCTTTTAGGATGTGTAGACCAATTGAAGTCCTTATCTCTAATTTATCAGATCTACAGCTTCGTGGAGTACACTTTCTCTAACTAACCAGCAGGTGGCGTCCACGAGCCACCTGTTCTCCACAAGCCAGTTCTCCCCTGCTTTGCCTTTGTGGTGAGTGGGTGAGTGAGTCTTGTGGGGTATAATTGGTGTACCAAGCTTGCGTGTGTAGTTGGTGTTGCCTGCCCTGTATATGGGGCGTGTTTCTGGGCAGTCCGGGGGGGGGGGTGGCTCTAACAATCAAATCTCCCTGGTGATCCTAGAGTTTTAAGGCTGCTGCAATAGTCTAATCCTTCAGTTCAGTCCTGCCACAGTTTGTCTCTGCCACTGACCCACAAGTCCTTGGTATTGGCGTATGGCTCCTGAGACTTGCAAGTGGGCCCCTCTTCCAGGCCGTGCACCCCCTGGTCCTCTGTTGAGGGATGACTGTGCTATGTCACAGGTGAGTGCCGTCCCCCCAGGGCAGTTCTGGGCTGCTGGGCTGTGTAGGGAGGCTCCCAGTCTGCTGAAATGATGGCTGAATGGGGCTTTGTTAATTCACACTGCTCTACCTTCCCAACTCTGGGACAATCAGCTGAGGTTGCAGGGAAGGCTAATGTCCACGCCCAGTTTTGTGGTATGTGCCTGTTATTTGAAGCACTTCCGTCACACTGGGTTGTCTGGGGCAGTTCTGGGCTATGGGGCTGGCGATGGGCAGGAGTGTTTCCTGTCCACCAGGATGATGGCTGTGAGCAGACACCCCCCTTTTCTTGGGAAGTTGTGGTGTTTAGTGAATTTTCTCAGCCACTGGATTATTGCCTTTTGTCTCAGAGCTCTCCTAGTTCTGCTCTTGACTTGACCTGCCCAAATTGCAGGTCTTTGAAGCTTTCTGTATTGGGCTTCTTAGAGTAATTGTTTTAGAAAAAGAAAAAAGGATTAAAAAAAAAAAAAAGGGCCCTCCTCAGAGATCTAATGGGCTATTGAAATGCTAAGAGACAAAGCAACCAGGGCCATTAAGGAAAGGTCCACAGGGCAGAGAGATCAGCTTTTCTTCGGGATTTGCATATGCGCCTCAGGGCTCTTCCCCTTTCTATGTTCACCAGAACTCCAAAAATCCTCCGCTTTTATTTTGGAGTTTTTCGTGTTGTTTTTTTTCTATGCCTGTCTCCTCTCTGCTGGGCTGGCTGCTCTCAGATTCTCTGGTGTCTGGTCTCAGTCTATCTATGGTTGGAATTTGGATCAGTAGAATGAGTTTCCAATAAGGGCTGCCACTGCAGTTCTCCCTTCTCCTTCCCGGAGCTGACAGCCCCTCCTCCCACGGGACTGAGCCTGGCAGGGAGGGGAGCGGGTCCCGTGGCCGCAAAAACTTACAGATTTCGCTGATCTCAGCAGTTACACGTTTTCATGAGTGTTGTATGAAGTATGCCCAAAGTCAGATTGCTCTGTGGTGTCCAGTCCACGCAGTTCCTGGCTTTCTACCTACTTTCCTGGAGGAGTAACTAAAACATACAGCTCACCAGTCTGCCATCTTGCCCCGCCTCCCTATGTTTCCTTTTAAGAGTTTTATAGTTTTAGCTCTCAGGTCTCTGATATATTTTTTTTTAAATTCAATTTTATTGAGATATATTCGCATACCATACAGTCATCCGTGGTGTACAATCAACTGTTCACAGTACCATCATATAGTTCTGCATTCATCACCCCAATCTATTTTTGAACATTTTTCTTACACCAGAAAGAATAAGAATAAAAAATAAAAGTAAAAAAGAATACCCAAATCATCCCCCCATTCCACCCTATTTCTCATTTAGTTTTTGTCCCCATTTTTCTACTCATCCATCCATACACTAGATAAAAGGAGTGTGATCCACAAGGTTTTCACAATCACACTGTCACCTCTTATAAGCTACATTGTTATACAATCATCTTCAAGAGTCAAGGCTACTGGGTTGGAGTTTGGTAGTTTCAGGTATTTACTTCTAGCTATTCCAATACATTAAAACCTAAAAAGTTTTATCTACATAGTGTGTAAGAATGTCCACCAAGTGACCTCTTGAGTCCATTTGAAATCTCTCAGTTACTGAAGCTTTATTTCGTTTCATTTTGCATCCCCCTTTTGGTCAAGAGGGTGTTCTCATCCCCACAATGCTGGGTCCAGATTCATCCCCAGGAGTCATATCCTGCATTGCCAGGGAGATTTACACCCCTGGGAGTCAAGTCCCACGTAGGGGGGTGGGCAGTGAGATCACCTGCCAAGGTGGCTTAGTTAGAGAGAGAGGGCCACATCTGAGCAACAAAGAGCACTCAGGGGGAGACTCTTAGGTACAATTATAAGCAGGTTTAGCCTCTCCTTTGCAGTAACAAGCTTCATAGGGGCAAGCCCCAAGACAGAGGGCTCAGCATATAAAGCTCTCAGTCCCCAATGTTTGTGAAAGCATCAGGAACAAGGTCTCTGATACATTTTGAGTGAATTTTTGTATATAGTGTGAAGAAGAGGTCCAAATTCCTTCTTTTGCATGTAGCTATCCAGTTTCCCAGTATCATTTGTTGAAAAGACTTTTCCCCATTGAAGTGTCTTGGCACCCTTGTCAAAAATCAATCAAATATTAATCCAAGGGTTTATTTCTGTACTGCCAATTCTTTTCCACTGTTCTATACATCTATCCTTATGCCAGCACCACATTGTATTGATTACAATATACCTTTGTAGCAAAGTTTGAAATCAAAAAGTGTGAGTCCCCAACTTTGTTCGTCTTTTTAAAAATCGTTTTGGCCATTCTGGAACCCTTGTATTTCCATATAAATTTCAGGGTCTTCTTGTCAATTTATAGCAAAGTAGCCAGCTTGGATTTTGATAGGGGCTGCATTTAATCTTTAGATCAATTTGGGGAATACTGACATATTAAAACATAATATTAAGTCTTATAATCCATGAACATAGTAAGTCTTTCTATTTATTTGTTATCTTCAATTTCTTTCAACACTGTTTTGTGGTTTTGAGAGTACAAATTTTTCACTTTTGTTAAATTTATTCCTACGTATTTTATTCTTTTGGGTCTGTTATATATGAAATTGTTTTCTTAATTTTATTTTCAGATGTTCACTGTATGGAAATACAATTGATTTTTGTATATTGCTCTTGTATCATGCAACCTACAAGATTATGTCATCTGTAAATAGGGATAGTTTTACTTCTTCCTTTCCAATCTAGATGCCTTTTGTTTCTTTTGTTACCAAATTGCCTTGGCTAAAACTTCCAGTACAATGTTGAATTGAAGTGGTGAGAGCCACTTGTTCCTCACCTTAGAGGAAAAGCATTCAGTCTTTCACCAATAAGTAAGTTGTTAGCTGTGGGTTTTTCATAGATGTCCTTTTTCAGAGTGATGAAATCCCCTTACAGTCCTAGTTTGTTGAGTATATTTATCATGAAGGACTGAAGGATTTTGTCTTATTCCTTTTATGTGTCTATTGAGTGGATCATGTATTTTTGTCCTTTATGCTGTTGGCATGGTGTTCTGGTTTGCTAATGCTGCTCGGATGCAAAATAACAGAAATGGATTGCCTTTTATAAAAGGGGGTTTATTTGGTTACACAGTTACAGTCTTAAGGCCATAAAGTGTCCAAGGTAAGTCATCAACAATCAGGTACCTTCACTGGAGGATGGCCAACGGTGTCCGGAAAACCTGTGTTAGCTGGGAAGGCACGTGGCTGGTGACTGCTCCAGAGTTCTGGTTTCAAAATGGCTTTCTCCCAGGGCATTTCTCCCTAGGCCTCAGTTCCTCAAAAATGTCACTCTCAGTTGCTCTTGGGGTGTTTGTCCTCTCTTAGCTTCTCTGGAGCAAAAGTCTGCTTTCAAAGGCCATCTCCAAAATGTCTCTGTAAGCTGAAGCTCCTCTCTCAGCTCCTGTGCATTCTTCAAAGTGTCCCTCTTGGCTGTAGCAAGCTTGCTCCTTCTGTCTGAGCTTATATCGTGCTCTAGTAAACTAATCAAGGCCCATGCTGAATGGGTGGGGCCACACCTCATGGAAATTATCCAATGAAAGATCTCACCCACAGTTGAGTGATCCCATCTCCATGGAAATATCCAACCAATAGTCTCCAACCCAATCAACACCAATATATTTCCTGCCCACACAAGACTGCATCAAAGATAATGGCATTTTGGGGGACATAATACATCCAAACCAGCACACATGGTATATTACATTAATTGATTTTTGGATGGTAACCAACTTTCAAATCGTGGGATAAATCCCATGAGGTCATGGGACAGTGCTGGATTTGATTTGGTAGTATGTTGTTGAGATTTTTGCACTTATATTCATAAGAGATATTGGTCTGAGTTTACTTTTATTACAGTGTCTTCCTCTGGTTTTGGTATCAGGTAATTCTGGACTCAGAATGAGTTGGGAAGTTTCCTTTTCTATTTTGTGGAAGTTTGAGAAGAATTGGTGTTAATTCTTCTTCAAATTTAAATGTGTGGTAGAATTCAGTGGTGAAGCCATCTGGTCCTGGGTTTTTCTTTGTTTGGAGTTTTTTGATTACTTACTCAGTCTCTTGTTATATGTCTGTTCAAATTTTCTATTTCTTCTCGAATCAGTTTTTGTGGTTTGTGTGTTTTTAGTAATTTGCCCATTTCCTCTAGATTATATAATTTGTTGGCATACAATTGTTCACAGTATTCACTTATAATCCTTTTTATTTCTTTAAAGTCTGTATTAATGTCTCTGCTTTCATTTCTAGTTTTAGTAATTTGAGTCTTCTCTCTTTTGTTCTTGGTTAGCCTAGTTAAAGATTCGTCAGTTTGTTTGATCTTTTAAAAAAACCGGGTTTGGGTTTCATTGATCTTCTCTATTTTTTTTTTTTTTTTCTATTCTCTAGTCCATTTATTTGCACTCTAATCATTATTATTTCTTTCCTTCTGTTTGATTTGGGATTTGATTTGCTCTTCTTTTTCATTTTCTATGGGGGAAGGTTAGATATTTTACTTAAAATCTTTCTTTTTAAATATAGGTGTTCGCACCTAAAAATTTCTCTTCTAAGCACTGTTTAGCTGTATCCCATAAGTTTTAGTATGTTGTGATTTTGTTTCCATTTATCACAAAATGTTTTCAAATTTCCCTTGTGATTTTTTCTTTGAGCTATTTGTTGCTTAAGAGTGGCTCACTTGATTTCCACATGTTTGTGAATTTCCCACATTTCTTTCTGTTATTTATTTCTAATTTCATTCCATTGTGGTCAGAAAACATACTTTGTATGATTTCAGCCCTTTCAAATTTATTAAGGCTTATTTTATGGCCTAACATTTGGTCTCTCCTGGAAAATGTTCCATGTGCCCTTGAGAAGGTTGTGTATTCTGACATTGTTGGGTAGAATGTTCTATAGATGCCTGTTAGGTCTGGTTGGTGTATAATGTTGTTCAAGTCATCTATTTTTTTTGGTGAGGAGCAATAGTGAATCATGAATACCCATGATAAAGAGTTTGTCTTTTATTTGAAAAGCAGTGGGAAAACATTGAATGGTTAAATAAGATCAATTTTGCTGCTGTGTGGATTGGAGAGGAACAGAGGGGAAGCAAAGAGACCAACCAGGAGACTTCTGTAATCCAGGATAGGCCTTGACCTAGATGGTTGCAGTTAAGATGAAAATAAAGGGAGAGCTTCTACATAAATTTTGGAGATAGAATCAATAAGACTTACTGATAGATATATTGTAGAGGTGAGGAAAGGGGAGTATTTAAGGATGATGGCTAGCTTTCTGGTTTAAATAACTGAATAAGCTGTGGTGGCATATATTGAGAAGGGGAAGATGGGGCAGGACCAGGTTGGAGAGATACTAAGAGTTCTTAACATGATAAGTTAAAAGTGTCTGTTTGACACTGAAATGGAGATGTTAAGCAGGTGGTTAGATATACACATCAAGAGCACAGATAAAAGGTCTTAAAACAAATTTGGGAATCATCAGCATGTAGATGGTATTGGAAACCATGGTCTGAATGAGATAACACAAAGAAGGGATATAAAGAAAAAAGAGAAGACCCAGGATTGAGCCCTGAGGTAACATAGTATTTGCAGGACCCTGCAAAGTAGACTAAACAGGAGCAACCAGTGATGTAGGGTATGCATAGTATCATGTCAGAATAGCCAAAGAAGAAACCATTTTAAGAAGGAGGGAATGGTTAACTATGTCAAATGCTGCAGGGAACTCAAGTAAGATGAGGCTAGAGGAGTGTCTATTGGTTTGACAGTATGGAGGTTGCTTGTTGCAATAATATGAGTAGTTTTAGTAGAATGGTGGGACAGAAGCCAGATTGGAGTGGGATGAAAATTGAATGGAGAAGTAAGGACCTTCAGATAATCTGTACAGATGACTCTGCTGAAACATTTGCCTCTGAAGAGGAACAGACAAATGAAGTGGTAGCTGGAGAGGAATACTGGGTCAAAGGAGGTCTATTCTTCAATTAGTGATCATTTCTAGAGCTGTTATAGGTAGTTCAGATTATTATCATTACTAGTATTATTTCTTTGATGGTAATCATTACAAATTCTTCAGTGAGGTATGCCTATAAGCAACTCTTGGAGAAATGAATTAATCCACAAACACTTCTAGCCTGAAAAGCACAAATACTGAGAACTCAAAGTATCAATAATAATAACTCTTTCTTGTCTCATAAATAGGGAGATCAGTAAATTAGGACCAGCCAGGGAAGAGGGTAGACTGAGTTGGATGGAGATGATAAGAACACAGGAGAAGAAAGGCAACGGCTGGCCTTTGGTGGTGTTCATGGAGTGTTGGACTGAGAGAAGTATAGTTGAGAGGCAAAGAGAGAAGGATGTGGATTTTATAAACCAGTCTTATAGTTCTAGTGAAAATGTTGATGTCATGATGTTTTTAGCAAACTTTTTGTTAAATACAGGTTTATTGAGATATATTCACATACCCTACAATCATCCACAGTGTACAATCAGCCATTCACAGTACCATCATATAGTTGTGCATTCATCACCAGAATCAACTGTTGAACATTTTTCTTCCTCCAAAAAAATAAAAAATAAAAGTAAAAAAGAACACCCGAAACATTCCATCACCCCCATCCCACCATATTTTTCATTTAGTTTTTGTCTCCATTTTTCCACTGATCTGTCCATACACTGGACAAAGGGAGTGTGAACCATGAGGTTTTCATAATCACACAGTCACACCTAGTAAGCTACATAGTTATGCAATCACCTTTAAGAATCAAGGCTACTGGGTTTCAGTTCAACAGTGTTCAGGTATTTCCTTCTAGCTATTCCAATACACTAAAAACTAAAAAGGAATATCTATATAGTGCATAAGAATGCCCTCCAGAATGATCTCTTGACTCCGTTTGAAATCTCTCAGCCACTGAAACTTTGCTCTGTTTCGTTTCACTTCCCCCTTTTGGTCAAGAAGATTTTCTCAATCTCATAATGCCGGGTCCAGGCTTATCCCCAGAAGTCATGTCCCATGTTGCCAGGGAGATTTACACCCCTGGGAGTCAAGTCCCATGTAGGGGGGAGGGCAGTGAGTTCACCTGCTGCATGGGCTTAGAGAGAGAGAGAGAGACCACATCTGAGCAGCAAAAAGGTTCTCTGGGGGAGACTCTTAGGCATAATTATAAGTAGGCTCAGCCTCTCCTTCGCAGCAAGAAGTTTCACAAGGGCATGCCCCAAGATCGAGGGCTCATCCTACCAACCTGTCAGTCCTCAACATTTGCGAGAACACCAGTAACAACACAGGTGGGGAAGTCCTACATTTATGAATTCTTCCCCAGTTCCCCAGGGGTCCCTGTAAATATTTCCTCATTCTATGCCCGATATATCTGAATTTCACACTAACCTGTACAAACCTACCAGATCTCATTTCCTATTCAAAGTTCCTTGTAATTATGGTGTTTGAATAAACTGACCATACAAGTTAAATTATTTAGTGTGCTACAGAAAATATAGATCCTTCACCAAATAAACATCTCTTCCCTTGATCTCACACAAAAGTTTAAGTTTTAAAACACAGACAATATTGTCCTTTACCCTTTTGTCTGATTTGCCTTAGTCCTAACCAGATCCGTTACATTCATATCTGTAATTACGGTCTGAACCCTTTTTCAGCTTTTTTTTTTTAATAGTTGCTGTATGAGGTAATACTGATATTCATAGCTGCCAAACTCTAGCTCTGAGTCTCAAGTGTCACACAGATACCCAAAGTTCCAGAGATTGACCAGGTTATACACAAGAGCTCAGCATCTCAGAATTTAGAAATAACTATTACAACTCAGTAACAGATGTGGCTGCTGTAAGAGCTTACAATCTAGGGACCTTTACAACAAGCCTTCTCCTGATAAGCTGTGCTCTAAGATTCAATTCTCAGAGTTTACACATTATACTTCATCCATATTAGTGAGGCATTATAATGTTTGTCTTTTCATTTCTGGAGTACTTCACTCAAAATGCTGTCCTCAAAATCCATTCACCTAGTTGCGTGTCTCACAGCTTCATTCCTTCTTGCAGCTGCTTGATATTCTATTGTATGCACAAACCACAGTTCACCATTCCGTTCATCAGTATATGCACCCCTAGGCCACCTCCATCCATTGCAAATCATGAATACTGCCACCATAAACACCAGTGTGCAAATGTCCATTCGTGTTCCTGCGCTCAGATCTTCCAAGTATATGCCCCATAATGAGACTTCAGGACCTTATGGCACCCACATACTTAGTTTCTTGTGGAACCACCACACTATCCTCCAGATAGGCTACTCCACTCAACTTTCCCACCAACAGTAAATAGATTCATCCCTCTCTCCATGTTTTCTCCAGCATGTGTATCATTTTGTTTATATTTTTCCCTACAATTTTATAGAGATATATTCACATACCATGCAATCATCCACAGTGTACAACCAATTGTTCACAGTATCATCATACAGTTATACATTCATCACCACAATCAGCACTGGAACATATTCATTAATTCTAAGAAATTAAAAAAAAAAATAAAAAAGATTTAAAAAATTAAAATACCATACAATACAATATAATAAGGTCAAACAACACCACCGCTATCAAGAATCCCATACCCCTCCCTTATATCCCCCTCTCATAGACATTTAGCTTTGGTATATTGCCTTTGTTACATTTAATGGAAGCATATTACAATGTTACTGCTGACCATAGACTCCAGTTTGCTTTGATTATATTTTTCCCCAATACCATCCATTTTCAACACCTTGCAAGGCTGACATTCATTTGTTCTTCCACATGTGGCAACATTTTTATATTTGTACATTTAGTCACCATCACTGACCACTCTAGGTTTCACTAAGTTATACAGTCCCCATGTTTATCACCTATCTTTACTTCTGGTGTCATACTTGCCCCTAACACTCCTCTTTCAGCTTTACTCACAGACATCTTTGTTCAGTGTACTTACAATATTGTTGCTACCATCACACATTATTATGCTATCGATTTCTGAATCTATACAATCAATCCTCTTGAACTTTCTATACTCCTTCAGCATCAAATGCCTGATCTCTATCCTCTTTCTCTCTGCTGGTGACCTATGTTCTCAGCTTTAACTCTCAAAGTTTGCTCATTAATGTTAGTTCATATTAGTGAGACCATACAGTATTTGTCCTTTTGTTTCTGGCTAACTTTGTTCAACATAACGACCTCAAGATTCATCCATGTTATTGTATGTTCCATGTCTTTGTTCTTACAGCTGCATAATGTTTCATCATGTGTATATACCACAGTTTGTTTATCCACTCATCTGCTGATGGACATTTGGGCTGTTTCCATCTCTTGGCTATAGTGAATAATACCACTATAAACATCAGTTTACAAATGTCCATTTGTGTCTTAGCTTTCAGTTCCTCTGAGTATATACCTAGTAATGGAATTGCTGGATCATATGGCAATTCTATACTTAGCTTCCTGAGGAACTACCACACTGCTTTCCAGAGTGGCTGCACCATTCCAGATTCCCACCAACAGTGAATAAGTGTGCCCCTTTCTCCACATCCTCTCCAGCACTTGTAATTTTCTGTTTTATTGATAAAGGCCATTCTAGTAGGTGTGAGATGATATCTTATTGTGGGTTTTTTTTTTTTTTTTGTCATTTCCCTAATAGTCAGTGAAGTTGAGCATGTTTTCATATGTTTTTGAGCCATTTGTATTTCCTCTTTAGAGAAGTGTCTATCCATGTCTTTTGCCCATTTTTTAATTGGGTTGTTTCTCTTTCTGATGTTGAGTTGTAGGATCTTTTTATATATTCTGGATATTAAACCCTTATCTGTTATGTGATTTCCAAATATTTTATCAAAATTTTACTCTCCATAATCACAACAAGGCCTAGTGATTTCTTTACAAAATGACTTGGCTGTGGTGGTAGTACACATCTACTCCCAGGCCTTTACCACAGCACCCACTCATTCATTACATGACTTTGAGCATTACTTTCCTTTCCTTATCTCTTAAATTGCATGTCAGTATTCACTTCATAGAATCATTGTAAGGATTAAATAAAAGAATCTGTGTAAAGTGATTGTTACAGATTTAGGATGTGAAATTTAAGACCCATGGTAACCACAAAAAAGATATATGAAAAATGTATACAATAAATAATGAGAAGGGGAGTGGTGTTATCAACATGGGGACATAAGGCATTCCCTGAAAAAGCCTCCATGGGGATTTAGCAAATAAAAAGACAAACTCCACTTACTTAGAACTCTGGAGGATGGTAGAGACTGGAGAAGGACTCCACAAATGCTGAATTGAAGAAACAGAAAATCTATGGTAGGAGAATTCCATCCCAGATGCAGGTTGGTCCCTGTTCCCCTCCCCCTCACTCAGCCCTGCCTGCTTGGGAGTCATACAGAGGCAGTACAGCCAAGCTGCCTCCCACTGCAGACTGAGAAAGAAGATTCCCAGCAGTTAGAACTCCTTGCATATCCAGGCACATGGACCTAAGTCCACAGAGACTCAGGTGGAACACCAGCCACTATAGAGGGCTTCATAGAAAAGGGCCCCCAGGGGCATAAACAGAGAGCAACAGTGATAGAAAGGCTGGTAAGAACTGTTGTGTTCTCATTCAAGCTAGTTTCAGTCAGCTGGACGTGGGCCTTTCTGAAGTGACCCATCCTTTGGGTTGACTCAATCTGACTCCCCAGGGAGGGATACCCTAATGGTGAAGAAAGCAGAGGCAGAAAAGCCTCACAGAAAAAAAATTTGAAAACAGGGTTAAAATGAACTGCTGTAAGATAGGATAGGTTCTACAACTGTAAAGTGTAAGGAAAAGGTACACTGAGTGAGAGAGAGAATTTAAACAAATCATAGGAGCTGGGGAGAAAAGTGTGCATGAAAACAAACATAACATATCTAAATTCTGGGAAAAGAAACAGAGAAAAGCAAGCTCTCTCCTGGAGGTGAAACAATTTCACCAAAAGTGCAATTTTAAAAATTGCACTGCATACCCAGGACAAGAATCAGATGAAGAAAAGCTGATAAAATCTGATTAAACACAGGCTATTCTAAAGGTCTATAATTAATTGGGCCAAGCATCAAAGAAGAGCCTTAACAGAAAGTCAATCAACAATAAAACCTAGACAAGAGGGAGAAATGCACCTTCAGAATTAACTCAAGATAATAGGATGCCTACACATCAGCAAAAAAAAAAAAAAGCTATTCATCACATACAAGGGATCCTCAATAAGACTAAGTCAGAAACCATGTAGGTGAGAAGGCAGTGATATGATATATTTAAGGTACTGAAAGAGAAAAACTGCCATCCTAAAAAATAAGAAGATATGGCTCAGCCAAGGGAATGAACTAAAACATCATAGGAGACACAGAAGTTGGAATAACTAATCAAAGATGTTAAAACAAATCTCCTATATCAATTCAAGGAGATGAAGGAAAATATGCAGAAAGAGATAAAGGACATAAAGAACAAAATGTGTGAGCATAAAAAGAATTTGAAAGTAGAAAAAGAAACATAACTAATTATGGGGATGAAAGGCACAAAGGTACAGATTTAAAAATACACTAGAAGCACACAACAGCAGATTGGAACAGTTGGAAAAAGAAATCAGTGAATTAGAAGATAGGACAATTAAAATAATACAGTCAGAAGAACAGATAGAGAAAAAATTGAAAAAAAATTGAACAGGGTCTCAGGGATTTGAGTGATAGTATGTTGCACACAAAATATGCGTTATGGGTTCTCCAGAAGGAGAAGAGAAAAGAAAAGATGCAGAAAGAATATTTGAGGAAATAACAGCCAAAAACTTCTTAACTCTTATGAAAGACTTAAATATACATGCCCAAGAAGCTCAATGTACTCAAAACAGAATAAATCCTAGTAGACTTACTCTGAGACACATACTAATCAGAATGTCAAATGCCAAAGATAAGATGAGAATTCTGAAAGCACCAAGAAAATAGCTATTCATCATATACAAGGGATCCTCAATAAGACTAAGTCAGAAACCATGAAGGTGAGAAGGCAGTGATATGATATATTTAAGGTACTGAAAGAGAAAAACTGCCAGCCAAAAATCCAAAATTTCTTTATTGGAAAAACTGTCCTTCAAAAATGAGGAAGCGATTAAAAGAGTCACATATAAACAGAAACTGAGAGTTCATCAAAAAAAGACACGCTATACAAAAATTGCTAAAGGGAGTTCTTCAGGTTGAAAGAAAAAATAGGAGAGTGAATTGAGGTAGTGTGAAGAAGTAACGATCTTAAGTAAAGGTAACTAAAAGGGTAAAAGCAAAACACAATAGTACTGTATCCACAATATACAAATCTATTCTTTAATTCCTATAAGGATCAGAATACAATCGAACAAGAAGTCATATTTCCTGATATTGAACACATAAAATATAGAGAGGTAATGTGGGAGAAAGGCAACATAAAGAGGTGGAAACAGAGGGATATGGAAGCAGAGAATGTGTACGCTGCTGAAACTAAGTTGGTATCTTTTCAAATTAGTAGCTTATAGATGTAGGTTGTGTAATACAAACCCCGGTGTAACCACAAAGAAAGTAGTTTTAAAATATACGGAAACAAAAATGAGAAAGAGATCAGTCAGATACATCAGAAAAGATCAACTACACAGAAAAGGAGGTTGCAATAAATGAAAAGTCAGGCAAAAAAAAAAAAAAAAAAAGAAAAGAAAGATGATCTATAAAAACCAAAGGACAAAATGGCTGAAGTACTGCCTTTACAATAATAACACTGAATGTTAATGGATTAAACCCCCAATCAAAAGACACAGATTGGCATAATGGATAAAAAAAGGCATGAGCCAACATATATTGTTTACAGGAGACTCACTTTAGACCCAAAGACACAAATAGGTTAAAAGTGAAAGGATGGAAAAAGAATCCATGTAGTTATTTTAGGTTATTTGTTGTTTCTTATTCCTTTGTTGGTTTGAAATGCTGCTTTTTTATTTTTTTTAATTTTTTGATAAAATTTAAAAAAATGAATGAGTGTGAAGAAAAAGTAAGTGAACATTGGGGGAGGAGGGGAATGGAATGTTTTGGGTGTTCTTTTTTATTCTAATTTTCAAAAAAAGAAACAAAGAAGGACACTATATATTAATAAAAGGGCCAATCCACCAAGAAGAATAAATATTTATGCACATAACCAGGGTGCCCCAAAATATATGAGGTAAACACTGGAAAATTAAAGGGAGAAATAGACATCTCTACAATAATAGTCAGAGACTTCAGTAAACTACCCTGTTCAATAGATAGACATCTAGACAGAAGATCAATATGGAAACAGAACTTGAATAATATGATAAATGAACTAGACACAACAGATATATACAGAACATTGCACCCCAAAACATCAGGATATACATTCTCCTCAAGTGCACTTGGATCATTCTCCAGGATAGATCACATGTTGGGTCACAAAACAAGTCTCAATAAATGTAAAAATATTGAAATTATACAAAGCATCTTCTCTGACCACAAAGAGTGAAACTGAAATAATAGGTGGAGATAATATATGGAGAACTGGAAAATCCACAAATATATGGAATTTAAATAGCATACTCTTAAACAATAAATGGGTCAAAGAAGAAATTACAAGGAAAATCAGTAAATATCTTGAGACAAATGAAAACAGAATACAGCATACCAAGCTTATGGGATGCAGGGAAGGAAGTGCTGAGAGGGAAATTTATAGTCCTGAATGCTTACATTGAAAAAGAAGAAAGAGTTAAAATCAAAGAACTAACTGCACACCTTGATGAAATAGAAAAATAACAACAAACTAAACCCAAAGTAAGCAGAAGGAAAGAAATTTGATTCTTTTAGTTGCTATTGTGGATGGATTTTTTTCTTGGTTTCTTCTTCAGATTGTTCATTGTTTGTGTATATAAACCCTACTGATTTTGGGATGTTGATCTTGTACCCTACCACTTTTCTGAATTCATTTATTAGCTCTAGGAGCTTTGTTGTGGATTTTTCAAGATTTTCTGTATATAGGATCATGTCACCTGCAAATAGGGAAAGTTTTCTTCTTCCTTTCAATTCCTTTTATTTCTTTTTCTTGCCTAATTACTCTGGCAAGAACTTCCAGTACAATATTGAATAACAGTGGTGACAGGGGCATCTTTGTCTTATTCCTGATCTTAGAGGGAACACTTTCAGTCTTTCACCATTAAGTATGATTTTAGCTGTAGGCTTTTCATATATGCCTTTTATCACGTTGAGGAAGTTTCCTTCTATTTCTTTCCTGATATCCTTTAGTTCTTTCTCTGACTTTTCCCTCATCTCCTTGAGTATTTTTAAAAATTCAATTGTATTAAGAAATATTCACATACCATACAGTCATCCATGGTGTACAATCAATTGTTCACAGTACCATTATACAGTTGTGCTTTCATCACCACAATCACTTTTTGAACATTTTCATTACCACAGAGAAAAAAAGAGTAAGAACAAAAGGTAAAGTAAAAAAGAACACCCCAAACATCCCATACCCCACATCCCTCCCTATTATTCATTTATTTTTTTCCTCATTTTTCTACTCAATTGTCCAAACAATGGATAAAGGGAGTGGGAGCCACAAAGTTTTCACAATCACATGGTCAAACAGTGTAAACTTTATAGTTATACAATTATCTTCAAGAATCAAGGCTATTGGGTTGCAGTTCAACAGTTTCAGGTATTTCCTTTTATCTATTCCAATACACTAAAAAAGAATTTTTATATAATGCATAAGAATAACCTCCAGAATGCCCTCTTGACTCTATTTGAGATCTCTCAGCCACAGAACCTTTATTTTGTTTCATTTCTCTTCCCCCTTTTGATCCAAGAGAGCTTTCTCAATCCGACAATGCCAGGGCCAAGCACATCCCTGTGAGTCATGTCCAACATTGCCAGGGAGATTTACAACCCCTGAGAGTCATGTCTCACATAGCGGGGAGGGCAGTGGGTTACCTGCCAAGTTTGCTTAGGGAGAGTAGCCACACTGAGTAACAAAAGAGGTTCTCTGGGGGTGACTCTTAGGCACAATTATAAGTAGGCTCAGCCTCTCCTTTGCAGTAACAAACTTCATAAGGGCAAGCCCTAAGATCAAGGGCCCAGCCTTCTAAATTGATAGCCCCCAATGCTTGTGAGAATATCATTAATTCCCCAGATGGGGAAATTTAATATTTGCACACCCTCCCCCAGCCCCTCAAGGGGACTTTGCAAATACATTTTTATTCTCTGCCCAAATTACTCGGGGATGTATTGGGGCTTCACACTAACCTGTACAAACCAACCAGATTTCACTCCCTAATCAACATTTCATGTAATTGTGTTGTTTGAATAAACTGACCATACTGTTGAATTAAATAGTATGTTACAAAAAATATAGATTTTGCACCTAATAAACATCTCTTCCTTTGGTCTCACACACAAGTTGAAGTTTTAGAAACACCATCAATATCATCCTTTACCCTTTATTCTGATTTACCTTAGTCTTAACCATGTCTATTTTGTTCATATCTCTAATTGATGTCTGATCTCTCTTTTCATACTCTTTGACATTTGCTGTATGTGGTAATGCTGATTTTCATAGCTTCCAGACTCTGGCACTGAGTCTCAGGTGTCACACAGATACCCAAAATTCCAGGGATCAACCAGGTTATACACAAAGAGCTCAGCATCTCAGAATTTAGAAATAACCATTACAACTCAGGAATAGATGTAACTGCTGTAAGAGCTTACAATCTAGGAACCTTTACATTAAGCCTTCCCCTGATAACCTATGCTCTCAGACTCAATTCTCATGGTGTGTACATTATAGTTAGTCCATATTAGTGAGGCATTATAATGTTTGTCTTTTCATTTCTGGTTAATTTCACTCAAAACACTGTCCTCAATGTCCATTCACCTCACAACTTCACTCCTTCTTGTAGCAGTTCAATATTCCATTGTATGTATACACCACAGTTCACCCTTCTGTTTATCAGTCAATGTACCCTTAGGCCACCTCCATCCACTGCAAATCGTGAATACTGACACCATAAACTCCACTGTGCAAATGCCCCTTTTTTCCCCTCTTTTCATTTCTTCCAAGAATATACCCAATAACAGGGTTGCAGAACCATAAGGCAACCCTGTGCTTAGCTTCCTGTGGAACCACCACACTGCCCTCCAGATGAGCTGCGCCATTCTAGTTCCCCACCAACAATGAATAGGTACATCCCTCTCTCCACATTTTCTCCAGCACTTGTATCCCTCTGTTTATTTTTTAGGTGGTTTTATTCACACATCACACATTCCATCCTAAGTAAACAATCAATGGTTCCCTGTATAATCACAGAGTTATGCATTCACCAACACTATCTATATAAGGACATTTCTGTTTCTTCCACAAAGAAAGGGGAAGAGGAGAAAAAAGAAAAAAGAAAAGTAAAGAAAAAAATGACAACCAAAAAAGAAAAAATAAAAATAAAATACAATAAAAAAAATCAGACAACACCAATGCCAAGTATCGCATACCCCTCCCTTATATCCCCCTCTTATAGACATTTAGCTTTGGTATATTGCCTTTGTTACGATTAATGGAAGCATATTGCAATGTTACTGTTAACTATAGACTCTAGTTTGCATTTATTATATTTTTCCCCAATACCACCCCATATTTAACACCTTGCAAAGTTGACATTCATTTGTTCTCTGTCATGTAAAAACATATTTGTACATTTAATCACAATCATTGACCACTTTAGGTTTCACTAAGTTATACAGCCCCAGTCTTTATCTTCTATCTTTCCTTCTGGTGTCCTATGTGCCCCTTACCTTCCTCTTTCAACCATACTCACAGTTATCTTTTTCAGTGTACTTACATTATTGTGCTACCATCATCCAATATTGTGCTCAAAACCTCTCTGTCCTGTCTTTTCCTATCTGCCTATAGTGCTCCCTTTAGTATTTCCTGTAGAGCAGGTATTTTGTTCACAAACTCTTTTAGAATCTGTTTGTCTCCCTCATTTTTGAAGGACAGTTTTGCTGGATACAGAATTCTTAGTTGGCAGTTTTTCTCTTTCAGTATCTTAAATATATCGTGCCACTTCCTTCTTGCCTCCATGGTTTCTACTGAGAAATCCTCACATAGTCTTATTGAGCTTCCCTTGTATATGATGGATTGCTTTTCTCTTGCTGCTTTCAGAATTCTGTCTTTGCCTTTGACTGGCCAGGGTCTGAAGGTGTCAGAAGCCAAGCTTAAGTTGTTTCTGCCCCTCCCCCACCACCAGGCCCTGGGGTCTGAATTCTCTGAGGGAGGGAAGCCACTTGAGCTGGGCCCTGACCCCCTTTTCTTAGGGAAGATACACCCTAGAGGGAGTTATCTTCTACATTTGAATTCCTCCTTTGTCTCTCTGACTCTCTTAACTCCACCGTTGCCTGGGTCAGTGCTGACACTTGAAAATGTCTGAGGCTTTCTGTAATGAGTTACTTAGAATGGGAGGAAAAAAAAGGAAAAAGAGAGAAATCCCCTTTTTAGAGCCATTCCCTACCCCCCAGTTTCACTGGTCATCCAGTGTTGGTATCCAGTTCTTTGTGCCCCTTTTCTTGGGATACAGTGGTTTTCCAGTATTCTGAGCTCAGCCATCTCCAAAGGCCTCTTATTTATTTATTTATTATTTATTTTATTTATTATTATTATTTATTTATTATTATTTTTTTCCATCAGCCTTGCCTCCTCTCTGCCAGGAGCAGCCTCAGGTTTCCTTTCCTGCTTGCTCTGGGTTTATCTGTGCTTGTAGCTTGTATTCAGTAGTTCAAATTTGTTGAGTTACTTTCCCTCACTCCAGGTAGCCTGCTTCTTTTTTCCATAGGGAAGTGTTACAACTCAGCCTGCCATGCCACTGGGGGAGGATGCCAGCTCCACACTTTGGGGAGCTTTACTTACAGTTCTTATGCTGCAATCTCAGCCATTCCACCCATTCCAGGCTGGTGTATGATGTGTGTCCAGTCATGGATGTCCCCCAACAGTTGTTCCAGACTATTTACTAGTTGTTCCTTGCTATTTACTACTTTCTCTAGAGGATTAACTAAATATCACACCTCTCTATGCTGCCATCTTGCCCCACCCTCCTCCCTGAGCATTTTTTAAGATCCTTTTTTGAAATGTTTTGTTCAGTATGTCCACAGTCTGGTCTTCTCCATTGGTGTTTTCTGTATTTTTATTTTCTTCCTTTGGATAGGCCATCATTTCCTGTTTCTTTGTTTGTCTTGTATGCTTTTGTTCCACACTGTACATTTTAATGTTTTAAAATGTTAACTCTGCTATTTGTTCCCTGAGATGTCTGTTTCTTGATCTTCTAACCAGCTGATGATATGACAGAGATTTTCTTGAGCTTCAGCCTTCATATCAGGAAGGTCTGCCCAAGTTGAATGCAGTGTGCAGGGTTTTCCCTGTCTTTCTGGGACTTTGTCTTGTCCTGGGATTTTGCTTATTAGTTGTTTTGGAGTTCATGGTTTACAGGAGTTTGGTTGTCCTCTCTGTTTCTCAAGAGACACACCTCCCTCTCCTGGGTGTTTGAAGCCAAAAATCTTTGCCCCAGATGGTCTGCTTTTATAGTTTCTTTTACTTTTTTCATTGGCTCAAGCTGCTTTTGCTTGCAGGGCAGATTCTGGGAGGAGGGGCATGCTGGAGAGGACTTTCTCAAGGCAGTCTTTCCCAGCTGAAATAGGACCAGGGACACATGAAGGTGATGCAGACTGGCTCCAAAGTGCCCTTGGGAGGGGATCAGGAAGGGGGCCAAGGGCTCCTTTCACAGCTTCCCATTTGCCCAGCAAATGCAGCCTTTCAACTGACTGTCCCCCACAGCCCTGAGGAACCATAGCATCCTTAAGTCTCCTTCTTCTTACTCATGGTGCATTGTCTCATTGTGAGCATTGTAATTTTAAATTAAGATCTCTTCATTTCTTTGGGAAATTGTTTCTGGTAATACTTCAAGGTCTAGGATGAGGGTGGGTCCCTGCAAAGAGGTTATACATCTGGTCAAGTGCCTGACCTATCTGGGTCTACTTGCAATTCAGAGCTTCAGTTATTTTGGAGCACCTAGGTAATGTGAATTTAGGCTGCAAATCCTTGTTAGACTAGATTGTGTTTACAGCCTCTCAGGGCAGGTGCCCCTTTCCCTACACTCAGTATCAAGGCTACTTTCCTCCAACCCTCCTTATTTATTTGTGTGCATGTGTGTGTAGAGGATATTTCTGGTTCACTTTTATGCTGCGGGTTTAACTTCTTATCATTCCACTTTTATCTGAGGAAGAACCTTTAGACCTCTTACTTTGGGTAGGCCTTGGGCTTTGTCTTTTCATACCGCTTATGGCTTGTTCCCTGAAGCTTAAATGAGGTTCACTGAATAGTCTCAGAGAAGGAGTACCTCTACTTTTCTGCTATCACTTAGATTAAGAGTTATAATTCCTTGCTACTTTGCCAGATCTTTGATACCTTTAAGAAGATACTTGCTGCAATTTTAGTTGCTTTCCATGGTATAGTCAGTCTTCACACCTAGCCCACTATATCACCAGAACTCCATCATATGCTTTCTCCACTCCAGCTTTGAGGCTGCAAAACTCTGCTAGGGGAAATCACAAAATTGAACTGATTGGTTCCATAACAAATTTATGATTGTCACCCTTTGCTGGGCCTTCTCTACTGTTTGACAACTCTTTCATCTTTTTCTCACCTTAATTTCTCATTTCCCACAGCAGCTGTTTCAATCCACTACTACACTCCTCTAATCCTGTCACCCTACCTCCTTCTCCCTTCACTCTCAGGAGAAGATTGCATCCTACTTTGCTACAAAAAAATGACTTTCAGGTGGGAATTCCCTCATCTCTCCTTCATTTCATCCCAAAGTTCTGTCTGTGTTCTTCCATTCTTTCCTGCTTCCCTCCTCTCTCTTGAAAGAAGTGGTGTGCTTTCCTTCTTCATTTCCTCTTATCTATGGTCTAGAATAGTGCTACTCAAAGTATGGTCGTAGACCCTTCCAATCTCAAACCATTCGATACTGATCCATAATAATGTAAGCACCAAAACTGAGAGGAAGCAATTAGAAACTTTGATAACAATTTGATAAAGTAATATTACATTTATTGGATCTAATAATAAAAAATTGGAGCTTGTATTTTGTATGTCCTTGTTTGTTTTTTTTTCTACCTCATTTTTCTAGTAATTAATTTTTATTATATTTTACAGAAGAACCAGTCTGGAACAGACTGGAAATTTATAAAAGCATATCCTTCACCACAGATAGTTTGACAAGTTTGGAACTAGAACCCATCCTTCCCTGATTTGTCTGATATTTAATTCTATACTTTAGGCCTCTTCTATTTCATATCTCCACTTTCACTCTCCAAAAGCTTTCTCCCAAAATTAAACAATATTTCCTTTAGCTTTTCTTACTGGGCTTATTTCATCTTATTTCTCACTTTCCATATTGCCATTCTTCTGGAAAGAATAATACTCATTACTATTTCCCCTTCCTTATCTTCTGTTTAGCCCACTACCAGTCCAACAAAAGTCACCAGTGATGTCCAAATTGCCCAAATCATGGCTGCCCTTTCAGGCCTCATCCTATTTGACCTCTCCTCTGTATTAGTTACACATAATTACTCCTTTCTTCTAGGATCTCTTTTTCTCCTGTGGCTTCCATGACACCTCTCTCTTCTATCCTTCTTCTCACTGTTTCTTCTCTCAGTCTCTTTTTGGGTCTTCTCTTACTCCAGCTACCTGTCCTTAGGCCTCTCTCCTCAGCCTTTTCTTTTTGCTCTACATTCATTTCCATCAGTTTACTCATCACTTGTATGTTGATGACTGCCAAATCTCTAACCCTAGCTCTGACTTCTCTAACCAAGCTGCAGGTTGATTGTTCAATTGGCTTATTAGATGGTTTCACCTGGATCTGCCCAAGACATATCCAACATGTCTAAAACAGAACTCATTATATCATAATCCCAACCCTTTTGTGTATTTACTATTTCGGTTAATGGCATTTCCATCTACCTGCTTACCCAGGCCTGGGAGTCATATTTAACTTTCACCTATCCCTGACCTCTTATACTCAGTCCATCAATGTTACCTGAAGTCTATTTCCACTTGTATTGCCTTTTTTCAGGTCTTCTCACCAAGAGCCACCTGACTTCTCTTTTTGTCCACTCTCATCCTCCTTGAGTCCATCCTAAACATCTCTGTCAGAAGGAGCATTCAAAAAAAATGCTCTTTGATCTTGTCACTTCTCTGTTTAAAGGCTCTGGTTGGTTTCTCACGGCCTATAAGGAGAATCCCAAACTCTTTAACATTGCATACAGGAACATTTTCAATTACCCCTAGGCTACTCTTTAGCCTTGTCTTTCACCATTATCACCCACATACTTTGTACTCCAGTCAGATAATTGACAGTTCCTTGACTATGCTATGTGCTTTCACTTTTCTCTGTGTTCTTTGCCCATGCTGTTTCCTCTTTCTGGAATGTTTCTCCCCACTTTTCTAGTAAACTCCAACTCATCCTTTAAGTCCTAAATTAAATGCTGCCTCTGATATCAGGCCTCTCCACTACTGTAGATCTATTCTCTTCCTCTACCTACTTTCCACTACTTGAAGGCAAGGAAAATGTCATCCATCTTTATATCCCTGATGCAGTTACTGGTATATGCAGTTTCTTAAGTGAATGCAAGCAGGAGAAAAGAAGGAAAGGAAGATACTCTCAATAAAGGGCATAATCTTTAGAAAAGAAAATCCTAGTCCCTTGGGTAGCGGGATCTGAAATTTATCACATTTACACAATGAGGGTTCATTTTCTTACATCTTCTTACATATGCCCTACAATGTATAGTACAGTGGTAGGAACATTTTGTATTCAGTAAATACTAGCTGATTGGAATCAACTGCAAATATGTAGATCCATAGTTATTGTTGACTTACAAGTAACACGCCTAACATGATAAACTACCAATAAGAATATTAAAAAAAAATTGTTGCAGGATTATCTATTGAGATATTACTTTTGTTTATATTTTGCTCTCACTGTTGTAGGTATTTCTCCCATTGCCAAATCAAAACATAGCCAAGCTTCTCTGTTCCCTTGCCTTGTGGGCTTTCTTTTGCAAGGTCAAAAGCAAAATTTGCCATGTACCATGAATCCAGAGCTTTTGGTTTCAAAAGCCTAGGCTAATTGATAGCAATTATGCTGGTTTATCTCAGAAGGTTAAGAGGTGAATGCTTTTGAGTAGAGGTGGCAGAAGATGTCTGGCCTAGAAGTTGAGCTTCTGCAAGACTGGAGAAGAAATGGGAGTAATGACAGATTCATGAGCAGTAAGGCCTATACCAGGCTCCCTTTTAGTGCCCCAAATAAGTGGCAAGATCTTAAAGGACAATAGTGGCATGGTACATTTAAGAGAGGCTGTATACTAGGCCTTAAAGTTGCCAACCCCAACACAGACTCTCTCCTTGCCTCATGCCTTGCACAGAAGGAGCTTACCCATCTACCTTCAAGGGGCCTCATGGATTTGCATGATAAGCATATCAGCAGTGATGTGTATGAACAAAAGCACAAAGAGTTCACTGTGAAAGTTCCATCTTATAGATTTGCCAGGGCCTTCACACAACCTTGGCAAAGGGAAAGCCTCCAGAAACAACAAGTGAGATTGAATTTTTAGTCAGGTGGGATGGTAGGAGGCTCAAAACAGATAGAATTTTTTGGAGGGATATTAAGAAATGTGACATTTTTGCATCCTGGTGGTGTGGACCAAAATTCATCACTATAATCCTAATTTGGTGACTTTGTACCTTAAATGTATCCTTTGGTAAACAAAGATAATACCTTCCCTCCTGTATCTTACAAGGTTGTTATGAGACCAAAATGAAATAAGGTAAGTAAAAGTACTTTGAAAAGGCACTAAAAAAATGAATGTATGTCAGTGAAATGCAAAATGAGTGTAAAAACAAAACATATTTTATAGCTTCTAGTTCTATATTGAAATATTTTGATAAAACTGAGAGCATAAATGTATTTATTATCTTTATCTGATTGCCTGTATTGAGATATGTTTTTAATATTTTCTCTAAAAATGAACACTCTTTTCCTCAGCTTTTCTTTAATTGCTTTTTTCTTAATCATTTTCAAATGAAAGAAGTCCAGATATATACTGTTTTCCTCAAACTATATCTCAAATAATTTGATTTTTACTGAGGGTCAGGGTTATTCCTAGGGTGTAATGAACTGTTGTACCTGCCCCATAACATACTTACACCTGGTGCCTCGTGTTCTGGACCACATAGAGTCAGATCTTAGAATATTTCTACCTACCTCATTGCCAGCACCTTGGGAAAACCCTCTGAGTGGGATGTCAGAATCGGAGGAGTTAGATTTCATAAGTGAAGGGAGTGTATATGTAATATAAGAGACACCATTACATACTCAGAGTTAAGGACAGTGACACTAGAGGGTCGTTACATTGCACAACTCCAGAAGGTGTGCTTCCTGGCTTTAAATCCATTCTACAACTTAACAAGTACATGACATTGGGCAAATCATTTACACTCAGTGAGCCTCAGTTTCCTCCTCTGTAAAATTGGATAACAATAGTACCTTCTTCATGGGATTATTAGGAATATTCAATCAGATAATGCATAATGCCTGACATTTAATCTGCCATCAATAAATGGTAACTGTTATCAATATAAGAGGGTCAGAGTGATGATTTCAGGACCACCTTGAAAGCAAAGATCTGATTTTCACAAGGAAATGCCACCTGGGAAAATAAACCACATAAAGGTGTGTGCTTGATCCTGATTTGACCCTCATGATGGTGTAGGCTCTTTGTCCAGCTGTCTGCTATAACCTAGCATAAAATAGTGCTTGTTGTGCAGTAGTCACTCAATAATCATGAGTTAAATGAATGGAACTGAGGTTTACCAATGGCATAGGCCCTAAAGCTCAATAGTAGCCAGTCCACAAAGTACAGCCTATCAAAATTCTCTGAACACAGTAAGTGCTCAAGAAGGAAGGAGTGGTGTAAGTATCTCAGAGAATTTTATACCTTCCCAGGTCATTGCCCACTTTACCTTGGTTGGATAAATTACATCACCCAAAATCCAGCTTTCCTTATATTGCCTCTGGTTCAAATGGTCCTACATCAACTTTAAAATCCCTAGTTCACCATGTGCATTCATGTGACACACACCCTTTGAACACTTACTGTATGCCAGGCATCATACTAGACCCAGGGACTTCCTGGAGCTTATTATTTAGGGGGGTGGGGGTGGAGATTGGCAATATGCAAGTCAACAAACAGACAAAATAATTTCAAACAGTGTTGAGTGTTATGAGAAAAATGAAACAGGGTAACATTACGGTGGGGGGTGGGGAGGCATTTACTTGAGATTGGGTGGTTAGAGAAAACTCTAAGAATGTGACACCAGAGCTGGAGTTTGAAGATCAGGCTGAAGTAGATAGAGTCATGGCAGTTCATTTTCCAGAGACCAACTTGACTTGCCAAGAGTGGATCCCAGGCAGGTGCATGGCCCCAAATGAGTCTGAAGTGAGAAAGGCTGCCACACCCACTCCAGTGAACGAGAGAGAGCATGCCTGAACACATTGCCCATAATTTATGTTGCCTTTGGATATGGCAAAAATTGTGTAAGTGGTTGTGCCAGTTTGAATGTATTATGTCCCCCAAAACGCCATTATCTTTGATGTAATCTTGTGTGGGCAGACGTATTAGTGTTGATTAGATTGTAATTCTTTGATTGATTGTTTCCATGGAGATGCGACCCTCCCAACTGTAGGTGATAACTCTGATTGGATAATTTCCATGGAGGTGTGGCCCTGCCTATCCACTGTGGGCCTAGATTAGTTTACTAGAGCACTGTATAAGCTCAGACAGAAGGAGCAAACTTGCTACAGCCAAGAGGGACACTTTGAAGAACTCACAAGAGCTGAGAGAGGAGCGGCAGCTTACAGAGACATTTTGGAGATGGCCTTTAAAAGCAGACTTTTGCTCTGGAGAAGCTAAGAGAGGACAAATGCCCCAAGAGCAACTAAGAGTGACATTTTTGAGGAACTGCAGCCTAGAGAGGAACGTCCTGGGAGAAAGCCATCTTGAAACCAGAACTTTGGAGCAGACACCAGCCACGTGCCTTCCCAGCTAACAGAGGTTTTCCAGACACCATTGGCCATCCTCCAGTGAAGGTACCCGATTGCTGATGTGTTACCTTGGACACTTTATGGCCTTAAGACTGTAACTGTGTAACCAAATAAACCCCCTTTTATAAAAGCCAATCCATTTCTGGTGTTTTGCATTCTGGCAGCATTAGCAAACTAGAACAGTGGTACACAGATGGAAATACTGATTTGACTCCTATCTTTGAATTCCTTCTTCAAAGAAGTGATTTAGAGCCTAAACATCTAAGGAAATGGCAAGGCTCATTGGTGGTTAAGAGACAGGTCTTCAAAGTTGGGCACACCTGGATTTGAATCCTAGCCCTGCCATTTAGTTTATATCACCTTGAGAAAGTGGTCTAAACCTCTCTATGCTTATTGGCAGAAATGAGGATTCTAGGATTTACCTCTTAGGGTTGCTTTAGAATTAAATTAGATAATAAATATGGGAAGTGCTTTTTCCAGTGCCTGGTACATAGTGAGTGTTCAAAATATATGGTAGCTATACTTATCCAAGTTTTCTAGGATGATCCTGATTTCAAATATTCTGTTCCATTTTCAGACTGTGTTCCCATTTGAAATTCCAAAACATGATCACTGTACATTTCTCTTCGGTGCTTAAAGGAGGTTTTGTTTTCTCAGGCATTAAGACATAAAGCTGCTTCCTATCCCTACACTTGATTTGAAACTCTCAATCCTAGTCAGAGACAATTTATCAAGACCCAACCAACTGTACCCATGAAGAATTGGGTGTGGTGGTGGGGTGGGTAGAGCATGATCTTGAACCCAGAGATATTCAGGCAGTAAAGTTTTCAGTTATATTGTCCATAGAAGTACACACAATGAGTGGGCATACTAGAAGCCAGCTTGGCGGGGAGTCAGATAGTCTGTTCAATAGGTGTGACCCTTCATTTCTAGTTTTGTTAAGGTTTTTCTTTAATTAACACAAAGGTGAAGTTCAGATTGTAGATGGCCTGACATTACTCACAATCAGTCATTTTTCTAAGTTATCTGAACTTCATTATAGTTGTACACATGAAATGCCTTGTAATAAAACTGCATTGTAATTATACAGCTGTCAACATCAGTAATCAAACTTTCAAACTACAGGCTACAGCTGCCCTCTGATAGTCCTTAAAATCAGGTTTCATCTGTTTACAAATGGCAGAGTAGGAAAACCCACCCAATGGGTTTTGCTCGAAGTTATATGCTCACTAGGGTCAGTTACAACTTATAGAAAATTGTCTTTTAATAGTTGAACCAAGACGCACGTAGCCAAACCACACCCTGTTTCTTCATCAGCTCTGGAGTTCAATATACCATTGTGAAAACCGGATTAGACCCATCAATTCCCCACAATCTCCCTGAGACAGAGCAGAGGATTAAGCAGCAGGCCAGCCAGGCAATTGCCTGGGGTGCCAATTTAAAAGGGGTGTTAAAAAGTCTCTGGAATAAATCACAAATATGGTGCCGATTATGTTCAGTTTCTCCCAGTGCCTCCCAAAGTAATAGGTGGGATGGAAATTGGCCAGCTCTTTCACTAAGGAGGCTGGGACCCTTGAGTAAAAAGTCAAAAGCAAAAACAAGCCAGTCCTCACTGGTGTCAATCACACCATTATTGTGACAAGCACATGCAAGTTAGAGGATGTGCCACCAACTGTGAGATTAGGAAACTGAGAGCTAATTAAAGGGGGCAAATCTTCACAATCAGCTAAGATTGTGATACAAAATAATGCACGCCACCATTTCTGGTTATCTGGATGAAGGGTTTATTTTCTCATCTAAATTTTAAATCATCTAATACACCTCCCCAAAAGTTGCCTAGTTTGGAAAAATGCAAAAGGAAACCAAAGACAAAATGAGAACTACAGAAAATTAGGAAATAGTGTGTTGTCAAGAAAGCCAGAAAAAGACAATTCTCAAATCTTTTAAATGTAATTTTATAACTATATCCATGTAAGTTACCTCCATTGGTAGTCAATTTTGAGTGACAAAATGAAACAAAGAAATGAACTTCAACTTGGGATTTTTGCTATAGTTGAAGGGAATAAAACATAGTAGCTAAACTCATAGGCTCAGCTGTCAGCCTGCATGAGCTTAAATTCCAACTCCACCACTTATTAGCTGTATGATCTTGGCTAAATCACTTAACCTCTTTGGGCCTCACATATTAAAGAGGGATAATAGCAATAGCAATGATGATAACAATACCAACCCCTTAATATTAAATGAGATAATACTTGTGAAGTGTTTAGCACAGTGCCTGACACATGGTAAGTGCTCAACAAATGGTAGCTATTATTGTTAAAAATGTATGTGGTAGGAGGCGGGGCAAGATGGCGGACTGGTGAGCTGTATGTTTTAGTTACTCCTCCAGGAAAGTAAGTAGAAAGCCAGGAACTGTGTGGACTGGACACCACAGAGCAATCTGACTTTGGGCATACTTCATACAACACTCATGAAAATGTGGAACTGCTGAGATCAGCGAAATCTGTAAGTTTTTGCAGCCAGGGGACCCGCGCCCCTCCCTGCCAGGCTCAGTCCCGTGGGAGGAAGGGCTGTCAGCTCCGGGAAGGAGAAGGGAGAACTGCAGTGGCAGCCCTTATCGGAAACTCATTCTACTGATCCAAACTCCAACCATAGATAGACTGAGACCAGACACTAGAGAATCTGAGAGCAGCCAGCCCAGCAGAGAGGAGACAGACATAGAAAAAACAGCACGAAAAACTCCAAAATAAAAGCGGAGGATTTTTGGAGTTCTGGTGAACATAGAAAGGGGAAGGGCAGAGCTCAGGCCCTCAGGCTCATGTGCAAACCCGGAAGAAAAGCTGATCTCTCTGCCCTGTGGTCCTTTCCTTAATGGCCCTAATTGCTTTGTCTCTTAGCATTTCAATAACCCATTAGATCTGTGAGGAGGGCCTTTTTTTTTTTTTTAATCCTTTTTTCTTTTTCTAAAACAATTACTCTAAGAAGCCCAATACAGAAAGCTTCAAAGACTTGCAATTTGGGCAGGTCAAGACAAGAGCAGAACTAAGAGAGCTCTGAGACAAAAGGCAATAATCAGGTGGCTGAGAAATTTCACTAAACACCACAACTTCCCAAGAAAAGGGGGGTGTCCACTCACAGCCATCATCCTGGTGGACAGGAAACACTCCTGCCCATTGCCAACCCCATAGCCCAGAGCTGCCCCACACAACGCAGTGTGACGGAAGTGCTTCAAATAACAGGCACATACCACAAAACTGGGCGTGGACATTAGCCTTCCCTGCAACCTCAGCTGATTGTCCCAGAGTTGGGAAGGTGGAGCAGTGTGAATTAACAAAGCCCCATTCAGCTTTCATTTCAGCAGACTGGGAGCCGCCCTACACAGCCCAGCAGCCCAGAAACGCCCTGGGGGGACAGCACTCACCTGTGACATAGCACAGTCATCCCTCAACAGAGGACCAGGGGGTGCACACCCTGGAAGAGGGGCCCACTTGCAAGTCTCAGGAGCCATACGCCAATACCAAGGACTTGTGGGTCAGTGGCAGAGACAAACTGTGGCAGGACTGAACTGAAGGATTAGACTATTGCAGCAGCTTTAAAACTCCAGGATCACCAGGGAGATTTGATTGTTAGAGCCACCCCCACTCCCTGACTGCCCAGAAACACGCCCAATATACAGGGCGGGCAACACCAACTACACATGCAAGCTTGGTACACCAATTGGACCCCGCAAGACTCACTCCCCCACTCACTACAAAGGCAAAGCAGGGGAGAACTGGCTTGTGGAGAACAGGTGGCTCGTGGACGCCACCTGCTGGTTAGTTAGAGAAAGTGTACTCCACGAAGCTGTAGATCTGATAAATAAGAGATAAGGACTTCAATTGGTCTACACATCCTAAAAGAACCCTATCAAGTTCAGCAAATGCCAAGAGGCCAAAAACAACAGAAAATTATAAAGCATATGAAAAAAACAGACGATATGGATAACCCAAGCCCAAGCACCCAAATCAAAAGCTCAGAAGAGACACAGCACCTAGAGCAGCTACTCAAAGAACTAAAGATGAACAATGAGACCATAGTATGGAATACAAAGGATATCAAGAAGACCCTAGAAGAGCATAAAGAAGACATTGCAAGACTAAATAAAAAAATAGATGATCTTATGGAAATTAAAGAAACTGTTGACCAAATTAAAAAGATTCTGGACACTCATAGTACAAGACTAGAGGAAGTTGAACAAAGAATCAGTGACCTGGAAGATGACAGAATGGAAAATGAAAGCATAAAAGAAAGAATGGGGAAAAAAATTGAAAAAACCGAAACAGACCTCAGGGATATGATAGATAATATAAAACGTCCTAATATAAGACTCATTGGTGTTCCAGAAGGGGAAGAAAAGGGTAAAGGTCTAGGAGGAGTATTCAAAGAAATTGTTGGGGAAAACTTCCCAAATCTTCTAAACAACATAAATACACAAATCGTAAATGCTCAGTGAACTCCAAATAGAATAAATCCAAATAAACCCACTCCGAGACATATTCTGATCACACTGTCAAACACGGAAGAGAAGGAGCAAGTTCTGAAAGCAGCAAGAGAAAAGCAATTCACCACATACAAAGGAAACAGCATAAGACGAAGTAGTGACTACTCACCAGCCACCATGGTGGCGAGAAGGCAGTGGCACGATATATTTAAAATTCTGAGTGAGAAAAATTTCCAACCAAGAATACTTTATGCAGCAAAGCCCTTCTTCAAATTTGAGGGAGAGCTTAACTTTTTCACAGACAAGCAAATGCTGAGAGAATTTGCTAACAAGAGACCTGACCTACTGGAGATACTAAAGGGAGCCCTACAGACAGAGAAACAAAGAAAGGACAGAGAGACTTGGAGAAAGGTTCAGTACTAAAGAGATTAGGTATGGGTACAATAAAGGATATTAATAGAGAGAGGGGAAAAATATATATGACAAACATAAACGGAAGGATAAGATGGCTGATTCAAGAAATGCCTTCACGGTTATAACGTTGAATGTAAATGGATTAAACTCCCCAATTAAAAGACATAGATTCGCAGAATGGATCAAAAAAAATGAACCATCAGTATGTTGCATACAAGAGACTCATCTTAGACACAGGGACACAAAGAAATTGAAAGTGAAAGGATGGAAAAAATATTTCATGCAAGCTACAGCCAAAAGAAAGCAGGTGTAGCAATATTAATCTCAGATAAAATAGACTTTAAATGCAGGGATGTTTTGAGAGACAAAGAAGGCCACTACATACTAATAAAAGGGGCAATTCAGCAAGAAGAAATAACAATCATAAATGTCTATGCACCCAATCAAGGTGCCACAAAGTACATGAGAGAAACACTGGCAAAACTAAAGGAAGCAATTGATGTTTCCACAATAATTGTGGGAGACTTCAACACATCACTCTCTCCTATAGATAGATCAACCAGACAGAGGACCAATAAGGAAATTGAAAACCTAAACAATCTGATAAATGAATTAGATTTAACAGACATATACAGAACATTACATCCCAAATCACCAGGATACGTGTAGTTTTCTAGTGCTCACGGAACTTTCTCCAGAATAGATCATATGCTAGGATATAAAACAAGCCTCAGTAAATTTAAAAAGATTGAAATTATTCAAAGCACATTCTCTGACCACAATGGAATACAATTAGAAGTCAATAACCATCAGAGACTTAGAAAATTCACAAATACCTGGAGGTTAAACAACACACTCCTAAACAATCAGTGGGTTAAAGAGGAAATAGCAAGAGAAATTGCTAAATATATAGAGACGAATGAAAATGAGAACACAACATACCAAAACCTATGGGATGCAGCAAAAGCAGTGCTGAGGGGGAAATTTATAGCACTAAACGCATATATTAAAAAGGAAGAAAGAGCCAAAATCAAAGAACTAATGGATCAACTGAAGAAGCTAGAAAATGAACAGCAAACCAATCCTAAACCAAGTAGAAGAAAAGAAATAACAAGGATTAAAGCAGAAATAAATGACATAGAGAACAAAAAAAACAATAGAGAGGATAAATATCACCAAAAGTTGGTTCTTTGAGAAGATCAACAAGATTGACAAGCCCCTAGCTAGACTGACAAAATCAAAAAGAGAGAAGACCCATATAAACAAAATAATGAATGAAAAAGGTGACATAACTGCAGATTCTGAAGAAATTAAAAAAATTATAAGAGGATACTATGAACAACTGTATGGCAACAAACTGGATAATGTAGAGGAAATGGACAATTTCCTGGAAACATATGAACAACCTAGACTGACCAGAGAAGAAATAGAAGACCTCAACCAACCCATCACAAGCAAAGAGATCCAATCAGTCATCAAAAATCTTCCCACAAATAAATGCCCAGGGCCAGATGGCTTCACAGGGGAATTCTACCAAACTTTCCAGAAAGAACTGACACCAATCTTACTCAAACTCTTCCAAACATTGAAGAAAATGGAACACTACCTAACTCATTTTATGAAGCTAACATCAATCTAATACCAAAACCAGGCAAAGATGCTACAAAAAAGGAAAACTACCGGCCAATCTCCCTAATGAATATAGATGCAAAAATCCTCAACAAAATACTTGCAAATCGAATCCAAAGACACATTAAAAAAATCATACACCATGACCAAGTGGGGTTCATTCCAGGCATGCAAGGATGGTTCAACATAAGAAAATCAATCAATGTATTACAACACATTAAAAATTCAAAAGGGAAAAATCAAATGATCATTTCAATAGATGCTGAAAAGTCATTTGACAAAATCCAGCATCCCTTTTTGATAAAAACACTTCAAAAGGTAGGAATTGAAGGAAACTTCCTCAACATGATAAAGAGCATATATGAAAAACCCACAGCCAGCATAGTACTCAATGGTGAAAGACTGAAAGCCTTCCCTCTAAGATCAGGAACAAGACAAGGATGCCCGCTGTCACCACTGTTATTCAACATTGTGCTGGAAGAGCTAGCCAGGGCAATCCGGCAAGACAAAGAAATAAAAGGCAACCAAATTGGAAAAGAAGAAGTAAAACTGTCATTGTTTGCAGGATGATATGATCTTATATCTAGAAAACCCTGAGAAATCAATGATACAGCTACTAGAGCTAATAAACAAATTTAGCAAAGTAGCGGGATACAAGATTAATGCACATAAGTCAGTAATGTTTCTATATGCTAGAAATGAACAAACTGAAGAGACACTCAAGAAAAAGATACCATTTTCAATAGCAACTAAAAAAATCAAGTACCTAGGAATAAACTTAACCAAAGATGTAAAAGACCTATACAAAGAAAACTACATAACTCTACTAAAAGAAATAGAAGGGGACCTTAAAAGATGGAAAAATATTCCATGTTCATGGATAGGAAGGCTAAATGTCATTAAGATGTCAATTCTACCCAAACTCATCTACAGATTCAATGCAATCCCAATCAAAATTCCAACAACCTACTTTGCAGACTTGGAAAAGCTAGTTATCAAATTTATTTGGAAAGGGAAGATGCCTCGAATTGCTAAAGACACTCTAAAAAAGAAAAACGAAGTGGGAGGACTTACACTCCCTGACTTTGAAGCTTATTATAAAGCCACAGTTGCCAAAACAGCATGGTACTGGCACAAAGATAGACATATAGATCAATGGAATCGAATTGAGAATTCAGAGATAGACCCTCAGATCTATGGCCGACTGATCTTTGATAAGGCCCCCAAAGTCACTGAACTGAGTCGTAATGGTCTATTCAACAAATGGGGCTGGGAGAGTTGGATATCCATATCCAAAAGAATGAAAGAGGACCCCTACCTCACCCCCTACACAAAAATTAACTCAAAATGGACCAAAGATCTCAATATAAAAGAAAGTACCATAAAACTCCTAGAAGATAATGTAGGAAAACATCTTCAAGACCTTGTATTAGGCGGCCACTTCCTAGACTTTACACCCAAAGCACAAGCAACAAAAGAAAAGATAGATAAATGGGAATTCCTCAAGCTTAGAAGTTTCTGCACCTCAAAGGAATTTCTCAAAAAGGTAAAGAGGCAGCCAACTCAATGGGAAAAAATTTTTGGAAACCATGTATCTGACAAAAGACTGATATCTTGCATATATAAAGAAATCTTACAACTCAATGACAATAGTACAGACAGCCCAATTATAAAATGGGCAAAAGATATGAAAAGACAGTTCTCTGAAGAGGAAATACAAATGGCCAAGAAACACATGAAAAAATGTTCAGCTTCACTAGCTATTAGAGAGATGCAAATTAAGACCACAGTGGGATACCATCTAACACCTATTAGAGTGGCTGCCATTAAACAAACAGGAAACTACAAATGCTGGAGGGGATGTGGAGAAATTGGAACTCTTATTCACTGTTGGTGGGACTGTATAATGGTTCAGCCACTCTGGAAGTCAGTCTGGCAGTTCCTTAGAAAACTAGATATAGAGTTACCATTCGATCCAGCGATTGCACTTCTTGGTATATACCCGGAAGTTCGGAAAGCAGTGACACGAACAGATATCTGCACGCCAATGTTCATAGCAGCATTATTCACAATTGCCAAGAGATGGAAACAACCCAAATGTCCTTCAACAGATGAGTGGATAAATAAAATGTGGTATATACACACGATGGAATACTACATGGCAGTAAGAAGGAATGACCTCGTGAAACATATGACAACATGGATGAACCTTGAAGACATAATGCTAAGCGAAATAAGCCAGGCACAAAAAGAGAAATATTATATGCTACCACTAATGTGAACTTTGAAAAATGTAAAACGAATGGTTTATAATGTAGAATGTAGGGGAACTAGCAATAGAGAGCAATTAAGGAAAGGGGGAACAGTAATCCAAGAAGAACAGATATGCTATTTAACGTTCTGGGGATGCCCAGGAATGACTATGGTCTGTTAATTTCTGATGGATATAGTAGGAGCAAGTTCACAGAAATGTTGCTATATTATGTAACTTTCTTGGGGTAAAGTAGGAACAGATTGGAAGTAAAGCAGTTATCTTAGGTTAGTTGTCTTTTTCTTACTCCCTTGTTATGGTCTCTTTGAAATGTTCTTTTATTGTATGTTTTCCTTTTTTTTTTTTTTTCTTTTCTTTTTTTTTTCCATACTGTTGATTTAAAAAGGAAGAACAGGTTAAAAAAAAAAAAAAAAAAAACAAGGAAAAAAAGATGTAGTGCCCCCTTGAGGAGCTGGTGGAGAATGCAGGGGTATTCACCTACCCCACCTCGATGGTTGCTAACATGACCACAGACATAGGGAACTGGTGGTTTGATGGGTTGAGCCCTCTACCACAGGTTTTACCCTTGGGAAGACGGTTGCTGCAAAGGAGAGGCTAGGCCTCCCTATAATTGTGCCTAAGATCCTCCTCCCGAATGCCTCTTTGTTGCTCAGATGTGGCCCTCTCTCTCTAGCTAAGCCAACTTGAAAGGTGAAATCACTGCCCTCCCCCCTACGTGGGATCAGACACCCAGGGGAGTGAATCTCCCTGGCAACGTGGAATATGACTCCCGGGGAGGAATGTAGACCTGGCATCGTGGGATGGAGAACATCTTCTTGACCAAAAGGGGGATGTGAAAGGAAATGAAATAAGCTTCAGTAGCAGAGAGATTCCAAAAGGAGCCGAGAGGTCACTCTGGTGGGCACTCTTATGCACACTTTAGACAACCCTTTTTAGGTTCTAAAGAATTGGGGTAGCTGGTGGTGGATACCTGAAACTATCAAACTACAACCCAGAACCCATGAATCTCAAAGACAATTGTATAAAAATGTAGCTTATGAGGGGTGACAATGGGATTGGGAAAACCATAAGGACCACACTCCACTTTGTCTAGTTTATGGATGGATGAGTAGAAAAATAGGGGAAGGAAACAAAGAAACAAACAGACAAAGGTACCCAGTGTTCTTTTTCACTTCAATTGCTCTTTTTCACTTTAATTATTATACTTATTGTTTGTGTGTGTGTGCTAATGAAGGTGTCAGGGATTGATTTAGGTGATGAATGTACAACTATGTAATGGTACTGTGAACAATCGAATGTACGATTTGTTTTGTATGACTGCATGGTATGTGAATATATCTCAATAAAATGAAGATTAAAAAAAATGTATGTGGTAAATTCTGTATTTTGAAAATAAGGAAAAGGGTATAAGCTTTTATTAATAGAAACTCAGTTTCTCCCTAGTCTTGTTAAATAAATGTTGAGCAAATGTTTTTAAAATATTGAATTAAAGAGGTACCCATGTGTCTTGTCCAATCTTGCTAAGGAGGGCAGTTGTGGCACAATCAAAAGAACACTAGAGGATCCATTTTTCCTTCTTTCTTTTCTGATGGCTCCCACCTGCTTTCTTCTGCTTTCTTCCTCTAATAAACCTTAAACTCTCTACTTAAACCATGAAAAAAAAAAAAAAAAAAAAAAGAACACTAGATTTAGAGTTGGAAAATCTGGGTTTAAGTCCTGTCTCTGCTACTAACTAGCTACTAGTGTGACCATGAACAAGTCACATAACCTCTTGGAGTTACAGTTTCCTCATATGAAAATAGGGATCCCTATAGAGCAGTGGTGAGAACTGGAAGAAAGATTATATGTGAAAACAACTGGCACATATTAGGCACTTAGCAAATGTTAACTGACTCTGAATCACAAAGAGAAAAAGAATTCTATGGAGGTATTAATGCTTATTTATCACTGAGGTTGCTGGCTCAAGAAGCTGAGCAGCACTGGTATTACCTCAGATTGCTTCTGCCATTTCTTGTGAAAGGGTCAGTATTGCTGTCAAATCCACAAAGCTCCAGGACCTATTTGTGTATGCCTGCTAAGATTTTGTTAAAGCAAGAAGATAGAGTGTAGCTTAGATGCCAGCACAGCCCTTTCTAAATATATGTAGCACTGAAAAAGTGCTGAAATATTCCAAAGATGCTATTATTAATGCCAACTTGAAGAAAAATTGTGAGGAAGTTGACAGTAGCAACTATAGTAACATCTTTCAGGTTTTGTTATGTTTTGTTTTGTTTTAAATCACTAGCAAGAGTATAGTCTGGTTTCTTCTCTACTGACTACCGAATACTATTGCTTGTTGGACACACCAGGAATCTGTTTGGTTTTAGCACAACCTGGTTTAATCTACATGAAATGAGATTTACGGCAGAAACAGAAGTGATCAGCACCAAAATGATACCAGAATATTCATAGAACTTATAAAAAGTATTTGACAACGTTAGCAGTCTTCAACTCTGATAGTTACCGAGCAAATATGGCTGTCTCTAGAAGCTCCTACTCAAAGATAATAATGTCAGATAGATGGCACAGTAATATTCAGAGTCTTTAGGGATCAATAAAAAAGACCAGCAGAAAACTGGACAGAGGATATGAGCAGATTATTTTTTTAAAAAACTATGAACGACAATAAAAGTATTCAAAAAATGGTAAAAACACAATAAGAAACTATTTTTCTCTAATATGATATTGCTGAAAATATTTTTTATTCTGCTACTAGAAGGTCTCAGGCAAACAGGTGCTCCTATACATTGCTGGCCTGAGTGCAAACTGATAGAAGCTTTCTAGCAGGCAACGGGTGTATCAGGACATGGCATATAGTATACCTTCAATAAATGTTTCTTCAATGAAAGGAATGACTTTATTGCTGGCATTGGAATACTGTACATTTTCAGACATTCAGAAAACTCTTAATTTAACTATAAAAATTATCAAAAGCTTGGAGATACAACTCATGGATTACTATTTATGTGAGTGCCCACTTTTGGAACACCATAGAAAATGTATGCACTTGATTATAACTTTTGAAGGTGTGCCTTGGCATGGTGCTCTGAATTTGTAATAATTACCTCCAAATTCATATGATAGAACAGTCTTATCATCAGTGGCACCAAATGTTGTGGGAGTTTATAAAACCCTGCTACTGTTAGCCTGGTTTTATGCCATTTCCCCACCCCACCCCTCCGCCCCAATTTTTCCTCAAAATGATGTATGGTGTATAATCTTTTTAAAAATTAAAGTGCCTCATATTTAATTTTGTTTTAGGGACTTTTCAAGGAGCTCATGATGAGACTCAAAATAATTGTAGACACCCTGGAGGGTGACATATTTAGGGCTGGGAATCACTGCTCTGCAGGCATCCATATGAAACTTTTCAATACCTTGTCACTAGTTCTGTAATGTATTTTTCCCACAATGTGAGCAGATCTTTTCTGCCAGTAAGGAAAGCATAATTTTGTTAGTGATAGGTAAGCACCTGATTATCTGTATTTGGCAAGCTTAGATGTACTGCTGTCTTTTAGAGAACAACAGCTGTTTCCAGATGTCATTAAAGCAGGAATTACCACTGACAAAGCTTTCTCACAAAGTATCTTACAACAATTCTGTGTGCTGTCATAGTTTCTTATATCAAAAATTCTGTGGGAGTCAGGGCCTTGTACTTTCTAATTGCTAACTGCTTTGATTGCAGCCTCCTGCTCTGATATTACAGTGAGTGACATTTCCATGATTCCATCTATACACATTTTCTTCTCTTACAACCACATTGCTGCAGTGCTGTGACACTTTTGAATTTTGCAAATACTTGCTCAGAATTCTGACAGCTCCATCAGTAGAACATAGACAGTTTGGGGCTGTTGGAAATTGACACAATGTATTTTGCTTATTCTGGAAGCATTAATTTTAATTTCTCCTTAGTGGATTTATTTATGTAAATGTAATCATTTTGAATACATGGTTATCATTTTTTGGCATTTCTCAGTTATTTGGGCCAGTTTCTTATCCAAAAGGGTAATTATTACAGTAACTTCTCAGTACAAAGCATTAATTATTATGGTTACTTCAGTGTTTTATCAACCAGATCAGCAGTTACTTGTGTATTTAGTAAGCTTCCCAAGGTCTTTGTTGAACTTACTAGTTTGCCACTCTAATCTTCTTTTTCATTTAGTCTTTCATTTCAATCCTATTCATTTGTTTAATACTAAGATATGGAACTGCTTGTATTCTCATTTTTCATTGATTGTTGCCCCTATTAAATTAACCAATTAATGTTAGTAAATCCTTTACTAGAAAAATTATAGCTACTGTTTATTGAAGCCAACTGAGTGCCAGACACCACACCTGGTATTTTCCACATATTGAGCCACCTGAATTGTATCCCCAGTTTGCATATGAGGAAACCAAGGCATAGAGAGATGACAGAATTTAAATAATTAGTATGGTTCCAGAATCAGGATTCAAAACCAGATTTATATGATTCTCTTTATATCTATGGTACACTGACCACTCATTCAACAAACTAAGTGCCAGGCGTTATTATAGATGCTGAAGATACATTGGCGAATTAGACCATACCCCTGTCCTCATGGAACTTACATTGTTCAGCAACATGCCAGGCATTCTGGGAAAAACCAAAGAAGTTTCTGATACAGTTCGTGTCCTTGAAAAGTTTACAGACTGATTGAAAAGGAAATACAGACATGAAACAATGATGAACAATGCAAGGAAGTCAGAGAGTGAGTTAGAATGGCAATAGTGAGTTGGATTGGTGAGTTCTGATTCTAGGACATTGGCTTTAAAAGGCAGTGTAAAGGTCACTGGCTTGGAACTGGAGAGATGGGAGTTTGAATCCTACTTCTGTCACTTACCTACCTCATAAGGTTACTGTGAGGATTAGAGATAAAATATATAATAAATACCCAGCAAATAATAGGTATTTGATAAATGGTAGCTCATATTATTGGCATATTTTAAACAGAGTATGGGTGGTTTTAAGCCCACAAGTGTTGACCCTAGCCCAGAGGTAAGCGAATGCAGGTGAGCCATAACCCTGGGTGAAGGAAGGAAGAAATTGGGAGGATGATTACATCACACATTTCATTCACAATTGCTGATGACACTTCTTTTGTTCATTTTCTTGCATCAGTGTGGTTAATACTAAAACCTACCAGGAAAAAAATTTTGAAAGCTGGTAATAGCTTGTGTGACTTGTTTTTCCTCTTGACTCATCTAAAGAAGTCGCTTTTCTGACTGGATATTAAGCTTTCCATTCATTCCCTACAACCCAGAATTCAAGAAAGCACTCATGATCCTTGCAAACAATGAATTTGCCTTTAACTGCACATTTACATGCTACATTGTTAAATACAAACTTTGAGAAAGAGGCGTGCTGCAGACTCATTATACTATCCTGAGAGCAATGAAGATTTTTTTCAAGTAAATTACTGATGCCTCCATACTATGGATTACTGATAGCCATTCATTCATTAAGAAGAATGAGGTAGGTCTTTGTGTACTCAAATGGAAAGATATTGTAGACATAGTGTGGAGTAGAATTAGGAAGTCACAGACATATATACATATACATATATATATATATATATTAGGTAACTTGTTGGAGGTCACATAGATAATAAGAGCAGTTAAGCAGGAATTTGAACCTAGATTTTTCTAGCTCTTAAACCCATGTTTTTGCTAGTGGACACCACAGTCTAAATGCAAGTATGTATATAGAGCTTTTTACAGTGCCAGGAACTGTTCTAATTATTTTTATACCTAATAACTAATTTATTCCTCACAATAACCCTAGGAGGTAGGTGTTATTATTATCATCATCGTTATTATGATTTTTGTCATCCCCATTTTACAGATGAGGCAACTGAGGCACATAGAGATTACATAACTTGCCAAAGGTCCTGATATGTAAATGGCAGAACATGTGTTTTAAACCCAGACAGTCTTATCTTACATTCACTTCTTTTTTTTTTTTTTTTTTTTAAGTTGGGTAGAATTTAATGGGTTTATTTATAAGATTTTTAAGAATTTTCATGTCAAATAGTAAACTAATTTAAGTTTCTTTTTGTTACAATGACAAAATGTTCTTGCACTTAGTAAGAGTTTATAAAAAGATTCTTTTCCTTTTGCGCAATTGGCATAAAATTACTTTCTTGACCTAGAAACAGTCATACTAACTTCAATAACAATTTCTCTAGCTTTTACTAAACTTTGGTTAAGTAGGGAACAAAGGGCTCTTTCACAGTGACCCAGGAGCTAGTTTAACTAAGTGTTAAAGCTTTGACAGCTCTCAGAATTTTGCTTTCCCAAAATCAAATGCTAGATAAAGTCTTCTTGATTTCTCTTTGGAACTTCAAATTTAGAAGATGTGTTTTAATCCTAACCAAAAAGGACCTGATCAGGTTTACTAAAAAAAGTATCATTACTGAATTACAGAAAATTAACCCTTGGATTCATATTTCCCAGTTCAAGTGGGTCTCTCCAAGGGACTAAAATTGAATATTCATCCCTATAAATGACTATCAATTAAAACTGACTGAGGATCAGGGCCAACCAGTCCCAGAAGCAGATGACTTCAGAGGTGGACAGCTTTACTCAAATCATGGAACAAGAAACCATAGCCTTAAACTTTTTCCATTTGGTAACCATGCTTCATAATATTATTATCACCTTCTGATTCTCTTTTATTGACATATTTTCCAGCATTTTCTCAAGGGGGCACTGCATCTTTTTTTTTTTTTTTCCTTGTTTTTTTTTTTTAACTTTCCCTTCTTTTTTAAATCAACTGTATGAAAAAAAAGTTAAAAAGAAAACAAACATACAATAAAAGAACATTTTAAAGAGACCATAACAAGGGAGTAAGAAAAAGACAACTAACCTAAGATAACTGCTTAACTTCCAACATGTTCCTACTTTACCCCAAGAAAGTTACCTAATATAGCAACATTTCTGTGAACTTGCTCCTACTATATCCATCAGAAATTAACAGACCATAGTCATTCCTGGGCATCCCCAGAACGTTAAATAGCTTATCTATTCTTGGATTATTGTTCCCCCTTCCTTAATTGCTCTCTATTGCTAGTTCCCCTACATTCTACATTATAAGCCATTTGTTTTATAATTTTCAAAGTTCACATTAGTGGTAGCATATAATATTTCTCTTTTTGTGCCTGGCTTATTTCGCTTAGCATTATGTCTTCAAGGTGCATCCATGTTGTCATATGTTTGACGAGATCGTTCCTTCTTACTGCCGCGTAGTATTCCATCGTGTGTATATACCACATTTTATTTATCCACTCATCTGTTGAAGGACATTTGGGTTGTTTCCAACTTTTGGCAATTGTGAATAATGCTGCTATGAACATTGGCGTGCAGATATCTGTTCGTGTCACTGCTTTCCGATCTTCCGGGTATATACCGAGAAGTGCAATCGCTGGGTCGAATGGTAACTCTATATCTAGTTTTCTAAGGAACTGTCAGACTGACTTCCAGAGTGGCTGAACCATTATACAGTCCCACCAACAGTGAATAAGAGTTCCAATTTCTCCACATCCCCTCCAGCATTTGTAGTTTCCTGTTTGTTTAATGGCAGCCATTCTAACCGGTGTTAGATGGTATCTCATTGTGGTCTTAATTTGCATCTCTCTAATAGCTAGTGAAGCTGAACATTTTTTCATTTGTTTCTTGGCCATTTGTATTTCCTCTTCAGAGAACTGTCTTTTCATATCTTTTGCCCATTTTATAATTGGGCCGACTGTACTATTGTCATTGAGTTGTAGGATTTCTTTATATATGCAAGATATCAGTCTTTTGTCAGATACATGGTTTCCAAAAATTTTTTCCCATTGAGTTGGCTGCCTCTTTACCTTTTTGAGAAATTCCTTTGAGGTGCAGAAACTTCTAAGCTTGAGGAGTTCCCATTTATCTATTTTTTCTTTTGTTGCTTGTGCTTTGGGTGTAAAGTCTAGGAAGTGGCCGCCTAATACAAGGTCTTGAAGATGTTTTCCTACATTATCTTCTAGGAGTTTTATGGTACTTACTTTTATATTGAGATCTTTGGTCCATTTTGAGTTAATTTTTGTGTAGGGGGTGAGGTAGGGGTCCTCTTTCATTCTTTTGGATATGGATATCCAACTCTCCCAGCCCCATTTGTTGAAAAGACCATTACGACTCAGTTCAGTGACTTTGGGGGCCTTATCAAAGATCAGTCGGCCATAGATCTGAGGGTCTATCTCCGAATTCTCAATTCGATTCCATTGATCTATATGTCTATCTTTGTGCCAGTACCATGCTGTTTTGGTAACTGTGGCTTTATAATAAGCTTCAAAGTCAGGGAGTGTAAGTCCTCCCACTTGGTTTTTCTTTTTTAGAGTGTCTTTAGCAATTCGAGGCATCTTCCCTTTCCAAATAAATTTGATAACTAGCTTTTCCAAGTCTGCAAAGTAGGTTGTTGGAATTTTGATTGGGATTGCATTGAATCTGTAGATGAGTTTGGGTAGAATTGACATCTTAATGACATTTAGTCTTCCTATCCATGAACATGGAATATTTTTCCATCTTTTAAGGTCCCCTTCTATTTCTTTTAGTAGAGTTATGTAGTTTTCTTTGTATAGGTCTTTACATCTTTGGTTAAGTTTATTCCTAGGTACTTGATTTTTTTAGTTGCTATTGAAAATGGTATCTTTTTCTTGAGTGTCTCTTCAGTTTGTTCATTTCTAGCATATAGAAACATTACTGACTTATGTGCATTAACCTTGTATCCCGCTACTTTGCTAAATTTGTTTATTAGCTCTAGTAGCTGTATCGTCGATTTCTCAGGGTTTTCTAGATATAAGATCATATCATCTGCAAACAATGACAGTTTTACTTCTTCTTTTCCAATTTGGATGCCTTTTATTTCTTTGTCTTGCCGGATTGCCCTGGCTAGCACTTCCAGCACAATGTTGAATAACAGTGGTGATAGCGGGCATCCTTGTCTTGTTCCTGATCTTAGAGGGAAGGCTTTCAGTCTCTCTCCATTGAGTACTATGCTGGCTGTGGGTTTTTCATATATGCTCTTTATCATGTTGAGGAAGTTTCCTTCAATTCCTACCTTTTGAAGTGTTTTTATCAAAAAGGGATGTTGGATTTTGTCAAATGCTTTTTCAGCATCTATTGAGATGATCAATTGATTTTTCCCTTTTGACTTGTTAATGTGTTGTAATACATTGATTGATTTTCTTATGTTGAACCATCCTTGCATGCCTGGAATAAACCCCACTTGGTCATGGTGTATGATTTTTTTAATGTGTCTTTGGATTCGACTTGCAAGTATTTTGTTGAGGATTTTTGCATCTATATTCATTAGGGAGATTGGCCGGTAGTTTTCCTTTTTTGTAACATCTTTGCCTGGTTTTGGTATTAGATTGATGTTAGCTTCATAAAATGAGTTAGGTAGTGTTCCATTTTCTTCAATGTTTTGAAAGAGTTTGAGTAAGATTGGTGTCAGTTCTTTCTGGAAAGTTTGGTAGAATTCCCCTGTGAAGCCATCTGGCCCTGGGCATTTATTTGTGGGAAGATTTTTGATGACTGATTGGATCTCTTTGCTTGTGATGGGTTGGTTGAGGTCTTCTATTTCTTCTCTGGTCAGTCTAGGTTGTTCATATGTTTCCAGGAAATTGTCCATTTCCTCTACATTATCCAGTTTGTTGCCATAAAGTTGTTCATAGTATCCTCTTATAATTTTTTTAATTTCTTCAGGATCTGCAGTTATGTCACCTTTTTCATTCATTATTTTGTTTATATGTGTCTTCTCTCTTTTTGATTTTGTCAGTCTAGCTAGGGGCTTGTCAATCTTGTTGATCTTCTCAAAGAACCAACTTTTGGTGATATTTATCCTCTCTATTGTTTTTTTGTTCTCTATGTCATTTATTTCTGCTTTAATCCTTGTTATTTCTTTTCTTCTACTTGGTTTAGGATTGGTTTGCTGTTCATTTTCTAGCTTCTTCAGTTGATCCATTAGATCTTTGATTTTGGTTCTTTCTTCCTTTTTAATATATGCGTTTAGTGCTATAAATTTCACCCTTAGCACTGCTTTTGCTGCATCCCATAGGTTTTGGTATGTTGTGTTCTCATTTTCATTCGTCTCTATATATTTAGCAATTTCTCTTGCTATTTCTTCTTTAACCCACTGATTGTTTAGGAGTGTGTTGTTTAACCTCCAGGTATTTGTGAATTTTCTAAGTCTCTGATGGTTATTGACTTCTAATTGTATTCCATTGTGGCCAGAGAATGTGCTTTGAATAATTTCAATCTTTTTAAATTTATTGAGGCTTGTTTTATGTCCCAGCATATGATCTATTCTGGAGAAAGTTCCGTGAGCACTAGAAAAGTATGTGTATCCTGGTGATTTGGGATGTAATGTCCTGTATATGTCTGTTAAATCTAATTCATTTATCAGATTGTTTAGGTTTTCAATTTCCTTATTGGTCTTCTGTCTGGTTGATCTATCTATAGGAGAGAGTGATGTGTTGAAGTCTCCCACAATTATTGTGGAAACATCAATTGCTTCCTTTAGTTTTGCCAGTGTTTCTCTCATGTATTTTGTGGCACCTTGATTGGGTGCATAGACATTTACGATTGTTATTTCTTCTTGCTGAATTGCCCCTTTTATTAGTACGTAGTGGCCTTCTTTGTCTCTCAAAACATCCCTGCATTTGAAGTCTATTTTATCTGAGATTAATATTGCTACACCTGCTTTCTTTTGGCTGTAGCTTGCATGAAATATTTTTTTCCATCCTTTCACTTTCAGTTTCTTTGTGTCCCTGTGTCTAAGATGAGTCTCTTGTATGCAACATAATGATGGTTCATTTTTTTTGATCCATTCTGCGAATCTATATCTTTTAATTGGGGAGTTTAATCCATTTACATTCAACGTTATAACCGTGAAGGCATTTCTTGAATCAGCCATCTTATCCTTTGGTTTATGTTTGTCATATTTTTCCCCTCTGTCTATTAATATCCTTTATTGTACCCATACCGAATCTCTTTAGTACTGAACCTTTCTCCAAGTCTCTCTGTCCTTTCTTTGTTTCTCTGTCTGTAGGGCTCCCTTTAGTATCTCCAGTAGGGCAGGGCTCTTGTTAGCAAATTCTCTCAGCATTTGTTTGTCTGTGAAAAATTTAAGCTCTCCCTCGAATTTGAAGGAGAGCTTTGCTGGATAAAGTATTCTTGGCTGGAAATTTTTCTCACTCAGAATTTTAAATATATCGTGCCACTGCCTTCTTGCCTCCATGGTGGCTGCTGAGTAGTCACTACTTAGTCTTATGATGTTTCCTTTGTATGTGGTGAATTGCTTTTCTCTTGCTGCTTTCAGAACTTGCTCCTTCTCTTCTGTGTTTGACAGTGTGATCAGTATATGTCTCTGAGTGGGTTTATTTGGATTTATTCTATTTGGAGTTCGCTGAGCATTTATGATTTGTGTATTTATGTTGTTTAGAAGATTTGGGAAGTTTTCCCCAACAATTTCTTTGAATACTCTTCCTAGACCTTTACCCTTTTCTTCCCCTTCTGGGACACCAATGAGTCTTATATTTGGATGTTTCATATTATCTATCATATCCCTGAGGTCCATTTCGATTTTTTCAATTTTTTTCCCCATTCTTTCTTTTATGCTTTCATTTTCCATTCTGTCATCTTCGAGGTCACTGATTCGTTGTTCAACTTCCTCTAGTCTTGTACTATGAGTGTCTAGAATCTTTTTAATTTGGTCAACAGTTTCTTTAATTTCCATAAGATCATCCATTTTTTTATTTAGTCTTGCAATGTCTTCTTTATGCTCTTCTAGGGTCTTCTTGATTTCCTTCATATCCCGTACTATGGTCTCATTGTTCATCTTTAGTTCTTTGAGTAGCTGCTCTAGGTGCTGTGTCTCTTCTGGTCTTTTGATTTGGGTGCTTGGTCTTGGGTTATCCATATCGTCTGGTTTTTTCATATGCTTTATAATTTTCTGTTGTTTTTGGCCTCGTGGCATTTGCTGAACTTGATAGGGTTCTTTTAGGATTTGTAGACCAATTGAAGTCCTTATCTCTAATTTATCAGATCTACAGCTTCGCGGAGTACACTTTCTCTAACTACCCAGCAGGTGGCGTCCACGAACCACCTGTTCTGCACAAGCCAGTTCTCCCCTGCTTAGCCTTTTTGGTGAGTGGGGGAGTGAGTCTTGTGGGGTCCAACTGGTGTACCAAGCTTGCGTGTGTAGTTGGTGTTGCCTGCCCTGTGTATGGGGCGTGTTTCTGGGCAGTCAGGGGGGGGGGTGGCTCTAACAATCAAATCTCCCTGGTGATCCTAGAGTTTTAAAGCTGCTGCAATAGTCTAATCCTTCAGTTCAGTCCTGCCACAGTTTGTCTCTGCCACTGACCCACAAGTCCTTGGTATTGGCGTATGGCTCCTGAGACTTGCAAGTGGGCCCCTCTTCCAGGCCTTGCACCCCGGGCTGTGTACCCCGGGCTGTGTAGGGAGGCTCCCAGTCTGCTGAAATGATGGCTGAATGGGGCTTTGTTAATTCACACTGCTCTACCTTCCCAACTCTGGGACAATCAGCTGAGGTTGCAGGGAAGGCTAATGTCCACGCCCAGTTTTGTGGTGTGTGCCTGTTATTTGAAGCACTTCTGTCACACTGGGTTGTCTGGGGCAGTTCTGGGCTATGGGGCTGGCGATGGGCAGGAGTGTTTCCTGTCCACCAGGATGATGGCTGTGAGCGGACACCCCCCTTTTCTTGGGAAGTTGTGGTGTTTAGTGAATTTTCTCAGCCACTGGATTATTGCGTTTTGTCTCAGAGCTCTCCTAGTTCTGCTCTTGACTTGACCTGCCCAAATAGCAAGTCTTTGAAGCTTTCTGTATTGGGCTTCTTAGAGTAATTGTTTTAGAAAAAGAAAAAAGGATTAAAAAAAACAAACAAAACAAAACAACAACAACAACAACAACAAAAAAACGGGCCCTCCTCAGAAATCTAATGGGTTATTGAAATGCTAAGAGACAAAGCAACCAGGGCCATTAAGGAAAGGTCCACAGGGCAGAGAGATCAGCTTTTCTTCGGGATTTGCATATGCGCCTCAGGGCCTGAGCTCCGCCCTTCCCCTTTCTGTGTTCACCAGAACTCCAAAAATCCTCCGCTTTTATTTTGGAGTTTTTCGTGTTGTTTTTTTTCTATGCCTGTCTCCTCTCTGCTGGGCTGGCACCTCTCAGATTCTCTGGTGTCTGGTCTCAGTCTATAGATTTCGCTGATCTCAGCAGTTCCACGTTTTCATGAGTGTTGTATGAAGTATGCCCAAAGTCAGATTGCTCTGTGGTGTCCAGTCCACGCAGTTCCTGGCTTTCTACCTACTTTCCTGGAGGAGTAACCTTTCCATGCATGTGGGCTGCTCCGCTCTCCCAGCCCGAGACCTCCTGACTCCAGACCTCAACCTCCATGTCTCTGTCTTTGAAGAAATTTTTCCTTTAATTTTTTCCTTGTCTGTCTCCTCTAGTCCAGACCAGCAATGGCTCTGTCTATAAAGTTCCACATTCACTTCTTATCTAGGTATCATGTATGACAGAGTCATGACTCAGAGGATAAGATGAAGTGTGCTGGCAGTGGCCAGAATTAATCAGATCAAATAAAGTCATGGCTCAAAGAAAACCTACCATCTTATGTTTTATAAGTTAAATTAACTCTTGTGTATCTGTACACTTATCAGTAAGGCTATATTTCAAAACACTTCCTTCTGAAGCGAAATCTTCCCAGAAAGAGATATACATCTGTCCCTTAAGGCCTGTTTTGAGAATATGAAACAGGAGAATTGTGCCATTACAGAAGAGAGAAAATACAGCTGGGCCAAAGGTTTCCATTATTGGTGAAGGCCTGCCAGTTTCAAAAAGTGTCGCCTTGTACGTCAACCTGATAAGGGCATCTACAAAAAAATCCACAGCTAGCATCATACCTCAGGGTGAAAGACTGAAAGCTTTCTCTCTATGATCAGGAATAAGACAAAGATGTCTGCTCTCATCACTTCTATTCAACATTGTACTAGAAGTTTTAGCTAGGGCAATTAGGCAAGAAAAAGAAATAAAAGACATCCAAAGTGGAAAGGAGGAAGTAAAATTATCTCTATTCATAGATGATATGATAATACACGTAGAAAATCCTAAAGAATCCACCAAGAAAATTTAGAACTAATAAAGGAGGTCAGCAAGATTATATAATACAAGATCAATATAGAAAAATCAATTGCATTTCTATACAGTAGCAATGAGCAAACTGAAAATGAAATTAAGAAAAGAAGTCCATTTACAACAGTATCAAAAAATCATAAAATAATTATGAATAAATTTATCCAAAGGGGGTGCAAGACTTGTACAATGAAAAATACAAAACATTGCTGAAAGAAATTAAAGCTGTAAAAAATGAAAAGACATCCCAAATTCATAGGTTGGAAGACTTAATATTGTTAAGATGGTAATACTACCCAAAGGAACCTATAGATTCAATCCAATCTCTATCACTATCCCAACAGCCATTTTTTGAGAAATGGAAAAGCTCATCCTAAATTTCAAGGGACCATGAATAGCCAAAACCAACTTTAAAAAGAACAAATTTGGAGGACTCACACTTCCTGATTTCAAAACTTGCTGTAAAGCTACAATAATGAAAATGGTGTGGTATTGGCCTAAGTATAGACTTATGGACTAATGGAATTAAAATTAAGAGTCCAGAAATAAACCCATATATCTACAGTCAATTGATTTTTTATGACAATACAAAGAATATTCAGTGGGGAAAGAATTGTCTTTTCAACAAATGGTGTTGGGACAACTGGATATCCACACACAAAAGAGTGAAATTGGATTCCTGTCTCACACTATACACAAAAATTATAAATGAATCAAAGATCTAAATATAAAAGCTAAAATTATAAAACTCCTAGAAGAAAACACAGGGGTAAAGTTTTATGACCTTGCGTTTGGCAATGGATTCTTAGCTATGATCCCCAAAGCACAAGTAACAAAATTAAAAAAAAAATAGATAAATTGGGCTTGATCAAAATTAAAAACTTTTGTGCTTCACAGGATACCATAAAGAAAGTGAAAAGACAACCCACAGAATGGGAGAAAATATTTGCAAATAATATATCTGCTAAAAGTCTAATATCCAGAATATACATATAAACTCTTACAACTCAACATCAAAAAGAAAAAAAAATTTTAATGGGCAAAGGATTTGAATAGACATTTCTCCATAGATGATATACAAATAGCCAGCAAGCACGAAGAGGTGTTCAGCGTCATTAATCGTTAGGATAATGCAAATAAAAACCAAAATGAGATACCCACTGTGATAGCTATAATCAAAAGGTTGGAAAATATAAGTTCTGTGAGCTTGTGGAGAAATTAAAACCTTCATACATTGTTCGTGGGAATGTAAAATGGTACAGCCACTATGGAAAACAGTTTGATAGTTCCTCTATAAGTTAAACTTAGATTTACCATGTGACCTAGGAATTCTACTCCTAGGCATACATCCTAAAGAATTGAAAACAGGTGTTCAAACAAACACTTGTACAAGAATGTTCAAAGCAGCACTATTCACAATAGCCAAAAGGTGGAAACAACCCAAATGTCCATCACTGGATGAATGGAGAAACAAAATGTGACATATCTGTACAATGGAATATTATTTGGCCAAAAGAGGAATGAAGTACTGATACATGCTACATGGATGAACCTTGAGAACATTATGCTAACTTCAAGAAACCAGATGCAAAAGACCACATATTGCATGACTCCATTTATATGAAATATCCAGAATAGGTAAATCTATAGAGACAAAAAGTAGATTAGGGCTGTGAGGAAGGGAGGAATTGGGGATGATAGTTAAAGGGTACCGAGTTTATTTTGGGGGTGATGAAAATGTTCTAAAATTGACTATCATGATGGTTGCACAGCTCTGTGAATATAATAAAAACCATGTAATTGTACACTTTAAATTGGTGAATTATATGGCATGTAAACTATATCTCAGTAAAGTGCTTATAAAACAAGTCACTTGGAGTTACTCATGCAGCTGCCAAATGTGATTAGAAGAAGTGACACAATCAGTAAGCACCGATCCTAGACCTTCAGATAGCTGTCCCGTAAATTAATTCATTCAAAAATATTTATTGAGCACTTACTATGTTAGGCACTGGGAATCCAACCAAGAAAAAGATGGAAAATAAAACTGTCATCATGAAGCTTATATTGTAGTAGAAATAACTAAAAAGCTTGTAACATTTGTTGAGCACTTACCTTGTGCCAAACCATTTAAAAGTTGTACATATTATCTCATTTAATCTTCACAAAAATCCTATGACATAGTTACTATTATTATCCTTATTTTACAGACAAGAAATCCTAAGCTCTGAGAAGTGAAGTAACTTGCCCAAGGTCACACAGTCAGCAAGAGGTGGGGAGGAAATCTGAATTAGTTCTGATTTGAGGTTCTATATGCCTAACTGCTACATTATAAATTTTGCATCCTTGCATTGGAATACTGAAATCAATAACTCTATGAATTTGATATTTCTTTTTAAGTGTTTTCAAAAGTCTTCATTTCTTTGGCTATAATACTTTTGTAGAAATTTTGCTACTTGAAAAATGAGAAGCAAGTTTTTAGAAATGTATTGATCACATACTTAAATGAAATTTGGCATTCTGCTTAGTTTTGAAAAATTTAAATAAAATTTCTTTAAAATTTTTGACCTATCATGGGGGAGTTACCTAAGCTTTTTTAAAGTAATAGTCTGCTATACCTTTCCTCAGAGAATTATTGAGTCACACTGGTTTGGGTACGAAAATGGCCTTTATGGTGAAAAGTCTACAAATATTGATATCTATAATGCTATAGTTGTGCTAGTTTAATCTAGAATTAGAATCATATCTGATATGTGAGGAAGACAATATGAGAGAAATATGCATATCTCAGTCATAAAGAACTTGAGATCTTGTTTATTCTTTAAAAATTATTTGATGCTTAAAGCATTCTAGTGCATCTCAATGAAAAAAAGGTGATCATATATATATATTTCAAATATTGTTTCTTTAATATATTACCCCTAAATATTTGGGCATTACAAAATGTAAGATAGCTCATGTCAGATTAATTTTCATAAACTGATTAAGAATTTGGATGAGGACTTATGTATAATTGACGTTTGTCATTTTCAGACTGGATAAGTATAGGTATATGTATGAAGTATTCTGAATAGTTGGTGACCTGAAGTACTCATCTTTAGCTTTCTTTGTGTTCCAAGTCATGGTGAAGGCATTTCGGCCAGCATAGATGAGAAATTCTGTGGCACTGCTAACTCACAATTTGTTGTGGATGTAAATAAAGATTTTTAAGCATTGTGGTTATTGGTATTCACTTTTTTCGATTTCCTGCAATTGCAGAAAGAGTGATTTCCATATGCTTTGGAATAATGTTATACTATTACTGTTAAAAACACCACACCCCCATCCTCCAACATGAACCTAAAATATATGTAAAATACATTTCATGTATATACTTACTGTTAAATTCAAAGGTAAATAAACTCTTTTAATTCATATTAAAAATTTTTTAATCATAAACATCATAAAAAATTTTTGACCGACCTCCAAAATAATGTAGGTATATTTAATACATTTTACAGCAACTATTGGCTAAAGTATATAGCATGGAAGAAAAAGTAACAACTTCATAAATTGTGTTTTATTTACACTTTTTTTCAAGATTATTTAAGTTTTTATTTTAGTTGATTAGAGCCATTTAAGAGACTGATTGTTTAATGTGAAATGCAAGCACACTCATTTATGATCATAATCAAGACCAGACGTTTTTGCCAACAAACAATTAGCTTTGGGAACAGAAGTGCAAACCAAAATAATTAATTATTTGCTAATCATTCTCCTTTCTTTAGATATTAAATAATATCTGATCTTTAGGCATGACATACATTAATCCAATCATTCAATTTAGTTTCTTTGTGTGTGTGTGTTTCCAGGTATATTTATTGTCTTTCATCTGAATATATATCATTTCTTTTCTTCATCTGGACATTTTTGAAGAGTGCTGAACACTCCTTTTATTTTTATTTTATTTTTAAAATTTTTTTAAGATAACTACTTCCAACATGCTCCTACTCTACCCCAAGAAAATAACCTAATACAGTGACATTTCTGTGAACTTGTTCCTACCATACCCATCAGAAATTAACAGACCATAGTCATTCCTGGGCATTCCCAGAATGTTAAAGTTACCCTCAAAGGCTTATCTGTTCTTATCGGGTTATCATTCCCCCTTCCTTAATTGCTCTCTATCACTAGTTCCCCTACATTCTACATTATAAACCATTTGTTTTACATTTTTCAATGTTCACATTTGTGGTAGCATATATTTCTCCTTTTTTGCCTGGCTTATTTCGCTCAGCATTATGTCTTCAAGGTTCATCCATGTTGTCATATGTTTCATGGCATCATTCCTTCTTACTGCCACTAGTATTCCATCGTGTGTATATACCACATTTCATTTATCCACTCATTTGTTGAAGGACATTTGGATTGTTTCCATCTCTTGGCAATTGTGAATAATGCTGCTATGAACATTGGCATGCAGATATCTGTTCGTGTCACTGCTTTCAGATCTTCTGGGTATATACTGAGAAGTGCAATCGCTGGATCGAAGGGTATCTCTATATCTAGTTTTCTAAGGAACTGACAGACTGACTTCCAGAGTGGCTGTACCATTACCCAGTCCCACCAGCAATGAATAAGAGCTCCAATTTCTCCACATCCTCTCCAGCATTTGTAGTTTTCTGTTTGTTTAATGGAAGCCATTCCAATTGGTGTGAGATGATATCTTATCGCGGTCTTAATTTGCATCTCCCTAATAGCTAGTGAAGATGAACATTTTTCATGTGTTTTTTAGCCACTTGTATTTCCTCTTCAGTGAAATGTCTTTTCATATCTTTTGCCCATTTTATAATCGGGCTGTCTGTACTCTTGTCATTGAGTTGTAGGATTTCTTTATATATGCAAGATATCAGTCTTACCAGAAACATGGTTTCCAAAAATTGTTTCCCATTGAGTTGGCTGCCTCTTCACCTTTTTGACAAATTCCTTTGAGGTACAGAAACTTCTAAGCTTGAGGAGTTCCCACTTATCTATTTTTCCTTTTGTTGCTTGTGCTTTGGGTGTAAAGTCTAGGAAGTGGCCGCCTAATACAAGGTCTTGAAGATGTTTCCCTACATTATCTTCTAGGAGTTTTATGGTACTGTCTTTTATACTGAGATCTTTGATCCACTTTGAGTTAATTTTTGTGTAGGGTGTGAGGTAGGGGTCCTCTTTCATTCTTTTGGATATGGATATCCAACTCTCCCAGCCCCATTTGTTGAAAAGACTGTTATGTCCCACTTCAGTGGCTTTGGGGCTCTTATCAAAGATCAGTCAGGTGTAGATCTGAGGGTCTATCCCTGAATCCTCAATTTGATTCCATTGATCAATATGTCTATCTTTGTGCCAGTACCATGCTGTTTTGAAAACTGTGGCTTTATAATAATCTTCAAAGGTGGGGAGTGTAAGTCCTCCCGCTTCGTTTTTTCTTTTTTAGAGTGTCTTTAGCAATTCGAGGCATTTTCCCTTTCCAAATAAATTTGATTACTAGCTTTTCCAAGTCTGCAAAGTAGGTTGCTGGAATTTTGATTGGGATTGCATTGAATCTGTAGATGAGTTTGGATAGGATTGACATCTTAATGACATTTAACCTTCTTATCCATGTACATGGAATATTTTTCCATCTTTTAAGGTCCCCTTCTGTTTCTTTTAGTAGAGTTATGTAGTTTTCTTTGTATAGGTCTTTTATGTCTTTGGTTAAGTTTATTCCTAGGTCCCTGATTTTTTCAGTTGCTATTGAAAATGGTATCTTTTTCTTGAGTGTCTCTTCAATTTGTTCATTTTTAGCATATAAAAACATTACTGACTTATGTGCATTAATCTTGTATCCCGCTACTTTACTAAATTTATTAGCTCTAGTAGCTGTATTGTCAATAGCTCAGGGTTTTCCAGATATAAGATCATGTCCTCTGCAAACAATGACAGTTTTACTTCTTCCTTTCCAATTTGGATGCCTTTTATTTCTTTGTCTTGCCAGATTGCCCTGGCTAGCACTTCCAGCACAATGTTGAATAACAATGGTGACAGCGGGCATCCTTGTCTCATTCCTGATAAAAGGGAAGCTGGATTTTGTCTAATGCTTTTTCAGCATTTATTGAGATGATCATTTGATTTTTCTCTTTTGATTTGTTAATGTGCTGTAATACATTGATTGATTTTCTGATGTTGAACCATCCTTGCATGCCTGGAGTGAACCCCACTTGGTCATGGTGTATGATTTTTTAAATGTGTCTTTGGATTCAATTTGCAAGTATTTTGTTGAGAATTTTTGCATCTATATTCATTAAGGAGATTGGCCGGTAGTTTTCCTTTTTTGTAGCATCTTTGCCTGGTTTTGGTATTAGATTGATGTTAGCTTCATAAAATGAATTAGGTAGTGTAGCATTTTCTTCGATATTTTGAAAGCATTTAAGTAAGATTGGTGTCAGTTCTTTCTGGAAAGTTTGGTAGAATTCCCCTGTGAAGCCATCTGGCCCTGGGCATTTATTTGTGGGAAGCTTTTTGATGACTGATTGGATCTCTTTGCTTGTGATGGGTTGGTTGACGTCTTCTATTTTTTTTCTGGTCAGTCTAGGATGTTCATATGTTTCCAGGAAATTGTCCATTTCCTCTACATTATCCAGTTTCTTGGCATACAGTTGTTCATAGTATCCTTGTATAATTTTTTAATTTCTTCAGGATCCACAGTAATGTCACCTTCCTCATTCATTATTTTGTTTATATGGGTCTTGTCTCTTTTTGATTTTGTCAGTCTAGCTAGGGACTTGTCAATCTTCTTGATCTCCTCAAAGAACCAACTTTTGGTGTTATTTATCCTCTCTATTGTTTTTTTGCTCTCTATGTCATTTATTTCTGATTTAATCCTTGTTATTTCTTTTCTTCTACTTGGTTTAGGATTGGTTTGCTGTTCATTTTCTAGCTTCTTCAGTTGCTTCATTGGTTCTTTGATTTTGGCTCCTTCTTCCTTTTTAATATATGTGTTTAGTACTATAAATTTCCCCCTCAGTACCACTTTTGCTGCATCCCATAGGTTTTGGTATGTTGTGTTCTCATTTTCATTTGTCTCTATATATTTAGCAATTTCTCTTGCTATTTGTTCTTTAACCCACTGATTGTTTAGGAGCATGTTGTTTAACCTCCAAGTATTTGTGAATTTTCTAAGTCTCTGATGGCTATTGACTTCTAATTGTATTCCACTGTGGTCAGAGAATGTGCTTTGAATAATTTCAACTTTTTTAAATTTATTGAGGCTTGTTTTATGTCCCAGCATATGATCTATTCTGGAGAAAGTTCCATGAGCACTAGAGAAGAATGTGTATCCTGGTGATTTGGGATGTAATGTTCTATATATGTATGTTAAATCCAATTCATTTATCACATTGTTTAGGTTTTCAATTTCCTTATTGGTCTTCTGTCTGGTTGATCTATCTATAGGAGAGAGTGATGTGTTGAAGTCTCCCACAATTATTGTGGAAACATCAATTGCTTCCTTTAGTTTTGCCAGTGTTTCTCTCATGTATTTTGTGGCACCTTGATTGGGTTCATAAACATTTATGATTGTTATTTCTTCTTGTTGAATTGCCCCTTTTATTAGTATGTAGTGGCCTTCTTTGTCTCTCAAAACATCCTTGCATTTAAAGTCTATTTTATCTGAGATTAATATTGCTACTTCTGCATTCTTTTGGCTGTAGCTTGCATGAAATATTTTTCTCCATCCTTTCACTTTCAATTTCTTTGTGTCCCTGTGTCTATGATGAGTCTTTTGTATGCATATTGATGGTTCATTTTTTTTGATCCATTCTGCCAATCTATATCTTTAGTTGGGGAGTTTAATCCATTTACATTCAACGTTATTACTGTGAGGGCATTTCTTGAATCAGCCATCTTATCCTTTGGTTTATGTTTGTCATATATATTTTTTCTCTCTGTCTCTTAATGTCCTTTATCGTACCTATACTGAATCTCTTTATTGCTGAACCTTTCTCCATATCTCTCTCTCCTTTGTTTGTTTCTCTGTCAGTAGGGTTCCCTTTAGTATCTCAAGTAGGGCATGTCTCTTGTTAGCAAATTCTCTCAGCATTTGTCTGTGAAAAATTTAAGCTCTCCCTCAAATTTGAAGGAGAGCTTTTCTGGATAAAGAAATGTTGGTTGGCAATTTTTCTCTCTCAGAATTTTAACTATGTCATGCCACTGCCTTCTTGCCTCCATGGTGTCTGCTGAGTAGTCACTACTTAGTCTTATGTAGTTTCCTGTGTATGTAGTGAATTGCTTTTCTCTTGCTGCTTTCAGAACTTGCTCCTTCTCTTCCATATTTGACAGTGTGATCAGAATATGTTTCAGAGTGGGTTTGTTTGGATTTATTCAATTTGGAGTTCAGTGGTCATTTATGATTTGTGTATTTATGGTGTTTAGAAGATTTGGGAAGTTTTCCCCAACAATTTCTTTGAATACTCTTCCTAGACCTTTACCCTTCTCTTCCCCTTCTGGAACACCAATGAGTCTTCTATTTGGATGTTTTATTTTATCTATCATATCCCTGAGGCCCATTTCAATTTTTGTGGTCTTTTTCCCCATTCTTTCTTTTGTTCTTTCATTTTCCATTCTGTTGTCCTCCAGGTCACTGATTCGCTGTTCATCTTCCTCTAGTCTTGTACTATGAGCATCCAGAATCTTTTTAATTTGGTCAACAGTTTCTTTTATTTCCATAAGTTCGTCTATTTTTTAATTTACTCTTGCAATTTCTTCTTTATGCTCTTCTAGGGTCTTCTTCATGTCCTTTATATCATTGTTTGTCTTTAGTTCTTTGATTAATTCCTCCAAGTATTGTGTGTCCTCTGATCTTTCGATTTGGGTGCTTGGGCTTGGGTTATCCATATCTTCTGGTTTTTTCATATGCTTTAAAATTTTCTGTTGTTTTTGGCCTCTCAGCATTTGCTTAATTTGATAGGGTTCTTTTAGGATTCATAGACTGATTAAAACACTTATCTTTAATTTGTCAGATCTACAGCTTCATGGAGTATGCTTTCTCTAACCAGCAGGTGGCATCCGTGAGCCACCTATTCCCTTCAAGCCAGTTCTTCCCCATTTTGTCTTTATGGTGAGTAGGGGTGTGAGTCTTGTGGGGTCCAATTGGTGCACCAAGCTTGTGTGTGCAGTTGCGTGTATATGGGGCATGTGTCTGAGCAGTCAGGGAGGGGGGTCGGCTCTAACAATCAAATCTCCCTGATGTTCCTGGAGATTTAAAGCTGCTGCAATAGTCTAATCCTTCAGTTCAGTCCCACCACAGTTTGTCTCTGCCACTGGCCCACAAGTCCTTGGTATTGGTGTATGGCCCCTGGAACTTGTGAGTGGGTCCCTCTTTCAAGCCATGCCCCCCCAGGTCCTCTGTTGAGGGATGACTGTGCTATGGCACAGGTGAGTGCTGTCCCCCCAGGGCAGTTCTGGGCTGCAGGGCTGTGTAGGTGTGTTCCCAGTCTGCTGAAAGGATGGCTGAATGGGCCATGTTAATTCACACATCTCCGCTTTCCCAACTCTGGGACAACAAGCTGAGGGTGTGGGAAAGGCTAATGTCCATGTCTGCTTTTGTGGTGTGTGCGTGTGTTGTTGGAAACACTTCCTGTCACAATTTGTCATCTAGGGCAGCTCTGGGCTGTGGAGCTGGCACCTGGCAGGAGTGTTCCCTGCCCACCGGGAAGATGACTGTGAGGGGATGCTCCCCTTTTCTTTGGAAGTTGTGGTGTTTAGTGAATTTTCTCAGCCACTGAACTTATTGCCTGTGTCTCAGAGCTCTCTTAACTCTGCTCTTGTCTGGGTCCAAATTGCAAGTCTTTGAGGCTTTCTTTAATGGGCTTCTTAGAGTAATTGTTTTACAAAAAGAGAAAAAGATTAAAAACAAAAAAAGAAGGGCCCTCCTTGCAGATCTAATGGGCTATTGAAGTGCTAAGAGACAAGGAGATTAGGGCCATTAAGGAACAATCCAGGGACCAGAGAAACCGGCTTTTCAGACAAAGAAAATCGCCTTCTGGATTTGCATATGAGCCTGACTCTGCCTGAATTCTGCCCTTCCCCATTTTATGTTCATCAGAACTCCAAAAAGCCTCTGCTTTTATTTTTGGGTTTTTCTTGCTGTTTTTGCTGTCCCTATCTCCTCTCCACTGGGCTGACTGCTCCCAGATTCTCCTGTGTCTGGTCTCAGTCTATCTATGTTTGGAGTTTTGATCAGCAGTCTGAGTTTTCAATCAGAGCTGTAACTGTAGTTCTCCCTCCTGGTTCCCAGCACTGACAGCCCCTCCTCCCATGGGACTGAGCCTGGCAGGGAGGGGCATGGGTCCCCTGGCCATGAGAATTTACAGATTTTGCTTATCTCAGCTGTTCCACACATTCATGAGTGTTGTATAAAGTATGCCCAAAGTCAAATTGCTCTGCGTTGTCCAGTCCACACAGTTCCTGGCTTTCTACCTACTGCCCTGGAGGAGTAACTAAAATGTACACCTCACCACTCTCAATTTAGTTTCATTTTCAAAACATGGGACACATCTTGGATTCTCATTGAGCACAACTCTCCAATTTGTGTGTCATAGATGATGCTTGTGTAACTACAGGAGGAAAGTCCTCCATGATTAATGCAGTTCTCCCCCAGTGGATGCAGGGCTTGTTTCTACACACACACTCTGTGTGGGAGCCAGAATGGTTATACCTGCCCTTCTTGGATTGATTCTCAAGGGAAGGCCCTGACCTCTTCTTCCAAACTAATTTTCCAATCCCTCTCTCTGAGCAGGGTTTCTCACCAGACTCACTTGGAAAACTTTTGCAGCATATACTCACCTGGCCCTCTCTCTCCACACTGGAGACTGAATTGATTCTAGGGTAAAAGCATGTATGAACATTTTGAAAAAAAATATTTGCCATTTTACAAAATACATTTAATTAAATATTAAAAATAGAAAAAAAATAGATGATTTTGATGTCTGCCCTAGGCTGAGAGCACCCGACAGCCTCTGAGGCATTTGCACACATTTCAAAACCTGAGGCATACTTAGAGCTGCTGGATCTTTCTCTATAATTCTTTTTTTTATTTGTCCCACCACTATTTCTTCTCCTTTCTTTCTTTTTTCTTTTTTTATTAAAGAAGTTGTGGGTTTACAGAACAGTCATGCATTAAATACAGGATTCCCATACACCACCCCATGATCAGCACCTTGCACTGATGTGGAACATTTGTTACAATTGATAATAGCACATTTTAATAATTATATTATAAATCATAGTTCATGGTTTAACATAGTGTTCACTGTGTAGAGTAGTTTCATGGATTTTTTTTTAAAAAAATTTCTGTTACCATCTATACAATCTAACATTTCTCCTTTTAATCATGGTGAGATGTATATATATCAGTGCTGTTAATTTCATTCACAATGTTGGGCTACCATCAACACCATCCATTACCAAAATATTTCCACCATTATAAATAGGAACTCTGTAAATTTAAATCCTTAATTTCCCATTCCTTATCCCCACCCTGTCCCCTTATATCTTGTATTCTAGATTCTGACTCTATGAGTTTGCTTATTTTAATTATTTCAAATCACTGAGATCTTACAATATTTGTCCTTTTGTGTCTGGCTTATTTCACTCAACATGATGTCTTCAAATTTCATCCATGTTGTCACATGTATCAAGACTTCACTCCTTTTTAGGGCTAAATACTATTCAATTATGTGTATATAGCATATTTTACTAATCCATTTGTTAGTTGATGGACACTTGGATTGCTTCCATCTTCTGGCAATTTGAATAATGTCACTATGAACACCAGGGTAGAAACAACTGTTTGAGTTCCCTGCTTTCAATTCTCTTTGGTATATACCTAGTAGAAGAGTGGTTGGGTCATATGACAGTTCTATACTTAGCTTTCTGATGAACCACCAAACTGTCTTCGATAGAGGCTTCATCATTTTACATTTACACCAGCATGAATGAGTGTTTCTGTTTTTCTGCATCCCCTTCAACATTTGTTATTTTCTGTTTTTTAAATATCAGCCATTTTAACATGTGTGAAATGGTATCTCATTGTGGTTTCGATTTGCATTTCCCTGATGGCTAATGGTGTTGAGCATCTTTTCATGCAATTTCTGGCCATTTGTGTATCTTCTTTGGAGAGATGTCTATTCAAGTCTTTTGCCCATTTTTAAATTGGGTTGTTTGACTTTTTCTTGTTACATTGAAGGATTTCCTTTATCTATTTTGGATATAAACCTTTATCAGATATGCGGTTTCCAAATATTTTCTCCCATTGTGTAGGTTCTCAAACTTTCATGATGAAGTCCTTTGAGGCATAAAAGTTTTAATTTTGATGAGGTCCCATTTGTCTATTTTTTTCTTTTGTTGCTTAAGCTTTCAATGTAAAGTCTAAGAAACCAATGCCTAACACGAGGTCCTAAAGATGCTTCCCTACATTTTCTTCTAAGAGTTGTATATTTCTGGCTCTTGTATTTAGATCTTTGATCCATTTGGAACTGATTTTTGTATATGGGGTGAGGAGGTGGTCCTTTTTTTTTTTTCAAATGGAGATCCAGTTTTCCCAGCATCATTTGTTGGAGAGAGTATTCTTTCCCAATTCATTGGCCTTTGCCCATTTGTCAAAAATCAGTTGGCCATAAATGTGAGGGCTGACTTCTGAGCTCTCAATTCAATTCCATTGGTCTGTATGTCTGTTCTTGTGTCCCAGTACCATGCTGTTTTAATTATTGTTGCTTTGTATTAAGTTTTAAGATTGGGAAGTGTGAATCCTTCAACTTCAGTCTTCTTTTTCAGAATGGCTTTAGCTATTTGGAGCCACTTACCCTTCCATATAAATTTGATGATTTGCTTTTCTATTTCTGCAAAGAAGGATGTTGGAATTTTGATTGGGATTGAATTGAATACATAAATTGATTTGGGTAGGATTGACATCTTAATGATATTTGGTCTTCCAATACATGAACACAGAATGTCCTCCCATTTATTTAGGTCTTTTTAAATTTCTTTTTGCAATGCTTTGTAGTTTTCTGTGTATAAGTCCTTTACATACTTGGTTAGATTTATTCCTAGATATTTGATTCTTTTAGTTGCTATTGTAAATGGAATTTTTTCTTGATTTCTTCTTCCAATTGTTCATTCTCTCTCTCTCTCTACATATATATATGTGTATGTATATATATATATATATATATATATACATATATATATATATATACATATATATATATACACCATACTGATCTTTGCATATGATCCTGTACCCCACCAGTTTGCTGAATTCATTTAATAGCTGTAGGAACTTTGTTGTGGATTTTTCAGGATTTTCTGTTTAAAGGATCATGTCATCTACAAATAGGGAAAAATTTCACTTCTTTTCCAATTTGGATGCCTTTTATTTCTTTCTCTTGCCTAAATACTCTACCTAGCACTTCCAGTAAAATGCTCAATAACAGTGGGCATCCTTGTCTTGTTTCCAGTCTTACCATTGAGTATGATGTTAGCTGTGGGTTTTTCATAGATGCCCTTTATGCTGTTGAGGAAGTTTCTTTCTATTCTTCTCTTCTAAGTGTTTTTATCAAGAAAAGGAGCTGGATTGTATCAAATGCCTTTTATGCATCCGTTGAGATGGTCATGTGTTTTTTCCCCTTTGTTCTGTTAATTTGGTGTATTAGATTTATTGAAATTCATATGTTGAACTATCCTTGCATACCTGAGATGAATCCCACTTGATCATGATGTATAATTCTTTTGTTGTTTTCTTGCATTCCATTCGCTAGTATTTTTTTGAGAATTTTTTTATCTATATTCATAAGAGATGTTGGTCTTTAGTTTTCTTTTCTTGTGGTACCTGTATCTGGCTTTGTTATGGGGGTGATGCCGGCTTCATACAATGAGTTAAGGAGTATTCCTTCTTCAATTTTTTTGAAGATTTTGAGCAGGATAGGTGTTAATTCTTCTTGGAACATTTGGTAAAATTCTCCTGTGAAGCTATCTGGCTTTTCTTTACTGGACTTTTTGATTCCTGATTCAATTTATTTACTAGTTATTGGTTTGCTGAGATTTTCTATTTCTTCTTGGGCAGTTTGTGTGTTTTTAGGAATTTGTTCATTTCATCTAGGTTATCTAATTTATTGGTGTACAGTTGTTCATAGTGTACTCTTATAGCCCTTTCTATTTCTGTGGGGTCAGTAGTAAAGCCCTTCTTTTCATTTCTGATTTTATTTGTGTCCTTTTTTTTTCTTTCTTTGTCAGTCTAGCTAAAAGTTTGTTGATTTTATTGATCTCCTCAAAGAAACAACTTTGGGTTTTGTTGATTCTCTCTAATATTTTTTTATCCCCTATCTCATTTATCTCTGCTCTAATCTTTATAATTTCCTTCCTTCTGCTCACTTTGGGTTTAGTTTGTTCCTCTTTTTTTAGATCCTCTAGTTTTGAGGTAAGGTCTCTGATTTGATATCTTTCTTTTTTAATGTAAGTATTTAGAGTTGCCATCCTTTTTTTTTTTTTTAAGTTTCAAATTTGAAGACTTTATCTCATCCCTTTCTCTTACAACTTTATCCAGCATATCTAAGAACAACCAGCCAACATCATTATATCTCTCAATTCCACAAAACTCTGTTAAGGTGTTAAAAACACTGTCACCCAGAGCCTTGCTTTGTACAAGAGTATGATTAGGAAAATCAAATGGTCATATTTTGTATATCTCCATTGCCAACTCATGCCGTGGACTGTCAGTGCCATCTTGATTATTGGAAATGGAGTCATTAGGGCCTTTGAGTATAATCAAAGTAGAAAATCAACTGTAAAAGCCCATTTTAAGATTCTGTTTCTCAAGAACCACTCCCGGTACCAAGCTGTATTAGTTAGGGTTCTCTAGGGAAACAGAACCAACAAGAGAAATCTGTAAATATAAGATTTTATAAAAGTGTCCTACAGAATTCTGGGGATGCATGAGTCCAAATTCCATAGGGCAAGATGCACAAGTCCAAATTCCATAGGGCAGGCAGTGAACTGGCAACTCCGAAGAAGGTGTTTGATGAACTCCTCAGGAAATGCTTTGCTGGCTAGCCAAAGAAAAAGTGAAGATCCTCTCTCTTTTTCCCTTAAATGTCTTCAACTAATTGGATTAAATCCAGCTGATTGAATTCTCTCATTGTAGAAGACTCACCCTTTGTTGACGTAATCAGTCACAGGTGCAGTCAATTGACTGACGATTTAATAAACCAGCCTTCTGGTTTATTAACCAGCAACAAATGTCTTTGCAGTAATGGTTAGGCCAGTGTTTGCTTGACCAGACGACTGGACACCATCACCTTGCCAAGTTGACACATGAACCTAATCATCACAGACCTGCTCCCCCAGGGTGGGCGCTCAACAAGGACAGTTTCCTTCCTCTTCCCCTGATCCAGATTGCTAATGCTGCCATTATGCAAAACTCCAGAAAAGGATTTGCTTTTATAAAGGGGGTTTATTTAGTTATGAAGTTACAGTCTGAAGGCCATGAAAATGTCCAAATTAAGGCATCAACAGATGACATCTTCACAAAAGGATGGCCAATGGCATCTGAAAAACTTTTGTTAGCTCAGAAGGCATGTGGCTGGCGTCTGCTTGCTCCCAGGTTGCATTTCAAAATGGCTTTCTCCCAGGATGTTTCTCTCTAGGTGTCTGGGAGTATTCTCTTAGTTTCTCTGGAGCAAACTCGAGTAGCGAAAGTCTACTTTCAATGGCTGTCTTCAAAATGTCTCTCTTGACTGCAGCTCCAAAATGTCACTGTTAGCAGGCTCGGAGGTCCTTCTGTTTGTGAACTCTTTTATACGACTCCAGTGATTTAACTGACACCCACCCTGAATGGGCAGTGTAACACCTCCATGGAAATTATCCAATCAAACATTTCACTCACAGTTGATTGAGACACATCTCCATGGAATCACTCAAGCAAAGGGTTCCAACCTAATCAACACTAATATGCCTGCCCCCAGAAGACTGCATTCAAGAACATGGTGTTTGGGGGGACATAATACATCCAAACTGGCACATTCCACCCCCTGGACCCCAAAATGACATGATCTTTCCATATACCAAATACACTCATCCCATCACAATATCACAAAAATTAAAATCATTTCAGTAATGAAAGGTAAGTACAAGATCTTATCAAAATCAGTTACAGGTGTGGTCTTGTCCTAAAGCAGAATTCCCCTCTGGCTGTGGACCTGTGAAACCTAGAACAAGTTATCTGCTTCCAATATACAAAAGAGGGACAGTCATAGTATAAACATTCCCATTGCCATAAGGAGAAACTAAAAGGGAACAGGATTAACAGGACCACAGTTCCTAAAACGTGCAGGGCAAACTTCATTACATTTCAAAGTCTGAGAGTCATTCAGACTTTGAAATGTATCCTTGGGGTTTAAGAGAGCAGGAGTCCAACCCTTCTTAAGGGCCTCTGTAGCAGCCCTTTTCTCTCCAAATGATGGGGTGAGTGCTCCAACATACCCACACATTGGGGAGACCATCTTCTGCTCACCCCCACCCTCCTGAAACATCAGGGTGCCACCCGGACTCTGCCTCTCCAGGGCAAAGGCTCTCCCCTCTCCAAGCAGTGGGGTGGTGGCCAGGCTCTCCCCAATCCCTAGGGAATGTGCTCCACCCTCTCTGAGGCCTGGGGTGGCAACACTCTTCCTGAGCATTGAGGCAGAAGGCCTGCCCTCTGCCTCCAGGGCAAACTCACCCTTTCCATGTGTGTGGGCCACTCCGCTCTCCCTGCCCAAGACATCTTGACTCCAGACTTCAATCTCCATGGCTCTGTCTTTGAAGAATTTTTTCCTTCAATTTGTTCCTTCTTCATCTTCTCCAGTCCAGACCAGCAGTGGTTCTGTTTATAGAGATCTTGCAAAAATTCTGTAGGTTTGACATGCAGTTCACAGGTGTCAAACCCATCAGACAATAGGACTTTCCACAAATCCTTTCTCAATAACTCCATCTCCAATCCTGGCTTGTATTGAAATGGCAGTCAGATTCCATGTTTGGTTAAATTCTCACATGGGGCTGTAGCTTCTGGGGTCTCACTTTTTGGAAGCCCAGAATTTTCCAAACTATCAGTTTCTGGTTTCTTTGTACCCAAAAGTTCATTTCTTAGCTTATCTCTGTCCTGTCACATTTTACTACAAGCTGCAAGGAGAAGCCAGGGTACATCCTCTACACATAGTCAAGAGATCTCCTCAGCTAAGTATCCCAGCTTGTTGCTTTCAAATTCTGCCTTCCATCCGACACCAGGACACAATTTTGCCAAATTCTCTGCCACTTTGAAACAAGGATCTCCTTCCTTCCAGTTGGCAATGACAAATTCATCATTTCAGCTCAAGGCCTAAGTGCTCTTTCTCCCTCTTCCCTAGGAGATGGACCTTAACAGCTTTAGGCAGCCAACTCAGGAAAGAAGAGCATGCCCTACAAATGCCAAGAAATGAAATGGCTAAATAACCCAACTGCTATGGAGTGAATTGTGTCCCCCAAAAGACATGCTCAAGTCCTAACCCCAGGTCCTGTGGATGTTGCCATCCTTTTTTTTTAGTGACACCTGGGCAAGTCTCTTTCCCAGTAAATTTCCCTTACTCCATTTACTTTTCCTCCACTCACGACTTCCTCAGTGTTTTCAGTATTGCCTTCATGCTCTTTCTTCATCTGCCACCCTACCTGCTTTGGCATTGTGATGGTTAGGTTCATGTGTCGACTTGGCTAGGTGATAGTGCCCAGGTGTCTGGTCAAGCAAGCACTGGCCTAACCATTAGGGCAAAGACATTTGTGGCTGGTTTATTAAATCTTCAGCCAGTTGGCTGCAGCTGTGACTGATTACATCAATGAAGGGCATGTCCGCCACAATGAGCAAATGCAATCACCTGGATTTAATCCAATCAGTTGAAGACTTTTAAGTGAGACAGATAGAGGACCTTTACTTCTTCTTTGGCTAACCAGCGAAGTGTTTCCTGAGGAGTTCATCAAACACGTTCATCTAAGTTGCCAGTTTGCTGCCTGAGGAGTTCATTGAACATCTTCATTGGAGTTGCCAGTTTGCTGCCTGCCTTACAGAATTTGGACTTGTGCATACCCACGGTTGTGTGAGACACTTTTATAAAATCATATATTTATAGATATCTCTCATTGATTCTGTTTCCCCAGAGAACCTTAACTAATACAGGCATTATTCAGGAGCAACATGTTCTTTTTACCTGCCAAATATTTTTCTCATATATTGTCCCATCTCAACTTGGGAAGTGAGGATAGAAAGTATTGCTTCAATTTTACCATGGAAACTAAGGCAAACAACTTGCCCAATGTCACACACAACCATCTAGTGGCAAAATGAACTAAAATCCAGGTTCTCTGACTCTTAAGTAAATGTTCATGTCCATTTTACCATTGATGTAATTTACAGATTCATTCATTCATCTATTCATTCATTCATATCATAGCAATGTATTGAGTGCCTTGTGTATACTAAGTCACTGAATGGGAAGGAAGGTAGGTATAAAAATCCTTGCTTGTAACAAACTGACAACATAAATGAGATAGGAGTTCACCATAAAAAAGTTGGGTAACAACACAGAATCACATCTACTAAGTTCCAAATGAGTAGTCTAGCCAGGTCATGCAGTAAGTGAGAGGCTGAGTATGCAGGGGCAAAGCAAGCTTTATTGAGGAGGGACTTGAGCTTGGTATGGAAGGGTGTTTATAGCTTAGAGAAAAGGATGGAGCATCACATCCAAGGCTGTGGGAATGTGCACATTAAGGCAGTGCTTCCCAACATTTATCATATCATAGCATACAGAGAAAAGCATAGTATTTGAAAAGTACAATGGGGTGAATGGAGGTGGCAGCTTGCAGCCCAGAGACAAGTGACCTAGGAGTTCTTTCCAACAGCATTGGCCCTGGGCAGAGGTGAGGGGTCATAGCCTCATACACTTGTAACTATGTTTAGGAAGGTATGCACAAAGGTATTGGGGCAACTCTGGTCATGGTGGGTTTAAAGACCAATGACAAAGCTGCAGTGGTTGAAATTAAGGGAATTTCCAGAAGAACCATGGCAGATACCATTGGAAAGAAAGTTTATGGCCAAATGATGAAAAGACTTTGAATTTTATTCTGCAAACCTACATAGTAAGTAGATGAAGTGCACATAGCTCTGTTTTAGAAGGATCTCACTGGCATCAGTGTGGAGGATGGATTGGAGGGAAGGAAAATAGTTAGGAGGCTATTATAATAGTCCACATGAGAGGTGATATTATTTTGGACTAGAGTGGTGGAAATAGAGAAAAGTGGGCAGGACTGGGTTGTATTTTAGAGGCAAAAATGACAGGGGTGGTAATGTATTTCATGTGAAGAATAAGAGAAAGGGAGGAGACAAGGATGATTTCTATGTTTCAAACTTGAGCAAATTGGGCATGAATGGTGATGCTGTTTTCTAAAATGGGGAACTTAGGAGAAGGAGCAAGTTTTTTTGGAGTGGAGGGAGAGATAAGATGATGAGTTTCAAGTTGATATTTAGAATCAAAGAATCCCGTTAGGAGGCTATTGCAGGAAGTCAGATGAGACACTATGAGATCCTGAAATAGGATGGTAGCAGTGGGAATGGAAAGAAAATGTTGGATTAAGAGACATTATAAAGGAAGAATTGATAGATTTAGTCATGGATTGAATCTAGAGTTGAAAGGCAGAGGAAAGCTTCAAACATTAGAACTCTTCTGTTCTCTATCTTCTTGGCAATTCTTCCATTCTTATGGCTTGAAATACTATAGGTATGCTAATAACTTCCAAATTTGTACCTCCAGTCAGGATCTCTCCATATTTTTATATCAACTGCCTACTTAATGTCTCAACGTGGATGCCTAATAGGCATCTCAAACTTAGCATGTCCAAAACTGAGCTCTCGACGTCCCCACCCTCACACCCCCACCAAAAACTTCTCCACTCACCAAACCTGCTCCTCACAGTCTTCCCTATCTCACTAAATGGTAACTTCATGCTTCCAGTTGCTCAGGCAGAAGACCTTGGAATCATCCTTGACTCTTCTCTTTCTCTCATCTCCTACATTTATGTTATCGGCAAACATTGTTGATTCTATCTTCAAAATATATCTAAAATCTGACTACTTTTCATCACTTCATTGCTACTATCCCGGGACAAGACACAATGATCAATCTCTTGGATTATTGCAGTAGCCTCTCAACTGTCCTCCTTGTCTCAGCCCTTGCCACTACTCTACCCCCACCTGGTCTATTTACTCATTGCTTTGAAGACTGGCTAATCTTATTAATACAAAAGTCAAATCATGTCACCCTCTATTCAAAACTCCTCTGATGGCTTTCCATCTTACACATAATAAAAACAAAACTCCTTACAGTGACCAACAATGCTGTATAAAACCAGATATACTCATGATTTACTTTCTCACCTCCTTCAGGTGTTGGATCAAATGTCACCTACTCAGCAAGATCTTCCCAGACTGCCATGTTTAAAATTACAAGTATGCCCCCATTCCATATCTGTCTTCCCTGTTTCATTGTTTTAATATATTTTAACACTATTTTGCATTATATATTTATCTATTTATTGTTTATTGTCTATTTCCTTCTCCTAGAACAGGAGTTGGCAAACTTTTTATGTAAAGAGCCAAATAGTAAATATTTTAGGCTTTGTGGGCCAGTCTCTGTTATAATTACTAACCTCTGCTGTTGTAGCATGAAAGTAGCTATAGATGATAAATAAACATGAATGAGCCCAGCTGTGTTCCAATAAAACTGTATTTACCAAAACAGGTGGCAGGCCAGAGTTGGCCCATGGGCCCTAGTTGGCTGACCCCTACTAGAATATAAGTTCCTGGAGAGTAAGATTTTTATTTACTTTTATATACCCCAAACATAGAATAGCGCCTGGCATTTAGTAGGCACTCAGTATATTTTTACTGAATGAATGAACCAATGGGAAACTGAGGGAGGGGGATCATTGACAGGGCAGGATCTTGAGCAAGAGCTGGTTTTGGTTAGGCTCGGCATATCAATTCTCCTTCCTCCTTTCCCCCCTTATCCCTACTCTGCCACTTAAGCGTGTCTGGTGAAGTAAAAGTTGCTATCATAGCCTGTGCAACTCTTCTGATGTGTGAAATTTCATCTGACTTGCTTTAATGTTCAGTCATTTGTCTATTCAATCCTCTTGACTCAGATTCTCTCTAATAGCAATAATAACTCAAATATTCTGCACTAAAACCAGCACTCTAAAATCGGTATTTTAAATTAATTTATAACAAATGCTAGCAGTAGTTTCCATACTTTTTAACATTCATCTGTACTCTCTAAAGTTGAGCATCTGTTATTAAGATATGAAGTATTATTTTACTTCCATGCATTCTATGTGAATTGTTTGTTCTGATAAACTTCAGCTTTCAAGTACTCCCAACAGTAGGAATCACATGATAAGAGATGTGGTAAATGATGTATTCACCAGTTCTTACTGACTGTTTTCTCACTCTTCCCTGAATCACTTATAAGCACTAAAGGTTTCCTGGACTTATGTGCCTTACTATTGAAAATGTGCATTCATTAATTCATTATTTCATATAGTCCTTCACACAATTGCTAACATTTATCTAGCATTCAGTATGTATGTGATTCTGAGCTGGAGTCTTCATATAAATTCACTCATTTAATTCTTTTAAAGCACCAGGGAGGTAGGTACTATTATAATTTTTTACAGCTGATGGAACTGAGGTACAGAAAGCTGAAGTAATTTTCTCAGGGCCCCACAGCTAGCAGAAAGGGGAGATAGGGTTTGAATCCAAGTCTGCCTGACTCCATTTTTATTCATGGTTTCCCACACCTCAACAAATATTTACCATATTCCATGCAGTATTCTAGGCAGTACCAACAAAGATGAATAGGGTAAGATCTCCCTGGCCTCCCAAAGGTAATGCTGGTTGGGGTTGTGTGGGTGGGAGTAGAGACTGTCAGATGCAGGAACTAAAGAATTCTTTGTTTATGAACGGGTTAACAAAAAAGTGGACATGGGCACTATGAATACACAGGGTTCTAAAAATAGCAACAGGGGCTACAGACTGAAAGGGAATTGAGCTTCCAACTATAAAGTCAATAGGGTAACTCACTCAGGATAGAAAAATGCCACTCTAAGGGACTTAAGCTGACAAGAAACTTACCCATTGCAGAAATGGGCTTGGCTGCCTACAGAAAACTGTTTGCTGATAAGATTAAGAGACCTCCCCAAAAGTCATCAAGAAACAATGCTCTAAAAATGTAATTAGCGGAAAACAATACTGTAGACTTGGAAATGCTATAATTGGGCAAGTACACTGAAACTAAAGAGGAGTTCATGATATTGTGACATGTGCAGAGTTATTTGACTATTATAGAAACAAGAATAAAAATAATTACAAATTTGGTTTTTTTTTCCACTGCATGCCCTGACCTGCTGATATATTTATTGTCTTTCTGATAAGGGTTGGGTGGTGTCATTAAGCTGCATGAACTACATGACTCTATCTCTTCAGATCACCCCACACCCTATCTACATCTTCACTCATCAGTAACCACAGTCACCATATAAGGAGCATCTACTCTGAGCCAAGGACTTGACATAAATTATCTTATTTTATCTTCACAGCAACCCCATGAGATATGTTCTATTATGAGCTTTGTTTTCACATGAGGGAACTGAGGCTCAGTGAGGTTATATGATTTAGCCAAGCCCATAAAACTAAATGAGTGGTAGATTAGTTTCCTAGGGCTGCCATAATAAATGACCACAAACTGGTTGGCTAAAAACAATAGAAATTTATTGTCTCACGGTTCTGGAGGTCAGAAATTTGAAATCAAGTTGTTGACAGGGTCTTGCTCCCTCTGAAGGGGAGAATCCTTCCTTGCCCCTTCCAGCTTCTGATGGCTCCTCATATTTCTTGGCTTGTGGCAGCATAACTCCAATCTCTACCCCTGTCTTCGCATGGCTGTCTCACCCGGTGTCTCTGTCTTTTCTGTCTCTTGTAAGGACACTATTTTAGATTCCCTGCTGCCATGACACACTCTACACAATGGGTTGACTTAACAATAATAATTAATTGGTTCACAGTTTCAGAGTCCAGAGGCTTACTTCCTCCTGGGATCAGTAGCATTCTGGCTGGCTGGCAATCCTTGGGTTTCTTGGCTTTCGCTTCAAATGGTGATGTCCTCTCCTTTCTCTTCCAGGTTCTGTTGACTTCTAGCTTCTCCCTTTGCCCTTCTCTTCCCTGTCCAATTTCCTTTGCTTTAAGGACTTGAGCCATATTGGATTAAGGCTCACCCTCATTCATTTAGGCACAACTTAACATATGATATTCAAAGGTCCTATTTACAAATGGGTTTACACCCATAGGATTAGGGTTTAGTATCTGAACATGCCTTTTGTGAGAGACATGATGACTCAATCCCCAACAGATGCTTGTCATTGGATTTAGGGCCCACTCTAATCCAGGATGATCCCATCTCAAGATTCTTACCTTTAATTATATCTGCAAAGACCCTTATTCCAAATAAGGTCACACTCTGAGGTTCCAGGTGGACATATCTTTTGGGGAGACACCATTCAACCCTCTACAAGTTGCCTAGCTGGGATTCTAGCCTAGATCCATCTGACTTTAAAACCTTGGCCCTTTCCACTAAACCATGCTGCCTCTACCAAATAGACTTTTGTCTTTATTTGGTTTCCTAAGTAGATTTCCTACTGGGAAGAGGATGCAGTAATTGACATACATCTTCTTTGTAATTAATTATCAAGATGAATTAATAAATTGGTATTCTGGTCTCTAAAATATTGCCTTATGAATTTAGATTGTGTAAAATTTGTCCCCAAGAGCCTGATTACTCCTTGATTTGAACTGACGAAACTGAGTTTGGGAAACTGTGAAGCTGAGAATTGGATCCTGGATAAGGATGAAGATACTTTCAGGGTATAGCCATTCCATAGCCTGCCATCCAGGCCTGTTTCCTTACTATACAAATGACCATAATATAATAACATACTATAAACCTCTGGGTGTGCAGATGAATTTCTAAACACTTAACTTACACGAGGAATTTTGTGTATAGCTCAAGGATATGTCCCAGAAAGATTCCTCATAGTGGCTATTATGTTTGCCCCTTATCCTTAGCCCCCAGCATCAAATCACAGGAAAGAAGATGTATCTACGAGTTCATTATCTCATTAGCCTCACATCTTGCTTGTGAAGAGAATATTCCTAGGGGTGTGTTTCTCAGATTGTGGTCGGTCAGCGGATGAACCATAGAGGTGGACCACTGAGTGCCATCCAGGCAGCTTGTTAAAAACATCAGTTTCCTGATCTACTGAATTATACCAGGTCTACAGAGTTAGAATCTCTGAAAATAGGCTCCAGGACCTACATTTTTAAAAAAGTGCCTGGGATAATTCTGAAACACATTCAAGTTTGAGAATCACTGCATTCTGGTGAAATCAGACATCCACAATATCAAAACAAAGATTAAACTCCAAATGTTCATTTGCAATTCCAGTCAATAACCAATTACAATATTGCATTCTCTCAGCATGATCTGTAGGCTTTAGTTCATGAGACATTATCATTTGATATGGCTTGATTTATATCAAAGCAAACACAGTTAGGTCAAGATTTCTTAATCCCTCTCTCCTGAGGCAATTTATGTAATAATTTTTGAGGAGAATGCAATAACCTCTCCCTAATATCTAAAATTGAACTCTAAGTTCCCTTTCAGCTCCAATATTCTGATTCTATGAATGTTCCTAGGGCTTCAAAGGTGTTTTTGACAAACACATTTCTTGTTACAGACTAAACTCATTTTCCTTTTCCAGGCAACAAGTTTCTGAAGAATACTGGTTGCTGTTGATCTTCTTGGGTGTTTTCTAATAACATATAGTTTATCATAGTGTTGTGAAGACTGAGTGAGATAATGTTGGCGATTGAATCATGTACCACTAGCCCTGTGGTGGTAGACTTATTGTAAATAGGATCTCTTGAAGATACTACTTCAGTTAAGGTGTGGCTTAACTGAATCAGGTTGGGTTTCAGTCCAGATTACTGGAGACCTTTATAAGCAGAATGAAATTCAGAGAGAGAGAAAGAGAAACCATGGAGAGCAACCAGAAGCCGGAAGTCAAGGGAACATGAAAGAAAAAGGAGAAGATGCTGCCATGTACATTGCCATGTGACAGAAAAGCCAAGGACCAAGAATCGCTGGTGGCCAGCTCCAGAATGCCAGTCTTTGGGGAAAAAGCCTTGTCTTGCTGATACTTGACTTTAATCTTCTCCTAGCCTCAAAACCATGGGCCAATATATTCTCATCATTAAGCCAGCCCACTGTATGGCATTTGTTTTAGCATCCAGAAAACTAAGACAGATAATATATGCAAAGTGCCAAACATAGTGCCAAATGTACAGGAAGTGCTTAATAAATGTTCATGCTATTTATCGTCCAATACATTTTCACAATAATATTTCATGATTATTGAAAACATAACATTACAGAGATACAGATGAATTAAAATTAGGAATCAGCTCTATTGAAAATATTGGGTTTATTTGGCTTTAGAAGAACTAGATAAAACCAAAATCTTTGAGGGTTGGCTCAGCTGCAGCAAACTGAGATGGCCTGGGGAGGGTGTGTGTTCCCACCACTCACACTGCCTTGAAGAAAGGCTACAGTATCCTAATAAAAGTTTTGGTTTAAAACTCAGCTTCCAATCCCCTACATGCTTACTAAGGTAGTAATTTTAAAAGTGTGTTCCAAGGAGTACTAGTCCCTGGGGATGGATGTCGACAGTGGTTAGATAAAAAAAGAGCTCCATGGACAAGCAAGATTGTGAACCACTGGATTAATCAGTGTGAACAAGTTTTCCAACTGGAAGAATATTCAGAGTCCTTAGCATGCTAACAGACAATGTAAATCTCTGAGGGGAATGGAGTACACAGGTTTTTCTAAATTTATGTGACCTCACTCACAGGAATAGTGATAAGAGACTAACGGTTCTGAGGAATACAATTATGAGAACACTGTTCCAGGATCACTAGTGACCTCCTGTTTGCTAAAAGGAATGGACACTTTTCAGCCTTTACATGACAAAAGTAACAAGAGAACAATTATATTGTGAACTGCAGAATAGTGTCCCTCACCCCCATTCCCCCATTGTATCCTCATTTTCTTCCTTACGCAGCTTAGATTCCATGTCCATCATTATAATCACTGTTTTGCATACAATCACACCAGAATGGTTCATGTCATCCCTTCAGTGTTATATCAAATGGCCATTTTTCTGTTCTCATTTTATTTGACCCAGTGGCAGCATTTGACATGGTTGATCGCTCTCTGCTTAGAACACTTTTTTCGCTTGGCTTCTAGGATGCCACATATTCTTAATTCTCCTCCTACTTCATTGGCTAGTCTTTCTTAGTATTTTCACAGGTTTCTCCTCATCTCCCTGGCCATGGGGCTGTCTAATTAGCATGTCAACTCAAAATTCTCCAAAACTAAAGATATTTTCCTTATACCTACTTCTCCCACATCTTCTTTATCCACTCTTTGGGTTGCTCAGGCCAAAACCTTGGAGTCTTCCTTGACACCCCCCCCCCTTTTTCTTTCACACCCTACATCCAATCCATCAGCAATAATGTCAGTTGAATCTTTCAAAATATATTTAGAACCTAACCACTTCTCCTCATCTCCACTGCTACCATCTTGGTCCAAGCCAGAATCATGTCTTACTTGGATTATTGCAAAATCCATTAAACATGTAAATTGGATCATATCACTCTTCTGCTCAAAACTCTCCTATGGCTTTTTATATTGTTCATAGCAAAAGCTGAAGCCCTTAAACTTCTCCATTACCACTCTGACCTCATTTCCTTGATTCATCAGCTCCAGCTATATGATCTCCTTGCTGTTTCTCAGATACACCAAGCAAACTCCCAGAGGGCCTTTGCTGCTCCCTCTAACTCAACTGTTCTTTCCTCATAGAGACACAGACCTACTCACTCACTTCTCTCAAGTCTCTGCACAAATTACACCTTATCAGTGATATTTCCTTGACCATTGTGCTGGTTTGAATCTGTTATTTACCCCAGAAAAGCCATGTTATTTTAATCCAATCTTGTGGGGGCAGACTTATTGTGGGTTGGACCTTTTGATTAGATTATTTCCATGGAAATGTGCCCACGCTCATTGAAGATGGGTCTTAATTAGTTTACTAGCAACCTCTATGAGAGGATACAAGGCAGAGACATTTTGAAAAGAGCTCAGAGACACTTAGGTAGAGAACTACCAGAGACATTTTGGAGACAGCCATTGAAACCAGAACCAGGAGAGAAGCTAAGAGATGAAATCCAGAATTTGTCCCAGAGAAGCTAAGAGAGGACCCTCATATGCTTAGCGAGAAACACTCTGGGAGAAACAAGCAAGGATGCATAGGAACTGAGAGAGAGAGAGGCTAATACAGAAGCCCAGAGACATTTTGGAGAAAGCAGTGGAAATAAGAAGCTAATCCCGGGAGAGGCCCAGCAGACTCCAGCCATGTGCCTTCCCATGTGACAGAGGAAGCCCAGATGCCATCAGTCTTTCTTCAGAGAAGGTATCATCCTATTGATGCCTTAATTGGGACATTTTAATGGCCTTAGAACTGTAAATTTGTGAACTAATAAACCCCCATTGTAACAGACAATCCATTTCTGGTATTTTATGTTTCGGTAGCTTTAGTAAACCAGAACAACTACTTTATTTAAAAATTGCCACCCCCTGCACACTTCCCTCTGTCTTCAAGCCACTATGTTTTCCTCCTGGAGGCAACCATTTTTACCAGTTTATTGTGTTTTTTCTAGGGATAGCTTATAACACTATACACATTTATCTCTGCATATGTGTGCAATCCTTTTTTGGAAAAATAAACTATACACACTATTTTGCACCTTTCTTTTATTCTTACTTGATGTCTACCTAATTCCTTTTAATGGCTACATAGTTATCCATTGTATGACTGCTGTGTTCTCTAAGGATTCTTAGCCTGGAGTTCATGTATGAGCTTCCCTGAGCTGTATTAGTTAGGGTTCTCTAGGGAAACAGAATCAACAAGAGATATCTGTAAATATAAGATTTTATAAAAGTGTCTCATGCAACTGTGGGGATGTACAAGTCCAAATTCCATAGGGCAGTCAGTGAACTGGCAACTCCAGTGAAGGTGTCAATGAACTCCTCAGGAAATGCTTCATGGCTAGTCAAAGAAGTAAAGACCCTCTCTCTCTCTTCCTTAAAAGTCTTCAACTGATTGGATTAAATCCAGCTGCTTGAATTCTCTCATTGAGGAAGACACGATCTTCATTGATGTAATCAGTCACAGATGCAGTCAACTGACTGATGACTTAATAAACCAGCCTTCTTGTTTATTAACCAGCCACAAATGTCCTTACAGTAACAGTTAGGACAGTGCTTGCTTGACCAGACACCTGAACACCGTCACCACACCAAGTTGACACATAAACCTAACCATCACAACTGGGTTTATGAGCCTCCTGAAATTGCATGAGGATATTTGCATGCATGTGTGTAGGTACATCTTTCTGGGGAGAGGACCTATACATTTTATCAGATTCAAAGGGGTCAGAGACCCAAAAATGGCTAAGAACCACTATACTGAGTCTTAATCTGCATTCCTGAAACTTCTACCCTTTGGTCCTAATTCTGTCATTTGGAGCAGTTCTGTCACAGCCTGGTACATAGAGGACACAATAAATATTTGTACAGTGAAAGAACAGACAACACAAAATAAATTTACTCCCTCTTTTTTATGTTAGCTTTTGGTTGGCTTGAAGAAAGCCATCTTGTCCTTCTAAGTCATCTCTTTTCTAAGGCTTAATGGCCTAGTTCCCTTAACTCTTCCTAATTTGACATGGTTTCCAAATCTGGATACTTTGTCCTCCATTGGACATGCTCTAAGAAGGGTTATTCTCTCAAATGTCTCCAGAGACAAGAAGATGATAAAAAAGGTGAGATAGGCCAGATGTGAGACAAAGGCAAGTGGTGATACCTGTGGAGTCTACATGGTTCCCACATTCAAACACAAAGATATACAAATTAAAAAAAAAGACTTTTGCAGGCTGATTTTGGCTCATAGGCTGGTATTTTGCAAATCTAATAATTTGGAATTCAAACAGTTTGTCAATACTCCTTTCACATTTGCTGTACTCTATCACCCTACCCTCGTCTGCCCCCATGCTCCCTGCAATTTAGTCACATTAAACTAGTCTTTGCTTCTTATTTCATGCTCTCATTCCTTTACCCATATGGCTGTCTCACATAAAATGCCTGTGTTGAGTATTCTCTATTTGCCCCTCCAGATCCACTTTTCACCCTCCTCCATTGTGTTCTGTACCTCCAGAGGCTGACCTTTATGAACTATATTAACTGGCTCCCCTGTCTTCTGGCTTCTTATTGGATATGGCCAGTGGGAGGTACTAGCAGGAAACTGGCAATCAGTAGATTGAGGTACAGATATTTATTCTCCTGGATCCCTTTCTTTACGACTTCTGCAGGTTGGCTGAGTCCTTCTAGAAGGACCACAGACCATTTTGGACAGCCGTCTTCTATAGTTACAGCTATTCTCTTTTTTTATTAGAGAAGTGTGGGTTTACAGAATAGTCATGCATCAAATATGGGATTCCCATATAACACCCCACTATTAACACCTTGTATTGGTGTGGTACATTTGCTACAATTGATGTAAGCACATTTTTATAATTTCACTATTAACTATGGTCCATGGTTTAACTTAGGTTGACTGTGTAGTGTGGTTCCATGAAATTTTTAAAAAATTTTCTATTCTATTACCATATATACAACCTAACATGTCCCCTTTTAACCACATTCAGATACACATTTCAGTGCTGCTAATTACATTCACAATGTTGTGCTACCATCATCACCAACCATTAACAAAACGTTTCTACTGTTCCAAAGAGAAACCCTGTACATTTTAAGTCTTAACTCCCTATTCCTTATCACCACTCTATATGAGTTTGCTTATTCTTATTTTGTATCAGTGAGATCATACAATATTTGCCCTTTTGTGTCTGGCTTATTTCACTCAACATGATGTCTTCAAGGGTCATCCATATTGTCACATGTATCAGGACTTCATACCTTTTATGGCTGAATAATATTCCACTATATGTATATACCACATTTTGTTTATCCATTCATCAGTTGATGGACACTTGGGTTTCTTCCATCTTTTGGCAATTGTGAATAATGCTACTATGAACATCATGTGCAAATATCTGTTTGAGTCCATGCTTTCAATTCTTTTGGATATATACCTGGTAGTGGGGTCCACAAATTATACGGTAATTCTATGATTCTATGATTAACTTTCTGAGGAACTGCCAAAACTGTCTTCCAGCTGCACCATTTTACCTTCCCACCAGCAATGAATGAATGTTCCCGTTTCTCCATATCTTCTCCAACACTTGCAGTTTTCTGTTTTTTAATAGTAGCCATTCTAGTGGAAGTGAAATAGTATATCATTGTGGTTTTATTTGTATTTCCCCGATGGCTAATGATACTGAGCATCTTTTCATCTGTTTTCTGGCCATTTGTATATCTTCTTTGGAGAGATGTCTATTCAAGTCTTTTGTCAATTTTTAAAAATGTATTGTCATTTGGTTGTTAAGTTGAAGGGTTGCTTTATATATTCTGGATATTAAACTATTATCAGATATGTGGTTTCAAAATATTTTCTCCCATTATGTAAGTTGTCATTTTACTTTCATGATAAGGTCATTGAATGCACAAAAGTTTTTAATTTTGATGAGGTCCCATTTATCTATTTTTTCCGTTTGTTGCTTGTGCTTTGGGTGTAAAGTCTAAGAAACCATTGCCTAACACAAGGTCCTGAAGATGCTTCTCTATGTTTTCTTATAGGGGTTTGGTAGTTCTGGTTCTTATATTTAGGTCTTTGTTCCATTTTGGGTTGATTTTTGTATAAGGTGTGAAATAGGGTAGCTACAACTATTCTGAGTTCTAGTAACTGCTCTCTCCCCTGGGCCCTTCAGTTCTAAGGGTGGTAAAGGGTCTGGAGTGCCTCACAATCCCTTGTCAGCTTCCTTCAACCCTGCACACGCTGTTGCAAAGTGTCTTCATTAAACTCCTCACACTTACCCTGATTGAGTGTGCTATTAGATCCCTGACTGCTACAATGCCCTTCCCTCCTTTGTCTACTTGGTGAACTCCACATTACTCAGGCCCCAGCTCCTCTGTGAAGCTTCTCTAAGTATCCTTACTTCTGAGAAAGTTAGATATTTTCCCATATCCTTGAGGACATTTCTTACAGTACTCTGTGTGTATTTATTCATGGATTTCCCATTAGACCTTGAGCTTCCAAAGGCAGAGAATGAAACTTATTTATCATTATTGTCTTAGCTAATGTTTGAGTAGATGCTCAGTAAATGTTGGTTATCTTTTTTATTTTATGTGTGTGTGTGGGTGGTGAAGTTTGAAATTATTTGATTTTTAAAAGAAATCCTGCATACCATAAAACAATGAAAACTAAAGGAGAAAGGTGAAAGTAAAAGTGAAAGTTCATCCCTCACATCCATGCTATTAGGCTATAATGCTAATAAGCATAAGTTTATAGACACACAGATTTCTCTGCCCCTTGCTTTTTGTACTTAGCAATCCATCACAGCTACCTTTCTATGTCAGCCCATATAGGAATACATACCTACTTCATCATTTTTGATAGCTGCATTGTATTCCATTGTATGAATATACCACAATTTAACAAATCCCCTACCATTGGACATTTAGTTTATCTGATGTTTTTTGCTATAATAAGTGACAAAGCTCAACACACAGAGACACACTGGATAAAAAATAATTACAAAAACCTATAACTGAACTCAAGAAGCAAGAAAGGAAAATCTCTAGAGTTCAAAAATAAAAAGTGATCTCAAAATCACAGCAGTGAGTACAAATTGAAGTTTCACAACACAGAAGGATAATGGGACAATATATACCTTAGAGGTTAAAGTTGAAATTGATATATACCTTCCTTTGTAGTGCTTGGAATTGAGTCAGATGTTTTTCCCTGCACAAAACAAGGAGCTGAAGAGAGCTGCCTCATCCATGAATAAGAACTAGATTTGCCAAATAACCCAGGACAAAATAATAATAAGTCTGATTTAGTAATTACTATATCCCAGGCACTGTTCCACATGCTTTGCATTCATTAATTTATTTATTCCTCACAAAAACCTCATAAGGTAGGTACTATTATAATCCCCATTTTACAGATGGGGAACAGAAAGTTTAAGTTAACTTGCTTAAGGTCACCTAGCTACGAAGTGGCAGATCTAAGATGCAGACCCAAGCAGCCTGACTCTACACTATGCTATACTTCTTCTCCACAAACAGGATGTAGGCCATCTGCCCTAGGATGAGGTAGAAATAAACATACCATATATGAAGTTTAGAACTCTAAACCTGAGCTGCATGCTAGTATGAGATCCAAATCACACTATCCAAATAGTGGCAAAACCTTGATCTGAGAACCTAACATAAAAACCGGATGGCAACACCATAAGGCACTAGCAGAGGCAAATGACAATCTGCCCAATGCAGAATAAAATTCTCAGAGAAGGATTCTCACAGAAGACAACTCCTGCATGAGTTAAGCTTACATGCAAAAAAAATTGTAAAGCTCACAAAGAAACCCACAACAATGAGAGTTAGTCAGTAGGTACAACAAATGCGAGAATTCAGTTCTAAAGAACTACAGATAATACATCATTCTGATTCTGAAAGGGACCTTAATATATTGCATGCTTAAAAAATTTAAATGATAAAAAGGAACAGAATAACAGAATATATATATACCAAAGAGAAATTCTAGAAATGAAGAACATAAAAAATATGGAAAAGGCACTAGGATGAGCATTGGAAGACCTTAGTTACAGTCCCAATGAAATGTTAAAAAGTCAACTGACAGGTTAAACTATAAATAAGACATAAGTAAAGACAGAATTAGTGAAATAAATAGAACTGAGGTAATCATAGTAGTCATGGAATATAGTACAGCAATATAAAAATGCTAAATATGAAAGAGAAATTAGAAAACACAGATAATAGAATAAGTTGTTCCATATACATTTAATAGAAGTCTCAGAAGGAAAAAATAGAAAGAGGTAATGTTTGAAGAGAAATGGCTGAGAATTTTCCAGAACTGAAAAAGACATAAGTCCTCAGGATGAAATCATATGCCTAGTCCAAAGCAAAATAAATAAGACAAATTGATACCCCTAGATGCATCATGGTGAAACTGCAGAACATCAAGGATAAAGGAAAAATCTTCAAAACTAGAGACAAACAATGCCACAAAATATTTCTATAGGATAGATTCCTAAAAGTAGAATTTCTGGGTCAAGGGATATGCACATTAAAAAAAGAATGTGTTTTAAATGAATGAGTCAGTGAATTAACGAGTCCAGTAAAGCCATTATTTCTCTCAACCTGAATGTGATATTTCTTTTAGTACAGCCTGAGATTGTATCCCCCATCTATCTATTTATTTATAAATTCGAAACTGCATAACCATTATTGATTTATATTGAGCATGAGGCCAATTAAAATCCTCAGGACTTTTTCAAATGAAGAGCTGTCAAATGAGGTTCTCTCTAGCATGTAGTTGGGCGATTAATTTTTTTTTTTTTTTGTTTTTTCAATGGGGTTTTATTAGGTTGCAAATTTACAGTTCTAAGGCCATGAAAATGTCCAAATTAAGGCATCAAGAGGAAGACACCTTCTCTGAGGAAAGGCTGCTGGCATCCAGGGTTCCTCTGTCACATGGGAAGGCACGTGGTGATGTCTGCTGGTCCTTCTCTCCTGGTTCTGGTTTCAGTGGCTGTCTCCAAATGTCTCTGGGTTTTTCTCTCTGACCATCTGTGGGTCTTCTCTTAGCTTCTCTGAGTCAAACTCTGGATTTCATCTCTTAGGTTCTCTGAGTTGAGTTTCATTTGTTTTTTATCCTTTCATAAAGGACTCCAGCAAGGGGATTAAGACCACCTTGAATGGGCTGGGTCACATCTCCATGGAAAAGGTCCCACCCACAATAGGTTTGCACCCACAAGAATGGATTGAAAGAACATTGCCTTTCCTGGGGTACATAACAGCTCCAAACTACCACACTATCCAAGAATAGATCTCTAATTTGCCAAATTTGCCCCAGATACCTGGAAAATGAAGTAGGGGAGGCTGACATCACCAAAGCTCCCAGGAATGGCCTGACCCCTGCCACCACTCCCACCATGCTTCTCTTATGAACAACTTGGGGTACACCCCCTCCCTCTGCTCCTTTGGGGAGACCACCATCTTGTGGGCACCTGCTCCTGCAAGCACTTTATTGCAAAGCACACTCACACAAGAGCAAAGAGGACAGAGAGGTTGGATCTCATTATCCACATCTGTGAAGTGGGAACAGCTCCCAGGCAAGGAAAAGGCGTCTCCTAGATCACTGATAGGACTTGACAACTGGTGTGACCTTCCTGTACGACAAATTAGGTGATGCTATAAAAATTCTTAAATTTAACCTCAGGCTTGGCATTTCCACACCTAGAAATTTATCCTAAGGAAATGATCAAGTCTGGAGCAAAACTCAGCTACAGGAATGTGCATTGTTTGTTTGTAATAGCCAGAACTAGATATAATCTGAATACCAAATGATAAAATAACTGAGTAATTATAGTACATCCATAGTGGAATGCCATATAGTCATTAAAATTATAGTTTATATTTCCCTTACATGCAAATGTATTCATAAGTTGTTGCTAAATAAAAAGGGCTGGTTACAGAACAGTAGGTAAAGTATGATACTATTTTTTTTATCAATATATTTTTTTTTAATTCAGTTTTATTGAAATATATTCACAAACCATACAGTCATCCATGGTATACAATCAACTGTTCACAGTATGATCATATAGTTATGCGTTCATCACCACAATCTATTTCTGAACATTTTCCTTACATCAGAAAGAATCAGAATAAGAATAAAAAATAAAAGTGAAAAGAGAATACCCAAACCATCCCCCCATCCCACCCTATTTGTCATTTAGTTTTTACTCCCATTTTTCTACTGATTTTTTTTTTCAATTTTTTAACTTTGTTTATCAAAAAATTAAAAACAAACAGTCAAACAACAACCAAAAAAACCCCACAACATTTCAAACAAAGCAATGGATTAAGGAAAACAAATAACCTAAAATAACTACTTTGCTTCCAATATGTTCCTACCATACCCCAAGAAAATTAATAAACCATGTCCAAACAGAGGAGTAAGAAAAACAAATAATCTAAAATAACTACATTGCTTCCAACATGTTCCTACCATACCCCAAGAAAATTAACAACCCCTAAGAAAACAAAGGAATAAGAGAAAAAAAAAACCTAAAATAACTCTATTGCTTCCAACATGATCTTACTATATCCAAGAAAGTTCACAAACCATAATCATTCCTGAGCATTCCCATAACATTGAGATTACCCTCCATATTTTATCTGTTCTTATTAGATTATCATTCCCCCTCCACTAATTGGTATCTCTAGGTCCCCTACATTCTACAGTATAAAACATTGTACATTTTTCACAGAATTCACATTAGTGGTAACATACAATATCTCTCTTTTTGTGCCTGGCTTATTTTGCTCAGCATTATGTCTTTTTTTTTTTTTTTTTTTTTTAATCTTCATTTTATTGAGATATATTCATATACCACGCAGTCATACAAAACAAATCGTACTTTCGGTTGTTCACAGTACCATTACATAGTTGTACATTCATCACCCAAATCAATCCCTGACACCTTCATTAGCACACACACAAGAATAACAAGAATAATAATTAGAGTGAAAAAGAGCAATTGAAGTAAAAAAGAACACTGGGTACCTTTGTCTGTTTGTTTCCTTCCCCTATTTTTCTACTCATCAATCCATAAACTAGACAAAGTGGAGTGTGGTCCTTATGGCTTTCCCAATCCCCTTGTCACCCCTCATAAGCTACATTTTTATACAACTGTCTTCGAGATTCATGGGTTCTGGGTTGTAGTTTGATAGTTTCAGGTATCCACCACCAGCTACCCCAATTCTTTAGAACCTAAAAGGGTTGTCTAAAGTGTGCGTAAGAGTGCCCACCAGAGTGACCTCTCGGCTCCTTTTGGATTCTCTCTGCCACTGAAGCTTATTTCATTTCCTTTCACATCCCCCTTTTGGTCAAGAAGATGTTCTCCGTCCCATGATGCCAGGTCTACATTCCTCCCCGGGAGTCATATTCCACGCTGCCAGGGAGATTCACTCCCCTGGGTGTCTGATCCCACGTAGAGGGGAGGGCAGTGATTTCACCTTTCAAGTTGGCTTAGCTAGAGAGAGAGGGCCACATCTGAGCAACAAAGAGGCATTCGGGAGGAGGCTCTTAGGCACAACCATAGGGAGGCCTAGCCTCTCCTTTGCAGCAACCGTCTTCCCAAGGGTAAAACCTGTGGTAGAGGGCTCAACCCATCAAACCACCAGTCCCCTATGTCTGTGGTCATGTTAGCAACCATGGAGGTGGGGTAGGCGAATACCCCTGCATTCTCCACAGGCTCCTCAAGGGGGCACTGCATCTTTTTTTTTTCCTTGTTTTTTTTTTTTTTTTTTTAACTTTCCCTTCTTTTTTAAATCAACTGTATGAAAAAAAAAGTTAAAAAGAAAACAAACATACAATAAAAGAACATTTCAAAGAGACCATAACAAGGGAGTAAGAAAAAGACAACTAACCTAAGATAACTGCTTAACTTCCAACATGTTCCTACTTTACCCCAAGAAAGTTACCTAATATAGCAACAGTTCTGTGAACTTGCTCCTACTATATCCATCAGAAATTAACAGACCATAGTCATTCCTGGGCATCCCCAGAACGTTAAATAGCTTATCTGTTCTTCTTGGATTATTGTTCCCCCTTCCTTAATTGCTCTCTATTACTAGTTCCCCTACATTCTACATTATAAGCCATTTGTTTTACATTTTTCAAAGTTCACATTAGTGGTAGCATATAATATTTCTCTTTTTGTGCCTGGCTTATTTCGCTCAGCATTATGTCTTCAAGGTTCATCCATGTTGTCATATGTTTCACGAGATCGTTCCTTCTTACTGCCGCGTAGTATTCCATCGTGTGTATATACCACATTTTATTTATCCACTCATCTGTTGAAGGACATTTGGGTTGTTTCCATCTCTTGGCAATTGTGAATAATGCTGCTATGAACATTGGCGTGCAGATATCTGTTCGTGTCACTGCTTTCCTATCTTCCGGGTATATATCGAGAAGTGCAATCGCTGGATCGAATGGTAACTCTATATCTAGTTTTCTAAGGAACTGCCAGACTGACTTCCAGAGTGGCTGAACCATTATACAGTCCCACCAACAGTGAATAAGAGTTCCAATTTCTCCACATCCCCTCCAGCATTTGTAGTTTCCTGTTTGTTTAATGGCAGCCATTCTAACCGGTGTTAGATGGTATCTCATTGTGGTCTTAATTTGCGTCTCTCTAATAGCTAGTGAAGCTGAACATTTTTTCATGTGTTTCTTGGCCATTTGTATTTCCTCTTCAGAGAACTGTCTTTTCATATCTTTTGCCCATTTTATAATTGGGCCGACTGTACTACTGTCATTGAGTTGTAGGATTTCTTTATATATGCAAGATATCAGTCTTTTGTCAGATACATGGTTTCCAAAAATTTTTTCCCATTGAGTTGGCTGCCTCTTTACCTTTTTGAGAAATTCCTTTCAGGTGCAGAAACTTCTAAGCTTGAGGAGTTCCCATTTATCTATTTTCTCTTTTGTTGCTTGTGCTTTGGGTGTAAAGTCTAGGAAGTGGCCGCCTAATACAAGGTCTTGAAGATGTTTTCCTACATTATCTTCTAGGAGTTTTATGGTACTTTCTTTTATATTGAGATCTTTGGTCCATTTTGAGTTAATTTTTGTGTAGGGGGTGAGGTAGGGGTCCTCTTTCATTCTTTTGGATATGGATATCCAACTCTCCCAGCCCCATTTGTTGAAAAGACCATTATGACTCAGTTCAGTGACTTTGGGGGCCTTATCAAAGATCAGTCGGCCATAGATCTGAGGGTCTATCTCCGAATTCTCAATTCGATTCCATTGATCTATATGTCTATCTTTGTGCCAGTACCATGCTGTTTTGGCAACTGTGGCTTTATAATAAGCTTCAAAGTCAGGGAGTGTAAGTCCTCCCACTTCGTTTTTCTTTTTTAGAGTGTCTTTAGCAATTCGAGGCATCTTCCCTTTCCAAATAAATTTGATAACTAGCTTTTCCAAGTCTGCAAAGTAGGTTGTTGGAATTTTGATTGGGATTGCATTGAATCTGTAGATGAGTTTGGGTAGAACTGACATCTTAATGACATTTAGTCTTCCTATCCATGAACATGGAATATTTTTCCATCTTTTAAGGTCCCCTTCGATTTCTTTTAGTAGAGTTATGTAGTTTTCTTTGTATAGGTCTTTTACATCTTTGGTTAAGTTTATTCCTAGGTACTTGATTTTTTTAGTTGCTATTGAAAATGGTATCTTTTTCTTGAGTGTCTCTTCAGTTTGTTCATTTCTAGCATATAGAAACACTACTGACTTATGTGCATTAACCTTGTATCCCGCTACTTTGCTAAATTTGTTTATTAGCTCTAGTAGCTGTATCGTCGATTTCTCAGGGTTTTCTAGATATAAGATCATATCATCTGCAAACAATGAGAGTTTTACTTCTTCTTTTCCAATTTGGATGCCTTTTATTTCTTTGTCTTGCCGGATTGCCCTGGCTAGCACTTCCAGCACAATGTTGAATAACAGTGGTGATAGCGGGCATCCTTGTCTTGTTCCTGATCTTAGAGGGAAGGCTTTCAGTCTCTCACCATTGAGTACTATGCTGGCTGTGGGTTTTTCATATATGCTCTTTATCATGTTGAGGAAGTTTCCTTCAATTCCTACCTTTTGAAGTGTTTTTATCAAAAAGGGATGTTGGATTTTGTCAAATGCTTTTTCAGCATCTATTGAGATGATCAATTGATTTTTCCCTTTTGACTTGTTAATGTGTTGTAATACATTGATTGATTTTCTTATGTTGAACCATCCTTGCATGCCTGGAATGAACCCCACTTGGTCATGGTGTATGATTTTTTTAATGTGTCTTTGGATTCGATTTGCAAGTATTTTGTTGAGGATTTTTGCATCTATATTCATTAGGGAGATTGGCTGGTAGTTTTCCTTTTTTGCAACATCTTTGCCTGGTTTTGGTATTAGATTGATGTTAGCTTCATAAAATGAGTTAGGTAGTGTTCCATTTTCTTCAATGTTTTGGAAGAGTTTGAGTAAGATTGGTGTCAGTTCTTTCTGGAAAGTTTGGTAGAATTCCCCTGTGAAGCCATCTGGCCCTGGGCATTTATTTGTGGGAAGATTTTTGATGACTGATTGGATCTCTTTGCTTGTGATGGGTTGGTTGAGGTCTTCTATTTCTTCTCTGGTCAGTCTAGGTTGTTCATATGTTTCCAGGAAATTGTCCATTTCCTCTACATTATCCAGTTTGTTGCCATACAGTTGTTCATAGTATCCTCTTATAATTTTTTTAATTTCTTCAGGATCTGCAGTTATGTCACCTTTTTCATTCATTATTTTGTTTATATGGGTCTTCTCTCTTTTTGATTTTGTCAGTCTAGCTAGGGGCTTGTCAATCTTGTTGATCTTCTCAAAGAACCAACTTTTGGTGATATTTATCCTCTCTATTGTTTTTTTTTTGTTCTCTATGTCATTTATTTCTGCTTTAATCCTTGTTATTTCTTTTCTTCTACTTGGTTTAGGATTGGTTTGCTGTTCATTTTCTAGCTTCTTCAGTTGATCCATTAGTTCTTTGATTTTGGCTCTTTCTTCCTTTTTAATATATGCGTTTAGTGCTATAAATTTCCCCCTTAGCACTGCTTTTGCTGCATCCCATAGGTTTTGGTATGTTGTGTTCTCATTTTCATTCGTCTCTATATATTTAGCAATTTCTCTTGCTATTTTTTTTTAAACCACTGATTGTTTAGGAGTGTGTTGTTTAACCTCCAGGTATTTGTGAATTTTCTAAGTCTCTGATGGTTATTGACTTCTAATTGTATTCCATTGTGGTCAGAGAATGTGCTTTGAATAATTTCAATCTTTTTAAATTTACTGAGGCTTGTTTTATGTCCCAGCATATGATCTATTCTGGAGAAAGTTCCATGAGCACTAGAAAAGTATGTGTATCCTGGTGATTTGGGATGTAATGTCCTGTATATGTCTGTTAAATCTAATTCATTTATCAGATTGTTTAGGTTTTCCATTTCCTTATTGGTCTTCTGTCTGGTTGATCTATCTATAGGAGAGAGTGATGTGTTGAAGTCTCCCACAATTATTGTGGAAACATCAATTGCTTCCTTTAGTTTTGCCAGTGTTTCTCTCATGTATTTTGTGGCACCTTGGTTGGGTGCATAGACATTTACGATTGTTATTTCTTCTTGCTGAATTGCCCCTTTTATTAGTACGTAGTGGCCTTCTTTGTCTCTCAAAACATCCCTGCATTTGAAGTCTATTTTATCTGAGATTAATATTGCTACACCTGCTTTCTTTTGGCTGTAGCTTGCATGAAATATTTTTTTCCATCCTTTCACTTTCAGTTTCTTTGTGTCCCTGTGTCTAAGATGAGTCTCTTGTATGCAACATATTGATGGTTCATTTTTTTTGATCCATTCTGCGAATCTATATCTTTTAATTGGGGAGTTTAATCCATTTACATTCAGCGTTATAACCGTGAAGGCATTTCTTGAATCAGCCATCTTATCCTTTGGTTTATGTTTGTCATATTTTTCCCCTCTGTCTATTAATATCCTTTATTGTACCCATACCGAATCTCTTTAGTACTGAACCTTTCTCCAAGTCTCTCTGTCCTTTCTTTGTTTCTCTGTCTGTAGGGCTCCCTTGAGTATCTCCAGTAGGGCAGGTCTCTTGTTAGCAAATTCTCTCAGCATTTGTTTGTCTGTGAAAAATTTAAGCTCTCCCTCAAATTTGAAGGAGAGCTTTGCTGGATAAAGTATTCTTGGCTGGAAATTTTTCTCACTCAGAATTTTAAATATATCGTGCCACTGCCTTCTCGCCTCCATGGTGGCTGCTGAGTAGTCACTACTTAGTCTTATGCTGTTTCCTTTGTATGTGGTGAATTGCTTTTCTCTTGCTGCTTTCAGAACTTGCTCCTTCTCTTCTGTGTTTGATAGTGTGATCAGTATATGTCTCGGAGTGGGTTTATTTGGATTTATTCTATTTGGAGTTCGCTGAGCATTTATGATTTGTGTATTTATGTTGTTTAGAAGATTTGGGAAGTTTTCCCCAACAATTTCTTTGAATACTCTTCCTAGACCTTTACCCTTTTCTTCCCCTTCTGGGACACCAGTGAGTCTTATATTTGGACGTTTCATATTATCTATCATAACCCTGAGGTCCATTTCGATTTTTTCAATTTTTTTCCCCATTCTTTCTTTTATGCTTTCATTTTCCATTCTGTCATCTTCCAGGTCACTGATTCGTTGTTCAACTTCCTCTAGTCTTGTACTATGAGTGTCCAGAATCTTTTTAATTTGGTCAACAGTTTCTTTAATTTCCATAAGATCATCCATTTTTTTATTTAGTCTTGCAATGTCTTCTTTATGCTCTTCTAGGGTCTTCTTGATTTCCTTTATCTCCCATACTATGGTCTCATTGTTCATCTTTATTTCTTTGAGTAGCTGCTCTAGGTGCTGTGTCTCTTCTGGTCTTTTGATTTGGGTGCTTGGGCTTGGGTTATGCATATCGTGTGGTTTTTTCATATGCTTTATAATTTTCTGTTGTTTTTGGCCTCGTGTTATTTGCTGAACTTGATAGGGTTCTTTTAGGATTTGTAGACCAATTGAAGTCCTTATCTCTAATTTATCAGATCTACAGCTTCGTGGAGTACACTTTCTCTAACTAACCAGCAGGTGGCGTCCACGAGCCACCTGTTCTCCACAAGCCAGTTCTCCCCTGCTTAGCCTTTTTGGTGAGTGGGGGAGTGAGTCTTGTGGGGTCCAATTGGTGTACCAAGCTTGCGTGTGTAGTTGGTGTTGCCTGCCCTGTATATGGGGCGTGTTTCTGGGCAGTCAGGGAGGGGGGTTGGCTCTAACAATCAAATCTCCCTGGTGATCCTAGAGTTTTAAAGCTGCTGCAATAGTCTAATCCTTCAGTTCAGTCCTGCCACAGTTTGTCTCTGCCACTGACCCACAAGTCCTTGGTATTGGCGTATGGCTCCTGAGACTTGCAAGTGGGCCCCTCTTCCAGGCCGTGCACCCCGGATCCTCTGTTGAGGGATGACTGTGCTATGTCACAGGTGAGTGCCGTCCCCCCAGGGCAGTTCTGGGCTGCTGGGCTGTGTAGGGAGGCTCCCAGTCTGCTGAAATGATGGCTGAATGGGGCTTTGTTAATTCACACTGCTCTACCTTCCCAACTCTGGGACTATCAGCTGAGGTTGCAGGGAAGGCTAATGTCCACGCCCAGTTTTGTGGTGTGTGCCTGTTATTTGAAGCACTTCCGTCACACTGGGTTGTCTGGGGCAGTTCTGGGCTATGGGGCTGGCGATGGGCAGGAGTGTTTCCTGTCCACCGGGATGATGGCTGTGAGCGGACACCCCCCTTTTCTTGGGAAGTTGTGGTGTTTAGTGAATTTTCTCAGCCACTGGATTATTGCGTTTTGTCTCAGAGCTTTCCTAGTTCTGCTCTTGACTTGACCTGCCCAAATAGCAAGTCTTTGAAGCTTTCTGTATTGGGCTTCTTAGAGTAATTGTTTTAGAAAAAGAAAAAAGGATTAAAAAAAAAAAAAGAAAGAAAAAAAAAAACGGGCCCTCCTCAGAGATCTAATGGGTTATTGAAATGCTAAGAGACAAAGCAACCAGGGCCATTAAGGAAAGGTCCACAAGGCAGAGAGATCAGCTTTTCTTCGGGATTTGCATATGCGCCTCAGGGCCCTTCCCCTTTCTATGTTCACCAGAACTCCAAAAATCCTCCGCTTTTATTTTGGAGTTTTTCGTGTTGTTTTTTTCTATGCCTGTCTCCTCTCTGCTGGGCTGGCTGCTCTCAGATTCTCTGGTGTCTGGTCTCAGTCTATCTATGGTTGGAGTTTGGATCAGTAGAATGAGATTCTGATAAGGGCTGCCACTGCAGTTCTGCCTTCTCCTTCCCGGAGCTGACAGCCCCTCCTCCCACGGGACTGAGCCTGGCAGGGAGGGGCGCGGGTCCCCTGGCCGCAAAAGCTTACAGATTTCGCTGATCTCAGCAGTTCCACGTTTTCATGAGTGTTGTATGAAGTATGCCCAAAGTCAGATTGCTCTGTGGTGTCCAGTCCACGCAGTTCCTGGCTTTCTACCTACTTTCCTGGAGGAGTAACTAAAACATACAGCTCACCAGTCTGCCATCTTGCCCCACCTCTGGGCAATTAATTTTTAAAGCTCAGATGCAGGACTATTCCGTATTGGAGAAATAGATCATTGAGAGCTAGAGCCATTAAAGCAGGTTTCATAAAGGAATTAAGATTTAGGCTGAGTAGGATTTATTTTAAGTGGAGCAAAAAAAGGGAACTTCCAGGTTTGTGGGATGGAGGTGAAATGAGCAATGAAGTGCATAAAAAGGCAAAAGGATAGGAAATGAACTTGTGGACAATGTATGGAGGATGTGGAAGCAAAGAGATAAGGTTCAAAAGCCAGACAGAATGGGTCCAGATTATGGAGTGCCTTGAAAGACAGGCAGAAGTGTCTTTTATATCATACATGGGCAATTGGGAGCCTTTTAAAAAGGAATTTTTATGTTATCTGACTGATCAAAAGAAAGCTAACTAACTAAGGAAGGTGCAGGGAGACTGGCTGAAGTAATGCAGACCCCTAGACCTTCTGTTTCTTGGTTACTGAATAAGTTATCCAGATGAGTAGTCAAGCTCAGCAAACAGCTCAGAGACACTAGGGTGAATCATGTTGAACCACCGGACTAGTGAGAACTATATTTAATAAAACTACAGTGGCAAAACTAAAAGTGATGGTTAGGAAGACTAGTCTAATAGTAATTTCAATATGCTTTGGAGCTGAGGGAGAGGTAGAAGAAAGGAAGACACCAAATGCAGGGAAATAAGAGACATAATGGGAGAATGGATTATACAGTGGAATGAGCATCAAAAAGTCTTAGTTCTTAATGGGATGGGAAGATGGCAGAGTAGGACTTCTATGTGGTGCTGGGTAGGCAGGTTTCAGCATCACAGGCAAGAAGCACAGGAAAGGCTGCATTGGGACCAAACACAGAATCAGCAAAGAGGAGGCCATGCACTGGTTCCAGCAGAAGTATGATGGCATCATCCTTCCTTCAGGAATCAGTCCCTCCAACTGAACAACTATCAGGCAAGAACTGTCTGAATCAACCATTTCAAAACTCTGGAGCCCAGTAGAACACTGTGCAGCTTTCAGAGAAGAGAGGGAGGACATTTTGGTAAATTGTGGTAAATACCATGGAATTGCTCTCTCCACATGGCAATTACCATCATCCATTCACCACGCTCTCAGCAAGTGGTAGTGGAGTCTCTGGCATAGCTTGCTGCTACCAGAGAGGGACATAAAAACCTAGCACCACAAGAGCTAGGGGGCATGGTCAGATTACCGATCACTGCTTTTCATTAGCTGCTTCAGATTGCTGGGGGCCCAGATCCGAGAGCAGCCATTGTTCCAACCTGCCCCAGACAAAGGTGTCATAGGAGAAAAAGATATCACACTTCCTCAGAGCTGTGAAAGACAGTTGAAGGGCTGCATTTGCTGGGAGGGTGCTGAGTCAAGAAAGTACAACTTTGCGGAGGCATAGAAGAAGCTCCTGTTGCCCTTCTGGGCCTCTCTGTCATCCCCTACCCAGGGCAATTTGGAAATGGCTGGCCCATTCTTTCTGGATCCTTGACTTTGTTCTGGCTGGGAAAGACTGACTCAGAAAACTCCTCTCTAGCATGTCACCCTTTCCAGAATTTGCCCTCCAGGCAAAAGCAGCTTGAGACAAGGAAACCAATACAAGAAACCATGGAGCCAGGTGGCCTGGGGCAAAGGTTTACCTGCTTTAAGTCCTCCAGTGGAACACCAGGGGAGGGAGAGGGGGACATTCAAACTCTGGTAACAGGGGAGTTCTTAAGGCCACTGATAATCACAAACCCAGGACAATACCCAGGCCCAGAAAAGACGGGGAGGACCCTGCACTTTGCATTTGCTCTGGGCTGACCCTCCTGATAGGAGGGCTGAACTCTGAAGGAGTGTACCAATCAATACAAAGCCAATTTGTAAAGGCAGTGAAGTGTTTCTTAACACTCAAGGAAATATCTGTCATATCACTAGCTAGATACAAACTCAGGAAATAGACATATCAGTGGATAAGTCCCAGACTTAACATTTAAAAATATTAAAATACAGTCTGCAAAACATTACAAGAGAAACAGAGAAACAGGTAATGATGGTTCATCCAAAAGAAAAGGATAAAAATCCAGAAAACATCAATGAAGAAGACCAGAATGTGGACCTACCAGACAAACTTTTAAAAACTGATCTTCAAGGTGAAGGGGACCTCCACTTCTGGGGAAGATAACAGAGTAGAGAGCTCCAGAACTCAGTGCTTCCAACAAAATAGTTATTAACCAGGCAGGAACTGTCTGAAACAACTGTTCTGGGTCTCCAGAGGCCAGAAAAACATTGTATAGAATCCAGGGAAGAGCGGGAAGAAGAGGCTGATAAACTACAGTAAAGAACAGTGAGTTTCTCTCTCTGTGCAGAGGCTGTCAGCGCCCATCCCCCAAACTCGTGCCAGGCCACCTTAGGGTTCAGCTCCTGGCTAGCTCACTGTTGACAGAAAGGGACATAAAAATCCTCTTTCCCAAGAACAGGAGTGGACACAGATGAGCATGGATCACAGTTTTTGAGTAACAAATTCAGATCGCTGGGTCCCGGCTCTGAGCTACTGTTTCAACCTGCCCAGAAAGGGGCAGAGGAGGTGGGAATTTAAACATGCACTAGTTCCTCAGGGCTCTGGGGAACAGTTAGATGAAGAGCTGAATTTGCTAGCAGGCCAGGAAAGCACAGACTTGGGGAGACATCAAAGAGGCTTTTGGTGTCCTTCCTGATCTCCTCCCCATGAAATGTAGAAGCCAGTCTGTGCCCCCTTTATGGACCCTGGCCCTGTTTTGACTGGAAATACTGACTTGGGAAATTCCTCTCTGGAGTAACCCTCTTCCCAGAATTTACCCTCCAGGTAAAAACAGCTAGAGAGAATGAAAGGAGAGTAAAAAACTATAGAGGTAAAACAAAAACAAACAGAACAGAACAAGATTCCTGGAGAAGGAAGAGAGGAAAAAAGCTTTCTCTTGGATGTGAAACATTTGCACAAAAAGTACAATCTTAAAAACTGTATTGCATATACAGGGCAAGGATCAGATGAAGAAGAGCTGAAAAAATTTATCAGTTAAAAATGGGCTATTCTAAAGGCCTAGAATTCATTGATCCACATGTCAAAGAAGACTGTTAACACAAAGCCAATCAACAATAAAACCCTAGGGAACTTCCAGGAAAGATGGTGGAGCAGGGAGCTACAGGACTCACTCCTCCTCCAAAGCAGCTAGTGGACAGGCAGGAACTGTCTGAAACAACTGTTCAGGGGCTCCAGAGGCCCAGGGAACATTGTACAGTACCCAGGGAAGTGAAAGAGGAAGAGGCTGAGAAACTATGGTAAAGAACTCAGTAGCTCAGTCTGCAGTGGCTGCCAGCACCCACCCCCCACTATCAAAGCAGGCTGCCTCAGGATCAGGTCTCTGGATGGCTATGGCACATGGAAAAGGACATGGAAATACTCTTCCTCAAGAACAGAGGAGTGCATAGTTGAGCACTGATCACGGCTTCTTGACTTTAAAGCACATTATAAAGCTACAGTGGTCAAAAAAGCATGGTACTGTCAAAAAGATAGACATATTGATCACTGGTACTGAATTGAGAGTTCAACAATAGACCATCAGGTCCATGGTCAATTGATTTTTGACAAGGCTCCCAAGCCCACTCAACTGGGACAGAACAGTTTCTTCAATAAATTGTGCTGGGAGAACTGGATATCCCTATACAAAAGAATGAAAGAGGACCCCTTTCTCACTCCCTATAGAAAAATTGATAACAAATGCATCAAAAACCAAAATATAAGAGACAGTACCATAAAACTTCTAGAAGAAAATGTAGGGCAACATCTTTAAGATCTAGTGATAGGTGATAGTTTCCTAGCCCTTACACCCAAAGCACAAGCAATGAAAGAATAAAACTAGACAAATGGGACCTCTTCAAAATTGACTACTGTGTCTCAAAAGACTTGATCAAAAGGGTGAAAAGGCAGCCGACTCAATGGGAGAAAATATTTGGGAGCCACATATCTGATACAGTTTGATATGCAGAATATACAAAGAAATTGTACAACTCAGCAAAGGAAAGACAAACAACCCAATTTAAAAATGGGCAAAAGAGATGAACTGACATTTTTCCAAAGAGGAAATACAGATGGCCAAAAATCACATGAAAAGATACTTATCCTCACTAGCTATTAGGGTAATGCAAATCAAAATAACAATGAGATATCATTTCACACCTATTAGAATGGCCATTATTAAACAGGTAGCTACAAGTGTTGGAGAGGTTGTGGAGAAATAGGAGCACTTATTCACTGCTGGTGGGAATGTAAAATGGTACAGCCACTGTGGAAGACAGTTTGGTGATTCCTCACAAAGTTAAGTATAGAGTTGTCCTATGATCCGGCAATCCTGGTACTTGGTATATACCTAGAAGAGCTGAAGGCAGGGATACAAACAGATCTTTGCACATTGATGTTCATAGTGGCATTATTCATGATTGCCAAAAGATGAAAACAATCCAAGTGTCCATCAACTGATGAATTGATAAAATGTGATATGTACACGTGATGGAATATTATTCAGCAGTAAGAAGGAATGAAGTCCTGATGTATGCAACAATATGGATGAACCTTGAGGACATTATGTTAAGTAAAATAAGTTGGACACAAAAGGACAAATATTGTAGGATCTCACTAATATGAACTAATTATACTATGTAAATTCATGAACATAGAATCTAGAATATAGGTTACAAGGAGAAAGAATAAGACTAGAAAATGGGGAGCAGTTGCTTAAGATGTGCAGAATTTTTAACTAGGTTTAATTTAAATGAGTGGAAATGGATAGAGGTAGCACATTATTGTGAGTATAATTAACAGTACTGAATTGTGTGTGAATGTGGTTGATAGGGGATGTTTAGAGTCATATATGTCACCAGAAGGATAGTCAGAGGGTAAAACATGGTACTGTATAACTCAGTAAATCTTGTGGTGGAAGATGACTATGATTAACGGTACAAATATAAAAATGCCCTCCATGAACTAAAATAAATGAATGAAACTATTACAAGGAGTTAATAATAGAGTAGTAATGGGGGAAAATGCACTTATTGCAAACTATGGACTATAGTTCACAGTAATATCCTAATATTCTTTCATCGACAGTAACAAATGTACCACACCAATATTACGGATCAATGATGGGAGGGGGGATAAGGGGTATGGGATGCTTCGGGTTTTCTCTTTTTTTTCTTTTTTTTTTTTCTGGAGTAATTGATTGATGTGATGAATGCACAACTGTGTGATGATACTGTTAGCCATTGATTGTATATTATGGATGGATTGTATGGTGTGCTAATATATCTCAACAAAATCTGCAGATTCAAAGCAAAAATAAAAAACAAAAAAAATTGCATTAAAAGAAATAAAAATGAAGGAGAGATTAAGACAATCCCAGGTAAACATTACCACTGAATCGACCCTACAAGCTGTGCTAAAGGGAAATCTTCAGACACTAGACAATGGTTCAAAGAAGCATAGAGAAATAAAGACCTCCAGTAAAGGTAACCACATGGGTAATTACAAATGCCAGTACTTTTATATTGTATTTTTTAGTATGTAACTCGACTTCTTACATTCTGAAGTTTTAAAAAATCAAATGCATTAAAAGTAATGACAAATCCATGGTTTTAGACATTTACTGTACAAAGATATAATTTGTAACAAGTACAGAAAAAGTGGAGGGATGGAGGGTTATAGGAACAGTGTATGTATATAGTACTAAAGTCAAGTTGGCATCAAATAAAAAATGATTGTTATATATGTAGGGTGTCAAAGTTTAAACCCCATGGTAAACACAAAGAAAATATATGAAAAATTTATCCAGAAGAAAATAAGAACGGACTCAATATAGTACGATACAAAAAATTCAAATAAATATGAAAGAAGGCATTAATGGAAGAATTGAGGGATAACAAAGGTATAAGATTTACAAAGACTAAATAGCAAAATGGCAGAAGAAAGTCCTGCATTATGAGTAGTGACTTCAAATGCACATGGATTAAACTCTCTTGTCAAAAGGCAGACAGGCAGAATGGGTTAAAAAAAAACCTATATGCTGTTTATAAGAAACTCACCTTGAATTCAAAGACATAAATAGGTTGAAAGTGAAAGGATCAAAAAATATTTACAATGCCCCCCTTTACTGCGGTGAAGTGTTGTTGCTGACGTGGTGGTCTTCCTTCATTCATTTGGTTACCGAACATTCTAAAACTTAGACAAGATGAATGTGATTGGCTGAAGGACTTAGGCCTGCCTCCAGGGTGACGTGTCTGCCTACGAATATCAGTTGCCAGAGAAACCTCACTTTAGTTTGGTGGTTGGAGGAATGGCAGTGATCACTCGTCGTCTGCTGGGGAGAGCTGGATCCTTGTTTTAGGTCCCCATCAGAAAAGCATAGTTCACTGTACAGTAAGGATCAGAAGATCTGATACTGATTGCAGAACCATCCCTGATTCCTGATTACAGTATCTTGGACATCTGCTTTCTAGGTTGTGTTTCTAACCTCATCCTCCTAGATCTCCCAGAATATCTGTGAGATCCCGTCTGGGAAAGCACTAGGAGTTCTTGGAGTGGAAAGAAGGAAGACGATTATTGGTTGGAATAAAAACAGGGTTGAATGAGTTCCAGAAAGCAGGGTTCTCAACCTTGTGGACTACAATCTGCAGAAGACAACTTCAAAAAGCCAACTAGAAGGAACATGAAGAGAAGTAAAATGAAAGGGGCTTCTTCAGAAAAGAAGAGAGCTGGTCCGCAGCAGAAAAATCCTGAACCAGCATTTCCAGGCAGTTGGGGGCGCTGCTCTGCCAAGAACTCTCCTTCCGGATCCAACGAGCAGAAGACTCCTGAAAACGGAGATTGTGGCAGTACCAGTGAACCACCTCAGCCACCTCAGAAGAAAAGGACCCGGGCAGACTGCACTGGTGAAAATAAAGAGGCATTGAAGAATAAAATGGAAGTTAAAGTGGAGATTCCTGAAGAACTAAAACCATGGCTTGTAGAGGACTGGGACTTAGTTACCAATCAGAAGCAGCTATTTCAGCTTCCGGCTAAGAAAAACGCAGATGCCATTCTGGAAGAATATGCAAATTGCAAGAAATCTCAAGGAAACTACGATAATGAAGAATATGCAGTTAATGAAGTTGTGGGAGGAATAAAAGAATATTTCAATGTGATGTTGGGCACTCAGCTGCTCTACAAATTTGAGAAGCCCCAGTATGCTGAAATCCTTGCAGCTCACCCTGATGCGCTGATGTCCCAGGTTTATGGAGCGCCACACCTACTGAGATTATTTGTGAGAATCGGAGAAATGTTGGCCTATACGCCCTTTGACAAGAAGAGCCTTGTATTATTATACAGCTCCTTGCATGACTTCCTAAAATATCTGGCAAAGAATGCCACCACTCTGTTTACTACCAGTGATTACAAGGTGGCTTCTGCCGAGTATCAGTGTAAAGCTCTGTGAGGGTCTACTGACCACTCACCATTATATCTGGGTATCTGTAAACACTCCCTTTTGTCCCTAGTCTTTTTCTTGAATAATTGATGTTCTCCAAAATTGTTAATGTATGATGGGGACTGTGTTTAAATTCTTTTTCTGTTTTGTTTTGAACAGAAAATAAAAGGATTACAAGCTCTTTTCTCATTTCAAAGTTGCTACCAATGTATGTAGTAATTTAGACAAAGAAGAAACTTCCAGTAGTATATTTTATTGCCTAGCTGACATTGTTTGAATGCTATTGGATCTATCCCTTTGACACTATATAATTTTCTAATATATGTTAATGCTACACAAAAAAATGCCCTGATTCTTAGTGCCAAAGGTTCAGCCAAAGATTCAACTTGATGTATATACCCCCAAATCCATGCATTTATGTTCTTTTTTTAATGGTGCTTGAAGTGAAACAGCCCATCCTCTGTGAGTCATCTATGTTGTTCCTTAGGCATTCTATCTTTGCTCATATTGTTGAAGTATGGTTGTTTGTTTCATGATTTTTGTATTTGAGTCTAATGCACATTCTAACATGACAAAGGCAATGCATTATTGTTTAGACATGGTTTTCTGAAAAAGATCTTAAATAAATTTGGTTCTAAATTTCAAAGATATATATATTATATATATATATATATACACACACACACACACACATACATATATATAGCAATTAGTAACCAAAAGAGAGCTGAGGTAGTTATACTAATGTCAGATAAAATAGATGTTAAGTAAAAAACTGTTACTATAGACAGAGACAGTCATTATCTATTGATAAAGGGATGTCAACAAGAAGACATAACAATTATAAACATACATGCACCTAACAGCAGAGCCCCAAAATATATGAAGCAAATACTGACAGATTTGAAGGGAAAAATAGATGGTTCTATGTTAATAGTAGGAGACTTTATTATACCACTTTCAATAATGGATAGAATATCTAGACAGAAGATCGATAAGGAAATAGAAGACTTGATCAATACTCTAAATCAACTTGACTTAACAGACCTTATAGAACACTATTTAAAAATAAAAACAGGTATTTTTAAACAGAATATGCTTTTTTTTTTCCTCAAATGCACATGGATCATTCTACAGGATAGACCATATCTTAGGTCACAAAAGAAGTCTAAATAATTTAGAAATATTGAAATAATACAATGTATCTTCTCTGACCACAGTGGATGAAGCTAGAAATTAATAACAGGGAGAAATGGAAAATTCATAAATATGTAGAAATTAAATAACATACTCTTAAACAACTAATGGGTTAAAGAAGAAGTCACAAGGTGTTCCAACCCAGATTAGTCTCAAGACCAAAGAACATGCCAGGCATGGAGTTACCTATGAGTTTAATCAGGGACTTACAAAATAGGAGATGATTTTTCCCAATGGCAGTTGGTCAGTAAAGTGAAGTCAGCATTCCGTCCCACCATTCCATGAAGAGAGAGAAGAGTGCTGCTGGTGGTGGTGGTGGGGGAAGGCTTATAAAGGTTTGTGACAGTGGAGTTTCTTGCAAGATTTGGTTACAACAGGATCTTGTGAGATTTGGTTACAAGATCTCGTGAGATTTGGTTACTAACAGTGATTAGGAGAGGAAAGTTTTAATGCTTTCTCCCTGGGAAGAGGGGACTGTTGTCTGGTCATGTAGGCAGCTGCATGTATCTCATAATGGAGGAGGGGGCAGAGCCACAGTTTCTGGTTCACACAATCCATCCCCATGCAGCAGACTATGTTGACCATAAGACAGACATTTTGGGATAAGAGACAACAGAACACTAGGAGTGCCTCCCCCACACGGAAATAGCTATCCCACAAAGAGATGCTACTGACAATTGATAAACCCTTGCTTATATTGCAATGCGTTGAATTCTGCCAGGCTAGCAGGGTCTTCCATGTAGTCCAATTTGCAAGGGTTACAGTCCATGAAAGGCCAGTAGCACCTAAAGGTGACAAGTCTGTGCAAACCCAACATTGGGTTCAATTGTGGGCATGAGTTTCCACTGAGGCCCCTAGGGTGCTATGGGTGAAAAGAAAGATGTTTATGGGGTATAATAAGGGGTAATTCCTGCTGATATACATGTTAAGTTTCTATTAGTGGACAGAAGAGTTCCTGCAGAAGGGGTGCTATGAGGGGGTTTTAGATATCAAACCTTTTCCTCCTGCAGTTGCAGGGAGTCTTCTGGAGTTAAATCTATAGTTAGCTTAGGCATAATAAGTGTTCACAAAGTCATATATACAGTATCTTGAGGTATGAGGGGTCCCAGGTCAGATATATATCTTAAATCTTAGGTGACCCCAATACCCCATGGGCTTAGGATTCCCAACCAGTGTGGCTGCAATGGCCAAGATCATGGCCAATCAACCTTATTTTCTCCAATCTCTAATGCTTGTGGTGCAGGCAAGAGCAAATTATTTTCATTACCTTGTGGTTGAAATGTTACTGGTCCTTTAACCTGAATTTGCAATGCCTGCATGGGTCCCACAGTTGCCAACTCAGTAGGAGTGGGAGCAGCTGCTCGAGGTCATGAATTGAGACTGGTGAGGGCTGGATATAACTGACCAGTCTACTGCTGAAGGGATTGTTTGTCATCTTTTAGCTGCTCTTTCCAAAGCCCATTCATTCTTTCAATTAACCCTACTGCTCTAGGGTTAAATGGCAAATGAAATGTCCATAAGACATCATGTTCAATAACCCAGGATTGGGTTAATTGTCCAGTAAAGGGGGTCCCTCTATCACTGTCCACATATGTGGTGACCCCAAAGAAAGCACTTAATTTCTCTAAGCTATGTATTGCAGCCATCTGGTTGGCTTTTCCTACTTGGAAGGCCAGTAACAGCCCAGTAGCCATGTCTACAGGTGTAAACACATATTTTGAACTCTCAGATATGGGAAGGGACCTGTGCCAGTTTGGATGTATTATGTCCCCCAAAATGACATGTTCTTTGATGCAATCTTGTGGGGCCAGATGTACTAGTGTTGATTAAGTTGGAATCCTTTGATTATTTCCATGGAGATGTGACTCAATCAACTGTGAGTGAAACATTTGACTGGATAATTTCAATGGGGATGTGGACTCTGCCCATCCAGGGTGGCTCTTAATTAAATCACTGGAGTCCTATATAAGAAGCTCAGACAGAAGGAGCTCGCTGCAGCAGGCTAGAGAGGAACATCCTGGGAGAAAGCCCTTTTGAAACCAGAACTTTGGAGCAGACGCCAGCCACATGCCTTCCCAGCTAATAGAGGTTTTCCGGACACCATTGGCCATCATCCAGTGATGGTACCCAGTTGTTGATGCTGTACCTTGGACACTTTATGGCCTTTAGACTGTAACTATGTAATCAAATAAAGCCCCTTTGTAAAAGCTAATCCATTTCTAGTGTTTTGCAAAACAGCAGCATTAGCAAACTGGAACAGGGCCCAGTGTAGTCTACTTGCCATCTGGTGACTGGGATCTGCTTGCAGCCAATGTGACTGAGTTGGTAAGGAAGCATTCTTGGTTGTTGCAGTGAGCAGGAGGGGCAGACATCCACAACATCTTTCAGCTGTTGCCTCATGAGGGGCAACTGAAATTGCCGCACCAGCCTCCACAGAGTCTGGTATCCTCAGTGTCCTGTCTTCCTATGTAGCCATTCAGGAGCCTTGTGTGATGTTTGCTGCAGGCTATGAATGTTTGCTATAGCATGTGCTTCGATATTGCCAGGCAAATAGTCAGTGTTATGGGCAGAAACATAAAACACAGTTACCTTGCTCTTGTGGCAGGTAGCCCAGATGTCTTCCCATATTTCTTTTCCCCATAGGTGGTGGCAACAACAGTCCATTGCTCTTGCTTCTACATGGCCATCCACACTGTTAAGCCCCGGTACACTGCCCAATTGTCATCTCCTGTTTTGTGAGCAATGACCATCCATGCAGCCCTTAGTTCAGCCCATGGGCTGCTTTGCATAGTTCCAGTTTCCCACCATATGTATCCATCACAGCTACTGCCATCTAGATGGTGGGCTTCCCATGTGCTGATCCATCAGTATGCCAGGCAGACTCCAGTATCCTGCCACATCCATCAATGGTGGGTACAGAAACAGCCACCTAAGGAGGATTAGCAGGGAGGGACAAGGGACACATAGGAAATTGGTCCCAGAATATCATGCATTTCTGCACTCAAGGGGCTGTTGTTAAAGACACTGTGTTGCAGCAGATAGGCTTTCTTTTTTGTTAATGTGCTTAGCTGAGTACTCCCTGAATGTGGTTTATTTGCTGTGTCTTTTATCAACCCCTGTATGGGGATGGCAGTGCACAAAGACACAGGGCATTTTTGGGTTATTCCTTCAACTTGCAGTACAGCATTATAGGTGGCACATAGCTGGTTTTTTAAGGGGCTATATTGTAGCTCAGTCTCTTACCAAAGCTGAGACCAAAAGCCGAGGGGAACTCATTTTGCTTGTTACCTTTGCCACAAGCCCCACCCAAAGCCAATATCAGTAGTAGCCACCATGCCAATTTACTAGACACATCTGGGTCCCCCCCCCCCACTTAAAACTTGAGCCTGTTTATGGTTCATTTAGCCTTTTCAAAGGCAGCCTGCTGTGGCATGTCCCATTCTCATGTTCTTCCTTTCCTGACTAGGACATACACAGGTTTAAGGGTTTGTGCTAAATAGGGTATAAATTGTCCCCAATAACCCAACAAACCAAGGAAAGTCATTGCCATTAGCTGTTTAGGAACACATGTGATAGGATAATTTTGCACTTTATCAACAACAGCGAAGGGATAGTTTTAGCGGTGGTTTCCAATTTTGCAAGAGAGTTATTTGTTAACGTAACATTATCAATATAATGAAAGAGAGTGACCTTTGCCAGAGGTTTTCACATTTTAAAATCTTGAGTTACCAAACCATAGCATGCCAAATGTCCACCGTTGTCTCCACCACGTGAAGGCGAATGCAGGCTGGCTGGAGGGATCAAAGAAATACTAAAAAAGGCATTAGCAAGATCTAACACAGCATGAAACTGGCCTAATTGAGCACTTATGCCCTGCAACAAAGTAGCTATGCTTGGTACAGCTGCAAACAAAGGAGGAGTTATTTGTTAAATTCTCTATAATCAATAGTCAGCTGCCAGGCACCATCAGTCTTCTTCACTGGCCAGACTGGGCTATTAAATGGGCTGTGAGTGGGGATTATAATGCCCACTCCTTCCAATTCCTCAATAGTGGCAGTGATTTCTTGATGGCCCCTTGGTAACTCATATGGACACACTGCCACCATGCATCTGGGGGAGGGTAAATTTACTGGTGACTACTTAGCATGTCTTCTTTGGATGGTTTTGACCACCCAGCACCAGAGATGGAATTCACCTACAGTAGTTTGCACAGTGATATTCTGCCATTTTCCATATATTAGGGTGCATTCTGCTCCAGTATTTCTCAGTGCCAAAACTTTGTTTTCATTAGTGGGGGACCAAAAAATAGTTAGCTCAATATTGGCCTCTGATCCCCAGTGTCCCCATATGTGGCCCTCATTTGGGGATCTTGGCCCATCCCCTGTGAAAGGAGAAAAGGGGTTTGCCATGTCTCCCTTGGCAGGGGGAGTGTGGGGCTCTTTATATTGTAAGGGCTGAGTTTTTCAGTCAGAATTTGTTTCAGCCTCCGGTGATCTGGTTCTAAAATTGGTGTATCTCTGCTTTTCTGGTAACCTACTCCATAACCTTACTAGCACAGGGTTTGGCTATCAATATGTTCAATTTTAGTGCTGGCAGCTGTTAGATCAGCCCACATTTGGCTGCATGACACATGGTTTTGGAAAGTTATATCTTTTGGGGACATGGCCCATAGCCCTGACTCCAGCTCCTTTTTGCCTTAGGTATTCAGATTCTCCTAGATCTGCTACTACTTGGGCAGCCCTGGAGATGGGTTGTCCCACCAATGGGCTAAGAATGGGCACCAGTGTCCCTGTACCATTGATTTGGGGCACTATATGAGATTGTGCTTTTTATGCCCATGGTGAGGGTTTCATTATCTGGTCCCACAAAATTAGCAGTATAAACTGCATGTTTCATTTCTAGCCCCCTTAGTATATCTATCTTGTAATTCATCAAGTGTACTCCAATGGGGGGTGACCTGGGTCAAGTTTCTTTACACTGAGTTACTAGCCAATTTAATAGTTAGCTGGATTCAGGTCAGGTGGCTAAGGAATGTATATTTTGGCTGAGGTAATAGTGAATGGTAATAGAGGTCAATTTGCTTATTTCATGTCCTGAAAGCAGTATTCCCTTTGTGCCAGTGTCCCACAGGTGCAGTAGCCAATTTGGTAAAATTTCCTTAGGTTTTTGTTGTATTGATTCCCAATTTCCCATAATTCAGGAGCAGTATAATCCCACATTGTAATCAGCACCTTTTGACCAGGAGGTTCTGCTAGAGCAGTGGCAGTTGCCGTGACAACCCCCACCCTCAACCCCCGCCTGGGGATCAGGGTGTTGAATTGGCTCTGTTTTGATCTTTTGTTGGACCAGAGGATGAACGTCCTTACTTTCCTCAATTTCAGGTTCCCTGTCAGATGGGGGCTCATCCTCATCTGAAGAAAAATCAACAGGGTCCCACACTTTGGGATCCCAGTCAGGGGAAGTCACGATATGCCTGACTTGCCCTTTGGGCAGCTTGTGCCCTCTCATTCTAGCATACTGGCTTGCAAATATCTCAAACTTTTATCTACATGGTGCAACCTTTCATTTAATGCATCCTTCAAATCTGCTTGAGATATCTGCTTATTTCTTTCTATCTTAAGTTCCCCTTCTAGGTGGCAAATCTCAGCTTTGACTGCCAGAGCCTTTCCTGCAGCTGAGCACACAGCTTCTAATGGAGGCCATGCAACAGCTGCAACGGCCTGACAGCTCTCCCTTTTCATATGAAATCCTGTCTTCTGGCCTGCTGCAGGAAAACCAGCAATCCAGCTGGGGAGTTCTAGGCATCACCATACTCCCTCAGTTGCCCCCAGTCATCCAGGAGGGCTGCCACCCCTCCCCACATGGATGTTTCAGGCCATCCTGGGATTGCCCTGGGGAGTCTCCTTTCCCTGTTACAGCTGGTAGTTCTTTGGTCTCCTAGAACTCATGCCAAATTTTCCAATCCAGATTAGCCCCAAGACCAAGGAATATGCATGGCATGGATTTACCCTTGAGGTGAATTAGGGACTTACAAACAGAAGATTTTTCCAATGGCAGCGGGTTGGGAAAAGTGAAGTCAATGTTCCACCATTTCACACACACACACAGACACAGAGAGAGAGAGAGAGATTGGAGTGCCAAGGTGGGGTGGGGAGGGTGCTTGTAAAGGTTTGTGACAACGGAGTTTCTCATGAGATTTGGTTAGAACAGGATCTTGCCAGATTTGGTTACAAAAAGGTCTCATGAGATTTGTTTACTAACAGTGATTAGGGGAGGGAAGTTTTAATGCTTTCCCTCTTGGGTAGGGAGGGGCCTGTTCCTTGGTCCTGTAGGTGACTGTGTGTAACTTATAATGGAGGAGGGGGCAGGGACCCAGGCTCTGGGTCCTCACACAAGGAAAATTAGGAAATATCTTTTTTTAATGCAAATTTTATTGGGATGTATTCACACACCATATAATCCATTCAAAGTATACAATCAATAGCTCAAAGTATCATCACATAGTTGTGCAATCATCACCACAATTTTAAAATGCTTTCATTACTTCAAAAAGAAAAATAACAAATAGATTGAAAAAGGAAAACCCCAAATGCCCCACACCCCTCATCCCCTTTTATTGTTGACCCCTTGCATTGGTGTGAACATTTGTTACTGTTGCTGAAAGAATATTGAAATATTACTCTTAACTCTAGTCCATTGTTTGCAATAGGTACATTTTCCCCCATATATCCCTCTATTATTAACTCTTTGTAAAACTGTCATACATTTGTTCTAGTTCATTAAAGAACCTATTTATATTTGTAGTGCTAATCACAGACATTGCCCACCATTAAGGTTCACTGTGTTATACAATCCCATATCTTAACCTCTAGCTTTCCTTCTGGTGACATATGTAACTCTAAACAACCCCTTTCAAACACTTTCACAGACAGTTCAGCACTATTACTTATAATCCCAGTAAAGTGCAACAACCCAGATGCCTTTTTAAAAATTACAGTTTTATTGAAATATATTCACATACCTTATTATCATCTACAGTGTACAATCAGTTATTCACAGTGCCATTATATAGTTGTGCATTCATCACCAGAATCAATTTTGAACATTTTCCTTACTCCAAAAATAAATAAATAAATAAATAAAAATAAAAGTAAAAAAAGAACACTTAAAACATTCCATCTCCACCATCCCACCCTATTTTTCATTTAATTTTTGTCTCCATTTTTCTGCTAATCTGTCCATACACTGGATAAAGGGAGTGTGAGCCACAAGGTTTCCACAATCACACAGTCACACAGTATAAGCTACATAGTTATACAATCACCTTCAAGAATCAAGGCCACTGGGTTGCAGTTCAACAGCTTCAGGTAGGGAAATCAGAGTGAAAACACAACTTAACAAAACTTATGGGATACAGTAAAGGCAGTGCTGAGAGGGAAATTTATAGTTTTGAATGCTTACATTAAAAAAGAAGAACAGTCTCAAATCAGAGAACTTAACTAAAAACTGCAAGAATGGAAAAAAAGAGCAAACTAAACCCAAAGCAAGCAGAAGGAAGGGAATAACAAGGATTAGAGTGGAGATAAATGAAATAGAGAATAAAAAACAATAGAGAAAATCAATGAAATCAAAAGTTGGTTCTTTAAAAAGATTAATAAAATGGACAAACCTTTAGCTATACTGACAAAGAAAAAAAGGGAGAGGACACAAATAACTAAAATAAAAAATGAAAAGGGGTACATTACTACTAACTCCAATGAAATAAAAAGGACTATATGAGTACACTAAAAACATGGGCGGGGCAAGATGGTGGAATGCTGAGGTGTGGAATTTAGTCTCTCCTCTAGGGCAGCTGGTAATTACCCAGGAACTGTATGAAACTGTGTTTTCGGGGTCTCCAGTGACCAGTCACACATCATACACAAGTTTGGAACTGGTGGAAAAGCTGAGATTGCAGCAAACTTTGTAAGTTCCCCTTGACCAGGGGTCTGGCACCCCTCCCCACCCAGACCCCATGGACTGCCTTGCAGCTGGCTCCCTGAAAGGAAAAAAAACAACAATCTGCTGGGAGCAAGAAGTGGGACTCAACCCAACCTCAACTGCAGAATTAATTAACAAATTAATTAATTAAATTTTGGAGCTGGGGGTGCTAGAGAAGGGCTTTTTACCCCCTACATTTTGTCCCTCCTCCTTTCTCACTGACTCCTTATCTTTTTACACTTCAATAGCCCCCTGGCAAGGGCAGAATCAAAGCTGTTGGAGAGTAATTATCTAGATAATAGCACAAAGCCCTTCTTTAAATACTCTATTCTGACACTGACAAAACTTCCAGACTGGAGAAAGGCTTTAAAAAGGGACTTCTTCTTTTTCTTTTTTTTTTTAATTTAAAAGTAATGTATGTGGTTATTTTCTATCACACAGCCCAAATTGAAGGTCTAGGCTAGTTTTGGGGAAAAGATAGAGTACACAGAACTTCTTTGAATTTCAGATTCATTTCTGAAGAAATTCTCCACCCCAGTCTTTAATTGGCAACTCAGGCTGAACAAGGAATTAAGCTGGAGTTGCCCCAAAGAGGAGAGAGGAGAAGGGAATAGTGCCCCTGGGAGACATCTGGACTTCCTAGGATTGGGAGAGTGGAGGGAGGTCCAGCTCAATTGGCAGACCTCCTTCTGGGAACTCAGACCCCAGGGGCTGGAATTCAGATTCCAGCTTCAGTCAGCCACACCACCAACAGGCTCAGAGTCTGAGAATTAAAGGCACCACACCTCCTTACATGGGTGGGGGAACTGCAGGCTGGTAAACACCACCTGCTGGACAGGATAGGAAAAGAACTGAGACTAGAGGCCTCACAGGAGACCCTCACAGGAGGGTCTCATTCTCAGGGAAACTCCATATCCTCCTCATGAGACCTGGGCCTCTATAGACTGGGAAAACCTGACTGGGGTCAACCATATCTGAGGAGACCCTCTCACAAAAAGGCTACATAGAGGCAGGGCAAGAAACAGAAAAACACGAGGTGAAAAATTCTGAGCAACTAAATAGAACCTAAGTTAGAGGTCTAGAATAAGTTGAACTGAACAACAAATGTTAGAGAACAAAGCCAACCAACAAGAAACCCCTAGGTAAAAGAGTGAAAATGAGCTCCAGAATAAACTAATCAAGGAAATCAGATGCCTAGAAAATTTGAGATAATGAGCCATACTAGGAAACATGAAAATATGGACCAGCCAAAGGAACAAACTAATAATTCAACTAGGATACAGGAGTTGAGGCAACTAATGCTAAATCAATTCAATGAACTGAAGGAAGAACTAATTAAAGATGTTCAAACAAATCTCCTAAATCAATTAAATGAGCTGAGTGAAGATATGGCAAAAGAGATGAAGGATATAAAGAGAACACTGGATGACCATAAAAAGGAATTCATAAACTTATAAAAACAAATGGCAGAAATTATGGGAGTGAAGGGCACAATGGAGGAGATGAAAAACACAATGGAGGGATACAACAGTAGATTTCAACAGGCAGAAGAAGGGATCAGTGAACTGGAAGACAAGACATTTGAATTCATACACACAAAAGAACAGATGGTGAAAAAATGAAAAAAGACAAGCAGGGCTTTGGGAGCTGAGTGACAACATGAAATGCAAGAATATACATGGTTTGGGTATCTGAGAAGGAGAAGAGGGGGAAAAGGGGCAGAAAGAATAATGGAAGAAATATTCACTGAAAATTTCCCAACTCGTATGAAAGACAGAAAATTACAGATTCAAGAAGTATAGTGAAGGAGGCAGGGCAAGATGGTGGAGTGGTGAGGTGTAGGTTTTAGTTACTCCTCCAGGACAGTAGGTAGAAAGCCAGGAACTGCATGGACTGGACACCACAGAGCAATTTGACTTTGGGCATACTTCATAACAACACTCATGAACCTGTGGAACAGCTGAGATCAGTGAAATCTGTAAGTTCTCAAGGCCAGGGGACCATGCCCCTCCCTGCCAGGCTCAGTCCCATGGGAGGAGGGGCCATCTCTGTTGGGAACAAGGAGGGAGAACTGCAGTTGTGGCTCTGACTGAAAATTCAGACTGCTGATTGAAACTCCAAACATTGATAGACTGAGAGCAGACACCAGAGAATTTGGGAGCAGTCAACCCAGGGGGGAGGAAATAGGGCTAGCAAAAACAGCAAAAAAAAAAAAAAAAAAAAAACAAAAATAAAAACAGAGACTTTTTGGAGTTCTGGTGAATATAAAATGGAGAAGGGCAGAGCTCAAACAGAACCAGGCTCATAAGCAAATACAGAGGGTGAGATCCCTTGTCTGAAGAGTCGATTTCTCTGCTTTCTTGATTGTTCCTTAATGGCCCTAATCTCCTTGTCTCTTAGCATTTCAATAGCCCATTAGATCTGCAAGGATGGTCCTTCTATTTCTTTTTCTTTTCTTTTTTTTTAAACTTTTTCACTTTTTCTAAAACAATTACTCTATGAAGCCCATTACAGAAAGCCTCAAAGACTTGCAATTTGGGTGCAGGCAAGAGCAGAGCTAAGATAGCTCTGAGAGACAAAACAATAAGTCTAGTGGCTGAGAAAATTCACTAAACATCACAACTCCCCAAGAAAAGGGGGCATCAATCCCCTTACAGTCATCTTCCCGGAGGGCTTGGACAATAGCCTTTCATGCACCTGCAGCTATTCTCCTGGAGCTGGGAAGGTGGAGCCGTGTGAAAAGGGGGAAATTAACATGTCCCATTCAGCCACCCTTTCAGCAGACTGGGAATGCCCCCTACATGGCCCTGCAGCCCAGATCTTCCCTTGGGGGATGGTGCTCACCTCTGATATAGCACAGTCTTCCTCAGCAGAGGACCTAGGAGGGCATGGCTTGGAAAAGGGATCCACTCACAAGTCCTAGGGATCATACGCCAATACCAAGGTCTTCTGGGTCAGTGGCAGAGACAAACTGGTGAGACTGAACTGAAGGATAAGACTATCGTAACAGCTTTAAATCTCCAGGAACACCTGGGAGATTTGACAATTAAGGCCGCCCTCCCGCCCTAACTGCTCAGACACACGTCCCATATTCAGGGCAGGCAGCACCAACTACACACGCAAATTTGGTGCATCAATTGGATGCCACAAGACTCACAACCCCACTTACCACAAAGACAAAGTTGGGGAGAACTAGCTTGAGGATAATAGGTGGCATGCAGATGCCACATGCTGGTTAGTTAGAGAAAGTGTACTCCATGAAGCTGTAGATCTCACAAATTGGAGATAAGTGTTTGAATCAGTCTACATATCCTAAAAGAAACCTATCAAGTTAAGCAAATGCCAAGAGGCCAAAAACAGAAAATTTTAAAGCATATGAAAAAACCAGACAATATGCATAACCCAAACCAAAACACCCAAATCAAAAGATCAGAGGAGAAACAATACTTGGAGCAATTAATCAAAGAACTAAAGACAAACAGCAAAAGCATGGCACAGGATATAAAGGACATGAAGAAGACCCTAGAGGAGCATAAAGAAGAAATTGCAAGAGTAAATAAAAAAAAAAAATAGACAATCTAAGGGAAATAAAAGAAATTGTCAACCAAATTAAAAAGATTCTGGATACTCATAGTACAAGACTAGAGGAAGCTGAACAGCAAATCAGTGACCTCAAGGATGACAGAAAGGAAAAGGAAAGAACAAAAGAAAGAATGGGGAAAAAATAAAAAAAAATAGAAATGGAGCTCAGGGATATGATAGATAATGTAAAATGTCCAAATATAAGCATCATTGCTGTCCCAGAAGGGGAAGAGAAGGGTAAAGGTCTAGGAAGAGTATTCAAAGAAATTTGGGGGGAAAACTTCCCAAATCTTCTAAACACCATAAATACACAAATCATAAATGCCCAGAGAACTCCAAATAGAATAAATCCAAATAAACCCACTTTGAGATATATTCTGATCAGATTGTCAAATACTGAAGAGAAGGAGCAAGTTCTGAAAGCAGCAAGAGAAAAGCAATTCACTACTTACAAAGGAAACAGCATAAGACTAAGTAGTAACTACTCAGCAGACACCATGGAGGCAAGAAGGCAGTCGCATGGCATATTTAAAATTCTGAAAGAGAAAAATTGCCAACCAAGAATTCTTTATCCAGCAAAGTTCTTCTTCAAATTTGAGAGAGGGCTTAAATTTTTCACAGACAAACAAATGCTGAGAGAATTTGCTAATAGGAGACCTGCACTACTTGAAATACTAAAGGGAGCCCTCCTGACAGAGAAAGAAAGAAAGGAGAGAGAGAGATATGGAGAAATGTTCAGTACTACAGAAATTCAGTATGGGTACATTAAAGGACATCGAGAGAGAGGGAAAAATATATCTGACAAACATAAACCAAAGGATACGATGGCTGATGCAAGAAATGCCTTCACAGTAATAACATTGAATGTAAATGGATTAAACTCCCCAATTAAAAGATATAGATTGGCAGAATGGATAAAAAAAATGAACCATCAATATGTTGCAAACAAGAGACTCATCTTAGACACAGGGACACAAAGAAATTGAAAGTGAAAGGATGGAAAAAATACTTCATGCAAGCTACAGCCAAAAGAAAGCAGAAGTAGCAACATTAACCTCAGATAAAATAGATTTTAAATGCAAGGATGTTATGAGAGACAAAGAAGGCCACTACATACTAATAAAAGGGGCAATTCAACAAGAGGAAATAACAATCATAAATGTTTATGCACCCAATCAAGGTGCCACAAAATACATGAGACAAACACTGGCAAAACTAAAGGAAGCAATGGATGTTTCCACAATAATTGTGGGAGACTTCAACACATCACTCTCTCCTATAGATAGATCAACCAGACAGAAGACCAATAAGGAAATTGAAAACCTAAACCATGTGATAAATGAATTGGATTTAACAGACATATACAGAACATTACATCCCAAATCACCAGGATACACATTCTTCTCTAGTGCTCATGGAACTTTCTCCAGAATAGATAATATGCTGGGACATAAAACAAGCCTCAATAAATTTAAAAAAGTTGAAATTATTCAAAGCACATTCTCTGACCACAATGGAATACAATTAGAAGTCAATAGCCATCACAGACTTAGAAAATTCAAAATACATGGAGGTTAAACAACACCGTCCTAAACAATCAGAAACAGCAAGAGAAATTGCTAAATATAAAGAGATGAATGGAAATGAGAACACAACATACCAAAGCCTATGGGATACAGCAAAAGCAGTACTGAGTGGGGAAATTATAGCACTATACACATATATTAAAAAGGAAGAAAGAGCCAAAATCAAAGAACCAATGGAGCAACTGAAGAAGCTAGAAAATGAACAGCAAACCAATCCTAAACCAAGTAGAAGAAAAGAAATAACAAGGATTAAAGCAGAAATAAATGACATAGAGAACAACAACAACAACAAAAACAATAGAGAGGATAAATATCACCAAAAGTTGGTTCTTTGAGGAGATTGACAAGATTCAAAAGGCCCTAGCTAGACTGACAAAATCAAAAAGAGAGAAGACCCATATAAACAAAATAATGAATGAGAAAGGTGACATTACTATGGATCCCAAACAAATTTAAAAAGTTATAAGAGGATACTATGAACGGCTGTATGCCAACAAACTGGATAATGCAGAGGAAATGGACAATTTCCTGGAAATATATGAACAACCTAGACTGACCAGAGAAGAAATAGATTACCTCAACCAACCAATCACAAGCAAAGAGATCCAATCAGTCATCAAAAAGCTTCTCACAAAAAAATGCCCAGGGCCAGATGGCTTCACAGGGGAATTCTACAAAACTTTCCAAAAAGAACTGACACCAATCTTACTTAAACTCTTTCAAAACATCAAAGAAATTGGAACACTACCTAACACATATTATGAAGCTCACATCAATCTAATACAAAACCAGGCAAAGATGCTACAAAAAAGGAAAACTACAGGTCAATCTCCCTAATGAATATAGATGCAAAAATTCTCAACAAAATACTTGCAAATCAGATCCAAAGACACATTAAAAAAATCATACACCATGATCAAGTGGGGTTCATTCCAGGCATGCAAAGATGGTTCAACATAAGAAAATCAATCAATGAATTACAGCACATTAACAAATCAAAAGAGAAAAATCAAATGATCATCTCAATAGATGCTGAAAAAGCATTTGACAAAATGCAACATCCCTTTTTGATAATAACACTTCAAAATGTAGGAACTGAAGGATGCTTCCTCAATATGATAAAGAACGTATATGAAAAACTCACAGCCAGCATAGTACTCAATGGTGAGAGACTGAAAGCCTTCCCTCTAAGATCAGGAATGAGACAAGGATGCCTGCTGTCACCACTGTTATTCAGCATTGTGCTGGAAGTGCTAGCCAGGGCAATCCACAGGACAAATAAATAAAAGGCATCAAAATTGGAAAGGAAGCAGTAAAACTGTCATTATTTGTAGACGATATGATCTTATATCTGGAAAACCCTGGGAAATCAATGATACAGCTACTAGAGCTAATAAACAAATTTAGCGAAGTAGCGGGATACAAGATTAATGCACATAAGTCAGTAATGTTTCTGTATGCTAGAAATGAACAAACTGAAGAGACACTCAAGAAAAAGATATCATTTTCAAAAGCAACTAAAAAAATCAAGTACCTAGGAATAAACTTAACCAAAGATGTAAAAGACCTATACAAAGAAAACTACATAACTCTACTAAAAGAAATAGAAGGGTAACTTAAAAGATGGAAAAATATTCCATGTACATGGATAGGAAGGTTGAATGTCATTAAGATGTCAATTCTACCCAAACTCATCTACAGATTCAATGCAATCCCAATCAAAACTCCAACAACCTACTTTGCAGACTTGGAAAAGCTAGTTATCAAATTTATTTGGAAAGGGAAGATGCCTCGAATTGCTAAAGACACTCTAAAAAAGAAAAACGAAGTGGGAGGACTTACACTCCCTGACTTTGAAGCTTATTATAAAGCCACAGTTGCCAAAACAGCATGGTACTGGCACAAAGATAGACATATAGATCAATGGAATCGAATTGAGAATTCGGAGATAGACCCTCAGATCTATGGCCGACTGATCTTTGATAAGGCCCCCAAAGTCACTGAACTGAGTCATAATGGTCTTTTCAACAAATGGGGCTGGGAGAGTTGGATATCCATATCCAAAAGAATGAAAGAGGACCCCTACCTCACCCCCTACACAAAAATTAACTCAAAATGGACCAAAGATCTCAATATAAAAGAAAGTACCATAAAACTCCTAGAAGATAATGTAGGGAAACATCTTCAAGACCTTGTAATAGGCAGCCATTTCCTAGACCTTACACCCAAAGCACAAGAAACAAAAGAAAAAATAGATAAGTGGGAACTCCTCAAGCTGAGAAATTTCTGTACCTCAAAGGAATTTGTCAAAAAGGTGAAGAGGCAGCCAACTCAATGGGAAAAAATTTTTTGGAAACCATGTATCTGAGAAAAGACTGATATCTTGCATATATAAAGAAATCCTACAACTCAATGACAAGAGTACAGACCACCCAATTATAAAATGGGCAAAAGACATGAAAAGAGAGTTCTCTGAAGAGGAAATACAAATGGCCAAGAAACACATGAAAAATGTTCAGCTTCACTAGCTATTAGAGAGATGCAAATTAAGACCACAATGTGATACTACCTCACACCAATTAGAATGGCTGCCATTAAACAAACAGGAACCTACAAATGCTGTTGAGGATATGGAGAAATTGGAACTCTTATTCATTGTTGAGGGGACTGTATAATGGTTGTCACCCTGGAAGTCAGTCTGGTAGTTCATTAGAAAACTAGATACAGAGTTACCTTTCGATCCAGTGATAGCACTTCTCAGTATATACCTGGAAGATCTGAAAGCAGTGATGCAAACAGATATCTGCATGCCAATGTTCATAGCAGCATTATTCACAATTGCCAAGAGATGGAAACAACCCAAATGTCCTTCAACAGATGAGTGGATAAATAAAATGTGGTATATACACATGATGGAATACTGCACGGTGGTAAGAAGGAACGATGTTGTGAAACATGACAACACAGATGAACCTTGAAGACATAATGCTGAGCAAAATAAATCAGGCACAAAAAGAGAAATATTATGTGCTACCATGAATGTGAACATTGAAAAATGTAAAACAAATGATTTATAGTGTAGAATGTAGGGAAATTAGTGATAGAGAGCAATTAATGAAGGGGGAACGATAACCCAATAAGAACAGATAAGCTATCGTGGCTAAATTTAACATTTTGGGAATGCCCAGGAATGACTATGGTTTGTTAATTTCTGATGGGTATGGTAGGAACAAGTTCACAGAAATGTTGCTATATTAGGTTATTTTCATGGGCTACAGTAGGAACATGTTGGAAGTAAAGTAATTATTTTAGGTTAGTTGTCTTTTTCTTACTCCCTTTTTATGTTATGGTTTGTTTGAAATGTTTTTTTGTTGTATGTTTTTAAAAAAATTTTTTTTTGATACAGTTAATTTAAAAAAAAAGACTTAAGTTAAAAAAAAAAAACAATGAAAAAATATGCTGAGTCCACATGAGGAGCTGGTGGAGAATGCAGGGATGTTGGGCTTCCCCACCTTAATAGTTGCTGATGTGTTCACAGACATAGGGGACTGGTGGTTTGATGGGCTGAGCCCTCTACCATGGGATTTGCCCTTGGCAAGACTGCTGCTACAAAGGAGAGACTAGGCCTGCCTATAATTGTGCCTAAGAGCCTCCTCCCAAATGCCTCTTTGTTGCTCAGACATGGCCGTCTGTCTCTAGCTAAGCCAACTTGGTAGGTGAAATCACTGCCCTCCCCTCTACATGGGATCTGACACCCAGGGGAGTGAATCTCCCTGGCAACATGGAATATGACTCCTGGGGAGGAATGTAGACCCGGCATCATGGGATGGAGAACATCTTCTTGACCAAAAGGGGGATGTGAAAGGAAATGAAATAAGCTTCAGTGGCAGAGAGATTCCAAAAGGAAGTGAGAGGTCACTCTGGTGGGCACTATTATGCACAATATAGATAACACTTTTTAGGTTCTAATGGATTGGAATTGATAGCAGTAAATACCTGAAACTATCAAACTACAACCCAGAACCCATGAATCTTGAAGATGATTGTATAAAAATGTAGCTTATGAGGGGTGACAATGTGATTGGGAAAGCCATATGGACCACATTCCCCTTTGTCCAGTGTATGGATGGATGAGTAGAAAAATGGGGGCAAAAAAAAAAAAAAAACACTCAATGTTCTTTTTTACTTTAGTTGTTCTTTTTCACTTTAATTCTTATTCTTATTATTTTTGTGTGTGGTAATGAAAATGTTCAAAAATTAATTTTGGGATGAACACACAACTATATAATGGTACTGTGAACAATTGAATGTATGCTTTGTATGACTGCATGGTATGTGAATATATCTCAATAAAAATGAATTTTAAAAAAGAAAAAAAGAAGTATAGCATAACCTAAACAGAATAGATCCCAATAGACTTACTCCAAGACACTTACCAATCAGATAGTCCAATGTCAAAGAGAAAGAGAGAATTCTGAAAGCAGCAAGTGAAAAGCAATCCATCACACACAAGGGAAGCTCAATAAGACTATGTACAGATTTCTCTGCAGAAATCATGGAGGTGAGAAGGCAGTGGTATGATATATTTAAGATACTGAAAGAGAAAAACTGCCAACCAAAGATTCTATATCCAGCAAAAATGCCCTTCAAAAATGAGGGAGAGGAACATCTTCTTGACCTAGAGCAGGATGTGAAACGAAAACAAAACAAAACACAACACAACAAAGTTTCAGTGTCTGAGAGATTCCAAATGGAGTCAAGAAGTCACTCTGTTGGGCATTCTTATGCACTATGTAGATAATTCTTTTTAGTTGTTAGTGCAATGATATAGCAAGAAATAAATACCTGAAACTATCAAATTACAACACAGTAGCCTTGATTCTTGAAGATGATTGTATAGCAATGCAGCTTACAAGGGGGGACAGTGTGATTGTGAAAACTTTGTGGATTGCAGTCATTTTATCCAGTGTTTGGATGGATGAGTAAAAAAATGGGGACAAAAAACTAAATGAAAGATAGGTGGGAGGGAGGGGATGATTTGGGTTTCTTCACTTTTATTTTTTATTCTTATTTTCACTTTTTCTGGTACAAGGAAAATGTTCAAAAAATAAATTGGGGTGATGAATGCACAAATATATGATGGTACTGTGAACAACTGATTGCACACTTTGGATGATTATATGGTATGTGAATATATCTCAATAAAATTGAATTTAAAAAATGAGGGAGAAATTAAAATATTTTCAGGCAAAAAGATGGAGAGAGTTTGTGAATAAGAGACAAGCACTACAAGAAATACTAAAGGGAGAGCTACAGGCTGATAGGAAAAGACAGGAGAGACAGGGTTGGAGAAGAGTGTAGAAATGAACATTATCAGGAAGGATAAAAGGAGAGAGAGGAAAAAAGAAGAAATGACATTTAAAATAAAGAAGACAAAATGGTAGAAGAAAGCACTGCCTTTACAGTGATAGCACTAAATGGTAATGGACTAAACCCCACCCCCCCAAAAAAAAGACAGTCTGGCAGAATGGATTAAAAAACAGGACCTATCTATATGCTGTCTACAAGAAACTCACTTTAGACACAAGGACAAAAATGGGCTAAAAGTGAAAGGGTGGAAAAAGACATTTCATGCAAACAACAACCAGAAAAAAGCGTTAGTAGCTATATTAATATCAGACAAATTAGACTTCAAAAGTAAAACAATTAAAAGAGACAAAGAAGGACACTCTATATTAATAAAACAGTCAATTCATCAAGAAAAATGACAACCATAAATATTTATGCACCAAGCCAGAGTGCCCCAAAATTCATGAGGCAAACACCAAGAACACTGAAAGGAGAAGTAGATGCCTCTACAATAATAGTTGGAGACTTCAATACAATACTCTCATCAGTGGGTAGAACATCTAGACAGAGGATCAATAAAGAAATGGAGATGTTGAATTTTACAATAAATGAACTAGACTTGACAGACACATATAGAACACTACACTCCACAACAGCAGGACACACTTTTTTTCTCAAGTGCTCATGGAACCTTCTCTAAAATAGACCACATCTTGGGTGACAAAACAAGTCTCAACAAATTTGAAAATATTGATATTGTACAAAACACTTTCTAGAACCATAATGGAATTAAGTTGGAAATAAATAACAGGCAGAAGATTGTAAAATTCACAAATATATGGAGGCTAAACAATACACTCTTAGAAAAACAGTGGGTAAAGGAAGAAATTACAAGATAAATTAGTAAATACCTTGAGGCAAAAGACAATGAAAGCACAACATATCAAAACTTATGGGATGCAGCAAAGGCAGTGTTGAGAGGGAAATTTACTGTCCTAAATGTCTATATTAAAAGAGAAGGGAGGGCAAAAATTGAAGAATTAAATGTTCACCTCTAGGAACTAGAGAAAGAACAGCAAACTAATCTGAAAGCAAACAGAAGGGAAGAAATAACAAAAATTAGAGCAGAAATAAATGAAATTGAGAACAGGAAAACAATAGAGAAAATCAACAAAACCAGAAGTTGGTTCTTTGAGAAAATCAATAAAATTGATGGACCACTAGCTAGGCTAACAACAACAACAACAAAAAGGCATGGGGGGGGGTGGATGCAAATAAATAAATCAGAAATGGGAAAGGAGACATAATTACTGACCCTGCAGAAATAAAGGAGATAATGAGAAGATACTATGAAAAATATAGGCTAATAATCTAGACAACTTAGATGAAATGCACAACTTCCTAGAAAAGCATAAACAACCAACATTGACTCAAGAAAATAGATGACCTCAACAAACCAACAAGTAAAGAGATTGAGTCAGTAATCAAAAAGCTCCCAAAAAAGAAAAGCCCAGGACCAGATGGCTTCACATGTGAATCCTCCCAAGCATTCAAGAATTACTACCAATCCTGCTCAAACTCCTCAAAAAAATTGGAGAAGAGGGAAAGCTACCTAACTCATTCTGTGAAGCAAACATCACCCTAATACCAAAATCAGACAAAGATACTACAAAAAAAAAAAAAAAAAAAGAAAACTGTAGACCAATATTTTTAATGAATATAGATACAAAAATCCTCAACAAAATACTCACAAGTCGAATCCTACAGCACATTAAAAGAATTATACACCATAACCAGGTGGGATTTATTCCAGGTGTGCAAGATTGGTTCAACACAAGAAAATCAATTGATGTAATACACCACATCAATGAATCAAAGTGGAAGAACCACATGATCATTTTGATTGATGCAGAAAAGGCATTAGACAAAATTCCACATCCTTTCTTGATGAAAACACTTCAAAGGATAGGAATAGAAGGGAACTTTCTCAATATGATAAAGGCAATATATGAAAAACCCACAGCTAACATCATACTCAATGGGGAAAGACTGAAAGCTTTCCCTCTAAGATCAGGAAAAAGACAGGGATGCCCACTGTCACCATTGCTATTCAACATTGTTCTGGAAGTTCTAACTAGAGCAATTAGGGAAGAAAAAGAAACAAAAATCATCCAAATTGGAGAGGAGGAAGTAAAATTTCATTGTTTGCAGATGACATAATTCTATATGTAGAAAATCCAGAAAAGTCTACAGCAAATCTACTAGAACTAGTCAATGAATACAGCAAAGTGGCAGGCTACAAGGTCAATATGAAAAATTGGTAGTGTTCCTATACACAAATAATGTGCTACAAGAGGAGGAAATCCAGAAAAAAATTCCATTTACAATAGCAATCAAAAGAATCAAGTACTTAGGAATAAACTTAACCAAGGTCAGAAAAGACCATTACACAGAAAACTACAAGAAACTGCTAAAAGGAATCAAACAGGACCTAAAAAATCCATGTTCATGGTTTGGAAGACTAAATATAGTGAAGTTGGTGATTTTACCTAAACTGATTTAGAGATTCAATGCAATAACAATAAAAATCCCAGCAACTTACTTTGGAGAAATAGAAAAACTAATAACAAAATTTATTTGGAAGGGCAAGGTGCCCCAAATAGCCAAAAATATCTTGCAAAAGAGGAACGAAGTGGGAGTTCTCACACTACCTGACTTTGAAACATCTTACAAAACTACAGTGGTCAAAACAGCATGGTACTGGCATAAGGCTAGATATACTGACCAATGGAATCAAATTGAGTGTTCAGAAATAGACCCTCGCATCTACAGACAATTGATCTTTGATAAGGCAGTCAAGCCAAAGCAACTGGGGCAGAGCAGCCTCTTCAATAAATGGTGTTTGGAGAACTGGATATCCATTTCCAAAAGAATGAAAGAGGACTCCTATCTCACACCTTATACAAAAATTAACTCAAAATGGATCAAAGACCTTAATGTTAGTGCTAAGAGCATAAGACTCTTAGAAGAAAATGTAGGGCAATATCTTAAAGATCTTGTGATAGGTGGTTTCCTAGACCTCACATCCAAGGCACGAGCAACAAAAGAACAAATAGGCAAATGGGATTTCCTCAAAATTAAACACTTTTGTACATGAGAAGACTTTGTCAGAAAAGTAAAAAGGCAGCCCATGCAATAGGAGATGATATTCGGAAACTCCATATCAGATAAGGGTTTAATATCCCAAATGTATAAAAGGATTGTATAACTCAACCACCAAAAGAGAAGCAATCCAATTAAAAGATGGGCAAAAGACATGAACAGACACTTTTCTGAACAGGAAATACAAATGGCTCAAAAACATTAAAAAATGCTCAACTTCACCAGCTATTAGGGAAATGCAAATCAAAATCACAATGAGATATCATCTCACACCTACCAGAATGGCCACTATCCAAAAAAAAAAACAGAAAATTACAAGTGCTGGAGAGAATGTGGAGAAAGAAGCACACTTATTCATTGTTGGTGGGAATGTAGAATGGTGCAACCACTCTGGAAGACTGTGTGGAGTTTACTCTGGAAGCTAAATATAGATTTGCCATAGGACCAAGCTGTTCCATTGCTAGATACATACTTAGAGGAACTGAAAGTTAAGACCAAATGGACATTTGTAAACTGATGTTTATTGTGGCATTATTCACAATTGCCAAGAGATGGAAACAGCCCAAATGTCCATCAATGGACAAGTGGATAAACAAACTGTGTTATATACACATGATGGAATATTATGCAGGTGTAAGACAGAACAAATACATGGAACATCTAATAAGGTGGATGAACCTTGAGGACATTATGTTGAGTGAAGCTAGCCAGAAACAAAAGGACAAATACTGTATGGTCTCACTGATATGAACTAACAATAATGAGAAACTTTGAGAGTTAAAAGCTGATAACACAGGCTACCAGGAAATAGAAAGAGGTAGAGAGTGGGCATTTAATATTGAAGGACTACAGAATGTTCAGCAGGATTGATTGTATATATCCAAAAATAGATAGCATAATACTGTGTGATGGTAGCACAGTACGGTAAGTACAATGAGCAAAGATGTCTGTGAGTAAAGCTGAAAGAGGTGGGATAGGGGAATGTATGACACCAGAGGTAAAAATAGATGATAAAGCCTGGGACTTTTTAACTTGGCAAAAACTGGAGTGGCCGATAGCTGTTACTAAATGTACAAATATAAAAAATGTTTTTACATGTGGGAGAACAAATGAAGGTCAACCATGCAGAGTGTTGGAAAAGGGATAGTATTTGGGAAAAAACATAATCAAGCAAACTGGAGTTTATAAGTCAACAGTAACATTGTAATATGCTTCCATTAAATGTAACAAAGGCAATATACCAAAGCTAAATGTCTATGAGAGGGAGGTATAAGGGAGGGATATGGGTTTCTTGGTAGTGGTGTTGTTTTCTCTCCTTACTATTATATTGCATTGTATGGCATTTTTTTCTTTTTATTATCTTTTTTATTATTGGCTAAAAAACAAACTTTTTTTTCATAGTAATCAACATGTTCCAGTGCTGACTGTGGTGATAAATGTACAACTGTATGATGATACCGTGAACAACTGACTGGACACTGTGGATAATTGTATGATATGTGAATATATCTCTATAAAATTGTAGGAAAAAATATAAATATGGATAAAAGTGCTGGAGAAAACATGGAGAGAGGGATGTACCTATTTACTGTTGATGAAGATGCAGAATGGTGTAGCCTTTCTGGAAGTCAGTGTGGTGGTTCCACAAGAAGCTAAGTATGTGGGGGCCATAAGGTCCTGCAACTTCATTATGGGGTATGTACTTGGAAGATCTGAGAGCAGAGACATGAATGGACATTTTCACACTGGTGTTCACGGAGGGAGTATTCATGATTTGCAATGGGTGGAGGTGGCCTAAGGGTACATTGACTGAGGAACAGAATGGTGAACTGTGGTGTGTGCATACAATGGAATATTGAGCAACTATGAGAAGGAGTGAAGCTGTGAGACATGCAGCGAGGTGAATGGATCCTGTAGACAGAATTTTCAGTAAAGAACACCAGAAAAAAAGGCAATATGGAATAACTACAATGTGTAAACTCAGAATTGAATCTTAGAGCAGCCTATCAGGGGAACAATTATTGCAACGGTCCCTAAATTGTAAGCTCTTACAGCAGTCAAATCTATTCCTGAATTGTAATGGCTGTCTCCAAATTCTGAGATGCGTATCCCTTTGTGTATAACCGTATTGGTCTCTGGAATATTGGGTATCTGTGTGACACCTGAAACTCAGAGCTAGAGCTCAGCAGATATGAATATCAATATTAGTGCATACAGCAACTGTTAAGAAAAAAACTGAAAAAGAGCCCAGACTTCAATTAGAGATATGAATGAAGCAGATCTGGTTAAGACTAGGGCAAATCAGGCCAAAAGGTAAAGGTTGAAACTGACTGTGTTTTAAAACTTCAACTTCCATGTGAGACCAAGGGAAGAGATATTTATTTGGTGCAGGATCTGTATTTTCTAAACAATATAACTCCTACAGTCAGTTTGTTCAAACACAATTACATGGAACTTTGAATAGGAAGTGAGATATAGTAGGTTTGTAGAGGTTAGACTGAAATAGTGACACATCCTGAAGTAATTTGGCCAGAGAATAAAAATATATATGCAGGGCCCCTCTGAGGAGCTGGGGGAAAATGCAGAAGTGTTGGACTTCCTCACCTGGAGTGATGCTGATGTTCTCACAAACATTGAGGACTGATGGCTTGGTATGCTGGGCTCTCTATCTTGGGGCTTCCCCTTATGAAGCTCGATACTGCAAAGGAGAGGCTAAACCTGCTTATAATTGTGCCTAAGTGTCTCCTCCTGAGTGCCCCTTTGTTGCTCAGATGTGGCCCTCTCTCTGTAGCTAAGCCAACTTGGCAGGTGAACTCACTGCCCTCTCCACTATGTGGGACCTGCCTCCCAGGGGTGTAAATCTTCCTGGCAATGCAGGATATGACTCCCAGGGATGAATCTGGACCTGGCATTGTGGGATTGAGTACATCTTCTTGACCAAAAGGGGGATGTGAAATGAAAGAAAATAAAGTTTCAGTGGTTGATAGATTTCAAATATACTCGAGAGGTCACTCTGGTGGACATTCTTATGCATTCTTATTCTTTTTAGGTTTTAATGTACTGGAATAGCTAGAAGTAAATACCTGAAACCATCAAACTGCAACCCAGTAGCCTTGACTCTTGAAGACAATTGTATATCAATGTAGCTTACAAGGAGTGACAGTGTGATTGTGAAAACCTTGTGGATTGCACTCCCTTTATCCAGTGTATGGCTGGATGAGTAGAAAAATGGGAACAAAAACTAAATGAAAAATAGGGTGGAATGGGTGGGATGATTTGGGTGTTCCTTTTTGCTTTTATTTTTTATTCTTATTCTGATTCTTTCTGGTGTAAGGAAAATGTTCAAAAATAGATTGGGGTGGTGGATGCATAACTATATGATGGTACTATGAATAGTTGATTGTACCCCATGGATGATTGGATGGTATGTGAATATATCTCAATAAAACTGAATTTAATTAAAAAATAAAACAACTATACACCAACAAATTAGACAGCTTAGAGGAAATGAACAAATTCCCAGAACCACACAAAGTACCTACACTGACTGAAAGAGAAATAGAAAATTTCAACAAACCAATAACTAGTAAAGAGATTGAATCAGTCATCAAAAATGTCCCAAAAAAGAAAAGCCCATGACCAGATGGTTTCACAGGGGAATTATACCAAACATTCCAAGAATTAACACCAATCCTGCTCAATCTCTTCCAAAAATTTGAAGTGGATGGAACACTCCCTTACTCATTCTATTATGCCAGCATCACTCCCATCCCAAAGCCAGATAAGGATACCACAGGAAAAGAAAATTACAGACCAATATCTCTTATGAATATAGATGCAAAAATCTGAACCAAATACTAGCAAACCAAACCTAACAGCACATTAGAATAATTATACAGCATAATCAAGTGGGATTCATTGCAGGTATGCAAGGGTTGTTCATCAAGGAATATCAATACATGTAATATACCATATCAACAGATTGAAGGAAAAAATACATGATCATCTCAATCAATGCAGAAAAAGCATTTGACACAATCCAGCACCCCTTCTTGATAAAGACACTTGGGAAAACTAGGAATAGAAGGAAAATTCCTCAACATGATAAAGGGCATATATGAAAAACCCACAGCTAGCATCATACTCAGTGGTGTAAGATTGGAAACTTTAGCTCTAAAATCAGGAACAAGACAAGAATGCTGTGCTGGTTTGAATCTATTAAATACCACAGAAAAGTCTATGTTCTTTTAATCCAATCTTGTGGGAGCAGACTTACTGTGTGTGGGATCATTTGATTAGGTTGTTTCCATGGAGATGTGACCCCACCAATTCAAGGTGGGTCTTAATCCCCTTGCTGGAGCCCTCTATGAGAGGATAAAAGGCAAAGACATTTTGAGGGGAGTTCAGAGATGCTTAGAAAGGAAATGTCCTGGGAGAAACAAGAAGGACTCACAAGAGAAAATGAGACAGAAGCCCAGAGACATTTTAAAGAAAGACACTGAAACTGGAAGCTAAAACCAGGAGAGAAGGATCAGCAGAACCAGCCAGGTGCCTTTCCATGTGAAAGAGGAACACTGGATGCCATCGGCCTTTTCTCAGACAAGGTATCTACCTCTTGATGCCTTAATTTGAACATTTTCCTGGCTGTAGAACTGTAAATTTGCAACCTAATAAATCCCAATTGAAAAAGTCAATCCATTTCTGGTATATTGCATTCTAGCAGCTTTAGCAAACCAAAACAGATTTTGGTACCAGAGAAGTGGGGTGCTGTAATTTGCAAATACCAAAAATGCTGGAATGGCTTGATAAATGGGTAAGGGGAAGCTTCTGGAAGAATTGTGAGAAGCTTGATAGAAAAACCCTAGATTGTTTTGAAGAGACTCTTAGTAGAAATATGGACGCTAAAGTAACTTCCAATCAGGCTTTAGACAAAAATGATGAATGTGTTATTGCAAACTGGAGGAAAGGTGATCCATGTTTTAAAGTGGCAGAGAATTTGACAAAATTGAGTCTTAGTTTTGAATGGAAGGTAGAATTTGAAATCAACAATCCTGGCTATCTAGCTGAGGAAATTTCCAAACTAAATATACAAAATGCAGCCTGGATGGCCCAGGGCTTCCCTGGAGGCCAGCGCTCACCTGTGATGTGGCATGGCCTGCCCTCCCCCTCAACAGAGGTCCTGGAAAAACACAGCAGGGAGGGGGGAACTGCTCGGAAATCCCAGGGAACCTACGCCAATACCAAGGACTTTTGTGTCAGTGGCAGAGAACAGCCTTAAATCTCTGGGAACACCTGGGAGATTTGATTGTTAAACTTGCCCTTCCTCCCTAACCACTCAGGCACACACCCCTCATTGGGGGCAGACAGCACCAACAACACACCCAAATTAAGTGCACCAATTGGACCCCAAAAGAATCAGACCCCCACATACCACAAAGTTGGGGAAAACTGACTTGAGGGGAATAAGTGACTCACAGACGCCATCTGCTGGTTAGTTAGAGAAAGTGTATGTCACCAAGCTGCAATTCTAACAAATTAAAGACTCACAGATGCCATCTGCTGGTTAGTAAGAGAAAGTGTACATCACCAAACTGTGTCTCTAAAAAATTAGATCGATATCCCCCCCCCTTTTTTTTTGATACAACTTGAAAGAACCCTATCAAGCAAAACAAATGCCAAGAGGCCAAAAACAACAGAAAATCTTAACGCATATGATAAAACCAGACGATATGGAGAATCCAGCTCCAAACACACAAATCAAGATTTTGAAAGAAACGTTATACCTCGCAAAATTAATTAAAGAACTACAATCAAAGAACGAAAACATGGCAAAGGATTTAAAGGACATCAAGAGGACCATGGCCCAGGATATAAGTGCCATAAAGAAGACCCTAGAAGAGCATAAAGAAGACATTGCAAGAGTAAATAAAAAAATAGAAGATCTTATGGAAATAAAAGAAACTGTTGGCCAAATTAAAAAGACTCTGGATATTCACAATACAAGACTAGAGGAAGCTGAACAACATCTCAGTGTCCTAGAAATCCACAGAACAGAAAATGAAAGAACAAAAGAAAGAATGGAGAAAAAAATAGAAAAAATTGCAGTGGATCTCAGGGATACGATAGATAAAATAAAACGTCCAAACTTAAGACTCATTGGTGTCCCAGAAGGGGAAGAGAAGGGTAAAGGTCTAGAAAGAGTATTCAAAAAAATTGTTGGGGAAAACTTCCCCAACCTTCTACACAATATAAACACACAAAGCATAAATGCCCAGCGAACTCCAAATAGAATAAATCCAAATAAACCCACCCCAAGGCATATTCTGATCAGACTCTCAAATACTGAAGAGAAGGAGCAAGTTCTGAAAGCAGCAAGAGAAAAGCAATTCACCACATACAAAGGAAACAATATAAGACTAAGTAGTGACTACTCAGTGGCCACTATGGAGGCAAGAAGGCAGTGGCATGACATATTTAAAATTCTGAGAGAGAAAAATTTCCAGCCAAGAATACTTTATCCAGCAAAACTCTCCTTCAAATTTGAGGGAGAGCTTAAATTTTTCACAGACAAACAAATGCTGAGAGACTTTGCCAATAAAAGACCTGCCCTACTTCAGATTCTGAAGGAAGCCCTACTAACAGAGAGACAAAGAAAGGAGAAAGAGATATAGAGAATTTTAACAGACATATACAGTACCTTACATCCCAAATCACCAGGACACTCATTTTTCTCTAGTGATCACAGATCTTTCTCCAGAAGGGACCACATAAACTGGGACATAAAACAAGCCTCAAGAAATTAAAAAAAAAAAAATTGAATATACTCAAAGGACATTCTCCAAACACAATGGAATACAAATAAAAGTCAATAATTTTTGAACTATAACGCCACTATTTACTTCCTACATGATAAAAAATACACAAACTCTAAGGACAAATCAGTGGTTTTGAACTCAATGTAAAATATGTAATTTCAGACAACTGTATAAAGGTGGGGGAATGAAGGAATATAGGAACATAGTTTATGTGCCCTATTGAAGTGAAGGTGGTATCAAAGAAAAACAAGATTGTTAGGGATTTAAGAGGTTAATTTTAAGCCCCACAGTAAACAGAAAGAAATTATCAGAGAATATAACCATAGAGATGAAAAGTAGAGTTTGGGTTAAGAGAAATGGGGGAAGGGGCAATGGGGAGTTAAGAAAGGAGTGTAGGGTTGCTGTTTGAGGTGAAGGGAAATTTCTAGTAATGGATGGTGGGAAAGAGCATAACATCATTCTAAATGTGATTAATCCCACTAATGGAAGTCTAGGGAGGGGGTGGAATGGGAAGATTTAGGCTGTATATATGTTTCCACAATTGAAAAAAGAAAAAAAAAAGAGGGAAAAAAAAAGACAGTCTAACTAGATGACAATTGAATGCTAAGGATGAACTTGGATGGGATTGGAGGGTGGAGGACAGGTGGCTCAAAGGGACACAGTTGAGACATAAGGAAAAGGAAATATAGAATGTAAGCATTGTATCATTGTTGAATCTCTTATACTTAGCTGTGCTTAATGGAATTACATAAAAGAATGTTCTTGTTCATGCGAAGTACATACGTGAATTATAGTGTATGTTCAAGGATGTGTGCAGCTAACTCTCATATGTTCAGAAGACAGAGAAATATATGATGGATGATAGATAGGGAGGGAAAGAAATAGTGATGTGACAGCATGTTAAAGTTGGTGGATTGAGCTATCGGGAGAGGGGGGTCAGGGTATGATGGAATTCTGTGTATGGGGCTAGTATTGTTTTTGCAACTATTCATGTAACTTTGAATTTATCTCAAAATAAAAAAAAATAAAAAAAAAATGCAGCCTGGCTTCTCTTTACATCTTATGTAAATGAGAGAGGAAAGGGATAAGCTGAAAACTGAACTCTTGGGTACAAGGAAACCAGAAATTGATGGTCTGGAAAATTCTGGGCTCCAAAACAGTGAGACCCTAGAGGCTAGTGTTCCATGTGAGGATTTAACCAAACATGGAACCAGTCAGCCACATGAGGATGAGCCAGGCTTGGAGATGGAGTTATCCAGAAAGGATTTGTGAAAAGTCCTATTTTCTGATGGCTTTGATCCCTGTATACTGTATGCTAAACCAATAATTTTTGTGTGTGCTCTGTATAAATGGAACCAGTGCCAGTCTGGATTAAAAGGGACAGAAAAGGGACATATTGAAGGAAAAATGACCTCAAAGGCAGAACCATGGAAGCCAAGGTTTGGCACTAAGACCCCTCAGGCCAGGAGAGCAGACCCACCCATGCACTTAGAAAGGATGAGTTTTCCCCTGAGTTCAAAGAGGGTGGAGCACATTCCCTGGGATTGGGGAGAGCCAGGTCACTACCCCACCGTTTAGAAAGGGAAGAGCCTGTGCTCCGGAGATGACAGAGAATCCAGGTGCCACTCCCTGATGCTTGAGGAGGATGGGGCCAAGAACAAGGTCTCCCCAATGCTTGGATATGTTGGAACAATCGCTCCAGCATTTGGAGAGAATATGGCTGCTGCGCAAGCCCTTGGAAAGGGTAGGGCTGCTGCTCTCTCAAGCCCCAAGGATAAAATATCATTCTATGAATGACTCTCAGACTTTGTAATCTAATGGAGTTTGCCCTGCTGGTTTCTGGAACTCTTTGGGTCCCATGGCCCCCATTTTCCTTCCAATTTCTCCCTATGGCAATGGGAATGTTTATCCTATGACAGTCTCTCCTTTGTATACTGGAAGCAGGTAACTTGTTCTAAGTTTCACAGGTCCACGGCCAGAGGGGAATCATGCCTTAGGATGAACCATACCAGTAACTCGTTTTGATATGACTTTGTACTTAATATTGTTACTGAAATGATTTAAGGCTTTTGTGATATTGTGATGGAAAGAATGTATTTTGCATATGGCAAGAACATGTCTTTTTGAGGTCCAAAGGGTGGATTGTGCTGGTTTGAATCTATTATGTACCCCAGAAAAGCCTATATTCTTTTAATCCAATTTTGTGGGGGCACACCTATTGTGGGTGGGACCTTCTGATTAAGTGGTTTCCATGGAGATGTGACCTTGCCCATTCAAGGTGGATCTTAATCCCCTTGCTGGAACCCTCTATGAGAGGATAAAAGGCAAAGATGTTTTGAAGACAGCTCAGAGACACTTAGGAAGAAAATGTCCCAGGAGAAGCATGAAGGATGTGGAAGAGAAGATGAGACAGGACCCCAGAGACATTTGGAGAAAGTCACTGAAACCAGAAGCTAAACCTAGGAGAGAAGGACTAGCCAAGTCAGCCATGTGCCTTCCCATGTTACAGAGGAACCCTGAAGGCCATTGGCCTTTCCTCGGAGAAGGTATCTACCTCGTGATGCCTTAATTTGCACATTTTCATGGCCTTAGAACTGTAAATTTGCAATCTAATAAATCCCCATTGAAAAAGTCAATCCATTTCTGGTATATTGCATTCTGGAAGCTTTAGCAAATCAAAACAGATGCCTACTGCCACTATTGTTATTCAACATTTTACTGGAAGTTCTAGCCAGAGCAATTTGGGGAGATAAAGACATAAAAAGCCTCCAAATCGAAAAGGAAGAAGTAAAACTTTCCCTACTTGTAAACGGCATGATCCTATTTACAGAAAATCCTGTAAAATCCACAAGAAACTTCTACAGATAATAATTAGTATAGCAAAATGGTAAGGTACAAGATCAACAATCAAAATTCAGCAGTTTCTATATGCTATTAATGAATGATCTGAAGAAGAAATCAAGAAAGAATTCATTTACAATAGCAACTAAAAGAATATAATATCTAGGAATAAATCTAACCAAGGATGTAAAGGACTTGAACAGGGAAAACTACAAAACATTGCAGAAAGAAATCAAAGAAGATGTAAATAAATGGAAAGCTATTCCATGTTCATGGCTTGGAAGACTAAATATCATTAAGATGTAAATTCTACCCAAAGCAATTTACAGATTCATTTAAATCCCAATAAAAATTCCAAAAGCCTTCTTTTCCAGAAATGGAAAAGCCAATCATCAAATTTATATGGAAAGGTAAGGGATCCTGAATAGCCAAAGCCATCTTGAAAAAGAAGAACAATGCTGGAGGATTCACACTACTTGATCTTAAAACAAAGCCACAGAGGCGGGGCAAGATGGCAGACTGGTGAGCTGTAAGTTTTAGTTACTCCTCCAGGAAAGTAGGTAAAAAGCCAGGAACTGCGCGGACTGGACACCACAGAGCAATCTGTCTTTGGGCATACTTCATACAACACTCATGAAAACGTGGAACTGCTGAGATCAGCGAAATCTGTAAGTTTTTGCGGCCAGGGGACCCGTGCCCCTCCCTGCCAGGCTCAGTCCCGGGGGAGGAGGGGCTGTCAGCTCCGGGAAGGAGAAGGGAGAACTGCAGTGGCTGCTCTTATTGGAAACTCATTCTACTGATTCAAACTCCAACCATAGATAGACTGAGACCAGACACCAGAGACTCTGAGAGCAGCCAGCCCAGCAGAGAGGAGACAGGCATAGAAAAAAAACAACACGAAAAACTCCAAAATAAAAGCAGAGGATTTTTGGAGTTCTGGTGAACACAGAAAGGGGAAGGGCGGAGCTCAGGCCTTGAGGCGCATATGCAAATCCCGAAGCAAAGCTGATCTCTCTGCCCTGTGGACCTTTCCTTAATGGCCCTGGTTGCTTTGTCTATTAGCATTTCAATAACCCATTAGATCTCTGAGGAGGGCGGTTTTTGTTTTTTTTTTTTTTTTTTAAATCCTTTTTTCTTTTTCTAAAACAATTACTCTAAGAAGCCCAATACAGAAAGCTTCAAAGAATTGCAATTTGGGCACGTCAAGTCAAGAGCAGAACTAAGAGAGCTCTGAGACAAAAGGCAATAATCCAGTGGCTGAGAAAATTCACTAAACAACACAACTTCCCAAGAAAAGGAGGGTGTCCGCTCACAGCCACCATCCTGGTGGACAGGAAACACTCCTGCCCATTGCCAGCCCCATAGCCCAGAGCTGCCCCAGACAACCCAGTGTGACGGAAGTGCTTCAAATAACAGGCACACACCACAAAACTGGGCGTGGACATTAGCCTTCCCTGTAACCTCAGCTGAATGTCCCAGAGCTGGGAAGGTGGAGCAGTGTGAATTAACAAAGCCCCATTCAGCCATCATTTGAGCAGACTGGGAGCTTCCCTACACAGCCCAGCAGCCCAGAACTGCCCTGGGGGGACGGCACTCACCTGTGACATAGCACAGTCATCCCTCAACAGAGGACCCGGGGTGCACAGCCTGGAAGAGGGGCCCACTTGCAAGTCTCAGGAGCCATACGCCAATACCAAAGACTTGTGGGTCAGTGGCAGAGACAAACTGTGGCAGGACTGAACGGAAGGATTAGACTATTGCAGCAGCTTTAAAACTCTAGGATCATCAGGGAGATTTGATTGTTAGGGCCACCCCCCCTCCCCGACTGCCCAGAAACACGCCCCACATACAGGGCAGGCAACACTAACTACACACGCAAGCTTGGTACACCAATTGGGCCCCACAAGACTCACTCCCCCACTCACCAAAAAGGCTAAGCAGGGGAGAACTGGCTTGTGGAGAACAGGTGGCTCGTGGACGCCACCTGCTGGTTAGTTAGAGAAAGTGTACTCCACGAAGCTGTAGATCTGATAAATTAGAGATAAGGACTTCAACTGGTCTACAAACCCTAAAAGAACCCTATCAAGTTCAGCAAATGCCACGAGGCCAAAAACAACAGAAAATTATAAAGCATATGAAAAAACCAGACGATATGGATAACCCAAGCCCAAGCACTCAAATCAAAAGACCAGAAGAGACACAGCACCTAGAGCAACTACTCAAAGAACTAAAGATGAACAATGAGACCATAGTACGGGATATGAAGGAAATCAAGAAGACCCTAGAAGAGCATAAAGAAGACATTGCAAGACTAAATAAAAAAATGGATGATCTTATGGAAATTAAAGAAACTGTTGACCAAATTAAAAAGATTCTGGACACTCATAGTACAAGACTAGAGGAAGTTGAACAACGAATCAGTGACCTGGAAGATGACAGAATGGAAAATGAAAGCATAAAAGAAAGAATGGGGAAAAAAATTGAAAAACTCGAAATGGACCTCAGGGATATGATAGATAATATGAAACATCCGAATATAAGACTCATTGGTGTCCCAGAAGGGGAAGAAAAGGGTAAAGGTCTAGGAAGAGTATTCAAAGAAATTGTTGGGGAAAACTTCCCAAATCTTCTAAACAACATAAATACACAAATCATAAATGCTCAGCAAACTCCAAATAGAATAAATCCAAAAAAACCCACTCCGAGACATATACTGATCACACTGTCAAACATAGAAGAGAAGGAGCAAGTTCTGAAAGCAGCAAGAGAAAAGCAATTCACCACATACAAAGGAAACATCATAAGACTAAGTAGTGACTACTCAGCAGCCACCATGGAGGCAAGAAGGCAGTGGCACGATATATTTAAAATTCTGAGTGAGAGGAATTTCCAGCCAAGAATACTTTATCCAGCAAAGCTCTCCTTCAAATTTGAGGGAGAGCTTAAATTTTTCACAGACAAAGAAATGCTGAGAGAATTTGCTAACAAGAGACCTGCCCTACTGGAGATACTAAAGGGAGCCCTACAGACAGAGAAACAAAGACAGGACAGAGAGACTTGGAGAAAGGTTCAGTACTAAAGAGATTCGGTATGGGTACAATAAAGGATATTAATAGAGAGAGGGAAAAATATGGCAAACATAATCCAAAGGATAAGATGGCCGATTCAAGAAATGCCTTCACGGTTTTAATGTTGAATGTAAATGGATTAAACTCCCCAATTAAAAGATATAGATTCGCAGAATGGATCAAAAAAAATGAACCATCAATATGTTGCATACAAGAGACTCATCTTAGACACAGGGACACAAAGAAACTGAAAGTGAAAGGATGGAAAAAAATATTTCATGCAAGCTACAGCCAAAAGAAAGCAGGTGTAGCAATATTAATCTCAGATAAAATAGACTTCAAATGCAGGGATGTTTTGAGAGACAAAGAAGGCCACTACATACTAATAAAAGGGGCAATTCAGCAAGAAGAAATAACAATCGTAAATGTCTATGCACCCAATCAAGGTGCCACAAAATACATGAGAGAAACACTGGCAAAACTAAAGGAAGCAATTGATGTTTCCACAATAATTGTGGGAGACTTCAACACATCACTCTCTCCTATAGATAGATCAACCAGACAGAAGACCAATAAGGAAATTGAAAACCTAAACAATCTGATAAATGAATTAGATTTAACAGACATATACAGGACATTACATCCCAAATCACCAGGATACACATACTTTTCTAGTGCTCACAGAACTTTCTCCAGAATAGATCATATGCTGGGACATAAAACAAGCCTCAATAAATTTAAAAAGATTGAAATTATTCAAAGCACATTCTCTGACCACAATGGAATACAATTAGAAGTCAATAACCATCAGAGACTTAGAAAATTCACAAATACCTGGAGGTTAAACAACACACTCCTAAACAATCAGTGGGTTAAAGAAGAAATAGCAAGAGAAATTGCTAAATATATAGAGACGAATGAAAATGAGAACACAACATACCAAAACCTCTGGGATGCAGCAAAAGCAGTGCTAAGGGGGAAATTTATAGCACTAAACGCATATATTAAAAAGGAAGAAAGAGCCAAAATCAAAGAACTAATGGATCAACTGAAGAAGCTAGAAAATGAACAGCAAACCAATCCTAAACCAAGTACAAGAAAAGAAATAACAAGGATTAAAGCAGAAATAAATGACATAGAGAACAAAAAAACAATAGAGAGGATAAATATCACCAAAAGTTGGTTGTTTGAGAAGATCAACAAGATTGACAAGCCCCTAGCTAGACTGACAAAATCAAAAAGAGAGAAGACCCATATAAACAAAATAATGAATGAAAAAGGTGACATAACTGCAGATCCTGAAGAAATTAAAAAAATTATAAGAGGATATTATGAACAACTGTATGGCAACAAACTGGATAATGTAGAAGAAATGGACAATTTCCTGGAAACATATGAACAACCTAGACTGACCAGAGAAGAAATAGAAGACCTCAACCAACCCATCACAAGCAAAGAGATCCAATCAGTCATCAAAAATCTTCCCACAAATAAATGCCCAGGGCCAGATGGCTTCACAGGGGAATTCTACCAAACTTTCCAGAAAGAACTGACACCAATCTTACTCAAACTCTTTCAAAACATTGAAAAAAATGGAACACTACCTAACTCATTTTATGAAGCTAACATCAATCTAATACCAAAACCAGGCAAAGATGCTACAAAAAAGGAAAACTACCGGCCAATCTCCCTAATGAATATAGATGCAAAAATCCTCAACAAAATACTTGCAAATCGAATCCAAAGACACATTAAAAAAATCATACACCATGACCAAGTGGGGTTCATTCCAGGCATGCAAGGATGGTTCAACATAAGAAAAACAATCAATGTATTACAACACATTAAAAACTCGAAAGGGAAAAATCAATTGATCATCTCAATAGATGCTGAAAAAGCATTTGACAAAATCCAACATCCCTTTTTGATAAAAACACTTCAAAAGGTAGGAATTGAAGGAAACTTCCTCAACGTGATAAAGAGCATATATGAAAAACCCACAGCCAGCATAGTACTCAATGGTGAGAGACTGAAAGCCTTCCCTCTAAGATCAGGAACAACACAAGGATGCCCGCTGTCACCACTGTTATTCAACATTGTGCTGGAAGTGCTAGCCAGGGCAATCCGGCAAGACAAAGAAATAAAAGGCATCCAAATTGGAAAAGAAGAAGTAAAACGGTCATTGTTTGCAAATGATATGATCTTATATCTAGAAAACCCTGAGAAATCGACGATACAGCTACTAGAGCTAATAAACAAACTTAGCAAAGTAGCGGGATACAAGATTAATGCACATAAGTCAGTAATGTTTCTATATGCTAGAAATGAACAAACTGAAGAGACACTCAAGAAAAAGATACCATTTTCAATAGCAACTAAAAAAATCAAGTACCTAGGAATCAACTTAACCAAAGATGTAAAAGACCTATACAAAGAAAACTACATACCTCTACTAAAAGAAATAGAAGGGGACCTTAAAAGATGGAAAAATATTCCATGTTCATGGATAGGAAGGCTAAATGTCATTAAGATGTCAATTCTACCCAAACTCATCTACAGATTCAATGCAATCCCAATCAAAATTCCAACAACCTACTTTGCAGACTTGGAAAAGCTAGTTATCAAATTTATTTGGAAAGGGAAGATGCCTCGAATTGCTAAAGACACTCTAAAAAAGAAAAATGAAGTGGGAGGACTTACACTCCCTGACTTTGAAGCTTATTATAAAGCCACAGTTGCCAAAACAGCATGGTACTGGCACAAAGATAGACATATAGATCAATGGAATCAAATTGAGAATTCAGAGATAGACCCTCAGATCTATGGCCGACTGATCTTTGATAAGGCCCCCAAAGTCACCGAACTGAGCCATAATGGTCTTTTCAACAAATGGGGCTGGGAGAGTTGGATATCCATATCCAAAAGAATGAAAGAGGACCCCTACCTCACCCCCTACACAAAAATTAACTCAAAATGGACCAAAGATCTCAATATAAAAGAAAGTACCATAAAACTCCTAGAAGATAATGTAGGAAAACATCTTCAAGACCTTGTATTAGAAGGCCACTTCCTAGACTTTACACCCAAAGCACAAGCAACAAAAGACAAAATAGATAAATGGGAACTCCTCAAGCTTAGAAGTTTCTGCACCTCAAAGGAATTTCTCAAAAAGGTAAAGAGGCAGCCAACTCAATGGGAAAAAATTTTTGGAAACCATGTATCTGACAAAAGACTGATATCTTGCATATACAAAGAAATCCTACAACTCAAGGACAATAGTACAGACAGCCCAATTATAAAATGGGCAAAAGATATGAAAAGACAGTTCTCTGAAGAGGAAATACAAATGGCCAAGAAACACATGAAAAAATGTTCAGCTTCACTAGCTATTCGAGAGATGCAAATTAAGACCACAATGAGATACCATCTAACACCGGTTAGAATGGCTGCCATTAAACAAACAGGAAACTACAAATGCTGGAGGGGATGTGGAGAAATTGGAACTCTTATTCATTGTTGGTGGGACTGTATAATGGTTCAGCCACTCTGGAAGTCAGTCTGGCGGTTCCTTAGAAAACTAGATATAGAGCTACCATTCGATCCAGCGATTGCACTTCTCGGTATATACCCGGAAGATCGGAAAGCAGTGACACGAACAGATATCTGCACGCCAATGTTCATAGCAGCATTATTCACAATTGCCAAGAGATGGAAACAACCCAAATGTCCTTCAACAGATGAGTGGATAAATAAAATGTGGTATATACACACGATGGAATACTACGCGGCAGTAAGAAGGAACGATCTGGTGAAACATATGACAACATGGATGAACCTTGAAGACATAATGCTGAGCGAAATAAGCCAGGCACAAAAAGAGAAATATTATATGCTACCACTAATGTGAACTTTGAAAAATGTAAAACAAATGGTTTATAATGTAGAGTGTAGGGGAACTAGCAGTAGAGAGCAATTAAGGAAGGGGGAACAATAATCCAAGAAGAACAGATAAGCTATTTAACGTTCTGGGGATGCCCAGAAATGACTATGGTCTGTTAATTTCTGATGGATGTAGTAGGAACAAGTTCACTGAAATGTTGCTATATTACGTAACTTTCTTGGGGTAAAGTAGGAACATGTTGGAAGTTAAGCAGTTATCTTAGGTTAGTTGTCTTTTTCTTACTCCCTTGTTATGGTCTCTTTGAAATGTTCTTTTATTGTATGTTTGTTTTCTTTTTAACTTTTTTTTTCATACAGTTGATTTAAAAAAGAAGGGAAAGTTAAAAAAAAAAAAAAGAAAAAAGACAAACAAGGAAAAAAAAAAAAAAGATGTAGTGCCCCCTTGAGGAGCCTGTGGAGAATGCAGGGGTATTCGCCTACCCCACCTCCATGGTTGCTAACATGACCACAGACATAGGGGACTGGTGGTTTGATGGGTTGAGCCCTCTACCATAAGTTTTACCCTTGGGAAGACGGTTGCTGCAAAGGAGAAGCTAGGCCTCCCTGTATTTGTGCCTAAGAGTCTCCTCCTGAATGCCTCTTTGTTGCTCAGATGTGGCCCTCTCTCTCTGGCTAAGCCAACTTGAAAGGTGAAATCACTGCCCTCCCCCCTACGTGGGATCAGACACCCAGGGAAGTGAATCTCCCTGGCAACGTGGAATATGACTCCCGGGGAGGAATGTAGACCCGGCATCGTGGGATGGAGAACATCTTCTTGACCAAAAGGGGGATGTGAAAGGAAATGAAATAAGCTTCAGTGGCAGAGAGATTCCAAAACGAGCCGAGAGATCACTCTGGTGGGCACTCTTACGCACACTTTAGACAACCTTTTTTAGGTTCTAAAGAATTGGGGTAGCTGGTGGTGGATACCTGAAACTATTAAACTACAACCCAGAACCCATGAATCTCGAAGACAGTTGTATAAAAATGTAGCTTATGAGGGGTGACAATGGGATTGGGAAAGCCATAAGGACCACACTCCACTTTGTCTAGTTTATGGATGGATGTGTAGAAAAGTAGGGGAAGGAAACAAACAGACAAAGGCACCCAGTGTTCTTTTTTACTTCAATTGCTCTTTTTCACTCTAATTATTATTCTTGTTATTTTTGTGTGTGTGCTAATGAAGGTGTCAGGGATTGATTTAGGTGATGAATGTACAACTATGTAATGGTACTGTAAACAATCGAAAGTACAATTTGTTTTGTATGACTGCGTGGTATGTGAAGATATCTCAATAAAATGATGATTAAAAAAAAAAAAGCAAAGCCACAGTAATCAAAACAGCATGATACTGGCATAAGGACAGACATATAGACCAATGAAATAAAATTGAGAGTCCATGAATCAACCCTCATATTTATGGCCAACTGATTTTGACAAGGCAGCAAAGACTATCAATTGGGAAAGAATAATCTCTTCAACAAATGGTGCTGGATCTCTTTATCTGAAAGATTGAAGATGGACCCTTATCTCTCACACCTTATACAAAGATCAACTCAAAGTGGATCAAAGACCTAAATATAAGAACCATAACTATAAAACTCCCAGAAGAATACATAGGGAAGCATTTTCATGATTTTGCATTAGGCTATGGTTTCTTAGACTTTACACCAAAAGCACATGCAACCAAAAAAAAAATAGATTAATGGAAGCTCATCAAAATTATAAACTTTTATGCCTCAAAGAACTTTATCATGAAAGTAAAATGAGAACCTACACAATGGGAGAAAATATTTGGAAACAACATTGTCCAGTAAGAGTTTAATATCCTGAATATATAAAGCAATCCTTGAAGTCCACAACAAGACAGCCCAATTAAAAAAAATGAACAAAAGATTTGAATAGACATTTCTCCAAAGAAGATATACAAATGGCCAAAATGAATATGAAAAGAAGCTCAACATCATTGGCTTCAGGGAAATGCAAATCAAAACCACAATGAGATACTATTTTACACCCACTAGAATGGCTAGTATTAAAAAATAGAAAATTTCAAGTGTTAGAAAGGATGTGGAGAAATAAGAACACTCATTCATTGTTGGTGGGAATGTAAAATGGTGCATCCACTGTGAAAGATAGTTTGGCATTTTCTCAGGGAGTTAATTATAGAATTACCATATGTCCTAGCAATTCCACTACTAAGTATATACTGCTGTGATGGTTAGGTTCATGTGTCAACTTGGTCAGGTGATGATACCCAGCTGTCTGGCCAAGCAAGCACTGGCCTAACCATTGCTGTGAGGCCAATTGTGGCTGTTTTATTAAATCATCAGTCAATCGGCTGCAGCCGTGACTGATGACTCAACGAAGGGCATGTCTTCCACAATGAGAGAATGCAGTTGGCTGGATTTAATCCAATCAATCAGTTGAAGACTTTTAAGCAAGACAGATAGAGGACCTTCACTTCTTCTTCAGCTGCCCAGCGAAATGTTTCCTGAGGACTTTGTCAAAGTTGCCAGTTTGTTTCCTGAGTTCATCGAACGTCTTCATTGGAGTTGCCAGTTTGCTGACTGCCCTATGGAATTTGGACTCGTGCATACCCACAGTTGCATGAGTCACTTTTATAAATCTTATATTTATTGATATCTCTCATTGATCCTGTTTCCTTATAGAACCCTAATACAACCCCCAAAATTGAAAGCATGGACTCAAACAGATATTTGCACACCGATGTTCATAGCAGCAATATTCACAATTGCCCAAAGATGGAAGCAACCCAAGAGTCCGTCAACCAAGGAATGGATAAAGAAAATGTGGTATTGTTCTGGTTTGCTAAAGCTGCTGTTATGCAAAATGCCAGAAATGGATTGGCTTTTATAAAGGGGGTTTATTTGGTTACAAAGTTACAGTCTTAAGGCCATAAAAGTGTCCAAGCTAAGGTGTCAACAACAGGGTACCTTCACAGAAGAATGGCCAATGGCATCTGGAACACCTCTGTTGTCTGGAAAGGCATGTGGCTGGCATCTTCTTCCTTTGCTCCCAGGCTGTGTTTCAAAATGGCTTTCTCCCAGGACATTTTTCTCTAGGCATCTGGGGGTATTCTCTTAGTTTCTCCCAGACAAACTCTGGAGTAGCAAGGGTCTACTTTCAATGGCTATCTTCAAAATGTTTCTCTTGGCTGCAGCTGCTCTCCAAAATGTCACTCTAAGTTGCTCTTTTATATGGTTCCAGTGATTTACCTAAGACCCACCCTGAATGGTTGGGGTAACACCTCCATGGAAATTATCCAATCAAAGGTCTTGCTCATGGTTGATTGAGTCACATCTCCATGGAAACACTCAATCAAAAGGTTCCAACCTAATCAACACTAATATGTCTGCCCCCTCAAGATTTCATTAAAGAACCTGGCATTTTGCAGGACATAATACATCCAAGCTGGCACAGGTATATACATATAATGGAATATTACTCGGTTGTAAAACAGAATGAAGTTCTGAAACGTGACAACATGGATGAACCTTGAAAACATCATGTTGAGTGAAATAAGCCAGACACCAAAGGACAAATATTGTGTGATCTCACTGATATGAATTAATTAGAATAAGCAAACTCATGAAGTCAGAAATTAGAATATAGGTTACCAGGGAACAAGTTGCAGGTAGAGAATAGGGAGTTAATGCTTAAATTATACAGAATTTCTATTTGGCACAATGGAAAATTTTGGTAATGTATGGTTGTGATAGTAGCACAACATTGTGAACATAATTAACAGCACTTAATTATATATTTAAATATGGTTGAAAGGGGAAACTTTAGGTTGTATATAGGTTACTAGTATAAATTTTTTTAAATGAATGAAACTACAGTACACAAACAGTGAACCCTAATTTAAATCATGGACTATGGTTAATAGTATAATTAATTAAAGATGTGTTTTAATCAATTGTAAGAAAGATACAATTCCAATGTAAAGTGTTAATTATAGGGTGGTATATGGCAACCCTGTATTTTACACATGATTTTTTTTGCAAACCCATAACTTCTCTAAAACATAAAAAAAACAAAACAACAACAACAAAAAAAAACACACACAAGAAAACAAACAAAAAGAAGTTTTAGTTCTGGTCCAATCTCTACCTCCCAATAACAATGTGACCTTTTGCAGATTACTTAAACACCAAGGGTAGGTTTCCTCACCTGCAAACCTACTAGAATATAAGCTGTAAAAGGGTAGTAACCAGGTGTGCTTTGTTCACCACTATATCCCTTGCCCCTAGGCACAGAGTCAGGCAAATATTCTGGCACGTAATTGGTTAAATGGATGGCTGAATGAATGAATGAAGGTACTATTGCCTGCCCTGCCTGCTTCAAAGAGTTATTGTGATATTCTAATGAGATTAGCAATTGGAAAATATTTCATGAAATTATGTGAAATTACGTGAATGGTAAAATACTACAGTTACTACTAAGAACTATTTTTAAAATTAAATTAGAAGGCTTGTCATGGTACTTTAAAGGTGAAATGATAAGTGGGATAGTGATTTCAAGTTTTCTTAGCCTGAGAAGTAAGAAGAATAATGAAAATATAAGACACTTCAAGAGACTTACCCAATTTAGGTAGGTTACATATCAGAATCTGTTCTGTGTCATATTCTGTCATTTGTGCTCATGGTAGGGGTAATAATGTTAATTACAATTACCATCCATTGGCTACATACAGTGTGCTATGTTCTTTCACTGTCCTTAAAAAACCTTGCAAAGAAACTAATAACATTTCCATTTTAAAGACGAAACTGAGTTTCAGATAGGTTAAATGACTTGCTTAAAACCATGGTGAGGGATTGCAGAGTTAAAAATTTATCTCAAGTCTATTTGACTCTGAAACCAGTGGGAGGAAACTGGAAATAAACAGATTTCTTCACATCATAAAGATGACTTTGCTAAGAGTCAGAGTAGTCCAAAGGTGGAACGGGCTGCCTCCGGAGCTAATGAGTTTCTCATCTCCAGAAGCAGGGTCACTACATAATTTGCAGGGATCAGTACAAAATGAAACAGTCACACATCCATGAATCCAGCTTTGACAGAAAGTTTTCCAGTAGAAGTTAGCCAGCTTCTAGGCAAGAATATTGGAGGGAGGAGTCAACATTAGCTGAGGCACTGGACCAGATGAACTTAATATGAAATTCTATGGCTCTATTCTATTAGCCCAGAAGAGTTAGCACAGCTTCCTAAGGTGGCTGCCCTATCATCTCAGAGGCCTTCAGTGGAGGGAGAATGCTGCAAGATGACTCCATGGGCCTTTGAGCATCTGGGACACTGAAAACATGCTCTGCCCTGTGAGGCAGCACCAGTACTCAGTAGAAAACAAAATAATTAACAGTATTAATGCTAGTGAGGTGTAATGAAAAGAACCAGGGCTTTGGAATTAGACAGATGTGGACTCAGATTCTGGCTCTGCCACTTACTAGCTAACTGTGTGCCTTTGAACATGTCACCTGGACCTCTCTGAGGCTGTACTCTCATTTGGAAAATGATCATGCACCTATCTTAGAGGGCTAATGGTGAGGTTCAAGGAGATTATGCAAGACAAGTGCATCTGGCTCTTGGTAAGCCCTCAATAAATGTTGGCTGTTGTTTTATTATTTGGTAGTGGGGGGGGGGGTGTCTGACATTTGGTCATTTGCCACCCCTTGAGCACTTAATGGCCCAGCAAACAAGACTGCCAGACCCACCTAGGGACATAGAACCCCCTTCCCACACTAGTTCTCCTAACCACTGTGGGGTGGTGGTGGTGGTGGTGGTGGGCTGTGGGTGAAAGTGGAGTGGGGTCTCTAGTAGACAGTAATAATAATAATGAAACTCCAAGGAGAATGGGATTCACAAAGTTTGCTCCTAGCCCTGAAGACAATTCCTTGGAGGAACAGGCTATTTAAATCCAATCTTGGAATTCTGCCAGGGGAGTGTTTTACCTACATTGACTTTTCACAGGATCAGATCTAAGAATAAAATTCACTCCTGCCTAACAAAATTATGTGCATTAGCCATATGGAATAATGAGAACCTCACCATCTCTCTATTTGTATGCAAGACCCCTGTCCCACCTCTTCACAATTTTTTGAAATGCTGGTATAACAGCACAGGCCACATATACTCACAGTTTTCCAGGAACTTCATTGTCCCTTACACGGTACAGAAAGAATGGTATGAAAACTAAGGGAACATTGCAGTAAATCACAGACTAGCTTCTCTTTTTATTATAAAAACAACACCCAAACCCAACCGTTAATTAACTGGGCAAAAGGCTGGAACTACTCTGTACTAACTCCCACCCCCAACCCCCCTTTGCCCCACACTCTAGGTCCATGTGCTGCCCACCATTTTCTTACTCAGGACTAGTGGAACATTTCTTTTGCTTTTGTCCAGAAAATAAAACCTTTTTAGTTGGCCTTGGCTCATCTCATAACTTCTCTTTCCACTAGATTTCACAAGCCATACATCTGCACCCATTTTTTATTTGTACAGTGAGTCTGTATTATAATATCTACCTTCTCCACTCCCAATACCTCTCCACTTTCATCCTTTTCTTCTGTACTCTGATTTCTTTGTGGACTTTCATTTTAACATCTTATATGAATCCTCTATGCTGTTGATAATATTAAATTCTTTGCTAAGAAGTCTTTATTTACTCCAAGCCTATGTTTTAGTCAAAATTCTCTTCTTTTTTTTACAAATAACTTAGCGCAAATTCAGAGGGCTGTGTGGAAAAAACATAGAAGAAATAAAGCACAAACAAGATAATTAGGTACAAGTCTGGGAAAAAAGAGCACAGTGGGTCATGATGAACTTTATTGAACAGTGTGAGTAAGCAATGTCCCAGCTGTAAAGGGAAAAACAGCAACCAAAACACAACTATCAACAAAAAGAAACCAAGGCAGCCAGGATCTGGGAGACATGGGTGAAGTTTGCAGAAATGTCACTTTCAGACCCTGGTTAGAATAGTGCCTCCAATTCTAACTCCTTTTCATAAAATGGCAGAGGGAAACTAAAAACAGGCCAGGGAAGAGCCACAGAGTGCTAGACTAAATGAAGACAAATAGGAAGAAAGAGTAAAGCCTGTAGCTGGTTTTGGTGTATTAACCAAGTCAGACAACCAAGGCAAGCTCACTGGCATTAGAACACTGCACTGAAAGTAGACGTTTTGTTAACAAACATCCTGCTTGTAATTAGTTTGTCCAGTTAGTTGGCTATTTCCTAGATTCCCCTCTTCCTCTCCCTCCTCCTCTATATATTGGTCACCAAGCTTCTGTGAGTCTATCTCAGAAGGGTTTCCTGAATCAAGGCCCTTCTCCCCACTCGTACTAACAGGGTCACTGTTCTAATCAAGTTTTATATCCTCTCTCACCTGGACCAGGCCTCCTGCCGTTAGCTAGTCTCTTCTTCCTCCTAGTTCTGGCTTCAATTTGCCTCAAGATTGACTGTCCTGATACTCCTCTGCTTATAAACTTTCCTTGGTGGCCCATTGACTGTAGGATACAGCAGAACTCCCTTTGTTCTACACAAAGCAGTGGTAAAAGAACCAAAAGATTCTCCCGGGCCTGTGAATAAACTGATGACTCAAGAGCTATGTCTGGGATGAGAAACTCTTGAAACAAGTCAACTAATAGCTTCTTCCTTCTGGTCTCAGAACGACACCTCTTCTCAAGGGCATGTGTATGTGGGGGTTGAGTTGGTATTGGGTAACTTATGCTTGCACCCAACTTAAGGGTAGATTGGAGAGGGTTTGCTGACCCTCTCTTAATTGAATATTATGAGGGTCTTGCACCTGGAAGGGTTCCCCACTACAATCTTCTTTCCCACCGTGGCCCATCTCCTTTCCAAAGAGTACACCCTTCAACCAGCCACCCTCCCACTCCTCAAGAACTCTTATCCTCGCTTAGCAACACTCTTCTTAGAGTTTGGAGAAAGGAAGGGAAACTTTTTAAAAATAAGGGGTAAACAAAAAGGGGAGAATCTCACCATAAACATTATATTGGTATTCATATTTATGAATTATTCCACTGTACCTAAGGCCCTTCACTCTCTGTTTATACAGGCTACATCTCCAGTCTCATCTTCCACTATCATGGCTTCTCCCCACCCTTTCACAGTCCCAATATACCCTAGACTCCAGTCATACTGAGCTTTTCAACATTCCTCAGATAAACCAGGCCTTTGCAGACAGCCATGCACATATTGTTCCCTCCTTACTCCTCTTATCTTAATAAATTCCTACTCTCCTTTGAGACAAGGCAGAATGGCTGCCTCCTCTGTGAAACATTTCCTGCCTGCCTCAGATAGAATTAACTGCCTCCTCCTTTGGGTTCCCATACCATTTTTAAAGTTTTTATTCTGAAATAATTTCAAGCTTACAGGACAGCTGCAAAAATAATAAAAACTCAGATACCCAGATCCATCAACTTTTAACATTCTGCCTCTTCTGCCATATCATTCTATCCATCTATCCATCCATCCATCAATCCATCTACACATCATCCTATCTATCTATCTATCTGCACATTTGAGAGTAAGTTGTATAACATTATGCTCGTTGATAACTTAACACTTCCATGTACATTTGCTAAGAACAAGGATATTCATTTATAAAACCATGTTATGTACAGTTATTCAATTCAAGAATTTAACACTGATATAAAGCCTACATTCTATATTACAATTTTTTCATATGTTCCAATCCCATAGCATTTTATTCATACCCATTTTAAAGAACCATCCTTCTTATGGCAATATAATGTAATAATTAAAAGGAGTCCAGGGAGGGGCGGGGCAAGATGGCGGACTGGTGAGCTGTATGTTTTAGTTACTCCTCCAGGAAAGTAGGTAGAAAGCCAGGAACTGTGTGGACTGGACACAACAGAGCAATCTGACCTTGGGCATACTTCATACAACACTCATGAAAACGTGGAACTGCTGAGATCAGCGAAATCTGTAAGTTTTTGCGGCCAGGGGACCCGTGCCCCTCCCTGCCAGGCTCAGTCCCGTGGGAGGAGGGGCTGTCAGCTCTGGGAAGGAGAAGGGAGAACTGCAGTGGCAGCCCTTATCGGAAACTCATTCTACTGATCCAAACTCCAACCATAGATAGACTGAGACCAGACACCAGAGAATCTGAGAGCAGCCAGCCCAGCAGAGAGGAGACAGGCATAGAAAAAAAACAACACGAAAAACTCCAAAATAAAAGCAGAGGATTTTTGGAGTTCTGGTGAACATAGAAAGGGGAAGGGCAGAGCTCAGGCCCTGAGGCACATATGCAAATCCCGAAGAAAAGCTGATCTCTCTGCCCTGTGGACCTTTCCTTAATGGCCCTGGTTGCTTTGTCTATTAGCATTTCAATAACCCATTAAATCTCTGAGGAGGGCCCTTTTTTTTTTTTTAATCCTTTTTTGTTTTCTAAAATAATTACTCTAAGAAGCCCAATACAGAAAGCTTCAAAGACTTGCAATTTGGGCAGGTCAAGACAAGAGCAGAATTAAGAGAGCTCTGAGACAAAAGGCAATAATCCAGTGGCTGAGAAAATTCACTAAACACCACAACTTCCCAAGAAAAGGGGGGTGTCCGCTCACAGCCATCATCCTGGTGGACAGGAAACACTCCTGCCCATTGCCAGCCCCATACCCCAGAGCTGCCCCACACAACCCAGTGTGACGGAAGTGCTTCAAATAACAGGCAAAAACCACAAAACTGGGCGTGGACATTAGCCTTCCCTGCAACCTCAGCTGATTGTCCCAGAGTTGGGAAGGTGGAGCAGTGTGAATTAACAAAGCCCCATTCAGCCATCATTTCAGCAGACTGGGAGCCTCCCTACACAGCCCAGCAGCCCAGAACTGCCCTGGGGGGACGGCACTCACCTGTGACATAGCACAGTCATCCCTCAACAGAGGACCCGGGGTGCACAGCCTGGAAGAGGGGCCCACTTGCAAGTCTCAGGAGCCATACGCCAATACCAAGGACTTGTGGGTCAGTGGCAGAGACAAACTGTGGCAGCACTGAACTGAAGGATTAGACTATTGCAGCAGCTTTAAAACTCTAGGATCACCACGGAGATTTGATTGTTAGGGCCACCCCCCCTCCCTGACTGCCCAGAAACACGCCCCATATACAGGGCAGGCAACACCAACTACACACGCAAGCTTGGTACACCAATTGGACCCCACAAGACTCACTCCCCCACTCACCAAAAAGGCTAAGCAGGGGATAACTGGCTTGTGGAGAACAGGTGGCTCGTGGACGCCACCTGCTGGTTAGTTAGAGAAAGTGTACTCCACGAACCTGTAGATCTGAAAAATTAGAGATAAGGAATTCAATCGGTCTACAAATCCTAAAAGAACCCTATCAAGTTCAGCAAATGCCACGAGGCCAAAAACAACAGAAAATTATAAAGCATATGAAAAAATTAGACGATATGGATAACCCAAGCCCAAGCACCCAAATCAAAAGCTAAGAAGAGACATAGCACCTAGAGCAGCTACTCAAAGAACTAAAGATGAACAATGAGACAATAGCACGGGATACAAAGGAAATCAAGAAGACCCCAGAAGAGCATAAAGAAGACATTGCAAGACTAAATAAAAAAATGGATGATCTTATGGAAATTAAAGAAACTGTTGACCAAATTAAAAAGATTCTGGACACTCATAGTACAAGACTAGAGGAAGTTGAACAACGAATCAGTGACCTGGAAGATGACAGAATGGAAAATGAAAGCATAAAAGAAAGAATGGGGAAAAAAATTGAAAAAATCGAAATGGACCTCAGGGATATGATAGATAATATGAAACGTCCGAATGTAAGACTCATTGGTGTCCCAGAAGGTGAAGAAAAGGGTAAAGGTCTAGGAAGAGTATTCAAAGAAATTGTTGGGGAAAACTTCCCAAATCTTCTAAACAACATAAATACACAAATCATAAATGCTCAGCGAACTCCAAATAGAATAAATCCAAATAAACCCACTCCAAGACATATACTGATCACACTGTCAAACACAGAAGAGAAGGAGCAAGTTCTGAAAGCAGCAAGAGAAAAGCAATTCACCACATACAAAGGAAACAGCATAAGACTAAGTAGTGACTACTCAGCAGCCACCATGGAGGCAAGAAGGCAGTGGCACGATACATTTAAAATTCTGAGTGAGAAAAATTTCCAGCCAAGAATACTTTATCCAGCAAAGCTCTCCTTCAAATTTGAGGGAGAGCTTAAATTTTTCACAGACAAACAAATGCTGAGAGAATTTGCTAACAAGAGACCTGCCCTACTGGAGATACTCAAGGGAGCCCTACAGACAGAGAAACAAAGAAAGGACAGAGAGACTTGGAGAAAGGTTCAGTACTAAAGAGATTCGGTATGGGTACAATAAAGGATATTAATAGACAGAGGGGAAAAAATATGCCAAACATAAACCAAAGGATAAGATGGCTGATTCAAGAAATGCCTTCACGGTTATAACGTTGAATGTAAATGGATTAAACTCCCCAATTAAAAGATATAGATTCTCAGAATGGATCAAAAATATGAACCATCAATATGTTGCATACAAGAGACTCATCTTAGACACAGGGACACAAAGAAACTGAAAGTGAAAGGATGGAAAAAAATATTTCATGCAAGCTACAGCCAAAAGAAAGCAGGTGTAGCAATATTAATCTCAGATAAAATAGAGTTCAAATGCAGGGATGTTTTGAGAAACAAAGAAGGCCACTACATACTAATAAAAGGGGCAATTCAACAAGAAGAAATAACCATTGTAAATGTCTATGCACCCAATCAAGGTGCCACAAAATACATGAGAGAAACACTGGCAAAACTAAAGGAAGCAATTGATGTTTCCACAATAATTGTGGGAGACTTCAACACATCACTCTCTCCTATAGATAGATCAACCAGAGAGAAGACCAATAAGGAAATTGAAAACCTAAACAATCTGATAAATGAATTAGATTTAACAGACATATACAGGACATTACATCCCAAATCACCAGGATACACATACTTTTCTAGTGCTCACGGAACTTTCTCCAGAATAGATCATATGCTGGGACATAAAACAAGCCTCAATAAATTTAAAAAGATTGAAATTATTCAAAGCACATTCTCTGACCACAATGGAATACAATTAGAAGTCAATAACCATCAGAGACTTAGAAAATTCACAAATACCTGGAGGTTAAACAACACACTCCTAAACAATCAGTGGGTTAAAGAAGAAATAGCAAGAGAAATTGCTAAATATATAGAGATGAATGAAAATGAGAACACAACATACCAAAACCTATGGGATGCAGCAAAAGCAGTGCTAAGGGGGAAATTTATAGCACTAAACGCATATATTAAAATGGAAGAAAGAGCCAAAATCAAAGAACTAATGGATCAACTGAAGAAGCTAGAAAATGAACAGCAAACCAATCTTAAACCAAGTAGAAGAAAAGAAATAACAAGGATTAAAGCAGAAATAAATGACATAGAGAACAAAAAAACAATAGAGAGGATACATATCACCAAAAGTTGGTTCTTTGAGAAGATCAACAAGATTGACAAGCCCCTAGCTAGACTGACAAAATCAAAAAGAGAGAAGACCCATATAAACAAAATAATGAATGAAAAAGGTGACATAACTGCAGATCCTGAAGAAATTAAAAAAATTATAAGAGGATATTATGGGAGGCAGGGCAAGATGGCAGACTGGTGAGCTGTAAGTTTTAGTTTCTCCTCCAGGAAAGTAGGTAAAAAGCCAGGAGCTGCGTGGACTGGACACCACAGAGCAATCTGTCTTTGGGCATACTTCATACAATACTCATGAAAATGTCGAACTGCTGAGATCAGCGAAATCTGTAAGTTTTTGCGGCCAGGGGACCCGCGCCCCTCCCTGCCAGGCTCAGTCCCGTGGGAGGAGGGGCTGCCAGCTCCGGGAAGGAGAAGGGAGAACTGCAGTGGTAGCTCTTCTCGGAAACTCATTCTACTGATCCAGACTCCAACCATAGATAGACTGAGACCAGACACCACAGAATCTGAGAGCTGCCAGCCCAGCAGAGAGGAAACAGGCATAGAAAAAAAAAAATAACACGAAAAACTCCAAAATAAAAGCAGAGGATTTTTGGAGTTCTGGTGAACACAGAAAGGGGAAGGGCGGAGCTCAGGCCTTGAGACGCATATGCAAACCCCGAAGAAAAGCTGATCTCTCTGCCCTGTGGACCTTTCCTTAATGGCCCTGGTTGCTTTGTCTATTAGCATTTCAATAACCCATTAGATCTCTGAGGAGGGCCTTTTTTTTTTTTTTTTTTTTTTTTTTAATCCTTTTTTCCTTTTCTAAAACAATTACTCTAAGAAACCCAATACAGAAAGCTTCAAAGAATTGCAATTTGGGCACGTCAAGTCAAGAGCAGAACTAAGAGAGCTCTGAGACAAAAGGCAATAATCCAGTGGCTGAGAAAATTCACTAAACACCACAACTTCCCAAGAAAAGGAGGGTGTCTGCTCACAGCCACCATCCTGGTGGACAGGAAACACTCCTGCCCATCGCCAGCCCCATAGCCCAGAGCTGCCCCAGACAACCCAGTGTGACGGAAGTGCTTCAAATAACAGGCACACACCACAAAACTGGGCGTGGACATTAGCCTTCCCTGCAACCTCAGCTGATTGTCCCAGTGCTGGGAAGGTGGAGTAGTGTAAATTAACAAAGCCCCATTCAGCCATCATTTGAGCAGACTGGGAGCCTCCCTACACAGCCCAGCAGCCCAGAACTGCCCTGGGGGGACGGCACTCACCTGTGACATAGCACAGTCATCCCTCAACAGAGGACCCGGGGTGCACAGCCTGGAAGAGGGGCCCACTTGCAAGTCTCAGGAGCCATACGCCAATACCAAAGACTTGTGGGTCAGTGGCAGAGACAAACTGTGGCAGGACTGAACTGAAGGATTAGACTATTGCAGCAGCTTTAAAACTCTAGGATCATCAGGGAGATTTGATTGTTAGGGCCACCCCAACTCCCCGACTGCCCAGAAACACGCCCCACATACAGGGCAGGCAACACCAACTACACACGCAAGCTTGGTACACCAATTGGGCCCCACAAGACTCACTCCCCCACTCACCAAAAAGGCTAAGCAGGGGAGAACTGGCTTGTGGAGAACAGGTGGCTCGTGGACGCCACCTGCTGGTTAGTTAGAGAAAGTGTACTCCACGAACCTGTAGATCTGATAAATTAGAGATAAGGACTTCAATAGGTCTACAAACCCTAAAAGAACCCTATCAAGTTCAGCAAATGCCACGAGGCCAAAAACAACAGAAAATTATAAAGCATATGAAAAAACCAGACGATATGGATAACCCAAGCCCAAGCACCCAAATCAAAAGATCAGAAGAGACACAACACCTAGAGCAGCTACTCAAAGAACTAAAGATGAACAATGAGACCATAGTACAGGATATGAAGGAAATCAAGAAGACTCTAGAAGAGCATAAAGAAGACATGGCAAGACTAAATAAAAAAATGGATGATCTTATGGAAATTAAAGAAACTGTTGACCAAATTAAAAAGATTCTAGACACTCATAGTACAAGACTAGAGGAAGTTGAACAACGAATCAGTGACCTGGAAGATGACAGAATGGAAAATGAAAACATAAAAGAAAGAATGGGGAAAAAAATTGAAAAAATCGAAATGGACCTCAGGGATATGATGGATAATATGAAACGTCCAAATATAAGACTCATTGGTGTCCCAGAAGGGGAAGAAAAGGGTAAAGGTCTAGGAAGAGTATTCAAAGAAATTGTTGGGGAAAACTTCCAAAATCTTCAAAACAACATAAATACACAAATCATAAATGCTCAGCGAACTCCAAATAGAATAAATCCAAATAAACCCACTCCGAGACATATATTGATCACACTGTCAAACACAGAAGAGAAGGAGCAAGTTCTGAAAGCAGCAAGAGAAAAGCAATTCACCACATACAAAGGAAACAGCATAAGACTAAGTAGTGACTACTCAGCAGCCACCATGGAGGCAAGAAGGCAGTGGCACGATATATTTAAAATTCTGAGTGAGAAAAATTTCCAGCCAAGAATACTTTATCCAGCAAAGCTCTCCTTCAAATTTGAGGGAGAGCTTAAATTTTTCACAGACAAACAAATGCTGAGAGAATTTGCTAACAAGAGACCTGCCCTACTGGAGATACTCAAGGGAGCCCTACAGACAGAGAAACAAAGAAAGGACAGAGAGACTTGGAGAAAGGTTCAGTACTAAAGAGATTCGGTATGGGTACAATAAAGGATATTAATAGAGAGAGGGAAAAATATGGCAAACATAAACCAAAGGATAAGATGGCCGATTCAAGAAATGCCTTCACGGTTTTAACGTTGAATGTAAATGGATTAAACTCCCCAATTAAAAGATATAGATTTGCAGAATGGATCAAAAAAAATGAACCATCAATATGTTGCATACAAGAGACTCATCTTAGACACAGGGACACAAAGAAACTGAAAGTGAAAGGATGGAAAAAAATATTTCATGCAAGCTACAGCCAAAAGAAAGCAGGTGTAGCAATATTAATCTCAGATAAAATAGACTTCAAATGCAGGGATGTTTTGAGAGACAAAGAAGGCCACTACATACTAATAAAAGGGGCAATTCAGCAAGAAGAATTAACAATCGTAAATGTCTATGCACCAAATCAAGGTGCCACAAAATACATGAGAGAAACACTGGCAAAACTAAAGGAAGCAATTGATGTTTCCACAATAATTGTGGGAGACTTCAACACATCACTCTCTCCTATAGATAGATCAACCAGACAGAAGACCAATAAGGAAATTGAAAACCTAAACAATCTGATAAATGAATTAGATTTAACAGACATATACAGGACATTACATCCCAAATCACCAGGATACACATACTTTTCTAGTGCTCACGGAACTTTCTCCAGAATAGATCATATGCTGGGACATAAAACAAGCCTCAATAAATTTAAAAAGATTGAAATTATTCAAAGCACATTCTCTGACCACAATGGAATACAATTAGAAGTCAATAACCATCAGAGACTTAGAAAATTCACAAATACCTGGAGGTTAAACAACACACTCCTAAACAATCAGTGGGTTAAAGAAGAAATAGCAAGAGAAATTGCTAAATATATAGAGACGAATGAAAATGAGAACACAACATACCAAAACCTATGGGATGCAGCAAAAGCAGTGCTAAGGGGGAAATTTATAGCACTAAACGCATATATTAACAAGGAAGAAAGAGCCAAAATCAAAGAACTAATGGATCAACTGAAGAAGCTAGAAAATGAACAGCAAACCAATCCTAAACCAAGTAGAAGAAAAGAAATAACAAGGATTAAAGCAGAAATAAATGACATAGAGAACAAAAAAACAATAGAGAGGATAAATATCACCAAAAGTTGGTTCTTTGAGAAGATCAACAAGATTGACAAGCCCCTAGCTAGACTGACAAAATCAAAAAGAGAGAAGACCCATATAAACAAAATAATGAATGAAAAAGGTGACATAACTGCAGATCCTGAAGAAATTAAAAAAATTATAAGAGGATACTATGAACAACTGTATGGCAACAAACTGGATAATGTAGAAGAAATGGACAATTTCCTGGAAACATATGAACAACCTGTACTGACCAGAGAAGAAATACAAGACCTCAACCAACCCATCACAAGCAAAGAGATCCAATCAGTCATCAAAAATCTTCCCACAAATAAATGCCCAGGGCCAGATGGCTTCACAGGGGAATTCTACCAAACTTTCCAGAAAGAACTGACACCAATCTTACTCAAACTCTTTCAAAACATTGAAAACAATGGAACACTACCTAACTCATTTTATGAAGCTAACATCAATCTAATACCAAAACCAGGCAAAGATGCTACAAAAATGAAAAACTACCGGCCAATCTCCCTAATGAATATAGATGCAAAAATCCTCAACAAAATACTTGCAAATCGAATCCAAAGACACATTAAAAAAATCATACACCATGACCAAGTGGGGTTCATTCCAGGCATGCTAGGATGGTTCAACATAAGAAAAACAATCAATGTATTACAACACATTAACAAGTCAAAAGGGAAAAATCAATTGATCATCTCAATAGATGCTGAAAAAGCATTTGACAAAATCCAACATCCCTTTTTGATAAAAACACTTCAAAAGGTAGGAATTGAAGGAAACTTCCTCAACATGATAAAGAGCATATATGAAAAACCCACAGCCAGCATAGTATTCAATGGTGAGAGACTGAAAGCCTTCCCTCTAAGATCAGGAACAAGACAAGGGTGCCCGCTGTCACCACTGTTATTCAACATTGTGCTGGAAGTGCTAGCCAGGGCAATCCGGCAAGACAAAGAAATAAAAGGCATCCAAATTGGAAAAGAAGAAGTAAAACTGTCATTGTTTGCAGATGATATGATCTTATATCTAGAAAACCCTGAGAAATCAACGATACACCTACTAGAGCTAATAAACAAATTTAGCAAAGTAGCGGGATACAAGATTAATGCACATAAGTCAGTAATGTTTCTATATGCTAGAAATGAACAAACTGAAGAGACACTCAAGAAAAGGATACCATTTTCAACAGCAACTAAAAAAATTAAGTACCTAGGAATCAACTTAACCAAAGATGTAAAAGACCTATACAAAGAAAACTACATAACTCTACTAAAAGAAATAGAAGGGGACCTTAAAAGATGGAAAAATATTCCATGTTCATGGATAGGAAGGCTAAATGTCATTAAGATGTCAATTCTACCCAAACTCATCTACAGATTCAATGCAATCCCAATCAAAATTCCAACAACCTACTTTGCAGACTTGGAAAAGCTAGTTATCAAATTTATTTGGAAAGGGAAGATGCCTCGAATTGCTAAAGACACTCTAAAAAAGAAAAACGAAGTGGGAGGACTTACACTCCCTGACTTTGAAGCTTATTATAAAGCCACAGTTGCCAAAACAGCATGGTACTGGCACAAAGATAGACATATAGATCAATGGAATCGAATTGAGAATTCAGAGATAGACCCTCAGATCTATGGCCGACTGATCTTTGATAAGGCCCCCAAAGTCACTGAACTGAGCCATAATGGTCTTTTCAACAAATGGGGCTGGGAGAGTTGGATATCCATATCCAAAAGAATGAAAGAGGACCCCTACCTCACCCCCTACACAAAAATTAACTCAAAATGGACCAAAGATCTCAATATAAAAGAAAGTACCATAAAACTCCTAGAAGATAATGTAGGAAAACATCTTCAAGACCTTGTATTAGGCGGCCACTTCCTAGACTTTACACCCAAAGCACAAGCAACAAAAGAGAAAATAGATAAATGGGAACTCCTCAAGCTTAGAAGTTTCTGCACCTCAAAGGAATTTCTCAAAAAGGTAAAGAGGCAGCCAACTCAATGGGAAAAAATTTTTGGAAACCATGTATCTGACAAAAGACTGATATCTTGCATATATAAAGAAATCCTACAACTCAATGACAATAGTACAGTCGGCCCAATTATAAAATGGGCAAAAGATATGAAAAGACAGTTCTCTGAAGAGGAAATACAAATGGCCAAGAAACACATGAAAAAATGTTCAGCTTCACTAGCTATTAGAGAGATGCAAATTAAGACCACAATGAGATACCATCTAACACCGGTTAGAATGGCTGCCATTAAACAAACAGGAAACTACAAATGCTGGAGGGGATGTGGAGAAATTGGAACTCTTATTCATTGTTGGTGGGACTGTATAATGGTTCAGCCACTCTGGAAGTCAGTCTGGCAGTTCCTTAGAAAACTAGATATAGAGTTACCATTCGATCCAGCGATTGTACTTCTCGGTATATACCCGGAAGGTCGGAAAGCAGTGACACGAACAGATATCTGCACGCCAATGTTCATAGCAGCATTATTCACAATTGCCAAGAGATGGAAACAACCCAAATGTCCTTCAACAGATGAGTGGATAAATAAAATGTGGTATATACACACGATGGAATACTACGCGGCAATAAGAAGGAACGATCTCGTGAAACATATGACAACATGGATGAACCTTGAAGACATAATGCTGAACGAAATAAGCCAGGCACAAAAAGAGAAATATTATATGCTACCACTAATGTGAACTTTGAAAAATGTAAAACAAATGGTTTACAATGTAGAATGTAGGGGAACTAGCAATAGAGAGCAATTAAGGAAGGGGGAACAATAATCCAAGAAGAACAGATAAGCTATTTAACGTTCTGGGGATGCCCAGGAATGACTATGGTCTGCTAATTTCTGATGGATATAGTAGGAACAAGTTCACAGAAATGTTGCTATATTATGTAACTTTCTTGGGGTAAAGTAGGAACATGTTGGAAGTTAAGCAGTTATCTTAGGTTAGTTGTCTTTTTCTTACTCCCTTGTTATGGTCTCTTTGAAATGTTCTTTTATTGTATGTTTGTTTTCTTTTTAATCTTTTTTTCATACAGTTGATTTAAAAAAGAAGGGAAAGTTAAAAAAAAAAAAAAGAAAAACAAGGAAAAAAAAAGATGTAGTGCCCCCTTGAGGAGCCTGTGGAGAATGCAGGGGTATTTGCCTACCCCACCTCCATGGTTGCTAACATGACCACAGACATAGGGGACTGGTGGTTTGATGGGTTGAGCCCTCTACCATAAGTTTTACCCTTGGGAACACGGTTGCTGCAAAGGAGAGGCTAGGCCTCCCTATGGTTGTGCCTAAGAGCCTCCTCCCGAATGCCTCTTTGTTGCTCAGATGTGGCCCTCTCTCTCTGGCTAAGCCAACTTGAAAGGTGAAATCACTGTCCTCCCCCCTACGCGGGATCAGACACCCAGGGGAGTGAATCTCCCTGGCAACGTGGAATATGACTCCCGGGGAGGAATGTAGACCCGGCATCGTGGGACGGAGAACATCTTCTTGACCAAAAGGGGGATGTGAAAGGAAATGAAATAAGCTTCAGTGGCAGAGAGATTCCAAAAGAAGCCGAGAGGTCACTCTGGTGGGCACTCTTACGCACACTTTAGACAACCCTTTTTAGGTTCCAAAGAATTGGGGTAGCTGGTGGTGGATACCTGAAACTATCAAACTACAACCCAGAACCCATGAATCTCGAAGACAGTTGTATAAAAATGTAGCTTATGAGGGGTGACAATGGGATTGGGAAAGCCATAAGGACCACACTCCACTTTGTCTAGTTTATGGATGGATGCGTAGAAAAATAGGGGAAGGAAACAAACAGACAAAGGTACCCAGTGTTCTTTTTTACTTCAATTGCTCTTTTTCACTCTAATTATTATTCTTGTTATTTTTGTGTGTGTGCTAATGAAGGTATCAGGGATTGATTTAGGTGATGAATGTACAACTATGTAATGGTACTGTAAACAATCGAAAGTACGATTTGTTTTGTATGACTGCGTGGTATGTGAATATATCTCAATAAAATGAAGATAAAAAAAAAAAGGAGTCCAGGGGCAGACTGCCTGGGTTCACATCCTGACTCTGCCACTTACAAGCTTTATGATGTTGGGTCATTGACTTCAACTCTCTTTGCCTCAGTTTCTTCACCTATAAAATCAAATAAATGCAATAATACTTGTAAAGCCTTTAGAACAGAATCTGTCACATTCTAAACATTAAGTAAATATTAGACATCATCATCTCTTCTATTACTGACTTGTTGAGTACTACTTGTATTACTATTGTGGTGTTATATAACTTTTTCTGTGTTTATATCTAGTGTCCCCAGCTGGACTATAGATTATAAGTGCTTTAAGGATAGGACACTTGTATTACTCTCTCCCCTCACAGTGCCTTGTATAATATAGGCTCATTAAATATTTGTTGAAGGCAGTATATTATAATGAAAATGGCACTAGAGTGTGAGAGATTTGGGTTTGAAGCCGTACTCTGTTCTTAATCTCCCTAAGCCTCAGTTTCTTCATCTGTAGAATGGGATGATAATAATAGTACCTACCTCATAGGGATATTGTAAGGATTATATAGGTTAATACATTTAAAGCCTAGCACATGGCAAGCACCCAGTAAATCATAGTTATTATTAACTTTGCATCCCCTTGCATGTAGCTTAACAAATACTTATATATGAATGAATGAATGAATCAATCAATGATTCTAGCTGTCTCCCTTTGAAACTTGGGCATCAAGAGGTTCCAGGCACAGAGCAAAACTCTATTTACTCCTAGGAATCAAGAAGAACATGTGAGTCATCTCCATTGTGTTTCATGGGTCACTCTGAACCAGGGAACCATCCTCTAGAAGGCAACAGATGTGGCCAGCTAAGATCCTTTTCTTTTACATTTTTTATTCTGAAATATAACATATATACTGAAAGTGATAACTTTCAAAGTACAATTTAACAAGTAGTTATATTGGTATTTTCAAAGAATGTTATGGGTTATAGGTCCACAATTTCAGTTATTTCCTTATTGTGAAGTATAACATATATACATAAAGGTGATAACTTTCAAAGTACAATTTAACAAGTAGCTATTGAGAAAATTTCAAAGCATGTTATGGGTTACAGTTCCACCATGTCAGTTATTTCCTTCTAGCTATTCTAATACCCTAGAAACTAAAAAAAAATTTATATAGAGATTCAGTGTTCTTAATCCTTTGTTAAATCCTATCTTGTCTGTTGCTACCCCTCTCTCTTGTTTGATCACTGTCTTAATCTTCATGGATATCTGGGCAGTGACCACCCTAAATTGTTCATATTGAAAAGGGGTGCCAACATTATGGTGAAGGGGGATGCATCTGGTTGATGTTCTTGAAGAGGCTGTTGCCTCTGGGTTTTGGGACTTATCTGGCATGGGAACACTCTGAAGGATTTAAGTTTCTGAAAAATAAACTTAGAGAGTGAAACTTCCATAGCATCTCAGATAGGTACCTAGGTATTTCAGGACTACTGTTGATTAGGGCTTGGCATACTGTGGCCATTTGGGATATCTAGCTGGAGCATGCATAAGAGTAACCTCCAGGATAGCGTCTCGACTCTACTTGAAATTTCTTAGCCACTGAAACCCTATTTTGTTACCTTTATTTTCCCCCTTTTGGCCACGAAGGTACTCTTAACCCCTCAATGCCCAGCTAAGATCCTTTTTGTAAGAATTTCTCCACCGCCATTACCATCATAGTTCATTGGACACCATCCCTCACATACTAGGTACAACTCTTCCTGCCATGGGCAGAAGAAAGAATTACAAAATTACTTCAAAGCCAGAGTGTCTATGACTCCATTCCTCTTGCTCCTTGTGTAGCCTCTTTTTTTTTTTTTTTTCTCTTTCAGCTATTTTTTATTTACAGTTTGTGTTCAATGCAAATCAATTCCATAACATGAGAAGTTACTATGAATCAAAGCATAAATACACAAACACAATATACAATCCAAAACAGATGTATAGCATTCACATATAGAGCAAAAGGGAGTGTTCATTCACACACACAGTAGCTTGTTGGATCTGGTTGTTCCCACGTAGGATTCTAGAGGGGGTAAAAAATGACTGGCTATCAAGACTACTGTGGCCATATTAGATACTGGAACATCAAAGCATCAGTGTGTGACCATGCAAACAAAAACTTCATAGGGTATCTATTTTTAAAAAGGTTTCTGTGCATTGAGGCAGTTGTAAAAGATTTACTTTCCAGAATCAAGCCAACTTTAGGCTTAGGACCAAGTTCTAACTATCTAAAAAATATTAACTGATACAGAAAGTGTTCCAAATGTGGCTACTCTGATTCATAAAGTTAAAAAAAGTATTTACAGAAAGAGTATAAAAGTTTCTGTGAATTTGATGCAGGATAGGTTCCAGTCCTCACTTCCCAAATACTGGATTTACATTATTTACTTTTGGCTCCTTCACATTTGCCTTTTAAATTTTAAGACCTGTCAATTTTTCTTTCAAAACAGACCACTTATTAAATTGTAAAAAGTATTCAATATATGCAGAAACAAAAATGCAGCATTTTGAAATTGGTTGAGGTCAATGTACTTCTACTCTTTGGAATCAGTTTAGCTAAATGAATCTGGTGCTGTTGGTGGATGGGAATGTGATGGGAAATGCCTACCATTTGATTTTACAAGTGTATAAGCAAGGTTTATTCATTATGCTTGCACTGGGGGGTAGATTCCAATACATCATTGCACTGGCACATGTCAATTACTACATAAAAAGTCAAATACAATGTCAAATCCAAAGCCTCAGAAATAAAAGAGCTCAGTTCCCAAGAGAACAGTGATAGCTTAACAATGTAAAACTTTTATCTAGAGCTTATCAGCATTAAATTAGTATTGGTGAAACAGTACATGTAGAATTTACAGTAACACCTGGAGGTTCCTTCTAATGTACACATAAATAGAATCATGGAAGCTTTTATGTTACCTAATCATTTCATGGCCCTATATATTTAATGTACCAAATGAAAACTGAATCTCCATTCCATACCCCATTGCTTCTCTCTAGGTAAGAGAAAATCTATTTGTTTTTCAAGGTAGAGTTTTAAGTGTCCATATTTCTTAAGTCACATTTAAGGAAATCCTCTCTTCATTTTGGATGTTGTCTGTCTTTGTCTTCTACATAAAACTCCAGCAGAATTAATATTGGCCTTCATCATCTAGTCAAATCCTTCACATGTTCTTCAAACCAGTCAAATTTGGGATTCTCAACATTTTCTGTATCAATAAGGTGTAGAACCAGTAGATTCGATGAAGACCTGTTTTCTCCTTGCCACACTGGACTTCAGATGCCATTTGGGTTGGGTTCAGAAGATGGGGAAGCATAGATGTTTCTTGACCTGAGTCTCTTAGCAGTAAAGATGTAAAAGGGAGAGTGAGATCACGAGGAGGCTGGCTGTAGACTGCAGGGCACCACCTCCTGGGGTGGTGACATTAGTTGTACTTGGGGCAGCCGAGGTACTCTGGGTGGAGTTACTTGAAAGTGTTCTGGCAGTTGTTTGATTTGAATAAATCTGCGTGGGTAAGAGCAGCGCCAGAAGCAGCAGCCCCAGTCCGAGCCTGGCCACCATCGCTTTGCCCATGTCCGCTCCGTCGGCGCGCTGCGACTCTCGCTGGATGCTGGGTGCGTGGAGAACCACTGGCTAGGGGCGGGCTCAGGCAAGGTCCTTGTGTAGCCTCTTGACCCATTTCCTTGCTAATCAACTTTCCCTATACTCACATCCAGTGTAACCCAAGTCTGCACAGAGAAGACACTCTCAATGCCTGAAACTCTCTCTGCTGTGGTTCCAGCAGAATAATGGAGAAATGACAAGTGTCAACTACTTAGGTCCAATAGAGGGCTGCATTGAAGAACATAACACACTAGAGCCAGACAGCATGGATTTGAATCCCAACTCCACCACTTACTAGCTGTGAGAACTTGGGCAAATCACTTAATGTTTGTGTACCTCGATTTCCTCATGTCAAATGGGGATGATTAAAATACCTACCTCCTAGGGTTTTTCTGAGGATTAAATGAGTGTCTGCCACATAGTAGGTGCTATACAGATAATAGTTATTATTAAATTTTTATTATTTTAACAGCTTTATTGAGATGTAATTCACATACCATAAAACCATAAAAGTCACCCAGTTAAAGTGTACAGTTCAGTGGCTTTTAGTATATTCACAGAGTTGAACAACCATCACCACAATCTAATTTTAGAACATTTTCATCATCCCCAAAAGGTCCCTTCACCCATTAGCAGCCATTTCTCATTCCTGCCCTCCTCAGTTCAAAGTACCCACTCCATTTGGTCT